>NC_086049.1:11596971-12221971 GCF_947568885.1 Cydia strobilella | reverse complement strand
ATGGCAGCAAAGAAGAAACTGCTAAAAAGTTTGGATTGTCTATGGAGCAGTTTAATCAAGTGATTAAGGAATGTACTGAGATCTTGTATGAGGCCCGTCAAGAGAGACCGAGGCCACATCTTGACACCAAAATGCTGTGCTCATGGAATGGCCTGATGATCTCTGGTTTAGCTCAGGCCGGACAAGGTTTGGGAGAAAAAGAATATGTTGAAGATGCTATTAAAACTGCAAATTTCATTAAAAAGTACTTGTATGATCCAGAAAGTAAGAAGTTGCTTCATTCTTGCTACAGGGCAGATGATGGATCAATTGCTCAGATGTAAGTACAAGTACAAACCCACTTTCTGTCCTAATGTTGTATTTAGTAACATGTTGAATGAGTATCTGATGACAATAGTCTCTTTAATGTTTTAGAGGTTTTGTTTGTTTGTTGACAACTTAAGAGCTGAAAAACCTGCAATTGCCTCTAAAGGGCAGACATATTGCCCTGTAGAAACTGCCTTGCCAGAAATCAGAACCGTAACACTAGCAGATGCAAAATAATGTTATATAAAATTACCTACACGAGATTTACAACAGAACAATGCTACCTCTGTTGTTGATTCCCAGTTAAAACCAGGGTGACTGTTAAGTGAAAACTGAAGAGAATTTTCCCAATTTTATTTATTGTTTTAATAATTTTTCTTTTCACCTGCGAAGTGTAGCCCCCATAGTTGTATTTTTCTGGCAGTCATTCAAAATCTGGTGCTCGAAAGATAAACCTTCATTAACTTTCAGAGAAAAACCGATTGAAGGATTCTTAGACGACTACGCATTTCTGGTGAAAGGTCTTTTGGACCTGTATGAAGCATCACTGGACCTCTGCTGGTTGAACTGGGCGCGCGAGCTGCAGAAGAGACAGGACGAGTTGTTCTGGGATGAGGCCAATGGCGGATACTTTAGCACTTCGGAGGGAGATGATAGTGTTGTGCTGAGACTGAAAGGAGGTGAGGCTTTTAAACAGTTTTAACCCTTTGAGCGCCAAGACGTCAACTGATAGCCGGGTCCAAACAGCGAGCATACGCACAAAACGGCCAGTGTAGACGTGCCTCGCGCGCGTCGCCTCCGAGGCACGTCTGCACTGGCCGTTTTGTACGAGAGGAGATTGCCTCGCGCGTATGCTCGCTTTGTGTTGACCCGGCTAATAAGGTTAGGTCGTGGTGTTCAAAGGGTTAAATATAAACATAAATAGATATCAAATCAGTAAAAGAAGGAATCCTGTAATATTCCTGTATTCCTTCATAAATTTTTAACCAATTAAGATATAAAATAAAATAAAATAAAATTTTGATAATAATAATAAAATTAAGATATAAACAGATATTAATTTTTATCTGGCTTTTACTCCTAGCTGAATGCAGTGGGGATTCCGTCTAAATCCAGATTTCAGAACTGATGTTTTAGATTCAGGCACCTGTCAATTTGCTTTTTACATGGTAGGATACTTCTCTTTATTATAAATAAAAGCTTTGGCAACTTCTAAAAAGCTGATAAAAAGGGTCGGCAACACGCATGTAACACCCCTTCTGGAGCTGCAGGCATCCGTAGGCTAAACTTTGCTCTCCTATATTACACTTTTACAGGTTTTCATTATTATTATTAATCATTTATTTTCATCAGACACGGTACAGTACTGTAAGACAGTTTGATGGCAGTTTTACATTAATAAACTTGTTTAATTTTATATTTTTCAGACCACGACGGCGCCGAGCCCTGCGGCAACAGCGTCTCCTGCCACAACCTGCAGCGCCTCGCCGCCTACGCCGACAAGAGCACCGCTCCGGAAGGCGGCGACAAAGAGCGCGATATGGCCAGGCGATTACTTATGGCGTTCGCGCATAGACTGACCAACTCGCCCACTGCTTTGCCGGAGATGATGTCAGCTCTCATGTTTTACAATGATTCACCCACTCAGGTACATTAGTCTCTATGATTGTAAGGTTTTCCAATGGTAAGTCTCTCAGGTCTACAACGGTGAGAGCGCTGCTTCGGAGCGCGGCGACAAAGAGCGCGACATGGCCAGGCGATTACTTACGGCGTTTGCACATAGACTGACCAACTCGCCCACTGCTTTGCCGGAGATGATGTCAGCTCTCATGTTTTACAATGATTCACCCACACAGGTATTTTTGTAGTCCCTATGTATCTTGTAGGTAAAAAAGTTTATTACAACTGTTAAGTGCGCTGTGGATGAAGGCGGCGACAAAGAGCGCGACATGGCCAGACAAGTATTTGACGTTCGCGAGTACAGCTCTGCCGGAGATGATGTCCGCTCTCATGTTTTACAATGATTCATCTACTCAGGTAATTTGTAGTCCTTATGTCATTAAGGTTTACCGATGGTAAATTCAAGAGGAAGAGAAATAAAGGAGGAGGAGGAAGGAGGGAGGAGGGAAATGACGGTGGCGATAAAGAACGCGACATGGCCAGACTAGTTATGGCTTTCGAGCATAGACTGACAAACTTGGCTACGGCTCTACCGGAGACGGTGTCCACACTAGTGTGTTATAATAACTCGCCAACGCAGGTAATGCTCCTTATAATTAGATTTAGGTATGGGCCGTAACTACAACAGTAATAGCAGTAAAGGCGGAGACTGGGAGCGCGACATGGCCAGGCGATTACTTGGAGTTCACTCATAGACTGACCAACTCGCCTACTGCTCTGCCGGAGATGATGTCTGCACTTATGTTTTACAATGATTCACCCACACAGGTACATTTATGGTCCCTGTGCTTCTTGTAATAAGGCAGCTTTAGAAGGCGAAGACAGAGCGCGACATGGCCAGGCGATTACTAATGGCGTTTGCACATACACTCACCAATTCGCCTACGGCTCTGCCGGAGATGTCTGCTCTCATTTTTTACAACGACTCGCCAACGCGGGTACATTTGTAGTTTCTATGCTCCTTCCTTAAAGAACGACATTGCCAGTCGACTACTCATGGCGTTCACGCACAGACTGATCAACTCGCCTACATCTCTACTTATTGGTTATTACGAAAAATATGATACAAATTTTCAAAAGTGAGCGACGAGTTCTTTACTCTGTTATTAGCAAGAAATCGGTGAGTTTAATTTAAAACCTGAAATTCAAGCCTGTCCAATAACCTAAACGATCGCAGCGCCGTCTTTGAATATTTATATTCCACTATTCACTGAAAATGGAGTGACTTGTTGTTCAGGGACGGGTCAACGGCTGTAGATCAAGAAAACGTTCCCCAATGCGTTGGACGGATCAGATGAAAGCCCTTACCAACACCCCACTTAACACATGTGTCATGTTCGGGCCACACTAACGGGAAACGCGTTAATTATTGCGTTAATTCGACGTTTTTCATACGGCCACACTGGGATTATCGCGTTTACCGCCGTTTCCCGTTAGTGTGGCCCCGGCATCAGAGAAGCATCTGCCAGGGAGAACTGGTGTACTGGTGACCACGACTGCTCTGGCAAGAGTAATTCGACGGAGAAGAATTTAGAAGCTAGAAATGCTAATTTAGAAGTTTGTGATTTCAGGTGCTGATAGCGGGCGGCTGCTCGGACCCGCGCACACTGGAGCTGGTGCGCGTGGTGCGCTCGCGGCTGCTGCCGGGCCGCGTGCTGGCCGTGGCCGACCCCGCCGCCGACTCGCCCGCCGGTATGTCCGACATACGTGAGTGTCCGCTACTGCTGCACACTCACTGTCTCACTTCACTTGGCATGCGACACCTTTTTTTTTTCTCGTATATTTTACGACACAATAGGGTATTTGACTACTAGTCAAATCAGTTTCTTTTTTCGAACTGTCAAAACGATTTTGCTACTATGAAATTTATATGAAACACTAGCATGTGACGTCACAATCAAATTACCTACTCTTTATAGTTTTATACGGGTTTTAAAATAGAAATTGCGTCTAAAAATAACTGCTGTCTACGTTTCCCTATTAATCTTCTGGTGCTTTATTTTATGCATGGTGTAAAATAATTTATTTTAAATACAGTCAAATACCCTATTACACAGATCGACCTCGTCCCACAGTAAGCTCAATAAGGGTTGCGGGTACTAGACGACGATATTTATAATATATAGATATGAAAATAGACGATACATAGTCACCTACACGTCTGCGGTAAGACGGGCGACTAATAGAAGTTGTAAGGCCTCCGGCGAGTGGCTAATTTCTGAAATGATAATCGACTAATTTTGGGACTAATGTAGTGACTGGGGCTCATTTCTTGAACGGTATTAGACCTATACAAAATGACAGTATGTGGACTAGTATCGTTTAAGAAATGTGTCCCTGTTCATGTACTAACATTAGTAGTCTAAGTTGATCTAAGATAGCTAAATGATTGTATGTACTTGGGGTGAGCTAAGTATCTACAAGAACACATATTTAATATTGCGAGTTATAGCGCATTTAATTCACAGACTTAATATTGTAGGTACTTCTTACATGCGAGCTTTCTATACAATAGTGTAATTTCATATTCAAATGGCAGCGTCAATGATCGATTCAGGATTCCGCGGCGCTGTGCAGCGCTGCCTCTTAAATATGAAATGTAACTTATGTAAGGTTCAAATTCCTAGTCTTGTAAACCACGCTCCCCCTTTGATACGTATGTCGAATACAAATGTGGGCATTGTTTCAGTGCTGACCCGCATCAGACCAGTGGGCGACACGCCCGCGGCCTACGTGTGCCGCCGCTACGCCTGCTCGCTGCCCGTCACCGATGTCAAACAGCTCGAGACATTGTTGGATGAGCAGCCCACCACTAACTAACCGTAACCGCCTCACTCATATTACATACCTGCCTTGCGTAGCGGAATCAAAATCTTATTTAGGAACCATTGTTCCAACAGCTCAAGATTCCACGCTGGTAATCCTTGTTACGATCGTGATTCCATTCAGGAATCTTTTGCCAAGCTTTGAATCTCCCTTGAAGAAATTCTTCGTTTTATTCTTTTATCTTATAACCCCTTCGAGCAACACCGGCTTCCGACACGTCGGAAGGGAGGAGCCCAAGCGATAACTTACCATACAAATCATTCTACCATTTTTCG
Organism: Cydia strobilella; assembly: GCF_947568885.1. Taxonomy (NCBI): domain Eukaryota; kingdom Metazoa; phylum Arthropoda; class Insecta; order Lepidoptera; family Tortricidae; genus Cydia; species Cydia strobilella. The sequence continues at coordinate 12,216,884 of NC_086049.1, read as the reverse complement.
CGGGGAGAAACGCACTTCTCACTCACTACATACAAAATCCAATCTGTAATGACGACACAAATACACACGTCAAAGAAAAATCTTGCACACCTCGATCTCTTTTTGTGTACGAACGAGTCACAACACGCACCGCCATAGGCACAGTTGTCACAGTTGTGTCTCCCTTCCCGGTGTTGCTCGAAGTATAATCCGCTATCAAACTTTACAAAACAAATCGCCAAACATGAGCAGTCGAGCAGTCATTACCCTCACCCTTTGAACGCGACGCTTATTTTATATAACGCAACATCGTAAACCTTATTGGAATGCGTTAAGCCGTAATCGTGCGCGTTTGTGGGTGTCTCTGGCGGTCCAAGGGTTAAAAACATACTATTTCTGTCTTGCGTAAAGAAGTCAAAATTTAATCCTGTGCCTACGATTCAGGCGTGCGGCGTCGTACGACCCGCGGGTGACTGTCCAATATTCCAACACTATAATCAATAGAAACATGTGATTTTGTTGCATCCGAATCCCAAGTTTTTTTAGAGGCACTAGGTATGTAAATTGACAATAAAACCTGATAATATTGTAGCTATTGAAAAAACTTTAATTATTAAAAATATCGTAAATTATAATGCTAATCATGTCTATCTACCTAAATTCTGCTTTCGTCACCCATTCTTCATTCGTAGCTTTCGTTGGTAGTCTTTGTCATCTTTAGTCTTATTTGTTGCTTGTCTTTTTCTTATTCGGGCTCATTTCGGTTTTCGTCATCATATTCTTTGGGCATGTTCGATGTTAGCCTATCTCTTTTGTTAGTCTCATTCGTTATTCGTCAATTTTTTTCGACATGTTCATTGTTTTGGAATAATAGAGAACATGTCCAATAAATAACGAGATCAATTTGAAAAGAGACCAAATAAGAAAAATACGAACTTAGAATAAGACCAAAGACGATAGGACGAATAACGAATGAAACTAAAAAAAGAAGACTAACATCGAACATGCCCAAAGAATATGATGACGAAAACCGAAATGAGCCGGAATAAGAAAAAGACAAGCAACAAATAAGACCAAAGATCACAAAGACTACCAACGACACTTACGAATGAAGAATGGGTGACGAAAACAGAATGACTCAAATTGAAGAACTTGACTAAAAACTAATGGGACGACCCAAGACGATACCGATTTACGTATTATGTTGGTTATGCCATTTTCTTTGTTTTTGGTATTGAAGTATTTTTTTTTCATGTCTCGAATATAATTGTGTTAAAGCATAATATTAATAGTATTCGATTATGGTTAATTCGAATATGTATATGCTCTCTTTGTGTTAAAATCTCTTTAAATATATATCTAAGTACTTATTTCATTACTAGACTCTACAAGATTTTTTTACTAACAAGACATTTTATAAGTTTATTTTTTAAATACATATAGTGGTATCAGGGTGCGTCGACGAGATGCCAATCGCTCACGCTCCAGGTCGCTGAAGTATGAACTGTATGCTTTAACTAGGACTAGGTCAGGGGTCAGCAATCTTTTAAAGAGAAGAGCCAACCGCAGTAGAAATTACCAGTGGCCAGAGTTTTCTAAGAGTTAATTTTTTGGGTGCCTCGAAGCCGCATTTATAAATCTAAAGAGCCACGAGTTACCCACCCCTGGACTAGATCATACTTTAGTGACCTTGAAATGAATATTTGTAGCGTTTTCGGGCCAAGAGGTGCAACGCTGTAAATAAGGACGAGTACTAGAATCAGACCAAGATAACTCTGCAGCGATTTTTATAGCACCCAGACGTGCAAGTGGTATTTAGACGTCATAATTTAAGAAAAGTTTGACCTTTAAAATAACACTTGAACACCATTTTAATAACCAGCAAAATTGACCTTTATGCCCGGGGAAAACTTACTTATAAGTTTAGTAGTGTAGTGGTTATTTGGTAATTAACACCACTAATAATAAATAAACATTATTACAATTTATGCTTGAAATAAATCTAATATGAAATATTAGTCTTCGTTTATTGTGATATCAAATTGTGCGCTTGAAATTAAATGTAAGCGAAAATTTAAAATCCCTTGTTTGTAACGGGGATACGTAGTATTTACGTATAAATATACTTAGTATTACCAGCTACCAATATAGTAGTAGCAGTAGTGGCATAGCCAAATGAATAATGGGTGTACAAAGTCGAAGAATTCGTAACGTCAATATTTTAATTGGATGCCGTTGTGTTGGTGCATCAAAAGCTCTTTAGGAGAATCGAATAGGGATGTTGACTGTATATTGTTTCACACCATGCACGAAATTAAACACTAATATTATTGGGAAAACGTAAATCGTAGTTATTTTTTGACGCAATTTCTGTGTATCTGTGTTACTATAGAAAGTTGGTATCTTGACCGTGACGTGACTAATAAACGTGATTATACTTAATGCGTCACTCATGTTTCGCTCCATAACAAGGTGCTTCAACAGGAGTCACAGGCGTTGGCGGACTGACGCAGACTGCGAGCTCTCAGACACCAATTGATCGGCGCGGGCGACGGCGGCAGCAGGGGAGGTGAAAAGTTTTTCACCCTCGTTTTCGGCATTATTGTCAAATGATGAGTTGCATCACTCACTTTCCAAAACAGTTTTCCTACCATATTTGATCTTTTTATTATCATATTTCACTATATGGACACCAAGTTAAATTCCATTGCAGAACTGAAATAATCCAGTTTTAATCGAGAAGTGCGCCTATACTGGTTGCTTCGATCGGTCAAGCCATTCACCGCGCTCGCCGGCGCCCGGCCGGCGCGGTGCGCGAACATCTGCCCTGCAACAATTCATTTACTTACTTGGACTCTATTGCCTAGGTAATAAGGGTGATGACATTTTGACTAAAATACCAATATCTCAGTTCTGAAATAGAATTCCGCTTGGTGCCCATAGAACGAAATGAAGTAAGTACATATAAATACCTATCTAATGACCTAACTCTCATTTCTGTTGGTATCTGGACCAGGCTCCATACAAAGTTGCCCATGGTCCTTTAGCATATTTACGTAGCCATAAATCAACACAACCTGGAAGAATCGTCTTGAGCACAGATGGTGTGCATAATTATTTTCCATCGTATTTTCATGGAAACGTACGAACGTGCCTATTTCAGTCAATCTCGGTACAAAAAGTACTGAGGTTGACTACTGTAGCATGACAAATACGAAGGTTTCCGAGAAAATATGCTGGAAACCAATTATGCACTACTACTGTACCTACTTTGTTAACGAAATTCTGAAGAAAACTATTCTACAATCGGTATAAAATCTTTGACAAAAACTTCTTTCCATGACTTTGTACATCTACTTATTCATTTGTTTTGGCAGTAGTGCAGTTAATGCGAAAAGCATTACGAGTTTGAAAGTGCACGTGATAGTTTAGTGTTAAGATAAAAACATATTTTTATATCCCAAAATTTATTTTTGTGAATTTGGTCATATAATGACCACAAAAGTGTAATTTATTTATTGAAATAATTCGGTTGACCTAAATTATGTTCGTGTTATTTTGTGATAAAATTATTACAATAAATTTTTTGGAAAAACTGATACATTAGTTTATTTTCTACTAGCGACCCGACCGGCCGGGTTATTTTCACTAGTTACCATCAACTTGTTACCAGTCGTAACTACTGGGAATTTTTTCCCACCTTTTACCACTGGTGACTACTGGGATAAAAATAAAAAATAATTTATTTTTTATTGGTACTTAAATATGCAACAATTCAGATAAATGTACGTCTATTCTCTTTACAACGTAAACATTAAATAACGTACTTAATAAGTCAAAAAACGTACTTTTGATTCGAAAAATCACGTTGCGTCCTTTCACACAACCTAATAGCACGTGGCGCCCGTTTCAACTGAATGCAAGTGAAGGGGGCGCCACCGGCTATCACCTAATAGCAGCGGAGTGGTGTTTTGACTATTAGATAAACCTTGAGAGCAATAGTTACTTTCCACCCGCCGTTACGTTTGTCCCAGCTCTCCCCTAATAAAAACAATATAAATAGTATAGTATAAATATAGAGTACTTTAATAAAGTCGATTACTGTTTCAGTAAACTGACTTAAAAGTGATCAAAAATATGTGATTAAAAGTGACCAAACCGAGTTGGGGGAGGCCTATGTCCAGCAGTGGACGTCTATCGGCTGACATGATGATGATGATGATGAAACCGAGTTGGTGGTAACTACTGGGAATTATTTTCATTACATAGCTGACGCGTGCGCCCGTGAGGGACAGAACATACGCAATGCGACAATATGATTGGTCTAGTAGATTTGTAGCCCACCATAAACCATACTAAATTTACGACGGGGAATTTACAAAAAATGTGAGACTGTGACAAGGACAAACAATAACAGCGCTTTCTCTGTAACTCCTACTGAAAGATACATAAGACTATCCCCTTCGGTCATTTTTCCCCCCACCCCTCATGCCGATCCAGTTATATTAGATTCATATCCCACTGGTAACAACTTAGTGGTAACTAGTAGTAAAAAATGCTCTTTAAAAATAAATGTGCCGCCAAACATGGTATCAATGGACTGCGCCAAGGTTTATTTTCTTGGTCTGTAACACCCTATAGTTTGCTCTATTTGTCAAAGATTGCGTGATAAAACGCCTCTTAAAGGCGAATAGGGAAGATTACTTCCACAATCTGAGGGTCTATCACAAAACAAGAAAATCGAGATTTCGTTTGTCACTTGCATATTCGAGCGATAAAGAGGCATAGCGAAATTTCGGACTCGTGTTTCCCGGCAGGTCCTCTGTAAACAAACCGCCTTGGTGCATCAATGTCATATTTTATTATCCTTGAAAACTTGTCAAAAAACTTTAAAGGCACAGTATGTATAAGTTACTCTATGGTTTACTAAACGGGCTGCTGCTGCACTCTGGTGGCAGAACATTGCAGTTATACCCCCTCCCCCAATTCAGCCATTCTCCGACATATAAAACAATTCAAGGAATTTACCTTCATGCCAAGTTTCACCTAAAGCGGTTCAGTTGTTTAGCCATGAAAAGGTGACAAAGAGGCAGACTACTTTCACGTTTACAATATTAGTACAGTTGTAATGGGATTTATAGACATAAAGCTGATTATTTTTGACTGGTATTGTTACTACTTGGCTTGGCACGGACTTCAAACATATCAGTTAGTAACGGATATATTTAAAAAAGGATAATATTTGATTTCATCCTTTTTGAAGTCGGTTTTTTTCGTAAACAGTTACCCATTTTTAGTTTTAAGGCATTGTTAAGAGCGTGATGCACAAATGAAAAACATAATCATGTTTAATACTAAATTCGTAAACTTTAATAAATAATCTGAATTTTCCTCGAGTCCTTCTGGGAAATTATTCCTGTCACTACACCCATGACACACATCATGCGTGGCCGGGTTTCATCGTGGACAGTCTTTAACCGGTGCGAAGCCGGGGCGGGTGGCTATATATGTATAGGTAAATTGGGTAACAACATAATATAATGCCATCGAGCTGATCTGAAGATGAACATCGAAGGTGGCCTTAGGCACTCTGTGATAAAACAACGCAGCCTTAAGTATTGAGTTTGGGGTTTTTAGAATAAAATTATCGCGATGAGGATAAGTTGGCCGTTGAAAAGTACAATCAGGGATAACAGCTTGTATCAAAAATGATTTTTTTGACAAAAAACTTATTACTACAAATGTGATTTCCCTTTGATCTCGAGTATTCTAGTTATTTAAGTTATGCATTAATAATCTAGTCATAATAATCCGTTGTGGGGGTCAGCCTATTCAGTTATTGACCTTCTCTCACTCGTGTATTTCTCCTTAGTAAACATTTAATTAGAGGTTAACGTTTACCCACACGTTAACCTCTAATTAAATGTTTATGTTAACACCCACACGTTTTACGGCACAATTGATAAACATGTTTACAAAATTGCTAGCAATTACTTGAAATATGTCATAACATTACCTATCCTTGGAGGCGCGGCACAATTGGGAGTATGCATTAATATTATCGTATCTTTTTGTAGCTTACCTACTAATCAGTAAAAAACAGCTACAAGACACGTCAAAATGATTTATAACTATGAAGTTAGTATGTAGCATGCTTTGACGTATTATATGATCTGTGACGTGATTTTATTTATTCCCTGATTTCTCTACGGCACTAGTTCACAAACTGTTTTGGTAGCTGGACGATTTTGATCCTTTTTTTTACGGAGCTATAAATTCTTTACTGAGTCGCTAGCCGTGCTTGCGTCTTGGAGCGGAGCGAAGCACGGTTTGAAAATTGTCAAATAGATAGAGTATATGTAAGAAACGTTCGAAATGTAAATTTACTTTGCACCTCAGCAGCTCGAACAAGCCTACTTTCGTCACTCCCTGGAGTGAGGAAAGTGCGACTTTCCTCACTCCATGGAGTGAAACAATGTAGCTTTTTAATTTAGTGAAGCCCTTGAACTTCATACTACGGTACGGTACGGTACTCGCTTCGCTCGTGATTCAATTATAGAATCTTTCGCTTTCTCGGGACTCAAAATAAACACTCGCAAGAAAAACCAACTTTCCTCTCTTGTTGCACAAATAACTATTTAAGGTCTGCTGGCAACATATCAGTTGTTATAAGTTATATAATTCACTTTCTCATAATTTTTAACAGCAATGATATTTATTTGCGTACTCCCTATGCGAAGAGGCGGTGCCGTCTGTTATTGTTATCCGTCTAAGTAATTCCTGCAGCTGTGTCCCGTGGCCCTGGCCTTCCTCCGTCGCGGATCATTTTTTTTTTTTATGAAATAGGAGGCAAACGAGCAGACGGATCACCTGATGGTAAGCGATTACCGCCGCCCATGGACACCCGCAACACCAGAGGGGTTGTAAGTGCGTTGCCGGCCTTTAAGATGGGAATACGCTCCTTTCATGTATCCAAGATAAGTCTAGCCTGTCTAGAGTATATTTGAGTATAATGGAATATGTACCTATTAACTGATGACATGTAACTTGGCGTTATGAATAGACATACCGTCAACCGGGGTGAATAAAATTCTTTAAAACTGAAACTGTTAGTAAGTAGGTATAATATACTTGCTCACATATTTACAGTAGTTTGGTACCTACACCAAATATTTTTAATTTAGTTTTATCATAGGTCTTAGTTTATACGAATTAAAATCTGTACATTTTACAATGATTGTAAATTTAATATAGCTGTTATTAAAACCACTTTGTACGCCCTAATAAAATGATGCCAACTTTATGAAACATCTTATTTTAATTTTTTTAACCATATATGTACCTATTATATTACGATTACGTTAAATGACCGTGAGAACGCTTTGACGTCAGTCAGTCAGTACTCTACAAAAAATACCGAATTTGATAAAATACATGTAATAAGTATACATGTATTTTATCGAATGTTATTTTTTTCTAGTGACTGTTTAGACGTTACCAGTACCTATAAAAATTAAATTACTCCTGCAATACTTATATGTAATGCACAAAAATAAAATTTAAAATAAAGTAGGTACTTATTGCCAGAGTTAAGAGCATTTTAAAATTTGTATGATTTCTGTTTTTCGCTCATTATTTACAATAATCATTTTTTTTAAAGAAACGGCCATCCCCTTTTCTCTTGCAATGTCTAGAAATTATTTCGGACTTACGGCCTGTAACGGCTATAAGCCTATAACATTATATCTGCAAACATAAAAGAGGGGGAGGATAATCTATATATATATAAACGTAAAAGTCCTGACTGACTGACTCACTTAAATCAACGCCCAGCCCAAACCATTGGACCTAGAGAGCTGAATTTTTCACAATAGGTAGTTTTTATGACGTTAGTATTCACTAAGAAGGGGTTTTTTAAAATTCATCCCCTAAGGTGGTGAAAAAGGGGTTGAAAGTTTGTATGGAGATAATAATTTTTTTTGAGTGCGGGACTTGAAACTTCGTATAAAGGCATATTATTAAAATACAAGAAAAGTGTTTTCAGTGTTTTTTAAAATTCATCCTCTAAATGGGTTAAAAAAGGGTTGAAAGTTTGAATCCATTACAAATACTTTGAAACTTCCTAGAAAGGCATAATAGCCGATTACAAAAAAAAGTAAAATTGACGTTTTTGGAAATTCAACCCCTAAGGGGGTTAAAAAGGGGATGAAAGTTTGTCTTGGGGTTAAAATTTTATAATATAAATGTTTATTAATTATAATAAAAAAAAACAAGAAAACTCATTTCAGCGTTTTTAAAAAATCAACCCCTAAAGTGGTGAAAAAGGGGTAGAAAGTTTGTATGGAGGTCAAACATTTTTTTAAGTGCGCGACTTGAATCTTTGCATAAAGGCATGTTATTACAATACAAGAAAAGTGATTTCAGCGTTTTTAAAAATTCATCCCCTAAAGTGGTTAAAAAGGGGTTGAAAGTTTGTCGTGGTCCTAATTTTATTTTAACCTAGGTACTTGAAACTTCATAGAAAGATATATAATTAAAAGAGAAAAAAACTTGTTTCAGCATTATTGAAAATTCATCCCCCAAGGTGGTAAAAACGAGGTTGAAAGTTTGTATGGAGAACAAATAGTTTTTTGAGTGCGAGACTTGAATCTTTGTATAAAGGCATATTATTAGAATACAAGAAAAGCAATTTAAGCGTTTTTAAATATTCATCCCCTAAAAGGGTTAAAAAGGGGTTAAAAGTAAATCTATTACAAATGCTTTGAAACTTCTTAGAAATAATAAGATTCCAAAAAAGTTCTTTCTGTTAGATTTAGAATCTACTGTAATGTGTATATACTTATTTGTTATATATGAACTAGTTTGGTACTGGCTTACAATGATGTAAGTCTATGATAATATTATTTGAATTTTATATTTCGCCTGTGTTCTGATTTTTGACTGCTTGACACCGTTATGTCACTCGATCCTAATGTTTACATTGTGATACACGTTATTCAATATATATGTTAATATGCCTAAATAGCACTTTGTTATTTAACCACAGCGTGCTCAGAGAGTTCCGCCACAATGGTTATGGGCCCAGAGAGCCTGAGGTGTATTAAAATTGTATGCGAGTCTGTTTTAGGTTGATTTGATTTAAGGTACGTACGGTTGATGAAGAAGTGAAGGTTGGCGTAGAGAGGTCAACAAAATGAATACCGTTAAAATAGAACCCCTCACACAAGAAAATTATGAAACGTGGAAGATTCAGGCTGAAGCGCTTCTTGTCAAAAATGATGCTTGGAGCTACGTGGATGGGAGTAGCTTGAAACCTGCCGAGCCGGTGGAAGCTCAAAAATGGAGCGTCGGCGACGCGAAAGCTAAGTCGGATTTAATACTTGCTATCAGTCCTAGTGAATTACGGCATCTGCGTGACTGCAAGACGTCGCGAGAGGTGTGGCTGAAGCTGGAAAGTGTGCATGCCTCCAAAGGGCCCGCTAAAAAGGCGACCTTATTAAAGCAGTTGTTGCTTCACAAAATGCAGGAAGACGGTGACATCCGAGAGCACGTCATGCATTTTTTCGACGTGAGGAACAAGCTTGCCGATATGAAGATCGAGATGAATAATGATTTAATCTCTATAATTTAAAATTATTGAAGAGTTTTGTTCAAGGCGACAGAAAGGAGTTGATGATGTAGCTTGTATTGCCAAAATGAAAACTTTTAAGCCAATGAGTGGTGCTAGTAAAACTAACTTCAGAGGTAGATGCTGGAAATGTCAAGATTATGGCCACAAAGCCTATGAATGCAAGATGAATTACAAGGAACGGTACAAAGACGGTGCTGATAAACAGTATGTGTCAAAATCTGACAGCGGTACACAAAACTACAATTTAGGTCTTGTAACTTTTAATTGTATTTCAGACAATAATGCTGCTACGTGCAACGAGAATGAGGGCTGGATCATGGATAGCGGGTGCACTTCGCACCTTTGCAATGAGGCTCCTAAATTTGGCAGTTCCTTGATACCTGTATCCGGTAAGCTAAGCTTAGCTACAAATACATCTGCGAATGTAGAAGGTAAGGTTACTTTCATGCAACGACAATTTAAAAACATTAGTGGAGTTGCAAGATACTTTATTTGTTCCGGATCTAAGATGCAATTTGATTTCAGTTGCAAGAATTACAGATAGGGGCTATAGTGTTATATTCGATAAATACTCAGCTCATGTTGTGGATGGCAGTCGCAATACTGTTATGGTCGCAAATCGTTCGGGTAACCTTTATCAAATGGAAGAACGACTTGGGACTGCTTCGATAATTGTTGGAAAGAATGATGACGTAAGGTCGTGGCACGAGCGTTTTGGACATTTAAATGGAAAAGATTTGGCAAAGATATTGAACAAAGCTGGCGTGAAATTTGCAATGACGGATTTAAATCAATTGTATGATTGTAGTATTTGTGCAAGTGGAAAAATGATTGCGTCTCCTTTCGCGAGAGGTAGTGGACCGTGTGAGGAAAAACTGAGGATTGTGTATTCGGATATTGTAGGTCCTATGCGTCATGAAGCTCTCGGTGGAAGAAAATACTTTATCACGTTTATTGATGATTCGTCTAGATGGTGTGAAGTGTATTTGCTTATGTTACGTCCGAAATCGATGTCCAACGAGTAGCTTAGCAGGTGAAACACCGTATGAGAAATGGTATGGTCGACCTGCTAAAATAGATTACCTGCAACCCTTCGGATCCAGGGTCCACATTTTGAATAAAGAAGAGAACAAGGACAAATTTGCTCCTCGCGGCATAGATGGCATTTTTGTAGGCTACCCCACCGACAGAAAGGGATACAAGATTTGGTTGCCGCAAGAACGAAAATTTGTTGTATCTCGAGATGTCAAATTTCAAAAACTCATTGAGCGGAGAAACGAATGTGACTATCCTGAATCAGATCCACTGGAAATCAGAAATGATGAGGTACAGATAAATCTCAATAGGAGTCCACAACCCAACTTAGTTGAGATAAACTTTTCCCCCAAAGGTAATGTCACGGAACCGGCCATGTACGCTCCTCAAAGTGAACAAACGGAGAGCATTCAGGAAGTTAGAAGTGATTTAGAACTAATAGAACCACACGCAGAAAACACTCAAGTATCAACAGTGGATTTCGTACCGATTGCAGGTTCATCTCACACTCCTGAACAAGATGTTAGCCCTCATACTGAAGAAAGCAAGATTATGAAGAGAGGACCTGGTAGGCCGCGCTTAGAAAAAGGACATTGGAAGACCAAGAAAAGTTTATCGAATGGTTGAAGTGAGGCAAGAAGTTGAAGCAGAACGTGATGTAGAGGAATCATCTGACTGCCAAGATCTCGTGGGTGCAGCTGACAAGATGGAACGTGAAGTAGAAAGTAGCACAGAGGAATATTCTGATTGTCAAGACTTCGCTGGTGCTGCGGAAATAACTTTGAAACAAGCGTTGTCAAGTGAAGAAAAACTGAAATGGAATGAAGCTATTTTATCAGAGATAAAAAGTTTAGTAAAGAATGACACATGGGAAATAGCTAGAAGACCGATCGGCCGTGCCATTGTAGGCTGCCGCTATGTTTTAACAACCAAATTGAACATCGACAAGACAGAAAAGAAAAAGGCGAGACTCGTAGCGAAAGGATACAGCCAAAAACACGGAGTTGATTATCATGATACCTTTGCTCCGGTAGTTAGGTTAGATACCATACGATTGTTGACATCACTCGCAGTTGAACTCGATATGGAAATCCACCAAGTGGATATTAATACAGCCTACTTAAATGGCACATTGGACGAAGAGATATATATGGAAATACCCGAATTACTTAAGGAGAGTCTACAGAAGCTCTTGGAGTTAGAAGAAGAAGGTTCCGTCATACATGAACGGGCTAAGAAAATGTTAACCGATATCAGCGCGGGAGGTAATGTCTGCAAACTTAAGAGGTCATTATATGGGTTGAAACAGGCGGGACGTCAATGGAATGCCAGGTTGGACGAACAGCTTCAGCGCATGGGATTGAGGCCATCGTTAAATGAGCCGTGCCTATATTTTGAAGACATAGACGAAAACACCAAACTTTTTGTTGCGGTATACGTTGACGATATCTTGATAGCCTCACAAAATAAGGTTTGCATAGAAAAGTTCAAAAAGGAACTGGCCAGCGAGTTTGAACTTAAAGATTACGGGATTGCGAAATATATTCTGGGTATTGACATTGACAGAAATGTCAACGGCAAAATCAAGTTGTCACAACAAAAATATATTGAAAACCTTTTAGAGAGATTTGGTTTTGAGAATTGTAAGGGATCTGTATCGACTCCAATGGAAGTTAACTTTAAATATAAACCGTTACAGCGTGATGTAAAATCAAAAGAGCGATATCCATACCGGGAATTGATTGGAAGTTTGATGTATTTATCCGTAGGTACCCGGCCTGACATTTCAAATACCGTCTCAAAATTAGCACAGTTTGTAGAATCTCCGCATAAAGAAGCTTGGGTCGCTGCAAAACGCGTATTGCGATATTTAAAAGGGACGAAGGAGTATGGTCTTATGTTTGCAAAAACGAGTAAGTCGTTAGAGGGATATTCCGATTCCGATTGGGGAGGTTGTGCGTTGGACAGGCGTTCATACTCTGGTTATGCTTTTGTATTAGGTGGTGCGTGTGTGTCATGGAAGTCTCAGAAACAGAAGTGTGTCGCGACGAGCACTTGTAAATCAGAATACGTTAGTCTAGCGTCGTCGATGAAGGAAGCGATGTATCTGAACAGCTTGTTAACTGAAATCGGATTGGGTAAGTTTGCACAAGTAACCTTAAATGCGGACAATCAAGGAGCAATTTGCCTAGCCAATGATCCAGTGTTTCATTCCCGAAGCAAGCACATTGATATAAGATACCATTTTATAAGAAATGCTTTAAAGGAGAATTGGAACATCAAGTTAGTGTATTTACCAACTGACTTCATGTTGGCAGATATATTGACTAAGGCCTTGCCGAAAGTAAAACACCACGCGTGTATGTCTGGTTTAGGCATAAGTTGTTTGTCTTAAATATTATAATGTTTTGTTTTAATTATTTTGATCTGTAGCCTGGGGTGATTGATAATATACACATTAAGGGGGCGTGTTAGATTTAGAATCTACTGTAATGTGTATATACTTATTTGTTATATATGAACTAGTTTGGTACTGGCTTACAATGATGTAAGTCTATGATAATATTATTTGAATTTTATATTTCGCCTGTGTTCTGATTTTTGACTGCTTGACACCGTTATGTCACTCGATCCTAATGTTTACATTGTGATACACGTTATTCAATATATATGTTAATATGCCTAAATAGCGCTTTGTTATTTAACCACAGCGTGCTCAGAGAGTTCCGCCACACTTTCAACGTTCTTAAAAATTCAACCCCTAAAGAGGTTAAAAAGGGGATGTAAGTTTATATGTGGTACAAATTTTCTTTTAAGCTAGGAACTTGAAACTTGGTAAAAAGGGCATTATATTAAAATAGACGAAAACTGATTACTTACACCGTTTTTGAAAAGTTTGTATTAATAGTTTCGGGAGCGATTTTTTTTTTAAATAGTGGACTTGTAAATCTTCTAAGAGGGTCGAGAGGGATTATATCGGGAACAATTTTTTTCAGTTAGGGTCTTGAAACTTCGTAGTTTGTGAAAGACAAATTTCGTGCGTTGTATAATTATTAACAAATGATTAACCGTCCCTACATATCTTTTGCTGCATAATGTTCTATATTATGTTCATGTAGAATATATAACCACCAACATACAAATCCACGCGTACGAAGTCGCGGGCAACAGCTAGTATAAAATAAATTTGTAACCCCTTTTCGGTTGCACAACCTGTTCTAGAAATATCTAACTTAGTAGGAATAAGTTTTTGGCAAAAATTTCATTTTTGGTACAAGCATTTATCGCTGACTGTACTTTTTTCCCACACGCAGCTAATACTCATCGAGACCATTCTAAAAACCCCAAACACAATTGGTTTTATCACAGAGTTCCTATGACCACCTCCTGTCTTCATCATCAGATCAGCTCGATGGTACCATAATATTGCATTGTCACCCGACTTACATGCGTATGCAAATTTTCGGCTTCATCGGAAACCGGGAAGATGGTTAAATTAGTTACCTTAGATTCCATTACATAGTTAGTTACATACAGGTCGACCTAATAAAAGCGTGTTAAAAATACAGTACCTTCTTCCAATTATGAACAACAACCAAATACTGTTTATTTAAAGATAAAGTACCTACGTAACTAAAAAATAGGAGTAATGATTGCAGACACAATAACTGATATCTCATTACGTCTTGACCTCAGCTCCGGGTCAGAAGGAACTCGATATTACGGCAAGCGCTCTGTCCCTGGCTCAGTATGAGCTAAAAACTCAGCAACATGCGGACCTCACTCATACTAAGTGTAATCGTCTACGCGACAACAGTCATGCCAGCCCCGAGTTTCGGCGATTCCATTTCAAACTTCTTCTCCGGTCAATCCGAGAAGGCCACAAAATTCTTTGAAGAGCAGAGACAAAAAATAGAGAGAGCTTTCAACTCTAGTATAGAAGAAGCGGCAAGAATGAAGGATACCGTTAACAACTACATGGAAGAACAGCAGAATAAGATCAGCACTGACATCAATAACTACGTTGAAAGCGTGAAGGAGAGCGGAAGGAAAGTGGCAGATTCCTGGTCCTACCTGCCAAGCGACGATATTACAGCGCGCTTAGAAAACCCTGACATGGTATTGTCAGTTCCTGCCACCATCGCTCGCCATGGATACAATTGCGAAACTCACACTGTGATATCTCAAGGGTACCTACTTAGCATACACCGAATCCCTCGCTCAAAGAAGGGAGACAACGTTCCCTCGAGGACGGTTATTTTACATCATGGATTATTCGCCAGTTCTGCGGATTGGATTCTCAACGGCCCCGAAAAAGGCTTAGCTTACATGCTTGCTGATGCTGGATATGACGTTTGGATGCCCAATATAAGAGGCAACAAGTACTCTAGGGAGCATGCCTGGTTGAAAACCGACTCCAAATCCTACTGGAACTTTTCTTGGCACGACGTCGCTTTTTACGATGTTCCAGCAATTATTGACTATATAATTAAAATGAAAGGTGAAGGCACTAAAATAACATACATAGGACATTCGATGGGGACAACTATTCTCTTCGCAATGCTAACTTTACGTCCCGATTATAACAGAGTTCTGACAGCTGGTTTCGCTTTAGCGCCTGTAGTGTTTATGAACGACATGAAGTCTTCTTTGAAATCATTCGCACCGCTAGCTAGCAACGTCGCTTACATGGAGATGCTATACGGGTCCCACGAGTTCATTCCTAAGTATTCGGCCCTAGGCAGGATATCGACTTCTTGCAAAGCAGACAGCTTTGATGCGGCGTATTGTAGAAACATTATCTTCTCCATATGTGGTTACGATGAAAAGCAGTTTAACAAGGAGCTCCTACCAGTATTTCTGTCACACCTCGGCACTGGGACTTCGTGGAAGACAACGGTACACTTTGCTCAGCTGGTCACCTCGGAAAGGTTCCAACAGTTTGACTACGGAGCCAGCCATAATAAAATAATGTACGGACGAGCAACGCCTCCCGAATACGATCTTAAAAAAGTTACTTTACCGATAACATTGTTTTGGTCGAAAAATGATTTGTTGTCAAGTGAAACAGCGATAAATATGTTGCAGGAGAGATTACCGGCGACTACCGACTCGTACTTAGTGCCAAATGAAGAATTCAATCACTTAGATTATTTATGGGCTATCGATGCTCCTACGCTATTGAACAACAAGATTATTGAAAAGCTCAATGCCGTATCTTCAAGTTATGACTTTTATTTCTCTATAAAAACTGTAGGGAAATGAAATACCGAGGTTTCCAAAATTGTGCTTCAAGTATTACATGACTGTGCTAAAAGCTGATATGCACAACTCTTTTCCAGAACATGTGAAAGGACTGTTGTTGGAACGTTTTATAAAAGAACACACTGTTATGAGTAAAATTTAATAAATGAAAATTTTCTGGAGTTTGTTAAAGTTTTAAGTGAAATTTAAATTATGGCAAACGAAGTTGCGGAGCGAGATAAATAGAGAAAGGAAAAATATACGTAGTATTCAACGTTCAAAATAAAAGTGAAAAGAAATATAAGCTAATTTTCAATTAAGCTGTAGGTACCCGTGTACATTGCCTCGTTAGCATACATTTTTACTAGGCTTACTTTTTATAACGAACTATGCAAATTTTCGTAACAATAAGTCTGTCTTCATTTTCTTAACCTTCTGCAAAAAACTAGATTTTGTGAGTTTCTAGACAGTTTAGTACAAATCGCTGGGAGCGGTGAAGGAGAAAATAAGTTTCTGAAGGCTATATTCCGCCTCGTGGCTTCGCCTGACATTTGACAGGGTATGATGCATGGTGATACATGACTAAAATGTTATTCAGAAATTTATGTATGTATCTTCCAGTGAAACTATGTGGTATTCGCTTGATTGATGCCTAGATGAATATGTAGACCTATAATGTAGATATATTAAATTCAACAAAACAATTAACTTACTAAAATGCCTTTCTTTTTTTATAATGAGTAAATCAGATGCAAAATAACAGCCCAATATTATGTTATGTATATGCATTATGCATGTTGTGAATAGGTATTGTCTTGTGTGCGTCGTGTTTCAAATTCATGCGATTTCATCCAAACAAGTGAAATCTGCCTGCCATTGTTTGATTTGCGCAATCCCCTCTGAATATGTATAAACCCAGTGCCGTCAAAGGAAAAGTTTCCAGAACAACAGAAAGTCGAGGGGTAACTTCATTGACGAAACTAAAAACTACTGTAACGCCATCTGCGGTTGAAGCAGAAACTTTCATACAGGAATTTCCCGCATTTTAATACTGTTATCGATTTGATTTACACGTTCTGATTTTTGTAAAACTTCGCACACGTAATTTTACTCCTTAGTAAGTACTTATTGAAATCCATAATAAGCTCATAATTTTTTTTGTCGGATGACATTGAATAAGTATTATTTTCTTTTCGAAGGATCGGGACCGTAAAACATATATCAAATATCAAACATTTATTCAGCAAATAGGCCACAGGGGCACTTTTACATGTCAATTTTTACAAACAATAAAATTAACCTAAAATTACAAAAAACAATTACATAAATATAAATGTCAAATTACACAAAAAAAAACTAATAAAAAATATACAAGCAACAGAACTAATATATATTAACACCTAAGTATAACTTAGACCTTAATAGGTTTGAAATCCTACGTTTTCTTGTGGCTTCTAGGTAGAATTTACACAATTTCGGCTTTAATTCTAGGACTGTTCATTTTCTAGGTAGAGGCTAACAAAATGTATATTTAGAGCTGTTACAAGGCTAGAACCCCGGGTTTAGTTTGTTAAAGTATATGCAGATATTTATTTATTTAACTATGTAACAGATTCGCCACCTGTAAACAAGTACATATATTTTTATTTACGATGTTCATTTTTGTAATTCTACCTGAATCTCTGATGTTTGTTTCTTGCATGTAAAAAAATAACATGGTTAAACAAACCAAGAGTCCAAAATAAATGCTTACTTACGCGTGACGAATTCATCCGACATCAATGGCATTAAAGTCGTAGACTCGCGGCAGCGAGTAGGGAATGATTTTATTTGATAACGCAATGTTTTCCCGACTTGAAGCCAAAAGGAAGAGTTATGATTTCAGCAATCTATTATGTTTGTGTGTTGTGTTTATTTCAAAATTGCTGAATTTGTTTTTGTGGCACGACAAGCTACATATTATTTAACTGTCTTCTAAAAAGGAGGTATTATATGAAATTAAATAGTGGATTTAAAAAAAAACTGTTTTATTTGTTTATAATTGCGTTTCTTCTGAAGTATTACGTAATCTGTGATAGAGGTTGGATTAGGCTAGGTGCTAATGAAAACATACTCAAAGCAATTTTGGGGTGGGCTTGATGTTAACAATAGTGTAGTTACAAATGAGGCACTTTCCCTTACGGCATCACCCGATTGGTATTTCAATTCACCTACCGATTACCAATAGTGCGGGCGGGAACCGTATGATCTTACTACGTCATCTGATCTGATAAAAGGATAAGCAGCATGGCACACGTTCATAAAAGTGATGCTTTTTTTTTAATAGTAAAAATTTACGTCATCTGATACAAAGATGAGACTAGTGGCAACAGATAGGAATTTATATGTAGATTCAGAAAACACTCGTCTGCCAGCTCCCAAATGGCCGAAAGTGCGTCTGCCTAAAGCCCGGCAGATGAATGAGGAATCGAATGAGAAATCATGAGTTTCTCAAGAGTATTAAGTACATATTAAATCACATTTAGAAACGGGTCTATCGCGAATTTATTTTGTTACCTTTATTTACCGACGTTTCGACACAGGTTTCACTGGTCGTGGTCGCGGCTAACTGACGTCCCAGCAAAATGTCAAAACAGAGATTTGTGTGACTTCTCAGTTCAGTTGATGTACAAAAAAATGCTTTCGACGCTTTTCGGTGTAACAACAATTACGTATAAGCGCTATATAGGTTGAGTCTTACTTCATACGAAACAAAGCCAATTAAAAATAATTTGTCTGATCGTATCTCCCGTAACGGGAATACATTCGTATACCATCAGGGTCGTCTTAGATGTGGATGACACATGACATGTTTGTCAAACACAATAATATAATTTTGTTGTTTTAATATAATTTTTAGTGTGGTGTTTGCATGTTACCGTCTCAAAAAAATATTTGAATGGATTGCATAGCTTACATACATTGGATACAGGTTTGAGTTCAATTCAATCTCAAGTCAGAACAAAGGTCACGTGGTACGTTTTTTCAAATTAACTTTTTAGTACTTTATCGGGAAAAAATCAAAAAACTAAGAGCTTATTGCAAATCTGTAGCATGAGACGAATCCAATGACATATAATTTATTAAAATCGAACCATAATTTTGGATCTGATAGCCATAACAACCGCGTAATATATATATATGGAAAGGCACGAGTGTTATAATATACTGAAAAAGCACGCGTGTTTTATTAAACACGCGTGCTTTTTAAGGATTATGAGCCAAAAATCGGTGGAATAAAAACGTCGTTTTGGGCATTGTGTTGAAAAAAGTATTAAAACTACGTATAGAACCGTTTTTTACCCTTTGGGGGGATATTTAGGTTCCTGCCGAACTCAGCCGAGCAACACGTTTACAAAGCAAGTTTTAAAAGATCGAGAAATTTCAGTGTTGAAACTTTATTCTGTATACCAAATTGGTAGTCTTGGATACATTTTATGTCTGAAAATGTATTTAGATTTCGACATCGAAATACGCATAATCCAAATTGGTAGGTATTTAATAAAGGTAACTTAGTATAAAGACAGATAGTTACGCATTCTTATAATATTTGATGTTACTTAGTTTGTTAGTTAGTTCTGTTACTGTAATAGTAGTAGAAATATTCCGCAAGCCTCGCCATTAATTTGAAATTCACGCTTCTGAGGCATAGTTTGCAACATAAAACATGGAGTTTACTTATTGAAAGAATTTAATTTCCGACCCATTTTGTTACCTTGTCATAATAGTAAATAAGAGGTCTCTAGCGACTTTCATATTGATTGTGACTGTGACAAGGTACGAAATGGGTCGGAAATTAAATTATTTGATTGTACCTACTAACTTGAAGTTATTGAAAGTGTGCAACTGACACTGAAATAAAACTATTTGCTATCATATTTGAGGTGTCCTATTTACGATAACGCTCTCAAGTTAATATCCACATAAGGATTTAATTTTTTTCTTACACTCACGCAAACACTATAAATGAAAGCATACGCTTAAAATTATGCGTTGTCTAGTCAGTGGTTACATATATATCAGACGGCACAGGCTTTGAGTGCATGCCTTACGAGATTTGTGTCAGTAGGTACTACTAAGTATGTCGTTATTTGCGCCTGATATGGCCGACATATCGTATTACAGGGAGCGGGCGGGGTAAGATAAGGTCTTCATCGTTCACACTGTAAATGACAATTCTTAAACCTAAACCTAAAGTAGTTTCAATGGTGCCCGAAAAGCTTTTTATTTTCAGGTGTCATTCCAATTGCTTGCGAGAGCTTGCAAGTAACCGTCGGTGAACGTAGAGAGTAATAAAATAATATTTTTATGCCGTTATCTAAAGGGGGAAAAGATCGCCCTTTTAGCGATATAGAGCTGTTATCATTTCCTAACTAGCTAATTTTAAGGCACTCCAGTAACGTTTCAAGAAAATGGGGCATTTGCAAAAAAGATCCCGATGAGTTATGTAATTCACAGTCAATTTTGAAGCTTTGAATTTGGAACCTACTTTAAGTTAATTTGAGTTAAAAATTCGACTTAGTTTGTCTTTTCAAAGAACCTATATCAAGGGTTTAAAACACATAAGAAGGTGACGATTAGCGACTAGGTAGGTACAGTAATTGGTCCAACCGAGCTCCGTGCTCTACGATTACGAGTAGCTAGGTACCTACTAGTTATTGTTATGATTTCAAGGTCACGTCTCTAACTCGACTCCCCCGCGTTCGAGCAACCAATAATAATTACATAATGTACACGTCGTGTACGTACAATACAATGGCTTAGTGTTACACTAGCTAAGCTTCCTAATCCTATAGTAACGCGGAATTGCCACATACTATACATTCAAACTCAGCATTAAGCTTCAGAGGAAATGTCGAGAGCTGACTAAGACTGCAAGACAGGAGACGTTGTCAACTACTTACCTATACATTTGATTTGAAATTTGAATTACTTGACATTTTGTAAGAAAAATAAAGATTCTAAGACAATGCCATAATATAGCTGTAAATTTCATCAAGTCTAATAAGTAATTGACCGAGCGAAGCGAAACGTATCCGGTTCAGCTTGGGAAAAAATGTATTCTTATGTCTGGTTGTTCTCTTTTACAAGTCGCATTCGTAAAATTTTGAGTTTTTGAAATTTTACAAAATGACGGAGCCATTGCGGGTGTTCCTGAGGTCTACAGCTCACAAAGCACTTTAAATGAATGCAAAATACTTTAAATGGACTTATAGATATCGTTTGTAATAATTTATTGCCAGCTTTGATATAAATAAACGCTACATTTTCTATTTTTCCAACTGTAAGCAACACCAAGTAATACGAAACCCAATAATGTAGTCGATACGCACCCAATAAAGCTTGATCCTTACTTCCTAACTGGCGGAAGGGCCAGCTTACGGTGGTTTATTGTAAGTAAGTCGTACCCCGTCACGTAGAACTGGAAGTTAGTATTTAATTTCTAACTTGGCCGATGCTGGATGTGAGGTGTGGATATTAAGTTTTACTGTAGGTACATGCACTGTACATGATAAAGTGACATTAAAGCTGCACAGGTACAACTATAATAATATAGTAATGTATTTCGGGGTCGTGTAGCAAGAAAACAAGACATCATAGAGAATTCACAGATGAATTGATGTTGTTGTTAATTATCACCAATAGTGATGATAATTTTTCAGATGACAAGTAGAAAAAAAAAACATTTTTGCATTTGGTCACCCTACTCAATGTGACGTCTTGTTGCTTTCCATACAGCGTATGTCAAAAGTCATAGGGTGACCATGATTACTTAGTATAAAATTAATTTTACTTGTAAAATAAGAAACATTGAACTACTACCATATGATGATGTGGATCATTTACAGAGTCAGAAAAAGTGGTTTTTGAACACGACCCAGAAATCAGCCTGTATTATTAATAGTTGTAAATGCTTTCAATTACAACTATTGATTTTAAACTGCAATTATTGATTTTAAAATATTCATTATCTACCTGATTACTGTCATGGCATGTGTAAATGTAATATGCTACCTAAAGGTTGTCTAGAAGAGATCACTTAGCGATCAGACCGCCTGTCATTTACCTCGGCTTATGATGACCTACCGTAGAATGATGGTTAATTCTTAGGGTAACATTTAAGCATTTTTAAGCTACGTATTTCAAAGAAGTACGATCGCCTTCATTAGTTTTATAAATTGGCCATGACTCGAAGCACATTTCTTTTGCACACGTACTTATATGTACAGTCAACCAATTTGATTCCTAGGCCACTTAGAACCTTGTCTCCTTATCTACTAGATACATGCCAATTGCCAATCAATGCCATACATCACTCAATAAGCACTGTCGTCGAAGACAAACAAATTGATTCTTTATGACATGGTTCTATGCTACTAGAAATCAAATTTTTTGACTGTACGAGTAAAATTTACTGCGTGTGATGTCAAAATGAGATAAAAATCAGATATACTCATACAAATATGAAGAATAATCAATTGGTAAATTTTAATTACATCTGTAACAATATGGGCTTAAACTATACTAATGAACGTAGTAAGTAATAAACGATTACACTAATAAAATTAAGGTTCATTTTTTATATACTACGTCGGTGGCAAACAAGCATACGGCCCGTCTGATGTTAGGCAGTCTCCGTAGTCTATGACTATAGGCGCAGTAGTTAATAGAGTAATTAGGTCTTACATTCTGGACTGCTTTTTGAAGATAAGAAGCAAAGTGAGGATATTGAATCTTACAGGTCATCATTTTTGTGTACAGATGTAGTACAGACGTGCAGAATTGTTTTCCATAGTATTTTCTCGGAAACGTTCGTATTTGTCATGCTACTTCAGCAACCTCAGTACTTTTTGTACAGAGACTGAAATAGCAAGACACGTTTCTGTGAAAATACGATGGAAAACAATTCACTACATCTGTTCACCGTTCAAGTGTTCGCTAAATTTTATTGGAAAGAAAGTTTCATCATTCATGTATTAATTTAGTGGTGTCTAAAACCACCAATGTATGTCAGTTCCGCCTTGCATTGGAGCCTCTCGAGAATAGTCACTTTCAGCATTCAGCTTTTGTTTGCATGAAGAAGGTAGCTATAAAATTCATCTGTTTCAAAAGTATCATCTATATGGAAATTGACAACACGAAACAAGGGGAATAAAAACGAAATGTTCATATAATAAAACTCCAAACTAGCGTTACTTGATGTCAAAAAGTTCGCACGCGGCACCTCTATTGTCATGCAGAATGTCCATCACAAATAATATCTACTTATACAGTTCTCTTACTAGGGAAATGTTACGGAGTGTATTTAGTTCAGTCTCTATAGTATATTTCAATATAGTTCAATAGGTTTGTTTTTTTAAGAAATTGAGCTATTCTTGAATGCTTGTGCTCTGTTTATATCACATGAGTATTTCACTAGTAGTAATAATTTCGTAATAAGCACGAAAAAGTCATTAAAAATACTGGCAAAACGTAGACTAAGGCCATTTTGGGACACAAATTATATCTGATAACTTGATAAGGAAATAACTTCTAAGCGCCACGTGCACCATCACACTAACCCGGGGTTAACCGGTTAAACCGTTGTACTGGTAACCATGGTAACTCCATGTTTAACCGGTTAACCCCGGGTTAGTGGAATGGTGCAAGTGGCCCTAAGAGTAGGCAATTATAGATTGCTAAGAAGTGACATCACTTCGCTTCGTAGTAAAGATGATATTCCGTTGTGGCAATCGTTGTGATAGTTTGAAAATAGTACCTGATTGGACTAGTCGCCTCGTTTCGCCCTCTTTTCAATATTTCTGACATTGCGTATCCATCAGCAGAAAATAAATCAGAAGAAAAAATTGTCTGGATTCGATCCCTTGAACAAGTAAATTAATAAGTCTACGTCGTGATTGCAAATCCAATAAAGATCTCCACTCAGACAAACTGCTGATATTATAATGTTTAATAAGGACACACATTAATATTAGGTCAATCAAATTAGATTTTTTCGAAGAATTAATTCCCAGAAAGCTGGAAATCGTTTCGCCCTAAATGCCTGTAATCCTAGTTTGCTCCATCCCAGGAAGTGAATTTTAGCTCTTTTTCAGTTTATTGCTTGTAGATCGAAAACGGTACGTCCGACGAAAAATTTGTTCTAATCATGATGAAAGTTGATATCAGAGGATCCGTAACAATATGAATTCGTAGTCAGAGTTTATAAAAAATAACCGCCATTTTGAACTTCTTTTTATTTTTGGTAAAATCATGTTAAAAATCAGAAAACGCCTTTTTACCAGTTAGTGTCTAGTCCACCAAACCTTGCTGGTAGTGTCATTAAATTGTAATTGATGGTGGGATCCTTCTACATTGAGATGTTTGGCAATGCAAGGAATTTTTGGATCTAATTTCGTTGGCCTATATCTTTGGAGTGTAGGTGCAGTAGTGAGTACTACAAAATAATACTGTTTTGAATATAAAGTTTCTTCACGCTCCTAAACTACCGTCAACAGATATATTTATGGCTACTTCAAGAAGATATTTGTGCCTTAAATTTGAAATCAAAAATCATTCCGAACGCCCGGCCGGAGGTTATCACGTATTAGACGTATTCCTGTCGTTCGGAATGTTTCGTGCAGATGCAGGTATGTTCCGATATTACCCCCGGATTGCGACTCGAATATGAAGTAGAATCACCCCTTTCACGCACACTACTTTAAGGGTGGTTTCAGACTTTAGCGTTTTATACGAGCGTATATGCGCGCGTAAGCTTCTAAAGACCAAATGTAGGGAAAGGTAACGCGTTTGTAAGCTCGTAAAAACCAAATGTAGGGAAATGTAACGCGCGTGCAATCTCGTACCGCCGAAACGATCGTATACGCGCAGAAAAATACGCTAGTTTGAAACCGCCATAAGTATTTGAATTAAATTAGGAGTTTAATTAAAATGAACTGCTCGTAATATTACATACAGCCGTTTCTTTTAGAGAGAGAACACTGGAAAGAAAAATAAATATTTATTGTTGTTTGATTAGTAGGATGTTGGATGGATTTTGTTAGGTACGTAATTGGCATAATGTTACGAATCGTTATAAAATAAAATTTAACTGATAGAATAAAAAAAAGAGCAGTTTACGTGGAGGCAATAATAAAATAATAAAATTTTGCGCCTTTTTTATTAGCAAGAAGGAAATTGAGAAGACAGACATACGAAAGACAAATAAAAGCAAGATAATTTAAAGAATCTACTTCAAATAACAAAGCCAGATTGCATCTCGAATAATAAACAGAGTCTTATATAACGGCTCAGTAATGATTTGGGGAATATCAAAGAGGCTACAAATCTCAGGCCCTCTTTTGTCATCTGATGCCGCCTTTTACGGCCTTCTTGGATGATAGGCAGACGTTTTGTACACTTTAACGCAGCTAAGGGAGTAAATCGTGGTGTAAATCGAGTATTTTGCTTTAAGTATATCGTTTGTCATTTTCTAGAAAAAGGTGATGATGGCATTAGTTAGTTTAGAAAATAATGTCGGTTAGGTTTAGACGTAGAGAAATAAGTAAGTTAAGAATGCTTACTCCATACATAGATAAAACCCATTTATAAAATAAATAAATAAGTGAACTTGGCGAAATCTATTTGTAGTAACTTAGTAAGATTTAAGCTTAATAAGTATTAAGTTTTAAGCGAGATTAAAACGTATTAATAATACGTTTTACTATAATTCCCATAGAACTTATTATTATTAAGTAAGGAAACTGATGTATATGGAGGGAGCACTATGTTTACTATGGGTTTAATAAATCAGTAAGTCTACCCGTCAACGGTACCTTTTACTCACCCAACCACGTTTCCCTAAATTTACTATGGAGCTAGAAGGACCAATTAAAAGCGATTTGATGAGGCGTCTTCTTATACTGGTAAACTTCGTTTGCAAGAAGGTATGCGTGGCCACAGAGTAGGTAGGGCATATCAAACATTAGTATTCATTATACACAGCTATAAATACTATAATATACGCGATAATTAGCGAGGAAATGCTGCCAGCATCCTCGGCACCATGCCACGGGGGCCCATTTTAGATTTAGATTTTTAGTTAATTAATTGTAGTTTATTTGTATGATTAATGTGTTAATCCGTTTTCATAGTTTTATTTCATGAGTAACTATCGCGGTAACTGAAGACAATACCTATAATTAATTCTGTGGTTAAAAGACTAGTCTTTTCTATTGCTCGATTTTGGAGAATCCCGAGTCCACAGTTCAGGGCGAACTAGTTCAACTTAAATCATATTTTGATAAATAATTATACGTAGGTACGTTTTACATTAAAGGTGTAAGCCAAACCGGCATTTCGCGGTTCACACGCGCTTTTATAGAGGTCAGCGAACGAAAGGCATACATATTCACTGCAGAATACTTGCATCTTTGCCCTATTTAACCCTCGTAGCTCGTATTAATTGCGCCTGGTATTAATTTCCTTTCCTTTAATTAACTTCGTCTCAAGAATCGGGTTAAATGACTTATAAAATATTATCTCCTTAAAATCTAATATCAATAATCTTAAGACGATAACATCTTCTTCATTAAGTACTCAAAACTTCAATATTGTACATTAAGTACATAAATAATAACTTGGGGCTTGTACATAAGTACTAAAATGGAGAGTTTAATATATAATAAAATGTGCGCGAGCTGAAACCGGGCCTACTCCTATAATTATTAATATTATGTAGGGTACAAAAAACCGTTTCATGGAACATGAAAATTTGATTATAAATTCCATAAAAAAAATAACAAAACTAGCTCAAAGATCCCGTCTTATCATTACAACATCTCACATTTTCGAGCAAAACTGTCTTTAAAAAACTTCGCCAAGACGTTTAGCTTACAACTGTGTGATGACACTCCTAATCTTATAGAGCTGAGATAAAACTTGGAACTGTTCCGCTGTGTGTTCCGGCTACCATAGAATGATACAGAGCACCTACTGTACCATACCGTTGTACCTTACGTACCCAAAGTAAAACTAAAAGTATAAAAAAATGTGTGCCTTATGAATTTCCTGTTCGTTACAGTATCAGTCATATAAAGGTGATACGTGATATGTACATGACCAATGCCTTTACAACTACATTGATAATATAGGACACGACTGTCAGCTGTATTTGTCTCGTATGTCGCTTTCTTAATCATTAAATTAAATTATGGACTTATGGCAATGCCCCAGCATTTTTTTATAGGGCACAGCGAAATGTAACCTTTGGAATCTCTCTCCTATCGCCTCTATTTTTTTCAATAAGAAACGCTTTGGTGACCTCTGTCACCAGTTGTCTCCACTCTGTCCTGTCCTCAGCTTCATGGCATTCGTTACTGGGAGGCCAGCCAGGGTGGCAACCTGGTCTGTCCAATAGTGTCCAACGGCTGGGAGATCGGCCAAGAGGTCGTTTTCCGTCTACGTTTCCAACCACCACCAGTTTTTCTAAGTTGTCAGGTTCTCTCCGGGCTATGTGCCCGAAATAACTAAGAACTCTTTGGTAGCAGGTGGTGGATAGCGTAATTTGAACTCAAAAATATATGTAGGTGTAAAAGTGGGTACCTACCTATAGATGTGTATTGGACTCTTCTTCGGCAAATGCCTTATAACCTACAATTCTACAGCTTAGCGGATCTTTTATTTATTTGCTGCTGCCGTGAGTGTCGTGGTATAAAAAATCACATATTAATTTGTATTAACACCCGTCTCTTAACCTAAATCTCATCTACTTAAAACTTAAACCGCCAGCTATAACTGTCCTGACCCTCAACAACACAACGTCATAACTGATAAAGGTTCTTGTGTTATATATGCCTTTTCGTAAGAAGTGACGCTGTAAACTCTGGCCATGTATTTTTATTGAACCGAGCACAAGCCTCAAGCAAACCAGCGTAGAAGTGAACTTGACAAAATTTATATATATCTGAGGTCACTCTTATTCTATTAAATGCTGTGAAGCCATGGTCTTGTTAGCAGTCTTCCTGGAGTGAAAGGCTACCTGTGATATAAGAATAAGACGTTGCTAAAACGCATATTACTTTCTCACTTTAGCAGAGCCTTCTGCTCTTGGAGAACTTCGAGCACGTCCGTGTCCGCGTCGTCGTCTGATCGATTCTCCATACCAACGTAGTTCTCATTTTTCTCCCTGGATATTTACATTATGGAAAATATTTTTACACAATACACATCAGATGTTAGATGTGTAGATGTTAATCACATTAGATTTACCAAACATTGTTTTACGCGGTGAACGCAGCGGTAGCCGCAGCGTGAGACGTAATGCGTCAAACGCACTTCTTCTTCTTCCTTGCTCCATCCCACTTCAGGTGGGGTCGGCTCTCCTAATTATTTTGCGCCACGAGATTCTGTCGAGGGTTGTCGGATCGGGTAAATTGTTCCTCTTAAGTATTGGATCATGCTGGTCCACCATGTTGACGGCGGGCGTCCCTGGCCTCTCTTTTTCTCCGGCAGGTTTTTTGCAAAGGCTTTTTTGGCAACGTACTCTTCGCCCCTTCGCATCACGTATCCGTACCACCTGAGTCGGTTCTCTGTGAGTTTTTAAGGTATAGGGGCTACCTTGAAGCTGCCACGAATGTACTCGTTTCTGACTTTATCAAGCCGTGTAACACCTCCGGACCACCTAAGCATCTTCATTTCGGCTGTATGGAGTTTTTGCACGTTAGTTTCCTTGATAGGCCAGCACTCCGATCCATAAAGCAGCGCTGGCCTAACAGCCATCTTGTAAACCTTTCCTTTAGTTCGCACGGGCATGTGAGTGTCACACAGTATTCAAGACAGCGTGCGCCACTTTTGCCAGCGAACATTTACTCGGTGCGCCACATCTTCCTCTATTTTGCCATCTTCTGAGATAACCGATCCCAGGTACTTGAAATGTGTAACTTTAGGCACCGGTGTCAAGTCGGGGTAGCAGACAGTTGCTTGTTGGTTTCTGCCCGTGAACCTGCATTGCAAGTGTTCGGTTTTGGTTCGACTGACTTTGAGGCCCGCTTGTTCTAGGGCGTTAACCCAGAGATGTAGAGTAACCTGCATTTCGCTTGCTGTGTTAGCCATGAGTACTATGTCATCCGCGTACAGGAGATTCATCGGCAATGGAGCTTGGATTTAAGATCTCTGGTTATAAGATCCATGACCAAGTTGAAGAGTAGTGGACTAATTGCAGTACCTTGGTGAACTCCCACTCCTACCTCGAACGCTTCGCTGAGGCCTGCTGGACTTTTTACTCTCGTATGTGAATTGTGATACATGTCCTGTATTAGCTGTATGTAAATTTCAGGCAGGTGTTGAGCCCTAAGCGCCTGCCATACAAGTCTACGCGGTACCCGGTCGAACGCCTTTTCCAGGTCGATAAATATAAAATGCAGATCTTCTTTGTTTAAGCGGTACTTATCGGTTATTATTCGGACAGCTTGTATGGCGTCGGTGGTGGATTTTGAGGGTGTGAATCCAAACTGGTTCGGTGATATTGACGTAAGCGATTGAATACGGTTATTTAAAATGCGTTCCCAGATCTTGAATGTATGAGATGTCAATTTAATGCCCCTGTAATTTCCGCACTCCGTTGCGTCACCCTTGTTTTTATAGAAGGGGATTAAGTGACTAAGACGCCACGAGTTTGGTATCATTTTGGTTTTAAGGATGAGATTGAACAGTCTAGTAAGCCAGTCCAATCCTATAGGCCCCAGTAACTTCCATATTTCTGCCGGGATCTCATCTGGGCCAGTCGCTTTATTCTTCTTCATCTTTCTTACCTGCACTTCAACTTCATTGATACCAATCTCCTGTATAGGTCCTTGGGTTGGTAGGAGGGGGTGTATTATTGATTGACTCGGGAACTCTTGATTCATTAAATCCTTATAGTATTCATACCACCTTTTTGTTATGTCCTTATTAGATGTTAGTAATATTTTTTCATTGTTTCTAATAAACTTATTTCTTTTACTGTCTTGCGTTGATTTGTATCTCGATTTAGCAATTTTGAAAATTTCTGTATCTGAATCCGCTTTTTCCAGTTTGGTGTACAATTTTTCTCTTGTGTTAGTTCTTGCCTGTGCCACAGTTTTCTTTGCCTTCATTTTTGCCTCCTTATACTTACGACTCAAACATGATCTGTTATGCAGATGATACTGTGGTAACGTTTTGTGGGAAGACCTGGGAAGAAACGTTCTCAGCGGCCAATGAGGGACTAGCAAAAATAGTTTCTTGGCTTGACGGCAACCTCCTTACCCTAAATGTAGAAAAAACGTACTACATCTCTTTCAGCAAAACAATCTTAACCACTCCACCGGCATCCATACATTTAACCCTTCATAACTGTGATAATACGTACTCGCCTTGCTCCTGCAACCACATCACTAGATGCTCAACGGTCAGGTATTTAGGTCTCCTCATCGATCAACACCTGTCCTTCAAAAATCACATCCAAGTCCTGTCGAAGAGAGTAAGGAAGATAATTTTCATTGTTAAACGTCTTCGCGACTGCACTCCATTAAATATTATGCAAATGGTGTATTATGCCTTATGTCAATCCGTTTTACAATACTGTATTGCAGTTTGGGGTAGCGCCTGTAAGACAACACTGCTAGACCTGGAGCGGGCCCAAAGGGCTGTCATAAAAGTCATGCTCAGGAAACCTTTCCGTTACCCGACTGAAAATCTTTACAGAGAAAGCAAACTTCTCACGGTTGGGCAACTGTACATAATGAAAGCGGTTACTCGCACCCATGGACTAATATTTAAATCAATGCTGTATGAAGAATTATTAAAGAGAAGAATATACCGAGTTCCCCTTCCAAAGAGCAGCTCAGCTTTTGTTAAGCGAGCTCCTCACTGCATGCACCCCTTTATCTACAATGTCATATGCAAACACATAAACATACAACAGTGTGCGCTTCCTAAGTTGAAAGTGGTCCTGGGGAAATGGTTGTTGACATTGTCATACTGTAAGACAGAGACCCTATTCTCCTTAAGTAAGTAGGATCATACATACAAATATACATACACAAACACACACACACACTCATCCACACACTCATTCAATCATACTACAATAAACCCTACAATATCACAATCTTTACTCTGTAAATATAGTTATACTTACTGCATGCCTTTTTAGTAATTTTCAATAATTTTAACTTTCACTTACCACCCGGCCACAACTTACCACCCGGCCACAAAGAACCATGGCCCATCTGGAAGGCGATAAACAGGCTCAGGTCTCAGGTTGGCCTTTGTAAGCAGAGCATGGCTGAATGGGGACTGCTTCGTGGCCACTCTACCCAATGTGGTTGCGACACAGCACCGCAAACTATGGTGCACCTGCTGGACTGCCCCGCGTGCCCGCACTCCTGCTCTGAATCCGATCTGAGAGACGCCACGGTCCGGGCTGTCAGCACCGCTGCTTTCTGGGCATCCACTGTTTAGGGGAACCTCGACACGAGAGAAGAAGAAAAGAATAATTTTAAACATGTTAGCGTTTAGTATTACAATAGCTATTTCTTTAAGTACTAGGTGACATATATAAGTGTAACATAAAATTAAATGCTTACGAACTCTCTGTGGTTCCCAAGATACAGGCTCGGCCTAGTTTGGGGACCACTGTCAAGTTTTCTGTGATGTAATGTTTTTTGCCTAATTAAACCTTTTTCATTTTTCATTTTTTTTTTCATTTCATTTAGGTCGCCCTCACACTGTGTTTCCTGCTACTTTTTAAACAAGTTCTTTTTGTCCACAATTCTTGCCTTGACTTCTTGGTTCCACCAGGATGGATCCTTTTGTATGCTCAAACCTCCTTTAGCAACTCCTAGACGGCTACGTGCCTGACTCTGGCAGAGATTTTCAAAGCTTGACCACATTTGTTCAGCGTTGTTGTATATATGCTGCACGGCAATGCGTCAAACGCACATGAATGTATATTATCTTCAAAGTATATGTAAGGAGTATTCTTGTTTACTGCCTGAAAGGGCTGAAAGGCGTCCGTTCGACGCAAGCGGTTAGGGTCTCCTCTCTTCACACATCTATCGACGCAGAATCGACAAAAGCCGATAGGAAAAAGCTTTATATCTACGCGATAGGAGCGAAAATGATGTCGCTCGGCTCGTTGTGGTCATAGGGTGTGGAGAGACCCTAAATCGCGTTATCTATACACGCAGCGTGGTAAGCATAAAACGAAGTAGCCCTATGTTGTTTTAACGAACAAAAAATGACAATCCGCTTGCAGTGGCGTAAAACGTACGCGTTTGTCGCGAGTCGCGGAAAACAATGACGTGTTTTCGGGACGCAGACGTGGCAAACGCATTCCGTTGATCGCATTCCGTTGCTCAGAAAACAATCGAGCGCTTTACTAAATTTGAGGTTTTAGGATTAATAGCTGGTCAGTTTAACAACTGTTAGTAAGTTAAAAAATACTGATTTTGTCTGAGGCTTGGGCTCGGTAAGCGATGGAAATTATAATCCTGAATTTTTATTGCACGCAGAGCGGGAAAACTGCAGTTGAGGTTTTTCGTTCTGGTAGCTATTGAAGGGTGGAGTGGCGTTGAAAGCGAGCTAGTAACGCTTATAACAACTCGCTCCTTGATCGTTGCCATACGTATTATAATCGTATACTTTTCACTATAGACTCCCAACTCAACTATAATGACTTCATTACAAAACGCTTTAGTGAACTACAATGAATTTTGAACAATCACGTGTCGCCGAGCTCAAGAGGACAAACCAAACGATATAATATACATCAACGAGTTTCTTTTTACTGAAAAAGAAGCTCGTTTCATTAATTAGGTTGTATAGTAGAAAAAGTATTATTTTAGTTGACTCAGAAAAAGTATTCTACAGGTTTTACCCACCTTCCACTGCGCAATTCGCCCAGGGACCGGCCCGCTATCCCTTATCGGGGTTTTATAAGGGTATTGCATAAGGCTTAACTCACCATACCCTTTGCCATACGAAACCCTTTGTTTTGGTTTTAAAAACCCTTATATAAAGCTACCACATTTGAGTAATCGGTAGCCCAAATACCCTTACAAAACCCTTATCATCCGCTCACCAACACCTTGCATATTGCTTATAAGGGTTAGCCTTATAAAGGGCTTCCTTTTTAGCATATAAGCGTGCTAATTTAAGGCGTCTACCTTGTTCATAAAGCACACATTACTTCGAATCCGAGCGATCGTCGGCGGCGACGGCGGCGTTCTTTGACTAGGCACGTATTTTCTTTCCTTTTCATACACTACCGTAGATATATACTAATCCTGTCTCTTTCACGCAAAGGGAAACCTTTATAAAAAGCGCTTAAAGATAAGGGTAACCCTTATTAAGGGCTAGCCTTATATTTGGTTAGCTTTTCAATAAGGGTTAGTCAAAGGTAAGGGTATGAATGGGCTTGCAGTTTAAAAGGGAAAGTCTTTCAATGTGTTAGCCGTGTTTAAGTGTCGCCCATTGAAAGGGTTTTATCGCGGAAAGGGTTGTCCGGTCCCTGAATTCGCCACACGACTGAGCGCACTGGAGTAACTAAATGCGATTTTGACTCCAATCCAATGTATCGGCCCCATTCGTAGTGCTCGTAAGGCCGTTCTTTACGAAGTAATATATATGTCTATTGTTTATCCACTTTCACATTTTATTAGGGAAGTCACTTGGTCGGCGCATACATACTATATTTCTTACTTTAATTATACAGGTACGCGCAAGGCCTTATTTATATGCGATTAATAAGTCCCTACCTACCTACCTAAACTAATAAAATGTAATAATTATAAAACTTTAAATCAATTATCATACAACTGGAACCAAACCCCAGACCCCCGGTAGAGTGTGCTGAGCAAACTGCTAAAGTTAGTTGGTAACGATTCCATAATTAGCCACAGGGGCTCTAGGCAACCCTTGATCTTTTCATTCGTGTTCCTTAGAAATGTAAAACTTTTCTATTGTGTTAAATTTATATATACATCTTAGTTTATTTTCATTAGTTACCTAAGGGTGGTATTCCAATTTCTTTGTCCGATTTGTATTGCGCCTCACATTTTGCTTAATGAGAGAGTGAGACGCAGTGACATTGGACAAAGAAATGTACAGGTGGAATACCACTCTAACCTATGAGAACCTTAATACCAAATTAGTATAGAGTTAACGAAAAACGAACTAAGCTGATATCAGCTTACGTATTTTGGTCAATAATGTAACGCAATCTTTACATGTCGATGTATCTTAATGAATTGAAATGGTGGTACGGACATGGTTGAATAAAGGATGAATGGATGGAAGGAGGACGTTAGACCGGGCCGTGTCCGGGCCGGATCTTCCGGCGCTTCGTTTTCTATGGAAAGCATCACGTGATCACTTGTCATGTCATAGAAAAGTAAGCGCCGGAAGCTCCGGCTCGGACACGGCCCGGTCTAACGTGAGTCATCCTTTATTCAACCATGTCCGTACCACCACTACATAAACTTACTAAATAATTTGTATATAACAGGAACCCCTCTCAGGTGAAGGCCTCTTCCAAAGTTTGCCATTTTGATCGGTCAAGTGCGGTTTGATGCCAGTTTGGTCCAGCTATTTTAATGATGTCCTCGTCCCAGCGTGAGTGTGGCCTTCCACTGCGTCGCTTGCCTTGAGGGCCTTTCCATAGGGTGACGATTTTCGTCCATCTGCGGTCTTTAAGTCGTGCCACATGTCCGGCCCATCGCCATTTCAACTTTTGAGCTTGGTTGAGAGCATCTATAGTTTTAAGCGCGGTTCTTATCTTCGTGTGTCGTATCTTTTGAATTTTTTTCAAGTTCAACATGCTACGTTCCATACCTCTTTGGCATGTAATTATTAAATTCTTGATTTTTTTGGTGAATTTCCACGTTTGACTTGCATATATTAAACATGGAATTATACATGTGTACATAACTTTCCTTTTCAGCTTTATTGGCATTTTACTTTTAAACACTTCCTTAAGACTCCAGTACTTATTCCATGTAATTTTTATTCTCCTCTCTACTTCTAGTTCATTGTTATTTCTGTTGAATCCAATTTGCTTCCCTAAATATATATATTGTTCCACATATTCTAGTAATTCATTATCTAAAGTTATGTTTGATTTTCTGTGATTTGACATGATTTTTGTTTTTGAAATGTTCATTTCAAGTCATACTTGCCGACTAGTTTTATGTAGAGTTTCGACCATGTACTGCAGATTCGGTGCTGTTTCCGCCAGTAGTACTACTATTTGTAAAAAGATATATTTGGGATATGTATAAAAAGCCTCAAAATTCGTTGTATACTCTGATTTGTAATAAGATTCCATAAAACTAACCTCAGTGGGACACCATAATAGGCTAGTAAAAAAAAAAAGAAACTAACTTCACTCAGATCCTTTTTCTTTCGTAATAATGGAAAATATGTAAAAAAGTAAACTCAAATTTCTCTTTTGCATACTCTAGCATTTAAAATAAATACAGATGTATCCTTTTAGCTTTGTTTAGTTTCTTAAAACATACGGAAAAGAAAAAAAGTGAGGTTAGTTTTTTGGAATCTAATTACAAATCAGAGTATAGAGTTGTAGCTTGTAGCCACCTCGTTTGTGTGCTCCGAATGTGTCAGATACAAATTGCTAGCTCAGACGTGTCCGCTCTCACCGCTAATTCGGGTAAAAACCACGCGACCGCATCAAATGAGGGTATAAAACGGTCTTAAATACTATTTATTGACTCTAGTATTTAGGTAAGCCGGTAGAATAGTAATAATTCATTCATTCATTCATTTATTCCTTTATAAAACATAGTTTTACATGTCAAATAATAATTTAATTAAGTAATTAGGTAAGTCGGTACTAAAATTACAAAGTTATTAAACACATAATAAAAAATGAAAAGTTTAAACATTAGTATCACAGAGTATACAGTGCTTGGAACTATAAGTACCTATTATCTATTCTCCTTCTATTTCTTGTGTGATATATGTGAACTGTATATGGTGTGAATTTGTGTGGTTAAGTCGCAACTAGGGTTTGCAATATTCGTCCGATTTTCTTATTCGGATAATTCGAATAATACAATTTGTATTATCCGAATATTCGAATATTTCGGATAATTATAAATGAAACCAAAATATTTATTCCAAGTAATATAATTCGTAAATTTAGCGCTAAAATAAGCGTGGAGTTAATAACGGCGGGGATGCTAGAGTGCCATAATGCGAAGTTTCAATTTTTTTTGCGTAAATCAGCAGAACTATGGAAAAAATACTACCTAGGGCTATAGAACTATTAAGGGTGCTACTAGAACTCATATAAAACGGTGAGATGCTAGTTTCAGAGACACCTTATGGGATGCTTTGAGATTAGTGTTGTGGATTTAAGCTTTGAGGCGTAAACTACAAGACTTGAGTCGCGACTGCTGAGCGTTGAAGCTACCTAAGCCTCGGAACCTTAACGACTCGAACTAAGAGTTCGTGTTGCTGCTTACGAGCAAAGAAACCTCGAGTCTTTTGGCCTCAAGCTTTAAAGCCTCCTAAGCTTTGAAGGTTTAAGTGTAAGGTTTTTAGCAGTAAGGGCTTGGAGCAAAAAGTAAAAGCTTTTAACAAATAAGATCAACCTATGCTATAGGGTAGGGTGAAATTTAATACGTTTTTGTGAAATAGGGAAAAGCAGAAAAAGATAATTATGACTTATCGCGTTTTTAGAGTTCCGTATAGTCAACTAGGAACCCTTATAGTTTCGCCATGTCTGTCCGTTCGTCTGTCTGTCAGTCCGCGGGTTGGCTCAGTGACTAGTACTAGAAAGTTTAAACTTGGTATGAATAGGTAATTTATTATTTTTTCGCAATTGTATTAAAAAACGTCGTTTACAACACGTGTGAAATGTCTTTTTACCACTCGTACCGAGTCTTGCCACTCGCTTTCAGCTCGTGGCAAGATACCTCGGTACTAGTGGTAAAAAGACATTCTTTTCACACTAGTTGTAAAATGTACTATAGTCTTCGTCTTAGTATTCTGTATCAAAAGGGACCGAATTCCAACTAGCGCCACTCTTCGCTCCATTTGATTATGCCAACCCTGGGTTTATAAATGTAGTTTTACGTTAACAGCAAACGTGGTATACCTATCTGTTATTCAATTATTCATCACATTATTCATTATTTATTGTATTTAACAGACCTATTTTGATGGCACTTAAACTATCGTGAGACATATTTCAAAATATTTTTCATTTCTCATGCTCTGAAAGAGGGTCATTGTTGTTCTAAAAGGTGCGCAGAAAATGATACGTGTCTGCACTAGAGCATTTTACGTTCGAAGTACGACTTTTTTAATTTTTTTACGATACGCAATTGAAATTTGAGTTTAAATGGATTTGTAATAAATTTTTCATTTTGATATTTGACTCTCCATTCCATAAATAACGATACTTTTGTCTGAATTGTTAATTGAAAGTACCCTCAAGAAATACTATAAAAATGTATACTTAGTCATGTTTTAAAAAAAATACATGCATTTTACTTTCCTCGTATTCGAAATGAAAAGTAGAGTGTTTAACTCGGGTGAAAGGCATCATTTCTGCCTCGGACTATTGGCGCTCTCACTGCATTCGAGCGCCAAAATACCTCGGCAGAAATGAGTGCCTTTCGTCCCTAGGTTAACAATCTACTATATCAGTACGGTCGCCAAAAGCGATTAAAGATAATAGTGAGTAAAAACCGTACTGATAAATATTTAGACCTATTTTGCTTAGGTATTAGTGCAATACACTCAAAATTCCCCAAAATCTCTTTTCCAATATCTAACTAATAAGATTTAAGTACTTACATGTAAGTAAATATATATTACATTTCATTACGATTAACTTGAAGTAACAGGAACCGGCGCCTGGACAATTTACGTCATTTAAATTTGAAATTTGATTAATTAAAATAAAATTGAAATTCCAACAATTCAAAAATGACGTATGCCACTTGAAAGGATAAGAAAAGGAAATTTAATATGCCAGACCAATTAGATGAAACTGGGAAGTGACGTCATGACTGCATTTCTTTTTTGTTGAAATTGAAAATATGTACCTACATTTAAATGGAAAAAAGTGATATTTGATGGCTCGTATACAGGGTGTCCCTAGCTATTGGACACAGCAGAAATGTACATATGCATTAGGTTATTTAGAACCAGTATACAAAGTATCATAACAACCGGTGTAGCGGTTACGAAGAAATTAACAAACTGTATATGATACTTTTGATTATACTTTTAAACTACATTGCCTTGTTAAATTACTTACTGTCTATCAATTTATTAAACTTGTAGGTCCACTCTATTTGAAGTCGCTTAATTGCACGCTCAGCGTTGCGCGAAATGGGACTAATGACGTCCATTAACTATTTCAGGGGCATCGGAATAAAATACTTGTCTTAAAATACATTGAATAACTTGATACAACGCCTTTGAGCCCGGGAATCAACTCTTAAAGAAACGTTTAACAAAAAAGAGTCTGCTTTACAAAATCGTTATCAGTCGATCAGGTTTAATTTGAGGATCAAATGTCTGTATGGGAATGGGACCCATTGTCTTAAAGCAATACAAAAGTCACAAGATGCGTTTATGTATACTTATTCTATACAAAAAAAAAATCAAATAAAATGTAAGAAATCGAATGGTACCGTTATTTTTCCTATTTGAAAGTTAAAAAAAAAAGTTTTTGTTCGAAATGAGGTATTTTTCATTATTCCCATATTTATTAAAATTTCCAATTTATTACTCATTTTCTATCTATTTAACTAGATTTAGTTATAAAATTCAACTTGTGTCAACTACCCTATTCGATGTTCTTTAACAACAGTTTAATTTCACCAAATGAGGCTATGAAAGAGCCAATGCACAAGTTCGTAATAAAAAGGTGTGGAACTTTTAATAGGTATTACAGGCGCACCGGGATTTCCTGGAACTATGTGTTTTCTTACTTTCCGAAGTGGATTACTATCCCATGTACCTAGGTAATTAATTGTTCTTGTGTGTATGTATAAATATACTAATTTAATCGTGGCTAGCTATCCTAGAGGTATTATAGGTGCTTTGCTCATTTTCCATACAATATTTTTGATATTTAAAATTAAGCAATACCTATATAATATTTTTTATGATTCCATAAACCATGCCGGTGGCAAGCGGCAGCGTCCCGACTAGGGTTGCCATATGGAAGAATTAAATGTCCTGATAAAAATCCTGACATTTCTTGTAACAGAGATTTGGCGTAGCTTGAACGACACCCCGGCGGCGCGCTGCACTCTTTTTATGAGGTTATCCCTAAAAATCCAATAATATTTCGTACATAAGTTCCGCAAGCGACCTCCAGATTGAAAGTCGCACGCTCTTACCGCTAGGCCACCAGCGCTTCAAAGTAAAATTAAAACGAGAGACAATAGTAAGTACGTATATCATAATATTCAAAATACACTCTGACATTGACCTTGACGCTGGATATTACAAAAGTAAGATGTTTTAACTGCGAAATTATCAAGATTGCTCTTGACAACGTAATGACTACCGTTCTCATTCTTAAGGAGCAGTGAGCTCAGGTTCTTCTTCAAACGCAACTCGCTGAGCACTGAGCGGACAGCCCAGCCGTGCGTGCCCGGGATCGCGGATATCATTGTTATTGAATTGTTATTTTTAACTACTTTTTTCATAAATTTAATTTCTTCTATCTTCTAAAGATGTTAAAGCAAGTTTCGAATCGATGCAGTTACTACGGAAAGGCCTCAAAATTCATAGTTTTCGACAACCGTATTATAATCTAAACAAGCGCTACGAATTTTCGAAAACTGCTGGCTGAACGCACTGCACCTTAAGAAACGATCCTAATCACTTCTCAAATGGAACCAAACAAAACACTTCAGATTATCTTTTAGATAACTATCTTACCTCCTATATAAGACATAGTGACGGTATTTAAGAGATAGTCGACACCATGGTGGCCGCTAAAGTATTTGTACTACTTTCTTTTCTGACCTTGGTGTACAGTAAAGCTGCACGGCAAACAGAACAAGATATTAAAACTGTAGAGGCATACATAGACAGCAAGAAAGGAGATATAAACCAAAGGTACAGATTGCATTACCACGTCGCTGCACCGGTTGGATGGATCAACGACCCAAACGGCTTCACATATTATAAATCTGAATTCCATCTTTTTTATCAATATTATCCATATGATTCAGTCTGGGGCCCCATGCATTGGGGACACGTTGCCAGTCGCGATCTCGTACATTGGAAATATTTGCCGACAGCGTTAGTACCAGAAACCGAACAATGCTTCTCCGGTAGTGCTGTGGTAGATGGAGACACCATGATCCTAATATATACTGGACATGTCGATTTAGATACTGAGCCATGGTCCAACGAAACCCAGTACCTTGCCTACAGTGACGATGGTATAACATTTCACAAATACGAAGGAAATCCAGTCATATCCTCTGCTCCTAACGGATCACCTGACTTCAGGGATCCAAAGGCCTGGAAGCACGGAGATCATTATTATGTAGTCCTCGGTAGCAAGACTGACGATAAACGAGGACAGGTTTTACTATACAGGTCTACAGATATGAAGAACTGGGAGTATTTGAATATTATAGCAGAATCCAAGGGTGACAGTTATATGTACGAGTGCCCCGACTTCTTTGAGTTGGATGGAAAGTTTGTTCTACTAATGTCTCCACAAGGCATGGAGCCGCAGGGCGACAGGTACAAGAATCTTCATCAGACCGGATATATCATTGGCAGTTTCAGCTATGATACGTTTGAATTTGTTCCTGAAGTAGATTTTCAAGAAATTGACTTTGGGCACGATTTTTATGCAGCACAGACCACGGAAGCGTTTGGCACAAGAGTCCTAGTAGGCTGGTTTAACATGTGGGAGCAACCTCGGCCTGAAGCGGAAGATGGCTGGGCTGGTGCTATGACGTTGGTTAGAGAACTGAGGCTAGTCGGTGACCGGATCACGATGAAACCATTAGACGCCATGACTGTTCTGAGGGATGAGGTAGAAATGGTTGGGATTGTACAACCTCAACAGGAATTGCGTTTTGGAAAAACAGCTGAAATTATCGTGGCGGGTGATCTAAAACAGAAAATTGAATTACAACTCGAAGGTACAGACGGCGGTGAGAAGGCTTGGATACGTTGGGAGCCTGAAGCCGGCAAAGTAGTAGTAGATAGAGGTTCAGGCGATATTCGGCAAGTAGATTGGTCGCCAATCGGCATAGATGCTTGGAGGATATTCCTGGATGCGAGCTCCATAGAGCTGTTCTGCGGAGAAGGAGAGGTGGTGTTCAGTAGCCGGTTGTTCCCCGAGGGTGGGTGGATTGTTACAAACAACAGCCCCCAGTTTATTCACGTACAGGCTTATTCGTTAGGCAGAAGCATTCCTTTGTGATTATTTAAAATGTATTTTTAGCTTTTCAAGATGCTCATAGTTTAAAAATATTGTGCTCGTTATTTATTGTAGAACATTTTTGAAATTTAATTATATTATAATTGTTGTTTTAATATAATTATTAGCTTGTGTATTAATCCTACAACTTATCTTCTACTGCTCAACTGCGCATTTACAATTATATACACCATGAAGTTGTTTTAAATAAGCAACAACTATAGAAAATCATCTCAAACCTTTATTTGACATCATTTTTTTTACTAAGTCATAAAGAAATAAGTAAGCTAGAGTATTCACTTCATATCTAGATAAAAATCAATATATAATTAA
The DNA here is from genome assembly GCF_947568885.1 of Cydia strobilella. Classification (NCBI taxonomy): domain Eukaryota; kingdom Metazoa; phylum Arthropoda; class Insecta; order Lepidoptera; family Tortricidae; genus Cydia; species Cydia strobilella. Next base: position 12,175,185 of record NC_086049.1, on the reverse strand, counting down.
TTCCAAGCGAAGCTTAGCGAAAACTTATTTATGATAAGATTCAAGCTTAAAAAGTATTAAATTTGAATAAGTTTAAAATTTACTAATCATAAGTTTTACCATACCTCTGATACAATTTATTCCTGTATTCATTTAACATCTTAGGTTAGGTTATTTATTATTATTAACTAAAGAAATCTATGCATCGAATGAGCACTCTAAGCTTACTTGTTTATCTATGACTAAGTGGGTAAGGTGGTATTTTATAGTTAATACAAGAATTATGTAAGAACTGAAAAACATTAAAAACCTCTAATAATAAAACTAAGCTCAATAAAAACTAAAATAGTAGATTACGATACAAGTGCAAAAAATAGGAAATTCGCAACGACTGGTGATAAATTAAAACACGACCGAAGGGAGTGTATTAAATTGACACGAGTTGCGTATTACCTGTTCGCACATGTATCGTACAACGTTTTACAGTACATATGGCGGCCCTTTAAATTTTCGACATAGTCATTAGTCACGTGTGCCAATTATTGCACTAGTGCGGTAAAGTAGCACCCCTCTCTAAAATTTACATTTAGAGTACGGCCACTTTACAAAGTGTGCCTTAATATTTTTTTTCAATACAGACAGTTGCTCAAAAAGTGCTACTTTACGTAGCTGTTTAGCGTTCGCAAAGTTGGTTTTTGCGAACTAGTGCTTTTTAGTTTTCAAACTTTTTTTAATTTAACTCCAACCGTAATCCATACGTCCACACCAAAGAGTATAAAAGATAAGATAAAGATAAAAAATGTTTTTATTGCACAGAACGAATACAGTATGGATGTTCAGAAAGCTTATATATTTTTTATCTCGCCATTAGACGACATTACCTACAAAAATATTATTACACGATATAAAGTAAATATTTATTTGTTATTATATAAATAAAAAGTTATAAAATACGACATTCACTAAACATCATTAATTGGCTGAATAGAACTATCATTGCCACGTTGGCTTGTTGTACACAGAAAAAGTAAAAAATTAAAAAGTTAAACCGGCGCCCGCTATCTTCACTCAAAATGTAATTGTATCAACATAATTCATCTTAAATTGCAACAGAGAGAGTGTTTTTGTATGAAATAAATTATTGTGATTAAGTTTTGCAATCTATTTATCATCGCTGAACGTGATATAATAGTGCTGAATTAACAATATCACCGAGGGAAAACTCGAAAGTATATGTACATAAGTGTAATACACATGTAACCAATATTTGTTTTATTGTGATTTTTTCGCAAATGTATTAAAAAACGTCGTTCATGGTACGTGCGAAAGTGTTATATTATGTACTTGTCCCGTGTCTTTTATTCGGATATGGCTCATAAAAGACATCTCAAGACTCGTCCATAACACACTTTTTGCACTAGCCATGAAATGTACAATTTCATACAAAATTTACAATACAATACAATTTCATAATGAATAATTTAGTTAACTATCTTACCTGCAGGCAAACTGTGAACAACAGTTTTGCAGGAAACTGTATAAATTGTATGTATAATTTTGGAATAATAAATCTCTCTATCTATCTATCTATACTAAATCCCAAATCGCAAAAGGCTAATAGGAGTTGTCGAAGGTGTGACAGGGACGAGGGTAGGTATGCTATTGGGAATACTTTAAAAAATATTTCGCACATAAATTTCATCGATATTTTTTTCTCTGATGCCAGCACCACACTTCGCTGTATTTGGCAAGTATTGGTCTTGCATCCCTTTTGTTTTGTATGTCAAAGGAAAGAGATGCAACACGAATATTTGCCAAATAAGGCGAAGTTTGGTGCCAGCATGAGATAGTTTTTTTATAGCTGGACCTAGAACTTTTTCTAGCAAAAACAAGGGATTGAGAAAATGAAACATCGACTAACCTATTATCGATAAGCAAAGCAAGTCAACGATAAATTTATAAAGTAGAATAAATCAAATGCGAATCGACACATTGTTTCCCTTAATTATAGTTAAGTACCTGACTATAAAAACGAAAACTGTTGTATCATTTGGTCACTAAAAATTACTAATTATATTAAAGAAGATAGGCTACTACTATGTCGCGGGATATTTTCTTAAACAATGTTACTTATTCTCTGTAGAGTTGAGGTACCTACGTATCGAAAACAGTTACCCCCTATGTCGATATTTTATTTTGTCAATCTCGATTTTGCTAGAGAAAGTTTTAGGTCTAATTATAGCTATGCTCTTTCTCAGGTCGTAGAGAGGTAGTTTAAATTTCTTATTCAAGCTAGTAAGAATCTAGACTTCGGAGCTTTGTTTGGACTAGTTCGGAGGTTTACACATTAAAACTTCAAATATAAAAAAATGGAGTAGAAGTAGCAAGTGGTTCTGTGAGCTGTAGACTATATGGCTACGCCATTTTGAAACAATAATCTTCATAGTGAACCTCATCATCATTTATTGAACCTGGTCACAAATTTTCACGGCAATCGGTTGAATTGCGACCTGTAGAGGAGAACATCCGAACATACGAAAACATTTTTGCCGAAACGGACAAGCTGAAACGGAGACCTTTGTTAACGCACGGTCAAAAAAAACAAACTACTTAGACAACATATAACCTCAACAGAAACCAAATAAAATACTTAGGATTCAGAAATAAAACTATGAAAACGGTTTATATCGCGGATCGGGGATGTATTATAAATTCAATATACGCGATATAATCCGTTTTCATAGTTTTATTCCATGAGTAAATAGTTACTCAATAGCAGCGCACGGTTAGTTGCGCGATAGCGCGGTAACCGAAGACAATATTACTTAGAATTCAGTTCTTTTTAAATCAATAGGTACTGGAATTATGTAAAAAACTGGAAAACCTAAAAGAACATCTGATAACAAAACTAAACTCGCTTAAAATCTAAACACAAAATAAAATGACCCTCAAGGAAAAATCCATGAAAAAAAGTAATCTATTAAAACCTTTTTTGCATCTTTCTTTTTGTTTATTATAATAAAGGTTCAAAATACTAGGTATTTCTTTGTATTTGGTTTTCTGCAAACCATACTCTGCCATGAAATTTAAACGTTGATACCGATGTTTAGTTAGTCAGCATCAAAAGTAACTGATCAGACTACGTGTCAAAAGTATCTACCATTCTCTGATAACAAAAAGATAGGTATATAGTTTGTCAAAGGACTGTCTCATTTCAAACATAGACAGAGATACTTTGTCTTACACTAAGTAGTACTAGTAAGGATGAGTATCGTTTTTCTGGTTCTTATTTACTGACAATTTGGTTTGACCAACTATAAGCTCCCGTATGTCGAACAATGGAGGCCGTTAAAATATAAAACCATGGAAAAAAGAATGCTTCTTTCTAGGGTTTGGCAGTTCCAAAATGTCTTATCAATTTTTTTTAATTTTCATTATTAGTTACCTGTTGGAACCAACACGGTGCCAATAGGTAATCAAATCAATATGCAAAAGTTTTGTTATCATCACCATTAAATAAAACCAAAACCCGAGAAAACCATGATTGCTACAAATAACAGTGGCGGAGCGGCGAAAAGCCGTAGCTTGTTAGTTTTTCTTCGAGACAATAGGGTCTACCTATCTCAGGCCGTTGGTAAGAAGTTGCGTGGTTTATTTTCTACTCAAAGGTTGCTGAGTTTTGTAACTAAATTAGGTTTAAATATTAAATCTTTACCATCAAACACCAGAGTAACAATCGGAAATATGTGTCATATGTGTGAAAACATATGCCTTATAAATTCCTATGACATAATTAGGGTGAAACATTATATGTATAGTTGTATTTACGTGTAGCGGTGTAGTCTGCATTTATATTTATGATGTAATAATATAAGAGTAAAGAGTTTTCAACGATTTGTATTTTTTCTCAAACATGCTATGTAATATTGATATTACGTGTTTTATATTAGGCTGGGAAGTATCACGACTCCGGCGCGGCTAGACGAGGGGCCTGTAATGAAATTTCATACAAAGTTGCAGGCCTAGGCCGGGAAGTGCCTCTTTTTTAATTTCCATTTCACATATATTTGTGACACAGCATCATGGCATTCAGCCAAAAAAAAAACTATAACCAATATTTGCTTATGGTTCGGAATGACATTCTGCCAATACCCCTTTAAAAAAAACAATAAACGATAATTAATATATTTTGCAGTTTTACAAAAATATATAAATAAAACATTATTAACAAATTCCAATAATATTGAATTGCAAATTTACCTACAAATACAGATTTAAAATATAGTTGGTCAAACCAGTTTGTCAGTAAAAAAGAACAAAAAAACTATACTCATCCTTTTCTTTTGGGTGCTAGTACCAGTGTAAGACAAAGATAGTATGATTATCTCTGTCTATGTTTGAAATGAGACAGTCCTTTGATAAACTATATTTCATTTAAATATTAGCGGTAAAAATGTCTACTCAAACACGCGTTGGTGTTTTTTTAATCGTTTTGGAGGTAAAGTTGAACATTTTTCATTGTGTATCTGTAATTCTATTTTATTGGATTTATTGTGCGTTGTTTATTGTATAATATGAGTTCCGACGAAAATATTAAATGAATACCTGTTAATTATACTCCATGTTTAAGGCAACGATGTATGTGAAGCATAATATCAACATAAAAAACGATGTAATCTTAGTTATGTGGCTACTAACACTACAGTCAGAAGGATGCAAGGCGAAAAATCAAAGATACATAAATATACCTTTGAACATTTGTGTAATAAATTGATTAACTACATGTGTAAAATATACGACACGTGTGATAAAGATAGGTACAGGTGGTAGTTATATTATGTGCCTAGTTTACTTTTAGTTTCTTTAGAATTAAAACTGATTTCGTGGAGATTTCTTTATTTATTTCATTGCATGTTTGAGAAAAGCACTATACATACATCGGCGTGAAAAGGGGTTGTCGGCCTCATAACTATCCGGCCTCACTACGTTCGGCCGTATATATGCATTCGGCCGGCAACCCCTTACTTCCCGGCCTCTGTAGTAATGTACTATAACTTATTTTAACTTCGGTGCTCAGGAAATGTCAGGGACAGCAGCATGTGTCGCAACTTTGCAAAAGGCACCCCCATTTCCTTCCGAATTTTAGATAAGTTTTCTTAGAAACGTTTGGTAAAATGTTTCGATGGGAGAATATTATATGCAAGGATATTTTTTTTGTTTTGCCAGAATAATGTATTGTGTCTCACACACTTTAATTGTTTAAAGTATATACACACGTTATTAACTAATATCGTTAATAGTTATTAAGAGGCCATAAAGCCAGAAAATTAGAAAAAAACAAAAAATATGCCGCGCTGCGCGAAACTTGCGACGGATTTTTACCAAATTGGTCATCAGATTCCTCGGTTATATCACTATAGTACTGCTATGGTAGACGTTGTAACGATATACAATTGAACAGTAGAAATAAAATAAGACATGTTTTCGTGATTTTTTAATGTCAATTGCCCTTAATTAAAACGGGTAAAACATAGCCCTCTCTTAAAGCAAATTGAAAATTTCCACCTGTAATCTGAAATCAAGGACAATAAATTGCAAATATGATAATATTGATAATTCTGATAAGATCTCACAGTTGTCTAATCTTCTCGTAACGTTACTCCTTACATAAGACCAACCTGTCAGATAATGTCGACCAACTAAACATATCGACTCGTATCACATGAAGATGTGAATATGTATGTTCGACAAGAGAAGAGTCGTGGAATGTATTAGGCCCCATACATTTCACGACTCCTCTTTCCGCACAGACTCCACTTTATTGCACATAAACAAGTTTACACAAAATAGACATAGCAAATAAAAGAGTAATATTTGATAATATTTTCGCGCTAATTTACTAATTTGCCGCGCCCGTACGTACTAAATGACACCAGTCACCGTCAGTCTGTCATTACCCCCAACATTCCTAACATTCCTCAGCCGTGCACGGAATTCGCGCGCGGACAGTAGAAATGAACATATAGCAATAGATAATACAATATTAAAATTTTGGACACATACAGTACGGTAGGGTAAGTATCTTAATCCATGGGCTGAATTCTGTTATCTTTCCTAATAAAAGTAATAAAGCACTTTCTCATTTTTACGTTTTCGTACTAAATACTGCGATATTAACAAAGGAAATAACAATAAATACGTATAATTTTCCCTAGGCTTAGTGACATTCCGATGTCAACTGCAGCTGCATTACTGTTGTCGCGTTGATGCCGCCGCTGTATCTCTCAATTTCCTTGATAAAATGAGTGCGGGTCCGTCATAATCGCGGCAGTAAAGCAGTGGCGGTGGCGAACTGCTGAAGTAGCAGTTGCCATTGCTTTATGATGTCGTTGGTTTCTTCCGCGTTTACATATAAAAATATAATTTTACTTAATATATTTTTACTAATTATACCTTACCAATATTAATCGTACCTTATTATTATTAATCTTACCAGTGATATAGATGGTTTGACATTAATTAACGCCATATACAGAATGGAAAAAATTAAATCGAACGCAGTGTTGTTGTTTCTTTTTAAAAATGAAAGAATGTTTCCTTTAAGTAAAATGAGCTAACTTAAGGTTTTAAGGCACTTTCCCTCCAGGGCCTATAATTTTTTTCTACACTGTATATGAGGCATTTTCTATGAAAAGGGACCTTATTGTCGATGGCGCTTACGTCGCACAGCGACGCGCGGCATTGTATTTGTATCGGAGCATCGTTTATAATGGCGTAACCGCCATCGACAATAAGGTCCCTTTTTATAGAAAATACCACATATAGTTTCAGATATAGAACGTCCATCCTGACACTTCACTACTACGTGTAAGAAGGGCTTCAAATAAGTGTTTTACCTTTATTTAGTCTAGCCAAGATAAAATAGAAAATAAATATAAGGTTATATTTTCGTCATCACGCCTCGCTTGTATTGTATGCTGTCTCGTTATCGTCTGGCCCGGGCTGTCCGACCTGTAGCGTTTAGTTATCGTCTATATTTTTATTTTAGACTTGCTTTAGTCGGCGAGTTCACCTGTTTTTACTGGAAAAACACGTGTAAAATTGGTAATTTAATAAAAATCCCTTCATCATGTCAGCCGATAGACGTCCACTGCTGGACATAGGCCTCCCCCAAGGCTCGCCACTCCGACCGATCCTGTGCCGCTCGCAACCACAAAAATCCCTTGTTAATTTCAAATTGGAAAATTCAAATAAGTACAAAAATTCGTCGTGCAGAGCTGTGCTCTTCTCGAGAACGTTCTCCGTTTACTATACGTTTCCCAGACAATTTCCCAGACGTTTCAAAAACAGAAAACATTCTCGAGATCGGCGTAACTAAGATACGCGCTGATAGATATCTGATATATCCGATATATATAATATCTGATATATTAGATATATATAATAAGGAATTCTTATATCTTTGGTAGGTGTGGTCAAAATTGTTCGTTTGCATTACCAGACACTATCAACATCAATGACATACTTTTAAGTAGGTACTTACTAACATAAATTACCTACTATTGGAAGCATAGTGTTCGGAATGAAATAAACGTCCGTTCGCAACACAATCCTCGCACACATCCATCCCTTGTTTTGTATGTACAAAAACCTCGCTCCGCTGAGCTGTTTTCACTAGAGCCGCGCTGAGCGAGGATAGGTAAATGAAGTGTTTCTATTGGTTTATGTCTCAAACACATGCCTCGCTATGCATCCTCGCACATCTCTAGTGGAAACGCTATCTTATAAAGTGGTTCACTGCTGGGACAAAGGCCTCCTAGACATCCAATCCTCCAGATAAATGCGTCCAGGTTGTTTCGTCATCTCCTCTTACATAGATCACTCCGGCGTTCACATTTTGATACAGAACACAATTGTCAATTTTCCTTGTTTTCTGTTCAAAGCAAAAAAAATCCTTGGGCAGACAGACTCTAATTTGTTTGTTATAAATAATATTATATCTCGAGGACAAAAGCCGATATAATCACGATAAGACGCAAAACCTAACAATATGTCCACCGGGGGCAAACACGGATTAAGTGGATTTCTTTGATAAACTTTTATCCTAGCTAAGCTTCATGAATTATGAATATAGCTTTAATTAAACATGTTTGTATTTCAAAATATTTAGATCCGTAGCGATCTAAATATTTTGAAATATGTCTCGATAGTTTAATTTCGATGTTTGTATTTTTAGAAACTATCGTACCTAAGTGAAATTTTGAACTTGAACATAATGAATTAATAACAAATTATATAGATGAATTTTATTCCGTACCCAAATGGTGCCACATAGGAACCATTATTAATAAGCTTAGGCATACCTAAATAGATAGTAATACGTCCTTACAATTTCTCACGTTTCTCACTAACATAACCGATGTTTGATAGCGGAAGGTCACAATATTATGTCCGTCCCCATACAAGTAACGTAATTGTACTTCTCTAATGCCATTAATTCATAACATAATAACAAGCTATACCTTAAAACAGGCCAACTGTAAGTAACAAAAAATATACAAAAAATACTGCGATGGCGCGAGACCCTCGCTTCCGCTTCGACTCGATTGTTTTTTTACGATTTACAAGCTTTCGTGATATGCGCCCCTGGTTATTCGTCGTAACCAGGATTGTTCTTATAGAGCTTTTATTTATCAAACGGAGAAAAAAACTTAAAAACAACACTTTCAGGCTATAGCAGTGAACACAAAGATTACGTCTAGACCAATAATAAAATCAGACTAATTTCTTTTCTTCGAACAAATACGTATTTTTATAGAAGTACCTACTGTGGGCGTCACAGTTGATTTGTATTTTTTTTGTATCAGATTTCTTGTGCATCTACCCCGGGAGCGTGGGTGGTCATTGGAAATATATTTTTGTAGACTTGGTTATATTTAGCCACAGAATAAATAAGAAGTACGTACTTAATTCTGCATCTCTTCTATGTATGTTGTGGAAATGAATAAAGTATCTATCTATCTACTTCGTACAGAGGTCTCACTATCGTCGTCTCGTTGTCGAGTTTGCTCGTCGTGAGTGGTAAGCGTCATGCAGTCTTTAATGATTTAATGGATTTATATAAGATATCATTCACCGATATGTAGTACTGTTCACCGCAAATTACAGTACCTCAGATGAACCGTGTATCGTGTATGGCTGAGCGATGCGGCCTGCTCGTTGTTGCTTTCTATCATAAAAATGGTTGAGCATATAAAAATGGTTCGAACATAGCTGATCGCATCTAGACGTACACATCATTACGGATGACTCACGTTAGACCGGGCCGTGTCCGGGTCGGAGCTTCCGGCGCTTCGTTTTCTATGGAAAGCATCACGTGATCACCTGTCATGTCATAGAAAATTAAGCGCCGGAAGCTCCGGCTCGGACACGGCCCGGTCTAACGTGAGTCATCCTTTAGAAGCTAGAAACCTTGTCATTTGCCAAAAAAAAAACCATATTTGTGATATTCGAGCATGAATAACTTTTAGAACACCATTATGAAGGTGTAAGGTATACCCGAGTAAGACCAGACTATTTTTCGGCGAGTTGGAAGGACGTCACAAAAAAATTACGCAATTCTCACTAACTTTTATACTTGCAAATGTTTAATGCAAATGATAAAAAAGATAACCAGCTTTTATTATTAACTAGCGACCCGCCCCAGCTTCGCACGGGTAGTACAGCTAATTTAAGTACTCAAACCCTTTACAAATTATACATATAAACCTTTCTCTTGAATCACTCTATGTATTAAAATAAACCGCATCAAAATCCGTTGCGTAGCTAGATCTAAGCATACATAGGGACAGACATACAGACAGCGGAAAGCGACTTTGTTTCATACTATGTAGTGATTTACTTACCTAATTTAGGAGTAATCAACACTCAAATTTGTATTACATTTTTAGGGTTCCGTACCGAAAGGGTAAAAACGGGACTCTATTACTAAGACTTCAATGTCCGTCCGTCTGTCTCTCCGTCTCTCACCAGGCTGTATCTCATGAACCGTGATAGCTAGACAGCTGAAATTTTCACAGATGATGTATTTCTGTTGCCGCTATAACAACAAATACTAAAAACAGAATAAAATAAACATTTAAGTGGGGCTCCAATACAACAAACGTGATTTTTTTTGCCGTTTTTTTGCGTAATGATACGGAACCCTTGGTGCGCGAGTCCGACTCGAACTTGTTATTTTTATGACGCCGAACCGAAAAACCTCGGAATAAGATCGGACTAATAGCTAATTCCAACTCTAAAGCATAATAGCATAGCGTATTATGTTGCATAATACGTTGAAAGCTTCCGGTCTTTTGTCATTTATTTAGCGCAGGGTGTCGTAATGGAGCACCAGATGTACTGTAAAACTTGCGACAGGGACAGCATGCTATTATTGATAGTGTTTTATTATGTTGTCTTTGTCACACAATTTTATATAACAGCCAATGTGGGAGCACCATAAAGGTTCGTCCACGTCAGTGGTCAGTGTGTAATCTGCGCAAAATTTGCGATTTGTATCTTAATATGTCATTTTTTGGGACACTACTACACTTTGTCACATGTATTTAAGTCGGTGTAGAATCTTACAGGTCTCTATAAACAACCCACACGCTAGCAGGTGACTAAGTGCCGCGATGCACACAGATCCAAGTTTGACCCATTAATCTTGTGAACGGGCTTTACTAATGATCGCCTTCTTTGCTCCATTTGCGTTTACTCGTTAATCATTGTAAATTAAACGGAGTGTTAAGATTTGTTTTAAATATTAGATTAGCTGGCACATCACTTAGTAGGTAATTACAATTAAGTATACAAATGAATTTAAGCTGAATGTTTATGCAACTGCTGTAAATATAATATTCATACATACCGCATAAATCAGTCATTAAAATTGCTTCTATTAAATTATAGGCATTATTTTGCTTTCTGAGAGTAGATATCTACGAAAAAACTTGAAAATAAATTTCCCTGACAATTAATTTTCTATAAATATCTATAGATGTTTTGTATTTATAGATAGATATAATAGTATATCATAGACGTTTTGTCAATAGAATCAAAATTGTTAATTTTTAACTGCGTCTTAATCACAACCCCATCTCTTCGCCTGGGATACCTATCATCGCCTATTTTTATAGAAGTTAAAATTCCCGCCTGGTTTTTAGGGCAGGTTCCAAAAAACTACTAAATAGAAAGGGTATTTCATTACTAAGACTCCGCTGTTTGTCTGCCCGTCTGTCACCAGGCTGTATCTCATGAACCGTGATAGTTATACAGTTGAAATTTGCACAGATGATGTATTTCTGTTGCCGCTACAACAAAAAATACTAAAAAGTACGGAACTTCTCCAGTTTTTATAATACAGAAATACAGAAATATAGACTTTATAGGTAAATATAAACAGTACATTTTACACATTTTATACATAATATAATTTCTTTATAAAAATAAAAAAGTATTTTTATTACTTACAAAAGTCAAGTCAAAAACCCTTTCTTTTTTCGTTGTCGAGTAAACGCGATTTTTGACAACCCTATCGAAAATACAGTAAATGAATCCAGATCGTTACCTGTCTTTGCCTACCATGTTTTTTTAATATGACTATTGCGGAATAGTTAGTTTATAAACGAAAAACAAGTTAAAATTACTATGTACTGTACATTATGTCTATAATAGTTGACGCTCCGGTAGTATGTAGGCGAAGGCAGGGTATTTTGCCTATACTTCGCCTACTATCTTTGGAGTCCAATTATAGCCATTCTACAGCGAAACATTTATACAGGATATCGCACCCTAAGTAATTCAACTATTGTTTTAATTACTTTGCACAGTTTACCAATTACAGTCTCTGCTTTTGTAACTCACCTTTTCACACTAAGCTGATTTAAATAAAATTTGGTATGCAGATACCAAAGATAGATAAAACTCCGTAATAGATGGATACAGTCTAAGGAAAAAACGTGCCTCGAAAATCAAGAAAATTTGATTCTCGTTCAGAGGGCGCTACTAGCTTTGGCCTACTGTCGTATAGATGGCGTTGACGGTTTCGTTTGTTATTTAACAATTTTAACGCATATCAGTGAAAGAACATGGGTCAAAATCATAAAAATAATTATTGCAAATAAAAAAAAACATATATCCATATTTAAATACATTTTATCGTATTTTTATAAATCTGCATTTTTAGTTTTAAAGTGTGTCGACAGATGGCAGTGAATTTACTAGGGTTACAAAATTTACTATGACAGTACCGCTCTAGTATAAGTTACTCTATGCAGATACTTTTAGCATCCGCGCATAATTTTCATCCTAGATAGGTACTTATTATGCTCTAAAAGGGTAAAGTGGAGGATTAGGTATAAGGTGAAATATTTAATTAGTAAAGATAACATAATAACCGTGATGTGCAAAATTTCACACTGGAAGTAGGTATCGTTATCGCTACATAAGTTAGTTTATGTTGCTCGTAGCGCCTCAGGCATGGCCGCCGATTATCTGGAAATCAATTACCTCGTGATCGTTACGGATTACGGAAATTACGTTATACAATATTATGAGCTAGGTTAGGCCGGCGCGGATTTTGAAATACATACTTAAGCTATATTTTGACCTAGGCTAGTGTTGAGTATTTAACGAAACGAGATTCCTATTGGCTAATGACGAAATTACCTAGCACTTACGGCGCCGCTAAGACGTTCCTGTACCTACCTGTTCCACATCCGCATCCGCATTAAGCTCCGCATCGATTTTATGCGGATGCGGATGCGGATGTTGAAAATAATGCGGAAGTTCCGCGGTTGCGAATGCGGATGCGAATATTCGCAACATCCCTGCTCCGTAGCAAACGAAACGCAACTGTCACTGTCACACTATAGGAAGAGTGATAGAGAGACACAATCACACAAAGCGTTTCGTTGTCATAGCGCAAGCCATTGTCACCTTGGGTAGGCACCCTGTTAGACTTAGACCAAGATAAGCATGTGTTAGGGTGTGCTATCAAAATCATTGCAGACTTATCTTGGTCTGACTCTATATCATTGTCGTGGTAATCGCTGTTCGTTATAACTTGAGGAGATAATGCAAAACTTGAATTAAGATATTAAACCCTGAAAAATAAAATATCTCTTTCAGGCCACAGCGTGCATTAATAAAACCCGGCTCATAAAATCCGAAGAAAGATTACAAACTCTTGAGTAACAAATCTTGTCTAGGCTTTTAGGGTGCCAAAATACGGCCTGGGGCGCCATGAAATGCCGATCGAGCTGCCTGCCAAATGGTACAGTCCGCGTTCTTTCAGAATATATATTTTAAACAAATAAAGAAGGAAATTAAAGCACTGTGAACGTTAATTGCGTTTTAATTGTTTTGCAATGACTACTAGCGTTTGCCACATTTAGCTATCACATTGCAAATTAAACCTTTTTATGTTTTTGTTATTAAATTTATATACAGTGTGGAAAAAATGTATGGGCCCTGGGGGGAAAGGGCCTTAAAACCTTAAGTTAGTTCATTTTACTTAAAGGAAACATTATTTTTGTTTAAAAATGAACAATACTGCATTTCAAGATTTTTTTAAATTGGCTCGTCTCGCCCGGGAATCGAACCGACTAAAAATTCCTAAAAAGAAACACTCGCTATTTTCACTAGACTTATATTGACATTGACCGGGATATGAACCGTGATTACCTTTTGTATTGTTTTACACACGCGGTCTACACAACTTTGACACCCACCCGCTATCTTCAGTCACCCGTGAACAAGATGCATGTAACTGCGTCGAAATATCGGGAGCTCGAAAACAATACAAAAGGTAATCACGGTCCATATCCCGGTCAATATAAGTCTAGTGAAACTAACCGTGAATCATTCAAAACTCGCTATTTTATTTAACTAGTCGATACAGTTAATGTTAACGATAACATTTCTCCAAGAAACATTAGGTCTTACTTACACTCGTCTGTCGTACAAAATATCCATAAAATATAATATTTAGTACTCAAGAATATTTTTAGACAAGCGAAATTGAAAAAACAATTAAAAATATTTGATCGCAGTTTTATTTTCTTTTTAGAAATAAAAGAATGTTCCCTTTAAGTAAAACTTAAGGTTTTAAGGCACTTTCCCTTCAGGGCCCATTAATTTTTTCCACTTTGTATAAGAACCGTGTTAAAAGCTTTTGAAAGAACTGGGCCAAGGGCCAAGGAACCTAGCCAAGATGACAATCGTTGATAGAAAACGCCAGTCGAAATTTAAATAATATATGAAAACTTAAATAAAAAAAAAAAAAAATTTTTTGGTTTTTAAATTTAAACTGTTTATTTCAAGAAAGATTACAAAGACTATTTACAGACTTAGCCTAATCTACATTCTAATAGATTGTATGCTAAGTATGGTCTATGGTATAATATGCTATATATAACAATTATGAGGTTAACTTAAATATTCAGGCAGTGCTTTTTTATCATGATTTTAATTTTATGGGGCTTACCCTCTTCTAAATTATCTATTATATCTCTAGGAAGACTATTTAAGATGTGTGGCAAATAACTCGACCAGACTCTTTGCCCATAATAGTTGCCCAATATAGGGTATATGACTGTATTTAAAATAAATTATTTTACACCATGCATAAAATAAAGCACCAGAAGATTAATAGAGAAACGTAGACAGCAGTTATTTTTAGACAGTAGGTAATTTGATTGTGACGTCACATGCTAGTGTTTCATATAAATTCCATAGTAGCAAAATCGTTTTGACAGTTCGAAAAATGAAACTGATTTGACTAGTAGTCAAATACCCCATTGTAGTCGCGTGACTTTTCGTAGCAATTGTCAGCCCGGTACATGTTTTCCATTCGTTTGGCCTTTGTCGATGTACGATTGTCATGTTTGCTAGGCCCTCACAGTTTAGTTAATAGAGCATTGTTGGTAACTACCAGTATTTGATGTACTCGGTACTTACTTATAGAATGCGAAATAACTTAACGAGTTTAAAATCAATGAAACACATAATATTTAACAATTTTAACACATATCAGTGAAAGAACATGGGTCAAAGTCATATGGCGTTCTAAAAAAAATCATATCCATAATACATAAATTTTTTGATCTTTTTATTAATTTTCATTTTTAGGGTTCCGTACCCAAAGGGTAAAAACGGGACCCTATTACTAAGACTCCGCTGTCCGTCTGTCCGTCTGTCTGTCCGTCTGTCACCAGGCTGTATCTCATGAACCGTAATAGCAAGCTAGACAGTTGAAATTTTCACAGATGGTGTATATATTTCTGTTGCCGCTATAACAACAAATACTAAAAACAGAATAAAATTAATATTTAAAGGGGGCTCCCATACAACAAACGTGATTTTTTTGCCGTTTTTTGCGTAATGGTACGGAACCCTTCGTGCGCGAGTCTGACTAGCACTTGGCCGGTTTTTAGTTTTTATTACGTTTATTATGTTATACACTCTCTCTTTGAATTTTAATTACCATTAAATATTGAAAATCTGCTACCTTACTGATAACAACTTTACAAATATTTGAAAAGCAAATGTTTTACGCTGTCTTGATCTACAGTTGTAAATGTGTGAATCAAATTATGTCGAAGGGGCTGAAAACGCGATAACGCGTTTTATTATCAAAATGCTAATCATACCACGTATCCATAAGATTGTTTTCATGTGAGTTTAAGCACAGATTATACATTTGGCTGTCTGTTAGTGTACATAGATTATAATAGGGCTTATAATTTCACACTTACGACGAGCGAACGGCGTCATCACTAAAAGCATAGAGTAACTTATACTAGAGCGGTATACCGTCATATACTGTATACTGTCATAGTAAATTTTGTAACCCCAGTAAATTCACTGCCATCTGTCGACACACTTTAAAACTAAAAATAAATATTTATAAAAATACGATAAAATGTATTTAAATATGGATAAATGATTTTTTTTATTTGCATTAAATATTTTTATGACTTTGTCCCATGTTCTTTCACTGATATGCGTTAAAATTGTTAAATAACAAACGAAACCGTCAACGCTATCTATACGACAGTAGGCCAAAGCTAGTAGCGCCCTCTGAACGAGAATCAAACTTTCTTGATTTTCGAGACACGTTTTTTCCTTAGACTGTATTATATTACGGAGTTATATCTATCTTTGTTAAAAGGTATACAAAAAACTCGGTGACAGCGGTTGTCCAACGATTCCACAGCGAAGTAACTCGCTTGGAAATCGCTAGTGTAATAATCAGTGATCGGCAGGGGTGAGCCTTATAATATGACGTAAGGCATGTCAAATTATAAGGTAAATAGCTCACCCCCGTCGATCTCTGGTAATTAATAATACCCTCCATCACTCCCATACTAATCCCCGTCTTCCCAAAATAATGATGGAGGATGGGGTTTAGGATTTTACCAGAAGTTCTTTTTCAAAGTTGTTACATATCCTTTTTATAAACAACCCCACTTCAAATTTCTCTTTTTTGTCATAAACGTCCTCAAACTTCATTAAAAAAATCATCAGTTATTCCGACACCGAAAAGCACATTGACTCCAATTTGACGAAAGACTCACGAGAGAAATGTATATTTATGTGACACAAAAAGGGCCGAAAATTGCAATATTTGTCGTAACTTAGTGTAGGAACCTGAGTTTCATTTCTCATTTGAGAATTGTCGACTACGGACAGCTAAAATCAAGTGAGTGGAATTTTGATCAGTATTAAATCTAAAACACGTGCCTACCTAAAATAAAATTTCGTATCCCTGTTGGTTCATTTTAAGCAAGCTTAAACTCGGGTGGTCGTAGTTTGTTTAAAACCCGTAAAATAATTAGAAGTTTGGCCACGTGGAAAAAATTATAACTCAGTGTGACTACGTTTGGTTGGGGGTACGCTACCTGAATACAATTACTTCCGTAAGCCGATTGGTGAAATGTTGATCAGTTTATATATTAAGTGAATTTAGATTTATGGTAGGTAAAAGTTTTGATATATAAAATTAAAAAAATGACGTTTATCGACATGATCGGTAATGAACGTCATTTCTTACCTATGTTAGTAAATTTCTAGTTTGTTAAGTACCAGGTTTTGAACTGTCCTGTCCGAGCATCCAACCCCGACCCATCCTTTGACAAGACTATTAATAACAACGACTCAACCGTTTATTTTGCTTTTATAATATTAGGGTAGTTGTCAACGAACAACCTTGGGATAAGGACAACCGTCCCTCAGACAACGCTTTGACATTATTTTAAGTCAACCTATACACTTGAGCCACTGAAAACCTGAGACACCCCAACAGATTTTTTTATTTTGAACTCATCTTGAGTATTTATTCTTTAATCCGATACATATTTAAAAAAAAAACCGTTGTTTACTTTTCTTAACAATTCTGTTCGACTAGTAATTCTACACAAGATACTTCGTCGTTTGACGCCACGTCAAACAATTGCTACTGTCCGCGCGGCGCGCGCGAATTCCGTGCACGGCTGAGGAATGTTAGGAATGTTGGGCGTCATGACAGAGTATAGTGTCATTTTGTACGCACGGGCGCGGCGCACACCCTCCCACTTCCTCGACCTCCGAATGCACGGAATTGGCGCGCGGACAGTAGTTACCATCGTAAATAACTGACCATTTGCATACCTTACTGCAACAAGATAAGGTTTACCAATCGCCAGTTAAGGGTGTTGCTCATTTGACACGTTATTTGTCAATACAAAATTAATAACGTGTCAAATGCTAGTTATTGATATTGTCGCATTACAAACTGGTAGACTTGGCATGTAAAAATAATAAAAAAATTACCCCCATTAAAATATAGCGCAATCGATTCTCCTATCGATTTTGAACAAACTGTTTTTAGGTTTTCAGTGGGTCATGAAACACCGTGTATAAAAAGGAAATCTAGGTTAATACAATTATTATATAAGGTATAGTTGGATCAATAAGAGTCCTTTTAGAAAAGGTGTCTGCTAATTTGTTGAGCATTTCACAGCGGTTTCACTCACTGCGTTTTCTCATTTTAAATTTTTTTTGTGTAAAATAGTTTTTTTTATTCTACTACTATCAATATTCCTATTAACGTTAGAGGAAACATGTAGGCGGCCTAACAGAACCCCTAGTGTAAATTTCATTCGATAGCGTGACGAGCGTTCGCTTTTGCGTTATGGTTACGGATTTTTGTATGGGATTTTGAACAGCGCGCCAAGCGGGACGTTTTGAAAACTCAAAATCTCATACAAAATGATACTTAAGGCCAGGATTACTTACGTAAGTATACTACAGAATGAGATATGAATATCGTTATCTCATTCTAGCAAATAGCTTTGTCCCTACTTACGTAAGTAAAACTTACAAGTGTGATCCTGGCCTAACGCAAACGCGTATGTCACGTCACTCTATCGACTGAAATTTACACTAGGGGTACAGGCCAATTCTATTTAACCGTAGCGTTAGCGAACGTCTCCGTTTTAATTCGGGCATTTTGCTTTCGTATGTCCGGATGTTCTCCTCTACAGGTCGCAATCCTTAACCGATTTTTGTAAAATTTTGTGACCAGATTCTATGATTTAATATATTTTTTCTATCGATCTAGTTTTTGACTTAAGCGCCAATAGCGTCTATGGCGCTTAAGACCATTGTAAGTTCACTGTGATAAAGATTCAACGAACTAAGTATTTATCACTTTTACATTTTCTAAGCTTAACGCGAGCCAGAGCTTCTAGTTTTAGTTATTAATTAGATCTGTTTCTAATATGATACTGATCTGTCAGTCAAAAGTGACGTTTTTGGTTGAAGAAATGTCTAGAATTAATTGGCCTGTAAGTTCAGACTATGCTCTTTTAACGATTAATTAAATTGGTCTTTAGGATCACCGTCACCTGTGAATACAATTTGTGTCTAAAATGTTTCGGTTATCTTATCTCTTACACACGTCACGGGGCAGACTATTATTAGCTGTATCATTTTGACGGGTACTGAATAAACACCCTTGTTTCACCCAAACCATAAATCTAACCAACCCATTTTCCAATTCGTCAGTAATGTCTATATCTCATATGATACAGTTTATCTAAGCGAATCTACCTCGTATCTTTCACTGGTCTGTCAACCTTCTAAAGCGAACTTGATACTTTAGATATAAGGCTCAATTTCGGTTAAAGCAAATATAGTAAATTTGAATATTATCGCAGTTTCTCGCAGGCGACAAAAGGGGTCTTATCAGGTTTGTCCGGAAAACGGATATTCGGAAAAGGGTCAAAATGGCCGGGGTAATTTAATATACTCTGCCTGAATGGTCCCTGTTCCCTTGCGTAAACACAGCATGTGTTTATTTGATTGTTCCATTCATAGCGAATGGCAAATGGAACATGTGGGTTGTAATGTGGGTTCGTTAACTAAAAGAACTATTGTATAACAGAAAAGTAATGAACAGTGAATAAATTTGATATTTACCAGTCGCTTTTCGGTGAAGGAAAACATCTTGAGGAAACTGGACTAATCCCAATAAGGCCTAGTTTACCCTCTGGGTTGGAAGGCCAGATGGACTCTAGGATGGATGGATTTGTAAAAACTAGTGCCTACGCCAATCCTTGGGATTAGTTGTCAAGTGGACCCCACCAGGCTCCCATGAGCCGTGCAAAAATGCCGGGACAACGCGAGGAAGATGAAGAATTTCAAAACAATTGAAATGCAGTTTGAATAATGGAACATCGTATCTTTTCACAAAAGTACGGTCAAGGAATTAATTTCAGTACCATTTCGTACCTTGTCACAGTGACAATATTATGAGGTCCCTAGCTACTTTCATATTGATTGTCACCGTGACAAGGTACGAAATGGTGCAGAAAAAAACCGGCCAAGTGCGAGTCGGACTCGCGCACCGAGGGTTCCGTACTTTTTAGTATTTGTTGTTATAGCAGCAACATCATCACGGTTCATGAGATACAGCCTGGTACAGACAGACGGACAGCGGAGTCTTAGTAATAGGGTCCCGTTTTTACCCTTTGGGTACGGAACCCTAATAAATTATTTTATTGTGCGTAATAAGCAAAGAAGGCGATTAAAGAGAGTGATTAACGAATTAAATGCGGACGAAGTCGCGAGCAAAAGCTTCTAGCACTGAATCGTGTATGAATCTAGCATGAATCAATTATCTCATACAACATATGGTACAACTAAGGGCTAAGTGACAGTAAATGGTAGCATATAGTCACATATGTGACATATGCAGTGGCCGAAATGGCTAAATGGCCCCGGGAACCACGTTTCATGTTTACTAGCGACAATTTACACGAGACGTCTTAACTTGGACTTAAAATGAACTGTAACATCTTGAGTAGTGTGCCCATGCATTGGAAATGTAAAATAAATATAGGAAAGTTTGCTGAGGAATGGATTGCAGTCTCATCGTCTGCATTTTCTGACAATGTATTTGCTCTCTAAGGCAAGTAAAAAAAAAAAAAGATAC
The DNA here is from genome assembly GCF_947568885.1 of Cydia strobilella. Classification (NCBI taxonomy): domain Eukaryota; kingdom Metazoa; phylum Arthropoda; class Insecta; order Lepidoptera; family Tortricidae; genus Cydia; species Cydia strobilella. Next base: position 12,154,685 of record NC_086049.1, on the reverse strand, counting down.
TATTAACTACTTGTAGTAAATTTCAACTTAAATCTTTTTATTTTTTATTTTAGACAAGGTAGCAGTGGGGTGATTGTTACCAATTTTACCTGCTGTCTAAAATGAATTTTAATACGGAACAAACTCCAAATTCACGAAAGGTTAAATTTTCAAGGTTTTCATGGAACACCCAATTTATTTTTAGCGTTAGGGATTGGTTGTATAATCAATCAGTATGGATTATAAATTAATTTCGTGGAATATGGACGGACGTTGCAACATTTGCGATGTCAGTCTAGGATGATTTGTTCTCTACACAAATCAATCATAATAACATTTAGTTATTCCTTCGGACACTATGCTCCTTCTATTAAAATATGACTACCCGCGATGCCAATAAAATTAGGAGAAAAAAATACAGGGCTTTTATAATTGGTGCCGTGACCAAGATATCGTTCAAAATAAGGAATTTTTAGGAAGTATCTTCTGAATGCAATAAAATGTACCCACCCTACCCTACAAACAACTTCAAGTAGCTCGCCGCGAACTAGCGTCGTTCAATTAGGTCTAACTTTAGCGGCTAAACTGAAAGCTAGCTCACGTTACGAAATACAAGCACGAGCGGTTTGAACCCAGGGCCACTTGCACAATCCCAATAACCCGAGGTTAAGCGGTCAGTGTCAAATTGTACTGGTAACCATGGTAACTCCAGGTTTAACCGGTTAACCCGGGTTAGTGGAATGGTGCAAGTGGCGCTAAGGGGCAAGTCGCACGTCGTACCGCGTTCTTAACCCGTATCACAGTAGTATTACTCCTATACTAACTACCATCACACGTGTGACAGTAGGGCCACAGAATAACTGTAGGGCGCTCCTCGGGTTAATCGGGTGGCCACTTTATAGCATACGAGCAGATCACTTTCTACAAGATCTCTGATTGTTTAAAACCAGCAGATTTAACTAATCGTATTGTAGTCAATGCATGAATGCACGTGCCAAAAATGTTTTCCAGTCGTCTGTTTTGTTTTACCATTAGCAGAAGGACTAAAATTATGAGTGGTAAATTACCTAATACAATTATAGGTTTTTATTTTGGCTTAAGTTATGTAAACATTTGTTTCAGGATAATAAATGGGTTATCGTACGATAAAAAGAAGTATGGTTAACTAGACGCTACATCTCGCCGACTAGTTCAGTACCTATTGCAGATGCAATATTGATTGTGAACGCGAGATTGGCCTTATTATGCTCGTTCTAGTGATATGTAAATAGTGATCTGTGCCTTCAGAGTCCCCGCCGTCCCCGGAAAGCTCGGACGAATTTTACCTTCCCATACAAACGGAGTTTCGTTCTCATTTTAAAACTACGTGTTAGATTGTAATGAAACTTTGCACATACAATGACATGAGGTATATCTACATAGGTCTGTAATTAGTTTATAAAGCTTCAGTTTATAAAACAAAAGAAATAGAGTAAAATCAAGTTTTGTATGAAAAACTTAAATTCGCTGTATTTTTTTAACTTATGGTATATGAACCTACATAAACTAACTACAGACAAAGATATACCTTATCCTATTGTAAGTATAAAGTTTTAGAGCAAACTAGCTACTCGTTTTAAAATGAGAGCGTAACTACGTTTGTATGGAGAACCGAGCTTGCTGGGAACTCCTAATAAATTTACTTGTCACCAATGTGTTATAAGTATTACAATAAACTTCTAAAATTATCTGATCTATCACTCTAACTAGACTTTATTGGGATTAGTTTGGTTCCCTCTCAATTTTTTCTTCTCCAAATTCTTCTTACTGACCCATGACTCATGACTGCGGGTTAAAGCCGCAGTTCTTGCTGTTTAAGGAAATAATCGTCATGAAATAATATAGCAATAGGTACATAAAAATCAAAGAATTTTCCAATTCTGTTTTAGCTGCTATATTATTAAATTTAAATCTCAAACAGGACGGTACAAGACCTTTGAAGTGTTAGATGAAGATCAAATTACGCGATACTCAAAGGAATTTTATAGAGGAGAACTTAATTACAATCTTCCTTTGGCCATTATTTATTTATTTACTCCGAAGAATATTTAATTTCCCGGAATGACCTGAAGCGAAGCATAAATAAGCAGTGTCAATGTCAAATAGACTGATAAGTAGATTTTAAAAGCAAAAAGTTGGAAAGATATTAATAAATAAAAATGTAATTAGTGTTTGCCAAAAATATCATTTTTGGTTCAAGCTTTATACTCGACATCGAGACAATTCTAAAAACGTCGTTTGTTTCATTACGTAGTTCCTGTGACCACCTCCTGTCTCCATCATCACATCGTTGGTACCATGATATTGCATTGTCACCCGACTTACATATGTATGCAAATTTTCAGCTCAATTGGAAATCGGGAAGTGGGTCAAATTTAGCTGCCAAGATTTGACCCACACTAACAAACCGACTATTGCTAACTCAAATCCAAGTTTTTTTTGTGATAGTCGCCTATCGCCGATCGAGATAAGCAACATCAAAGAGCTACTTATGCGTTGCTGACATTTAAATAATAATAATACTCGCTTCTTGAAGAACCCAATGTCATAACGCAAAGGAAATATAATGTTTTTGAATGAAATGAATTTTTATTGGAAATCTTATTTGTTGCTATACCTATTATGAACCTATACATATATGTAATGTAGGTATGAATGAGTTAATAGCTCTTCCAAAGGTGTAGGTACCTTGTAATCTCTCATTGTAGGGACTTAATCCCGGTCCTAAGCTGGAAATGGAGGGATGTTTTAGTAATATGTCTGAAACACCTTTAGCTAAAATTTGCGACCTTTCTATAAACAGATCTCGTGTGAAAATAGACCTTAACGCCTTAAGTTGCTGCATTTGCCATTGTATATTCACATTATTTATTATTAGATATTTGATCGCTTTTGAGAGATAAGACCGCCTGTTGTTACCTAATGTAATGTATGTTCTTTTTCTGTATTCTTTTTTTATTATGTGGTGCACAATAAATAATATATTATTATTTTAGTATGTTGTTTAATTAGTTTGTTGTTGTCCCTACAACTATGCCAAAATACGCATGTACACGAATTATTTCCCCCATTTTTCCTTCGTTTGGTGGCCTGTAGTGTATTTTTCGCAATTTTCTTTATACGGGAAAGGTTGTTCAGTGAAATCTTCATTACTTTTTCACCTCGGATTCACCCAGTAAAACTCGTTCGATAGAAAATTTATATTTTGGCGAAGCATCGGCAGCCTGAATTATTACTAAGCACATCGCATGGATGTTTGCGATTTCGTTTTACTTTTTAGTTATAATTCCACGTTTTACTCTGAAGGTTTATTTCCACAAATTTAAAAAGTTCATGGGAAATTAATCGCGAAGGCAACTTTCAATTATATTGACTATGGTTTTTGTCTATGGTACAACCCCATGTGCCTCGTTGTTTAATTTTTTTCTTAAAATACATGTGCTAAGCGGTGGCATATATTATATTTAACGTGACGTGGCTCATATCATATGACGTCCGACTTTTAATCCGGAGGTCACGGGCGGGTTCAAATCCTGGCTCGTACCAATGAGTTTTCAGAACTTAGCTATGTACGGAATAACATTTGATATTTACCACTTGCTTTTCGGTGAAGGAAAACATCGCGAGGAAACTCAGGGAACCTGCATACTGAAATTCAAAGGTGTAGGTGAAGTCCCCAATCCGCATGGGGTCAGCGTGGGGGGGACGTATATAGGCTGAATTATTAATATTGTCAAAGTGAAACTTTTTTTTAAATCATTTTTTAAAGAACTACTCTCATCTGTAATTTACTGTGTCAACACGAACCCTTTACAATCCCTATGGTTAGCGTATTATACTTTGAGAATTTCGGATTTTATAGCTCTGTCCACTTGCTTACAAAAAGTTGTAGATAAAAGTTATATAACTACCATTTATACCTTTCTAACAACGTGAAAAAAAGAAAAATAAAATGTTTGTTTACAATTACTTGCCTCTTGCCTACAAAAGGATATTTAATTATTTTAATGTTTAATCTTATTCGCGGAATTTAATTAAGTATAAAATAATATTGTATAAACCAGTTGTTTTCGTAATTGGACTTTTTTCCTGTTTACGAGAACGCAGCTAACTATTAATTTAAAACAAACTTTTATTTCAATTTGTATTTTTCAGGTAATTGAAGTTTTTAAATGTGCACATTTTTGTGAATTGATGAAAAATTTATTTACCAATTTTTTTTGACGTAGTGGACATGTTACCCGTTTTAAAAATATTTCTGAGTCTCACGGAAGTTTTGTTAGCTAAATATTTGCTGATGACTATGTCATCTTTCGTAAGTGTGGCAACTTCGTCGCCATAACATGGTATTTAGTTTGTTTTTAAATATATATAGGACGCAAATGAGCAGAAAAATCGCTTGATGGTAAGCAATGGGTTACTATGCAAACAAATCAAGAGCCCCAAACTCGTTGTTGGTGTTGAAATTTTCAAAACGGAGGATGGGGAGAAGGAGGAGGAGTAGCGTAAAGAAAATAACTGAATTTTAGAGAACAAAACCAAAACGCCTACTTAGTGTTATAGGTGCCTGGTTGCGCCTTCTGGAAACACTGGGATGCTGTACAGTATATGACATCCAGAGGCTTAGTGTATAATATATTAAAGGTTTAACTAACACTGACTTGATATACAGGATGGCTAAAAAATAAGTGCATTCCCGTTGCCAAGGAGGTATTGGGATTATACTGAGCAACTTTTACTATGGGACCAACCCCGAAATCGCGAAAAAAAATTTGCCTGTGTCATACATTTTGGCTGGTACATTTTCTATGGGAGGGTAACATTTTTTTCGCGATTTCGTGGTTGGTCCCATAGTAAAAGTTGCGCAGTATAATCCCAAAACCTCCCTGGCAACGGGAATGCACTTATTTTTTAGCCATCCTGTATATTTACGTAGAGTCAGCATATCAGCAAGGACAATTAAAACTCAATTCTAGTTGTGAAATTTCAAGGTCTTTAGGCTGGCACATAGCCTTACATCATCACCATCATCTAGTTTAGATTAATCCTAGTTAACAATTTATTGGCATACCGTTTTTATTGCATAGGCAGGTTACATTTTGCAATAATAACGATATAATGGGTAATATACACTGTATACGCAGATATTGTGTTGTTCGCTGAACACCTATATGTACAATCATCTCCTTAATGCTGGTTTAAGTGCGTTTTCTTGTTGTAAATGCTTTTACGACATAACAGGTCAAGTTTAAGCCATTAAAACTTTTTACGACTGTTTCAATACATTACTTTCAATATACGTTGAGTGTCTTCGTAGGGTACCTAATATAAATATCTTATGAAGTCGACACATTTGCCGGTTCTTTTCTACTGCTGCTGCTGAGAACATCGAAATTAGATTAGATGATTGTGTATCTGTGTCGCTCTGTACTATATATGAAGAGCATTTGAGATGGACGTATGTAGGCTTTCTTATCTATAATTGTTTTTTTAAAGGCAGTTGAAGTTGAATAAGGAGTTTCCGACATTGTATTCGATGTTTTTGGATTTGTTACTGGATTTGTAAGGCCACTGGGTCCAACAGCAGCAGACCCATTCCCATTAGTGACTGCTGAATTGTTTATATGAGAAACGACTATAACAAAAACGTGGCACTTTGGGATCGGGAGTGCCGACAGAAGTGAACGAAGTGAAAACTTGAACAATTACGTTTATATTTTTTGAATCATTAGGAAATATTTTATTGTGGAAATACTTTTAAATGAAGTGTTTGTTTATTCAATTTTATAAACTACTATAATTATCAATTTCGCTTACTTATCTGGTTATTAAGGTTAACTGGAAGAGATCCCTGAAAGGGATAAGTTCGCCTTTGTACAAGTGATGCGTTTTTCTCTTGTTTTATGTTTCTTTTTGTACAATAAAGAGTTTTACTACTACTACTTCTTAACATACGCGAGTCAAGGACTAAAGAAACCGGTATAAGTAAGCTCTCCGATTACGCATAGGTTGTTAGGATCTCACGGTCACGTTACACTGGGGTTTTAAAGATGTCTACACGCTTGCGAGTAGCTAACCGTTGCGAATTAATTGTTTTATGGAATCGTGACGTCCGTGACTTTCGAAAACAATTGTGACTGTAAACTTCCTATTATGATCTATTTGCCATTCACCGTTAGAATTTGGCAGATAGAGAGAGTTTGACGTATTACCGTATTTAAGGTTAATAAGGTCTACTGTCCTTAATTTTTTTTATGAAATTACAAGCAAATATCAGCCTTCGTGAATTTTATAACGGTAACGGTGACGCGAGTTCAATGGATTTTTCATGGATTTTTCCCATATCAAAAATGCCCAACGCGCCTAAAGAAGTGTTCACTTCAATGTGAAATAGCGTTACTGGAAAGTGGAAACACTGAGGCACGCGGTGCATAGGCTAGGTTCATAATCATACGGTGTTAATTTTCCTCGTATACCGTATACGAGTTTTTATTGAATGATTTTCAAAGTTACTATACGACTTTTGCTGTCACTACGATATTAGATAAAATCTCGTATACGGTATACGGGAAAAAAGAAACGCCGTGTGAACCTACTTAGCCACACGGTTTTGTATGGACCTGTGAAGTTTGTCAGTATTCTAAATGTAAGTAGGTATAAATATTTAGATCAGTACGGTTTTTACTCACTATTATTTTTAGTCGCGACGACGCACGACGTACAACCGCCGCGGACACTCGTGCCTGAGGAAGGATTCCCAAAGAATCCGAAACATGTCGCCAAAAGCGACTAAAAATAATAGTGAGTAAAAACCGTACTGATCTAAATATTTTGAAATATGTCTCACGATAGTTTAAGTGCGATAAGTAGGTATAATATGTATTTAATAGCAAGGTACTGCTCATGAGTGCAGCAATAAATAAAAAATAAAATAAATGTATTTCATAAAATTGAAAATTCCTTAAAACAATGTATCGTCATATCATTATAGCTACATGTTAGTATGTACATCAAAATTAATCATAAAATTATATAAATAATCGACACAATACTTTGGACAATAAGATCAATATTTATAATAAAATTAATAAAATTAAAAGCAATGAAGTATCATCGTTGTTTAATTTTGCAATTTCCATTTTGATTGCTTGGCCTTTATTAAAAGGGAGCAAATTAGATATTTCCGGACATTTGTTTACTTTCGTATTCTCATTAAACAGCTATTCGTGTTTAATAACGAACGATTCAAAGCAATAAAGTCAAATAACAAGGCCCCTAACATTTGGGATTATATCAACTTCTCACCCTGCCCAGTTATTCTCATGCATTTATTGAACGCAGGCGAGCATTGAGCTCGAATCATACCCCCTTGATTAGACGAATCACAATCAAGGGGGTATGATACTACGCGTTCTCTCTTGTTATTTATTATGAATTTCTTGTTATTGATTTTCTTCAGCCACAAATGTAAAATCAAATATAAGAAATGACTATCTAAATATACATTGTTTCTGGCTATAAATCGCTCTATGTCTAAATTATTTTTACGCGGGCTGATAGAAACAGCTAAGTATTAAGGTTGCTGTCTGCGGTCGCTGCAATGCCACCGGAATTGGAACGTATTTCATAGAAACTAAATAATGCTACTGACCCGTCACAATGAGGGCTATCGTTTTTTTGGTCACCAGTTGGCGCCTCTGTTGATGGTGGTCCAAAAGACTATAGAAAAGCTGTCAGTCATTGAAGTGACAAGTGACATTTGTCAATTCGAACTATGGAAAAGACCACCATCTACACTAGCGCCCCTAGCGGCGAATTCATACGCGTTAATAAGTAGGGCTAGGGACCTAGGGCCATTACGGGCTTAGGTAAGTAAGCGTCTGGAATAACAGTGCTTTAGATGTGTTAGTAAACAGCATAATAATCAATCAATCAATATATCTTATTTCAGACTAATGTCCATAGTGTTAGTGTACATTCCCTTAAGTCAATGTTAGTTAAACCTATACTAACTTATAATACGCTTATGATACTTATAATAGCCACGATTTAGTTATAATTATAGTTCACAATTTGATATGTCAATTAAATCCGCATTCCGAGCCGCGATCCGAAATTAAGTGCGCATCATGCTGTATAAAATTGGATTCGGGATTAATTAGAAGTGAACTTTGCGAAAGCGGAGGACTTGTGTATGCCTTTTTTTTGTAGCGGGTATGTAACTATGTAAATGACTTGCTAGTGATGGGGATGTACCTATACTTCAAATAGGGTGTTTAAGTATTATAAATAAAATAAAATAAAATAAAAATCATTTATTTCAGGTCTTACAAACCCATATTTTAACACATTACAAAAAGAAAAATAGAAAATCAAAAATGAAAAATATAAAATAACATTAATAAAAATTCAAAATCAAAATTATACAATATTAACCCTATCATTATTAACCCTTTTTTATTATTTTCATTGGTTCCCTTTTGGTTTGGGATACGCCTGCCTAAGGAAGTAAGTTTCTGCAATATGTGAATGAATGCTATATTTCAGCTTACATATGTTTATTTGAAGTATTTTAATTTAGTTAACACTTAACACAAGAAATTTTTGGAGTACCTACCTACAGTTGTAGCTACTTGTTCATCACTTTTGTCTTAATAAATATTCGTTGAAAAAGAAATATTGACAAAAAATTGCTCTTTATTCTGCATTACTAATAATTGGGGCTTTGTGGTCAGCTGGTGTCAATGCTCTGCCTACTGATTACTTTTGCAAACGACTGCGTAATGAGTAATGAAATTCTGCCAAACGTTACTCTGACAAACGATCCGTTTGCGAATCATTGCCTGCAAAACGAAAATCGGCATTTTTCTCGGATAATCACCAATACATGTGCATGCGCGGTGCACTGCGTGGAAAGTGTCTTCATACAAATAGAGACGAAAATTGAGTGTAAGTTTACTTACATTATAGAAAATATTTTTACTTGATGCATATTAACCACAGCATTGCCCCTTCATTCATTAGATTTTTAGGGTTCCGTACCTCAAAAGGAAAAAACGGAACCCTTATAGGATCACTCGTGCGTCTGTCTGTCTGTCTGTCCGTCTGTCACAGCCTATTTTCTCCGAAACTACTGGACCAATTAAGTTGAAATTTGGTACACATATGTAAGTTTGTGACCCAAAGACGGACATGTAACGTAAACAAATGAATTTTTAACATGGGGGCACTTTTAGGGGGTATTTTCGAAAATTAAAAAATAAAGTTTTTAAACTATATCGTGTTACATATCAAATGAAAGAGCTCGTTGTGAGAATCTCAAATATATTTTTTTTGTAAATTTATAATAAACAGTTTAGAAGTTATTTAAGAAAATAGCCAAAAAATGACCGTTCCCCCCTCTTTATCTCCGAAACTACTGAATCAAAAATTTTGAAAAAAATACACAAAATAGTTCTTTACCTATATATCACAGAAAAACCTATTAGAAATGTGCAGTCAAGCGTGAGTCGTACTTAATTACTTTTGATCCGACCGCTACGGATTTTTTAAAAACATTTCACTCACGTTTCACATAAAAAATACATTGTTAAAAATTGTGTAATGTACGGAACTCTTGGAACGCGAGTCCGACTCGCACTTGGCCAGTTTTTTTTAATTATTATAAGAGTTGTATGAAGAAGCGATCGTCCACTATCCTCATAAAGTTCTAATGCAGTTTCAAGTACGTTAAGCTTCTGTGCACAAATGTGGCAAACAGTACTATTTCTCATCCGGAATCCGGTACGTCGCCACAATCTGTTACGGAACTTTATATCTCAACCAACTTTGGGGAGGAGAACTTGGGCACCATCCTGATGTGAGTAATTTAGTTCATTCAACATTTCTTGTTACCTAATTCAGACTAAATTTTAGATGAAGATATATGTAGAATATCCCCTTGAAAACTTAAATGGCCCCTATTAATATAGGTGGTATTTTATTCCGAGTTTCATTGGAGTTTTTTAATTATATGTTTACGTAACTAAAATAACAGTCATACCAAATGTCATAATCATAACACAATAAGGTTGTGTCTTATAGATAAACAAAACTCTCGAAACAAAACTCTTGGGATCAAATTTACGGAAATACGCTGAAATATCAAGATTCCCGCTTTTAATTACATATTTTGAAATAAAATAACTCACGAATAGGATGGATGCATTGTGACGTCACAGAATACTGACACTAATTTCATAATAGAAACCGTTTTGACGTTTTATAAAGAGTAGCTGATTTGACTGGTTACTACACAACCCGGATGTAAAATGATGATATCCAAGTGTCGCTAAAGGGGCCTACCGGACGATATAGGCCTGCCAGTTAGAACAAAATTTGACAGTTCCGAACAACTGACAGGCCGATATCGTCCGGCGGACTGATAGTCAGTGGGCCTCTTAATGCCTTAACGGTTTCTTGATGGAAATCTTATATTTTATTAACTAAAGATAGGTCGAGGCTGGATTCACTTATTTACAAACTACCCACGTTAGATGTTTAGGGTTTGCGTGATTTATGAACCCGAGTTGATTTGGGGTTTCATTTAAATAGATTAAATTTCGGGTATCTATTAGAATATGGCACGATGCGCTACCACGCAACGAAGTGCGATGTACAAAACTTATGTTTTTAAAAATGCTATCTGCTTAATTATTTTTTAACATTATATAGAAGATATTCACAGTCACTTGGTATGTATTTTGGAACAATCCATTCAGTCATTTTTAATTTAGTTTCGCAGTTCAAAGTCAACTGTGAATTGTGGAATTAAAAAAAAAAGGCATTTACACGACGAGTTTTGAACGTTTGCTAAGAATTTATTAGACCAAGTAGTGAAAATCGACATCGGCGAAAAGTAACCTAATAAATAAAGCTCTGTGCTCATTTCAAATAATATTTTTGGTGTATTCCTTTTGGTACCCGCCTTATGAAACCGAGTAAATACAATTCAGCAAAAGAAATTAAAAATAATTTATTTTAACAATTTGCTTAGGTACATCATTTTTGATAAAAAAATATATAATGCGGGATTATAATAGTAATTGTAGTACTATAGTCAGAGGGCGGAATTGCTCATGGCAAAAATCAAACGTTAATAGAGTTGGAACGTTGAATTTTATCGACTTTTCAGCTATCGATAAGTTCAGTCACCTTAAACAATTCCGGAATTGTAGATTATTATTATTTTTCCATGGAATGTTGCAACAAACGAGAAATATTATCAAATCTAGATAAAAACTATTATCGTTCTTTACCTCTTTAAACTCAGGTGAATGTGTTTTACTCGTTATGTGAGTTTCAACGCAATATTTTTTTTAGGTCCTTTAGGTGAACTTTACATTTAGAGCTAGAGTTGAGCTAGCTTTAGAGTAGCTGTAGAGTTGTTTTCGTTGTAAGTAAGACAAGGATATTTCTTTATCCATTTGTTAATTGTTTTTCATTTTGGATTTACCTTTTTTTTTAAACGTGAATTAGTTGCAAAAAGACTAGTGGCAGAGATGACAGTTAACTGCCATGCAATTTACTTTTAATCTAATCAAAGAGGTCAAATGGCCAACTAGCTAATCAAAGAGGTTAATGTTAAGGTGACTGAACTTATCGATAGCTGATAAAGTCGATAAAATTCAACGTTCCAACTCTATTGACGTTTGATTTTTGCCATGAGCAATTCCGCCCTCTGACTATAGTACTACAATTACTCGTAGAACGATTATCAATTGTTCCAGGCGGGGAAATAAAGACACTATTTTTCCATTTTGTTTCCACCCAGTTGCTCGTGGGACGGGGACGCAGAGGAGTACACTACTTTTCTGCACTAGAGCAGTAATGTATCACTTTCTGCGCACTTTTTAGCACAACAACGACCCACTTTCAGAGCATGAGATATAAAAAAAAATTATGTGTAAAATTGAACTTTATTAGTTATCAATAGAGTTGAATATTATAACTGCCATATATGGCTGCGTATGCGGTAAAGGGTTTACTTTTTGGACAAACTTCTTGAGCACCAACGGAAAATGTGCAAGCAGCATTACGGGCCCCGTCGGGACTAAATCGGGAGAGAGAAACTTTATACAACTCTTTGGAACAAAGTTAAGACGAGACATTCTCCTCTATGGACATTTATATTATGAAAAATAATATATGTTTTTACGATTTGATGTATATTAACTATAGCTATTATAAGAGTTGTTATGTGCAATGTTTAAGAGTTGATAAAACGAAAGCTCACGGAAATTATTCCCACTAGTTACATACTAGTTACCACCAAGTTCTTACTAGTGGTAACTACTGGGAATTTACAACTTGGCGATAACTACAACTAGTGGGAATAACCCAAAAAATTACATAATGGTCACGACCACTATGTAACACGAAGAAGAAGGTAAGAGTTAGGAGAAAAAAACAAATTCCATACAAATTTTTAGAAGTTCCAAACTTATAGTTATTAAATAATAAAAATTAAACGAAGGGGCAAGAGGCTATGGGCAATATACATTAAATTGTGTTAAAATATTTTCTAAAATGTCAATACTTACCCAGAACATGTTTGTACGGACAAGCGGTCGTTCACTATCCTCTTAAGTTGGTCAAGCTAACTCAAAACATTAAAAAACAATCGAAGGGTTTCCGCGCGGCGCGGGCCCGTAGGATTAGGATTTCGCAGTGGTATTTAAAGGTGGCAGCCTGGCAGGTAGTTGTAGTCTGACGAGGGTTCTGTACGAGTAGGTATAATCTGTCTGCACCAGAACCATTGTTCAGACGCAAATAGTCATTTTCTTGAACATGAATATGATAAAGCCTGACCAGTAATATATGATCATTGTCAAGAGGGCGCTGTTATTTTCATGTATAGGGTGGTGTATGTATAGGGTAGTTCAGAATAGTATGAAAATATTAGTTCCAGTGAAATTCCGCAATATGGCGCGTGATCATATATTCCTGGTCAGGCTTTACAATATTCATTTCAGACATAAATAGTCCATTCAAAACCGGGTAAAATTATGGAAATGATATACAGTTCTGTATAATATAAGAAAGGGGCCCACAGATTATCAGTCCGCCGGACGATATCAGCCTGTCAGTTAGAACAAAAATTTGACATTTCCGAACAACTGACAGGCCAATATCGTCCGGCGGACTGGTAATTAATGGGCCCCTTAACGTTGATAATAATTATTATAAACATGTACTTATAGAACATAATTTCATAAAGTCGAACGTTTTTCAATGCAGTGGTTGATCATAGATTTAACAATGTCGCTTTTTATTTATTTTTATTTTATTTTATTTATTTAAGGTTTACCAACAATTGTTGACATCGATACATTAATAATGTACTAAGTTAAAACATGTAAGGAGTGGTGTCACAATTACTTACAGGTAAACACCGCATGCATAACAAATAAATATAAGTAAACAACTATAGTAATACCTAAATTTAAACTTATTTTCTAATTATTTATGTTTCTAATTATTTGTGTTTTAAGAAATATTTTCGGACAGATGTTATAAATTTATTTAGTACCCACTAAACCAGTTATCATGTCTCAAAGTTAACCTTATAGGCTATTATCACAATGCATCAAGTCGTGTTTGTTAAAAGCCGACTCCGAAAAAATAACTCATTGCCCTTGTTATCTTTTTTAACTTTATTCTGTGACTTTCAAATACTTCTTGTGTTTATCTCATTCTCTTTCGCAAATAAAATATTCAGTGTAATAAGGAATTCTCAGAGAGTACTGCTGCCAATCCATTGCTTACATCGTAATGTACAAATATGATTTCGGGCAAATTGATCGTTAGAGGGGGATTAAAATAGAGGGTTCCGATGCCTAAAATAGAACAAAGCCCAGAAATATATTTAAGAAGAAATAGAACCATAAATAAATAATGAATCAATTCCATAGTTGTTATTGTTGTTTTTGTCCTAAGGCAGCCAAGAGGTGCAGAGGGCCTTCACAAGCTCGCGCTACTGATTCTATCTTCAGCGACCCTTCTGGCCAATTCCATAGTTATATTTTATTATTCAGGTATCTCATTAAATAATAACACACCCACAAAGTTATAGCTCGAGTTAGGGAGCAACAAATAAAAATAAAACACGTTAGTACTTTCATAATCGAAACGAATTTAACGTACGACGTATTGAAAAAAAAAAACGTTAGGTACAATAAAAATAAAACACGTTAGTACTTTCACAGCCGAAACGAATCTAACGTACGTCGTACTGAAACAATATACATATCTATAGAGGGAGGTCGAGTTCAATAGAAATGGCAAATAATGCAAATAAACCAATTTACTTTGATTTCTTCGTAATCTCGCACTTTTTTGGATAACCATGATTTTATCAACAGTTTATATGCTTAAATATTATATTTATATCAATTACTAGTTAAAATATATGTCAATTATATATTTGAGTTTATATATAAGATTTGAGTAATAAAAACACGGCGAAAAAAAAGAAAGAAAAAATTATAATATTTCTATGAAAACAACCACCGTGAAACTCATTATACGTCAAATGCTAATGGGCAAGTCACACATTTTGACTAACAAACTGTTCAGATAGGGCTTGTAAAGTTAGGGCGTGTAGCTAGAAGCTTGGCTCTAGATGAAATCGGATAACCTTTTGACAGTGGGTAGTTTTATTTCAAAAATATTTTTCTTCAGAAAAAGGTGGACATCCAAGCAAAAAAACCTTAGGTGAAATTTTGTTGCTTATTTTTAGCACCATGCCACCTCTTGTGAGATTACGTTTAAACGCGTTTAACAATACGTATGTATATACGTGTATTTCCTAATTGACGCAATAATATAATTAGTAGTATTCACACAATGATTACAAATTCAACGCTCATAGAAAATAAAAGGTGGCGTTCTAATCTTTTATTGATTATAGCGCCTATATAACCGCCCAGCGAATATTATAACCGCGATAGTTTCTCTCTAAAGCAATTCTCGTTCGCTGTATTGGTTAGAGAGACGTAAAAATACTAATAATCAGAGCCAAGTTTTCATATCCGGCCGAGGATCCCGACCCGAGGCGAGATATGGCGAAATTGTTTCTTTAATAATGCCAGGTTTTAATTTCACGCTCAAGAAAATACCTTCACAGACAACAATCAAATCATAAGTAATAAAAAGTCTTGAATTATTACAGTACTATTTGATTTTGAATAAGTATTAAAGGTTACTTTAAGGGGCCCACTGACTATCAGTCCGCCGGACGATATCGGCCTGTCAGTTGTTTGGAACTGTCAAATTTTTATTCTAACTGACAGGCCGATATCGTCCGGCGGACTGATAGTCAGTGCCCCCTTTAGAAAATAACCTCTCTCTACGAATATTATTTGTTTAAGCAATACCTACAGGTAAAATGGAATAAATAGTTGAACTAAAGAACTATACTTTCTTAAATGTGCCTTTAAGAACGTATTGCTCCATAGTTCAACTGATGGACTTAATTGCAATGACTGATTGAATGATTAGTTAAGAATGTTGCTATAACTTGACAACGAATCTTCATATGACGGCTGCCGCCCTAAAAATGCCTGGAATGTCTGTTCAATGATTCAACGGTATTGGCACACTGGAAATAGACTTCAACAGGTTAAGTACTTTACTTTAAATATTTTATTGTTAGGGCATTTATTACGCTCTTAAAAATATTAAGGAGGAAACCACAATGTAAAGTAAATATCGCTACGTTTAAATCTTAGCAACAAATTTTGTTAAATCTGACATTAGGAACACTATACGGTATTTATGGTCCATTAAAAGACGTTATAGACGTGACACTGTATATCTGTATAATATGTGTATATTATACACTTTTGAAACTCGATATTGCTACCACATATTCTTACCGCGCGTTCAAACAGGGTAAAGTTAAAAAGTAGTCCATCTCCCGTCCCTTCCTCGAAGATATATGTGCGAAACTTAACCACAGCTGCAACCTGCATTAACCTGGTTTACACTAGTCATTTTGCGAACTGGCGTATGAGACGATGGCGAACTGGAAATAATTTATAATAGCTGATGTGTTTAGTTTAAAATATCGTTAAAATAATATGCTTTTCAGTACAAGTACGTGCATACTTAGTGCATACCTATTGTAGCTAAGTATTACAAATGTTTTGTCTGTAAGATTTTTATGAAAATATATATTCTAGGTCGTTTAATATGTATCTAAACAAAGTACTACTTATTACTATTTGTTTCTAGCAAATTAAGACATGTTATTGTATCATGCACGAGCGCCGTACATTTATAGATTTATTAGCTTTATACATTTTCTTTCATTTTGCAATTTACTAGTAGAATATTATCTGTAAACATCTGTATCTTTCCTGGGCACTTAGCCAAGACGCCAATCGCTTACGCTCCGTAGCGAACGAAACGCGAATGTCTACGCACTACGCACGCTACGCACTAATATGAAAGAGTGATAGAGAGAGACTACCGACGGAGCGAACCATTGTTATCTTGGCTAGAAATTTTCGGTCAAACTGGAACCTTCTAGATGAAGATATTTTGCAGCCATTATCGCTATACTGTAATATTTATAAGCTCGTTTCGATATTTGGTACACAAGTTCAGATGCTCGCTACGCTTTCAATGATAAAGTACATAATTATATTTTCGGGTCCTGAGGTTTCGGCAGCTCGCACAAAACCGAGGTTAGAAATGAGATAAAATCAGGCGCCCTGTGAAATCAATTGATACGTACTTAGTAGATGACAAAAGATCGACAATGTATTTATTATTTTTGAGATTTATGATCTTAGACAGATAGGTCTGAGAGCGTTTTCACATTGTCCGATCCGACATCTGCGTAGCGCCATGTTTAGCGGTCACGCACACTAAAACAACGAACAATATGCCTACATACGCACACAAACAAATATTATCGGTCCGACAGCTGACGGGGGGCTCCGTAAGAATTTATCACTGGATTCACTGGCCTGTGCTCGTGCAAGATTCGGTATCCGTATTATTACTTACTATGTATTACTTACGAGTAGCATGTGCTTACCTATCCATTGCTATAAGAAGCTTGTTATTCAAAATTGCGTTAGAAAGCCAGGCTGATTAGAACTTATTACAATTTGATGTCATATTGATCTCATTTCTCTACTTGTACAAGTTACAGTAATTTTAAAATACTTCAAAGTTGATTTTAAATAGTAGGTAAATTTCGTTTTTACTACCTATCACATTATTTTGTTGCATAAGTACTATTTTTGTGTCTGGAAAAGCTTTTTAACTATTCTGTTTACAAACTAAAGTATTAGCTCAAAGTTCCAGTACAGGTGGAAATATAGATTTAGTAGTAGTTAGTAGTGATAGTAGTTTCATTTCTTAAGAGCCTTATAACAAAGTTGCATAATTGCTGAAAGCGTCACGATAAAATAAACTTTACAAATACCTATACACATACGATATGAATTTTCAATGTGAAGAGAAAGTAACCGTTTTAAAGTGACATTCGAATTTTAGCAACTGAATAATTGTTGCGACATTATTGCAGCGACGTTGATTCCTACAATACAATGTGGCGGCGAACGTGTCTCATTTTATCAAACAGATGGTCAGATACACCGCCCGCGTTAATGCTTCAGCAGTAATGTCGCAACAGTAACGCAGCGTACCTATTACGTTGGCGAACAACACGCAAACGCGAAGAGAAGCGATGCGGCGCAGGGTGAATCAATCCTTTGATACTTATAGAACTGTCCTACGTGGGCGATCTCGTTGCGAACGCGAACGCCGTGGGCCCGCCGCGCCTCTTTGCTTCGCGTTCGCGAGTTGTTCGCTTATGACGCTACGTAATGCAGCTGCAGTTGCTATCCAAACGTCACCCATGGCGGAGACCAACAACGAATTACAAAGTATTATATCGAATTGTTCTTTGTTTAATAACGGCATTACCCTTGAAATGTTTCTGCAAGCTCTACGATAATTACATGTACTAAATATATTCTGTGCTTAAGGTATATACGGTACAGTTATGTTACTAAATAACATTCAATAGTGTTAAACATCCCAAAAATGGAGGTACAAAAATTATCTAAGATTTTTCGGGTAATTACCCGATTAATTAACCGTATATTTAAATTACGCCGCTAAACTTGGCTATTAATATTCACCTTATAAAATAAAGTTATTAAGAACCTCAGACTACTAACGAGACAAAATCACTTCAGAGGAAAAAAGCTTATGCGACATAGTAACTTGTATTAAGATATCTCTTTCGTTATAAATATCGCGGGTGCAAAGCTTCAAAGACTTGGGAAGCTTGATTGAATGCTAGTCCATCATGGCATCTGTTCAATAAGTAAACCTCTAAAGGAGTTAAGTTATTGATTATTTATATTATGAGCTAAATGAAGCGGTGATAATGTATTTTAGATGACGACACACGGCTGTCAATTGCGCCCAGCAGTTTGTATATCGTGGGCAGTTCCCAATCCCTTGAACCGTGGATTTCAAGGGATTGGGGCAATTACCTATTATCAATACCCCAGGACAATGATAATTCACCGTACATTGGTCTAACAAGTAAACATTAACGATATGTACCGTCGCTACCTACCGATTCAGAAATGTACAGGAAATTATCAGTGCCAAGTGTCGATTGTTAAGTTCGTGGAATAGGCCATAAAGCAGGCTTATTTCCCGGCCAAAGCAGGCATCGAAATCCAGCGGGGAAATGTAGGCACTGGCAGTTATGGGTTTCCTTCCGCGCGAGTGATTTATCACACTGACGCTGCATCCGGAAACCGCATCAATGTGATACCGCATCGCCTACGTAGTACGCTGCGTAACCGCCTAACGCAGCGTACTACGTAGGCGAACAACACGCGAACGCGAAGCGGCACGGCGCGGAGCGAGGTGAATCAATCCTTTGATATCTAATAGAAGTGTCTTACGTGGACGATCTCGTTGCGAATGCGAACGCCTTGGGCCCGCCGCGCCGCTTCGCTTCTTGAGTGTTCGCCTAAGTACGTAAGCAATATTTGGGATCTGGAGGCTGATTGTGTGTGCTGACTGTGCTGGGTGTAATGTATCAAATGTATGAGGTAGTTTTAAGTTACTTGTGAAAATAGGTGGAGGGTACTTCATTCATCGGTCTTGTCGAACTAACTTTTTAGTACGGACGTGATGTTTCGCTGTTACTCCTGAAACAGGATTTCCCACATCTGAGGTAGGTACGGACTTTTCAGTGGCGAATATAAAGGAATTTACTTGCGAGTGTAACAATTAATCAGTATTATTTATTATTAAGTTGTTTTTAATCTTTCATGTTAATTATTTATTTTATTTAAATAAAATTTTTGTATGTTTCCATTATAATGTGTTTCACGTTCACGTAGGTATAGTAAGAATATAATAATTTATGATAATATTACACATATCTTCTATCACATATCTTCACAAGTAAATGGGAACAAGGCCTAGCAGCAGGATGATGAATATTGCACGTATCTTGAAATAAATATAAAGAGCACTAAATTAAGTGTAATAATATTGAAATACCTATTGACATTTTACTTACTTATTTACTTTAGAATAATTCCAAATATGCTCACAGCATCAACCGCCCCCTGTTTTCGCTCAGAATGATTGATTACTGGAAAGGTGCAAAGCCTTAACAGCACAGCCCGCCGAACAACCACTATGCCGGGCAAATCGGGCAACCATTCAACAATCATTTGCGTTAGGACTGAAGATGTTTTCAGGTAATTTAGTGCAGGACTCGAGCTTGGCTTACTGCAATACCTTCAGATAGTGTAGTCACCACTGTCACCAGTTATAGTTTAACTAAATATCTAACCGTATTGAACTTTTCTACATAGGTATATTTCGTTCATGAAATTACATTATTAATTTATTATTTGTAACATTATTTACTAGATGTATAGTTGTGTACTGAATAACCATTCAATAGTCACTTGCGTTAGGATTGGTGATGACGAACGGTGATTTAGTAAAAAAAATAGTTGAGCTTGGCTTACTGCACTACCTACCGCTACAGTGTTACTAAGCACTGGGGGCCTAGTCACGATGACATTCGAGATCTATAAACGCTAATTAAAAAGTAAAAATTATAACTTGTGATATTATTTAGATACTGAATTTTTCTACATAAGTTTCCTTCATGACATTATATTATATTACAACTATTTATGAAATAATTTAATCTATAAATACAATAATAAGATTTATAAACTATTAATATATTATTATTCAAATATATTGTTTGTTGTATGTATGCTAGTTTTAAGGTATTTATCTATGAGCCACTAGTTGCCAAAATAAAGTTTATTTTATTTATTTCCAAATATGCAAGTTTACAGCTCTAAACCAGCACTTACATACTACAATAAATCATATTATTAAATTACATTATATTAATTCACGCGTGTCAAACTATAATTTAAATCGTTTCTTAAACTACCAATTGTACTCAGTCATATTATTAAATTACATTATAAATAATTCAAATTGTAGATTAAACCTTATTCCTAAAATTATCAAGTTTATATAAATCAATCATTGTTAATGGGATTATTTTTGTTCGATATGTTAAATTACGTGCACTGTATTTTAATAATTTTTTAAGACGAGAAACGAGAAGTTCTATCGCGAAACTTAGAGGATAGGCTGGTTCAACTGTTAGAAGCACTCACCTTGCTGAGCTGTAGATGATGGATCAGCTCTCGGCGATGACTGGCTTAGGATCCTCAGACTCGCGGCTTGCCCGGACTTACCTTGAACCCGAGTTACCTTCACCAGCGTCGACGCCGCAATAAGCAGGATCAGCACTTCTCCAATTGAGCAGCCTTCCACAATGTTCCCACACGATTTGCACATAAAAATTAACCTTTTACGTAAACGATACTATATTATTCCACGAGATAATTTAGCGCTGCAAAATGCGCGATCCGACATGACACGTTAACAAACGAGAAGGGAGGAAATCCTTTTTTTTTTAGTTTAAAACGATAGAGTACACATGTATAAATCAAATGAAATTAAAATTAATTTCATTTCATTTCATTTTCATTATTTAATCTCTAAAGATCTGTTTAGGGACCGGTGGGAGCGTTTAGCTCTTTTTACAAATACATACAAACCATTTAGGTATTCAAATTAATATTTATTTACAATCAACGTAAATAAATATTAATATATATGCTACTTGTGGGACGCTGCGCCGGTCGTCAGAAAGATCACCATCATAAAGTCATTAAATTTATCGCATTTTTGATGATACTTACCTACAACAAATCACAAATGTCAACAGTATCAAAAACCGAGCTTGAATACCGCCCCACCGCCCCAGGCTAAAAATAAATCACTCTGACACGTCAAAAGCAGAGCAAATCACTATACGAGTAATCCATTCTTTCATTCAAAAAGCATTGTGTTCTTTTATATTGTCACGTACAGTCGCACGTTTTAGCCGTGTTATTTTTATCCAGACTACCTCTCATACGTTTACTTAGACTTTACTAAGCTTTTCATGCCAGGATCCACACTTCTCATTTGCTTTCTATGCCGTTTTATACCAAAATAACCGATCTTTTACTTCTGGAACTCAGCTTTTATATAATATTAAATACCTGCCCTTTCATGAAATATTTAACGACTATCTTGCTCTGAATATCTGACGCTTATGCCGATTATTCTTGATGATACATCGTAAAACTATTGTTTGAGAGGAACGGTATACGGCAAGGCGAAGTATTGAGCTAGCTGCCAGTTGTTGTAAACTTTTTATAAATAGGTACTTAGGTATCTATATTCCTTCACTACTATTAGAAGTGTTAGAAAAAAAATATTTTTAGAAAATTGTTTTTATTTCAAGTAGAAACAGTACTATATAAATTATAAACTGAAATAAATGACATATACTAAGAAAAAGTGACCAAGGCTGGAATCGAACCAGCGTCTTCTGCTCAGCGTCTTCATCGTCAAGTATATGCATTTCTTACTGAAGGCTTATCGCGCTCGCATGGTCGTCTGAAACCGCCCGCATGGTTATATGAAAATATTTAATGCCCTTCCTGAAAATATACAACCCCTGCCTCTAAATAAATTCAAAGCCCAAATATATACATGGCTAAAAAATCAGGTGTTTTACTCTTTAAATGAGTTCCTCCAAATGTAGTAATATTAACTTAACTAACTTAGCGGTTTCACTCACGTGTATTTAGTCACTTGCGCGACATGTTTCGGAGAGCCTAGGTCTCCATTTTCAAGCACTAACAGTGCCTGAGTAGCGGTCATGACGGATTAGTGTTAGCGGTTAGTGTAGCGGTCACGTACGTGACGCCCATCCGTCGTGACCGCTACTCACTCAGGCACTGTTAGTGCTTAAACATGTCGCGCGAGTGACTAAATACACGTGAGTGAAACCGCGAAGTTAGTTAAGTTAATATGTCTCACGATAGTTTAAATTCGAGTAGTAATATTAAGTAGAAATTATAGTTTTAAGTAAACAATGTAATAGATTAAGACCACCTACTACTAAAGGGCTACACTGACTATCAGTCCGCCGGACGATATCGGTCTGTCTGTTGTTCGAAACTGTCAAATTTTTGTCAGGCCGATATCGTCCGGCGGACTGATAGTCAGTGGGCCCCTTTATAGCTTTAAGATAACATGTCCAATATCACATGTAAAGTTTGTAATTTTATGAATCAATAAATTATCATATCACATTGTTGTACCATATTTTATGCAAATAAAAGAATTTTATTTATTTTTACTGGCCTGGTTTTTGCCCTTGTTCTGATCATTATATTTTAAAAAATTAATGCTTGGCAAGGACTCGAATAAGTTACAGAAAGCTCGGTGCGGCTCGGTGAGTACTCGGCTTGGGTCGGACCCGAACCTACGTAGACTAGCGTGAGTAAAATTTTAGACTCGTTGATATTTCTTTCACGAGCGAGCGATTCAACTTGAACGTTTGGTTGGAAAACTTTCTTTAAATTATACCTACGGAAAAGTAAAGTGATATTATTAAAAAGGGCCTGAGCGGGATAAGAATATTTTTCATACAGCTATATAATAATATTACATGCTGCAGCCAACTGATTTAAGTATAGGACATTACTATTTATAACCTGGATATGTTCGAGTGAAAAATTGGTGATAAATATGATGAGTGATTATTTAATTTTGGGTTGCTTACCTAGTGCCCACGCCGGCTGCTAAGCCCACGTCACATTACGAATTCATGTCAGTTTGACTGTACATTTTTGTTATCTAATGGATAGGTACATTAATCCTTACCTACCCCCTATTTTGATCATCTCAATAACGAAATCCTGTACCTGTCAATTTTCTTGATAAAATAATTGACAGAATGAATGTGGCGGCGAACGCCACTCCATTTATCAAGGAAATCATAAGGAAATAGACATCTGATTGCAGTTCACATCTCAACATTTGACGGCGGTAACAGATAGCTGTATTTGCAAATTGAACTAAAACTTGACGATATAGTGTTATATATGGTTATGGTTATGGTTATGTAGGTAGATGCATAATGCTCCACTAAGGAAATTTTGAATATTTTTTACAGTTCATTATTAAATATTCAGACGAATTGAATATTAAGAAGAACATCTTATCTGAAGTAACATATTTTATCGGTAAAACAACTTTATGAAATGTTGTTTTATATAAAACGAAGTTATGAATAAGGAGCATAAGATATTTATTGTTTGGGGTATTTTTGCCCCTACCTATAGTTTACTTAGGGGTGCAAAGTTACCCCATTGTGCGCCAAATTAATAGGCCCTGCCAAAAAAGATAGATTAATTTTATGACTAACGTAGCAATTCAAATACAATTTTGTTTATCTGCGTATACAGGGTGATCAATCACAATGAGTCAGTATGGAGAAGTCAGAAACTATTAGAGATAGCGAAATCTGTTCTTAGGAACCATGGCGTCGATTTTAGATTTAATAATAATGACATTCAAACTTTTTTTTAACTCTCATACATAACCGGGATTCGAACCTGGTCAATATTCTTTATGTAATCGGGTGTAGTATTTGTTTGTATAATTGATCCTGAAATGTAGAAAAAATTGAATGCCAAGGGATAACGCGAGAGGGATAGTAACTTTATTGCATGCAAAGTTTGGGCTGCACTACTCATTACTTTATTATTAATTTGTCTATACATATGTCGGTATTTCATGGGCCTGAATAGCCCCACAGACTTTGACAGTCATTTCCGATTTTAAACTGTAGTAAAATAGTATAAGTAACGTTAACTTACGTACGTTTTTCAAGATAAACATGTCAAAATCAATTGAATGTTGTACCTGACTACCTAGCCAGTATTAGATTATTTTAAACCAGGTCACTCACGTATAAAAATAATCTAATATGTTTGAGTCTCACGGGAGTTTTATAGTTAAAATTGCAAGGCAGTATTATACCGAATGACCTCTTGTCAGGGTTTCGTTCCCTCTGACCACTTCGAAAAGCACGTTCACTGGCGTCACCTAACTCAGGGAAACGTGGGGTCATCCTATCAGAAACCCGTCTTGACTGACAGCTAGTTTACTCGACGCCGAGATCCGTAGGAAAGACGCCTAATCAGAGACCCTGCTTATAGTGGTTCGTCTACGGCGATATGTTAGGTAATCGTTATGAATGAATGCTGTCTACTCCTATTGCTCGCGCGAATTGAGTTATCGGATAAACTAGCTTAAAGTTGAATATTCATAGCAATAGTATACTTGTCTCTTGTGTAACCCTTTGATTCGCCCTAGTTATTTACGCTGTAGGAATGTAACCCAGAGCATAGGTATCGTACCTCCATCACTAGCGGACGTATTCACCGCACGGACTCCCAATTTAAAAGGGTTCAAAAAGCGTTTTTCATGCCTATATTTTATGGAACAAGGCGAGAGCAACGCGAACGCGACTGCATTTACAATTTGTGAATTCTTTTGCTCCGTACCTATTATTTTAATAAATATATTAAATATTTTAGATCTCTTATTTTTTACTCATGTTTTACGCTTCGTATTTTAAAAATGATTTGTCCCTAATTTAATTAAATACACGTCCACAATCAGTTTATCTAATTCTGCCCATTGTAGCTCTAATGCCTGTCAGCTAAACGTCACCAAACACCCGTCTAACATTATATTCCATACATTTTACTCACTCCGGTCTGGAGTCCATATCCACCGTAAGATAACATGAAAAGGGCTCTTATGCCCCCGAGAATTATAATAATTATCTCTCTCATACGTTTTGTTACAGATTTCCAGCTCCAGGCAAACAGACATTTGTAATTCCCTAATTCACGTTCCTGAATTTAAGAGGGCTTTGATGAAAATTAACTTTAATGGTTGGTATTAAGACGGTTTTTACTTTAGCAAGCGTGAGATAGAGAATAACTAGACGATTTACCAGATCGTTTCATCTTTAAATCCACCCTTCTACTATTCGGTAATATATCATGCAATTGCCTTCGAATTAAGGCTTGGATTATTATAAATCCTAATACAGTGTTATTGTTAGTAGTAGGTACAAAGTTTAGCCAGACTCTGTGTGATAAATAAATTGGTCATACTAAACGAGTTTTATTTGGACCAATCCCCAAGCCACAAAAAAGTAAAAATATCGAAAATATCGACATCTTAGCGACATTAGCGGTAATTAATTAATTATGCAATTGAGTGCTTTCCACGAAGTCAAGGGCTTTATTCATATAATATATAGGTATAATGTACCTATATATTATATGAATACGTGTTATACTGGTTAGTATAGGAGTCCCATACAACAGTGATACTGGGGCGATCCACGGGTTAGAAATTCATTTGCTTTGACTGGAGTCGGGTAGCAGTGTCACTTTCTAGTTTATTATTATGCATAGCATTGCATGCTGAAGTTGAATAAGTAGGTATGACCTGGATACTTCATAGGAGAACAATTCCCTAAAAAGTATCCAAGAGATTAACCCTTTTAACGGATTTTTAAGCCTATAGTTTTTTCGGGTCCGAAACAATCTGTAAGTGTTCTGTAAGTAAGGTACTTGGACGTATCCTATATAGTAGTATTTAAGAGCGCTATTACATTTCGGCGTTGATCGAGTTTAGGTATTTTACGCGCGAGCTCAGTATGACGATCCCTTCTACCACGTTTTCCCTCTCGCTCGCACTACAATCATGGATGAAACAATCTTGATCCTTCGTGAAGCATATTGAAAACAATTATAACGACACTAACTGTACTTAAATTTTAAAATCCTAATTATTGTTATTTGGTACGAAAATACTAAATCCAGTGCAAATGTACTTACTTTTGTATTATAAAATAATTATTTTATACTAGAAAGAAATTATACTCGCTTGTTTACATGTTTCGTCATTTGGTACAGGGTAACCGTACAGCTTGGAGCTTGGGTAGCGATTTTAGCTATATGTAGCAGTGTTGGCCGTAATTGTTAATTTTAATTAACCATTGATCAATTGCATTAACCATTAGTTCCGCCATTAACCAATTGCATTACGCACCAATTGCATTAAAGTTAATTCAAATTAAATTTTTGAGATGTTAATGGCCATTAAAGTTTAAAAAAAATTAATTAGAATTACTCTCAATTGCATTAACGTTTAATAAAATTAAATTCGTGATATTTAAACATGAGACAGCAAAATGACCCTGACTGAACCCTGGCAGTTGTAGCAGTACCTACTACCTAGTGGAATTCAGGTTTGGTGCAACCATGGTGCAATATAGACATACGGGGTTTTGGTCATTTGAATCGTCTTGATGAGCACTTCGGAGAGCCGTACCCATGATATAGCTGATGCTGAACCCTGGCAGTACATAGTGGAACTAAGGTTTGGTGCAACATAGGCATGCTTTAGGTACAAACAATATTTTTCCTTTTTTAATTGGTAACGCATTGGACCGGCAATCCAAGGATGTGGGTTCGAGTCCCACGTTGACCAGAGTTGATCATTGTTGATTTTTTCATTGTGATTGACATCTGTATATACAATTTATACAAACAATATATGTATGCCCGCGGTTAATAATTTGCTTGTCCCTCACACTGCTACGCTCGGCGAAAGGCTCCACACATAAAACTCAGATAGGACTTAGCTACGCGTAGGTAACCAGAAAGCAAACAAATGGGAGTAACTTTTCTTTTAAGGCGTGAAATACGCCTTTACAATTCTATCTTCCATATATTTCACGAGATTACTAACAAAACACTGACGACAAAAATGCTGCCTAAAATATCGCCGTTGTAAG
The DNA here is from genome assembly GCF_947568885.1 of Cydia strobilella. NCBI lineage: Eukaryota > Metazoa > Arthropoda > Insecta > Lepidoptera > Tortricidae > Cydia > Cydia strobilella. The sequence goes on along the minus strand of NC_086049.1, from coordinate 12,127,309 downwards.
GCTGAAGGGTGAGATTGGGATAAATAATAGGTCTAAATTTCAGTCTCGGTATTCTTATGCAGTGTCTCTAACATGGGGACCCAAGGACCGATTTTGCTTTCATTTCATTACAATCGAACTTTATATAAAATCAGAACTAGCGACACCATTATGTGCCCTAAATAGTTATACATATGTAGTTTAATTGAAAAAAAAAAACAAATTAAATGCCACAATTTTGACCTGAGCTTGTTTGGCCTTAGGTACAGTCACTATCAAAAGTAGCGTATGAAAAAACGCGCCAAAAATATCTGCTAACCTCGAATACTTTACGAAATAAAGATATATTTCTACAGTTCGCGTTCAAAATGGTAATGGAATGGATGGTATGGTTATTAATGGTATGCTTAGTATAATCTAATGGCGTTATTCATAAACGCACCACATGCCTCGATTAAATTACCTAATCGTTTGTCATCTGTAATTTTGAGTTATGCTTTTGTAAGTAAGTGACAACACATAAATTTAATTAATAACTGAGGCTTGTAAAGTTTTATGAATAAGCGGGTAATTGTTCTACATATCTCTTTTTGCTAAGCTGCATGCATCAAATAAAGGAAAAACTCAACGTCGTGTCGTATCAGGCTGTCAAAGAGAAGGCAGAGGACCGCGAAACATGGAAATTGCTCCACCGACAAACTTACTCTTGATGATCATATGCAATGTATATGTCTAAGCATAGTCTGATACGCTACTTTTGATGTTGACTGTACGACCAATAAATATATTAATATATTAATTATAATATATTTATTAGATGTAAAAGTTAGTTATCTTTGATTTCCCACTCCAGGCACTTAGAATATAAGCTATAACTTAAAAGAAAGACGTCGATGTAATTGAGTTAAAAAGAGCACAATAGTAATTTTCTCATTTTCTGAATTAGTGCACAGAGTAGAAACGAGACGCTGAAGCTCTAGCTTTTATTTAAAACTTCTGCATTATATTTTTGAAGAATATTAGCATACAATACTTTTAGTACCGTGTTCAGTTTAGTACCGTAACGTAAGCAATACAACTATCTTCTTTGGGTTTTTTTCAGTTTGTACGTAACCCTTGATGCGTCAGTTAAACGAACTTGCACTTGTTTTTGTTAGTTTTGTATTTACCTAATACAGACCTACTAAGAAAAGGGATGCAATACTTAATTTGTATTGCCGGGAAAGTACAGACTAGTAAATTTTCGTAACTGTAGTCTGAAATTAGGCTATAGATATTGCCACGGTATTGCCCACAAATTAAGTTTACAACCGCTTGTCAAGCAACATTTTATAAGATTGGTAATGTGTGAAATCAACAAAAGAAATAACCAAGTGGGCTATTCATCATGTTGGACGCCTCGCTTCGACTGGGCAATAAACTGTAATTTTTGGGTAAAGATCACAGAGAAGAAACGTAGTTTCGTAGTCTTACAAAAATTTGCTTCTTGCCAAATTACTGAATACATTTTTCTATTGTTCGTTTGATATGTTTACTTAAATTACTTACGTATCTTACATACACAGGATACATATACTGTATGTATTGTGGATTATTTTTAATGGTTCTACAGTATCCAAAATCAGTCATTTTTATTTATTGACAAAACAAAAAAGATGAAATAACAGTAAAAATAGCCCGAAACCTAACTGAGACTCGTGCCCTCCGAGGAATTTCATCTAACAACATAAGTACATACTTACTCGGGACTTTGAGGTATTTTAGGGATTACTTGGGAACGCTTACTTTTGTAAGTATTACCTGAAATATCCATTAAAACTTTCTCTTTGTGATATATTGCTGTTGCATTTGATTACGTGACGTGACAAATACTTAAGTCTAAACAATTACAAACCGACTGGTTTTTAAAATTTTTATACGAAAATAAAATTATTTCTTGAGCAACACAGTCTTTTCGTTAATTATAAGTTTTCATGTCCCACTTTCCGGCTCCAAGACCATGAGGAATACGCGATTGCTTCCCATTGAAGATGAGCCTACAACTATAAAGCTAGGTTTAGACGAAGCTAGTGCTAGCAGCTTTGTGATTGGCCTCGTAAACAGTTTTTTAAGACAAGCCAGCGCTGGCTGCCAGTACTAGCGGCAATATAAGTAGAGCGCTTGTCTATTCGTGCCAGTACTGGCTTGTGTGAGGACTGGCGCCAGTGTTACTGCATTCGTCTAAACGTAGCTTTACGCCCAGAACATGAGACTTCTTGGGCAGCATACCCTCCTTAGATATTTTAGAATAGCTTACAGTTTTTATCGAACATGATACGTGAAGTCTTCTTATGAATAAAGAGGAGTTTTAACTTTGATGATTGTCACCTTACAATTGTAACCTGAGAATTGACAATGACAATGCGCCATACATTTCTGGCCCAACAAGTAAATATGTATTGACGCTAAACGTGCTGTCCTCACATGTCGACCCGGAAATGTACAGAAAATTGACAGTGTTCTGATACTGACAATTTTCTGTCAAGGGTTGCATAATGCATATATGGTATTTAGGCCACTAATCTCAACATGACGACCATGACTAGCTACACTGGCAACTCTGTAACATAAATAATAAGGAAAAAAAAAACTGAATTTTTCATAATGTCATTGTTTGGTCACATGTGGCAGTGAGTCTTGAAGATTCCTGTGAAGTTCTCATGTTAGTTTTTGTTAAGAACTAGGTACCTATTAAAAGGTTTTATTATTATTTTTGTATATCTTAATGACAGACAACAAGGAAGTAGTAAAACTATTGGTAACAATATTCGTGTATCGCAAACGTACATGTACCGTAATCACAAACGGTTCTAATTAGCAAACTTTCCCCTTACAGATCAGTGTTATTTTATCCCATCTGCCTCGCATTATCTTCTGCTTTATTCTATATAAACCAGAAATGTATCATATTCCATATCTATTGAAAACGTGACTTGAGAGCAAAGGGTTAGGTGTAGAACATACGGAGGGACGCGATGTCGGGCTGGGCGGCGTAAGACGAGCAGTGTTTCTTACCCGAGCGCCACGAAAAAAACGTTCAGAGCAAATTTGCTCGACGACGAAGTTTGCAGGTACTTTGTTAGGCTGTTCTGTTCTCTATCTTATATTATTGAGCGTTAGCAAAGGTCATTCTTTCAGCTTGGGCAAACATGCTTTCGTATGTCCAGATTTTCTCCTCTGTAGGTCGCATTTCTCAACCGACTCGTGAAATTTTGTGAGCAAGATAGATTATTTCTGTCGTTTCGTTTTTTTGGAAAATGTTTTGGCGGAAATTAGCCTAAAGGACTTAAATGTCAGTAGGGTCTATATATGCCACTTAAGACCATTGTGAGTTCGCTGTGATAATGACTCAACGTATTTTTTATTGTTTCATTTTTTAAGCTTATGAAGCATATCGCGAGGTCTACAGCTCACATAGCCACTAATACTAAGTGGGTAGATAAGATAAAATTAATTAAAGTAGCGCGGCGTCACAGCGCATCGTGTATTCTGCGCCTTTTATATGTATGATTTACGATGGGACGACGCGGGAAGGACAAAATCTTATTCTAAATTAATAGGATTGAACATCGCTTGGATCCTGTTGGCGTATAGGACGTTTAGATTGTATAGAAGCTAATTTATTGGCCTTGTTGTATGAGGAAATAAGCTGTATGACATGTATAGTATTAGATTTATCGGTTATAAGGGTATCTGAGACCGCAGTATTACTTCCCACCAGTGATGTAAGGGGTTACTTAGGGTATGTCCTTACAGAAGCGACAACGCAACGCGACAAAGTCATAGTGACAATAAATATCAGCTGTCACTGTCATTATCCTATGTATTTACATGGATATGTTCGTAAAAATATAGATATACTATTGCATGTACCTTTTCATATAATCTATGTATTACGTCTACTCTCGAACGCATTTTTTAACCAATTGAAGCGTAAAGAACAAACTCCAAGGGGCATAAAATGGCTCAAATAGGCCACAAGCTCTTATAAACAGAAGTTCGGATTGTTTAGACTAACTTCTAAGACCGCTTACATAATTCAGAAAATTTAGGTTGTTTGAAAAAAAAATATGTGCATTCCCGTTGCCAGGGAGATTTTGGGATTATACTGAGCAACCTTTACCACGAAACCAACCCCGATATCGCGAAAAAAAATTTGGCTGTTTCATACATTTTGGCTTGTCCATTTTCTATGGGAGGGTCAAATATTTTTTCGCGATTTCGTGGTTGGTCCCATAGTAAAAGTTGCTCAGTATAATCCCAAAACTTCCCTGGCAACGGGAATGCACATATTTTTTGGCCATTTGGTGGTCTGTGATCTAGGGTTTTGTATAGTCTTAGAACAGCGTTCAAAACATATAGCTTTCGCACTGTCATGTGATCACTCATCTTGTACAGTTCACTTGTGGGAAATCTGTAAGGCTTTGAGTACATCACTTTCAACAGACGGCGTTGTCCCCGTTCCACTTCCAGGAACTTCGTTGTGGTTGCCCAGACAGTTGTGCAATAGCAGATAATAGACTGATATATATTTGGTTAAGTATTTTTTGATTGCTAATATTTCTAAGAATTCTAAATATCCAGGTGTTTCCTTATTCTGTTGTTAATATAATCAATGTGGGTATTCCATGAGTCTTTGGTCCAACTTAATGCCCAGATATTTACTTAATTGAGCTCACTTTTGCAATTTCTTGGCAATTACACGGTAGACCACGCTCGATTACAGGAGTGGATTTTAAACATTAGGTTACTGTCTGGCTGGGTACTGTTATATGTTAGTGAAACACATATAATTAGTTCTACTGACATTGAGCGTAAGAAGATTCGTTCTTAGCCAGGGTGAAACCAGGGTAATTCTGCACTCTCGAGCACTGATTTTCATGTGATCCCTTCGAAAATTATTACAGTGTTATCTGCGTAAGAAACAATATGGCCATGTTGAATTTTGAGATTTGTCAAATAATTTATATAAAACAGAACAGCGTTGGCCCCAAAATGCTCCCTTGGGGGACACCGAAAGTGATGGCAGTTTCGCGGCTAGTAAAGTCCCCTATTCAAACTTTTCGTGTTCGCCCATGTAGATAGTCACTTAGCAATTTTAATGGGTGTCCTCTGATTCCGATACGTTCCATTTTTCGTACAAGAGTGGGGAGAGAAACCGCATCAAACGCTTTTTTAAGGCCTAAAAACAGCTAAACATTTTTTTTCGAATATCAATTTTATCAGTTATCAGAGTAGAAAGTGAGAGTATCACATCTTCATTATTAAATTTAATATTTTAATACCTATTATGAGTTAGGTATATAGTATTCTAATTATACATAAAAGTTAAAGTATTTTCATCACACTTGCTCGAAAAATATCTTATTTCATGCAGGTGTACTGAAGGGTAAAGATCTATATTGTTCCCGCGGGAGTTATGGATTGTGAAAAAAAAAGCTATAACTCCCTAGGGAGCTACAGCTTTCTTTTTTAATATGTCACTAATTCATACGAACCAAGTAGGTTGAAGAAGAGGGTTTTCGATGGCTTTAGAAAAGGTGGACAAATTAATGAGAAACACCACCACCACACTCCACACCACCACCAGACCACCAGATTTTACCACCAATTGTACCACATTTTAATGCGAACTAACGTAAAACGGATAAATAAACAAACATGCATGCTATGCATTTAAATATGGAATAGAAAAAGAACTTAAACTAAAACATAGACTTAAACTAAAATGATATCAAAACTATATACAGATATATACGACCTTAACATAGATTATAAGTAAAATGCTTTGTTTAAAGTCAAGGTATAAGGGAGTATTATTTTTAAAATACTGACGTTTATAATTTAACATTTTTGGTTGTGTTTAAAAATATTTAATTTGATTAATGTAATAGCCGTTTAAAATATTTTTACACAAATCGTGGCTGAATGCCGAAGGTCTGCCTTCGATGCCTAAACTGTCAAGAAATGATAATATGGCGGACGAATGTTTGAGAAGTCACCGTATTTAATCATTATTTCTCTTAAAAATTAAGTTTTTTCTTCGCAAGTGTGATGAAAAACATTTTGTTTAACCCCGGAGTAGAGATATAGTAAACTCGAGTCTTTAATTCCTTCTAGCCTGCGGCTGTCAAGAATTATAGACCTCGTTTACAAAATCTCGATTACCCCCCTCGTTGCACAATTGTATCGATATGATAGCTGTCACCATATCCAAGTTATGTGATAAATATTAACTGTTTACATAAGATACAAGTTGCTACGTTACCAACCATTTATTCCATATATTATATATTATAACCTATATTATAGGTTTTAAGTAATACTACTGTTATCTAGTTTGCTTCGGGAACAGCGACATCTTTGAAGTAATTTGAACAACAAAGTAAACATATATCGGCTCGAACATTATGTCATATGTGTTTAAGTCATAATCGTATCTTACGCACCTCATGTCTTCCTTAAGAATGACGCAGCTCAGTTTAAAAATCAGTTCCAGTGTTCAAATTAACAGCAACATTCATAAATCTAATCATTGTTATCTTTGCGATAAGATCTACTACGTATTTGTCATTTAACAGTATGGTCGAAAGAATAGTAACAATATGAAATCTGAGTATCTAAAAGACCAAGGGTTTCTAAGATACAATAATCCTAAAAAATACAACCAAAGCCTATTTTGTTGTGCCTACCTGTTTGACAAAATTAAACAGATTAGCTATAAAATACAGTACCATCGCCATTTGCAGTTCCTTGGGCGAAGCGGTCCACACCAAAAGAGAGTAGGTTCGTAGTAATTTTGTTAATACAATACGCCTTTTTGATTACAGCTTCGTTTTATGGGACCATCACTCAGGGTGACTTAAATTAATTAACACTGGATTACTATAGACTTTGAACGACAGGGCGGCCACTCTTGTGGAATGAAACATTTGATGCTGAAATAAATTTTGTCGCGTACGGATTAAATATCCTGTCGCTCTAATTTAATAAAATTTCTTTGAAAGTTTGACGGCACTTGCACACTTTGCACAGAGCTAGCTTAGAAGAACTCATTACCTGATCCTAAATTAAAGTGACAAGTGAATCTGTAAAAGTGCAGTCGCAATAATAAAGTCCCGGAAAGCTTGAGTTTGAAATTAATTCGCACTGGATTAGTGCTTTTATTATTCCCTGTTGTTTAAGTTTTATTTAGTTGCTGGCTCTAATAACCTCTTTTTTAAATGACGGTGGATGACAAGCGTACGATCATCGATCATTTATGGTTATACCCTGCGTTAGGGTTTAGTGTAGAACAGCATGATTCGTGGCCTTTCAGCTCTCAAACATAGGTTATGGTTAAAACGAAAATATCACTTTTCTAACCCGCGAAATAACAGTACTAGTTAAAATAACAAAACTAACTTAATTAAGTTTTGTACTTTTTGTGGTTTGTTATATTTATTTGCGTGATATAGTGATAGAAGTTACAAGAGATGGGATAAGATTGAAAATGGTCGAGTAAGTGACGATAATACCACCAGTGTAATATTTTTCTCATTGCACGCGACTTTGCGGTTCAAGTATGGAATTATGGATTGACTACTGAGAGACTGAAAACAACTAAATGGCAGTTGAAATAATATTACCAGCCCTAAAAATATTACACACATGATTTGGAATAACTGAGGAGTTTTGTCACCCCTGTTTTCAACATACCCCAAAGCACTAACATATTCCGTGTTGTATTTATATAGTCTAGTCTGCTTTGATATTGCCTGTTCCTTAATGATTGTGTTAATAAAGAAATTAACGACTTAATTTCCATATTCCTAAGAAGCCATTTGTTAAAAAAATAGTGCCGCTTGGAATCTTATTAGGTAATTTTCCCCGTGAGAGTTTAAAACGCAATAAATTGCACGCTTAGTGTGTCCTATTCTAAAAACAGTGAAAAATGTCCATAACATGGTTGTGATTGTTTCATTTCTGTAATCGCCCAAAATAAAACCGGCATTCTAAACTTGTTAAATTTATTTAAAACTCATAATTTAGGTCGATTTTCCTCGACATGTTTTGATCCGTTACACGGTTACAGGATCCTAGACAAGAACACAAACGGTAGCAAAGATGCGATGAAGACTTATTACGTGAGTCGCCCGGTATACTTCCTACACATATTTATACCTTTAAACGAGAAATTCTTATATATATGTAAGTAAGTATATATATATATGCGCGTTTTCCGAGGGATAAGCCCTAGCTAGATCGATTTTTCGCCCCCGAAACCACCCATATAGCAAATTTCATCGAAATCGTTAGAGCCGTTTCCGAGACCCCCGAAATATATAAATATGGGTGGGTATATGGATGGTTTCGGGCTCCTAGATATACTTAAATTGATAAACAGATACAAAGCAAGGAAATCACTGATTTAAACTTTCACGATTTTTACTCATTATTATTCACAACGACGGGACTTAATCGCGTAAAATAAGTTTTAAATTTACCTTCGACGTTTCGAGGACGGCGTTGTCCCCGTGGTCTCGGAGAAGACTGGCTAAAGTTGACATCAACATCTTCTAGGCGCGCGAGTTTTTCGAACTACCCGCACTTGGTATTGTTTATTAACTTGAACGTTTTGCGCACTAGGGATGTCACCGGGTCGACACACAACACTCACAATATTCGATTTTTCAACTTTCGATATTTGTTTTCGCTTACACTTACTAATGACTGGGTTCCATGTGGATGAGATCCTAAATTTTCGACTCGATTGAAATTTCTATGTTTTTTTATTTCAATGGCTTCACAGATTTTCCTACTATAAAACCAACGATCTGTAGAAAGTATTCTAGGGTTGTGAAGCTCAATCCAGTGGTTTGGCCCTGACTCTAGTAAATGCTCAGCAACGGCAGACTTCCGCCGTCCTCGAAACGTCGGAGGTAAATTTAAAACTTATTTTACGCGATTAAGTCCCGTCGTTGTGAATAATAAAAGCAAGGAAATGTTTAAACATTCGTAATTTGGTACTAATTCAGTAAATGAATAATAAAAAGGAAATGTCTCGATAGCGCTAAACAGCAAGCTTCACATAATAAAAATAATTGCTTTTGCATTTTAGGTGATAACGATTTTATATTTTTTTTTGGCATTGCTTCGAGAATAACCCCCAACATGATAAGTGCAGCGAAAAGAAATTCATTTTTGCTCAACGTTGTTCACTTAGCTGGTGTACCTTTTACGCTTAAAAGCTTGTTTTACAACTTCAGAAGCTGTTCTGTTAACAATATCTTAGGTGATGTTTGAAAGGTTAAAAGGGAAGGATATCGTTTTACATTACGGTGCATTAAAGAATTTCGTTCGAATTCAATAATTTTTTCACGCCAACGTTCCGAAATATAAACTGAAACTACTTAAAAAACACAATTTCATAAAATAATTTGATTAGGGAACAAATCAAATTATAGTTGTTCCGAAGTAAGGATGACTCACGTTAGACCGGGCCATGTCCGGGCCGGAGTGGTGCTTTTCATAGAAAACGAAGCGCCGGAAACTCCGGCCCGGGCACGGCCCGGTCTAACGTGAGTCATCCTTTATGGTAAGTAATAATCAAATAACTAAGTTGTACAGTCAATTATGATTTATTTCCTCGCGGTAGGCATGTAAAGGATTATAAATTATGAAACAAAGAGCAATATGAGGACTTATGTCTCTAAATGTGTCTCAAACTAACTTACCTATATATATATTGCTTACTTTCCAACTTCTTCAACAATAGGTAATTAATAAATGAATATTTGGGGACAATCTTAAGCCCGGTTTACAAGTCTGACGTGCCGTGTTGTGTTAGAGAACTTATAAATCTTTTTAAAACACACTTGATTTGAGAATCCCTCTTGTGACCAATTTAACCCTTAAGGCTTATTCCACGCGAAAAAATAATTTAAACTGAATATTTATTTTAAATATTTCTAATGTTTGTTTTGCTTGTGCTTTTCTTTTGTTGCCAGGTTGTTCATGGCTCGAACAAATGATTTGATGGTTTTTTATCAGATAATTAGGACGTTTGATTATGCTATGTTAATAACCATAAGAAAACAGATTGAAACTTGTAGAAATACTTAGGTATGTCTAAAATAAAGTATAGACAGCAATAATATCAAAGACGGCTACCATTGCAAATACGAGTAGGTATACACACTTTCTTGTCCTATTCGTACTCAGAAGAGTATTAACTGACCGACCACGTGACAATCAAATGCTAAAAGCATCCCTCTACCATGTGAATAGTGTTTTTATAGATTTGCATAACTACTTGCATAAGCTTCTTTGTAGAATTGCTTTAGAACGGGTGAAAATCGTGTGTCGTATCCTTTACGGGGTGGGTCGCTAGACGATCCCGCGGGACGTGAATTTTGGATAAAACCACATGAAACTCACACAAACTCCGCGCAAGTTTACATTTTGTTAACATTCAAAAACACCCGGAAAGTTGTTGGAAAATCATCAAACGTTATTCAGCCGTATCGATCGGTAAATTGAGATGTTTGCAGTCGACTTTATTCTTGATTTGAACTTGATTGAAGCATTGTAATTCACAAATCGGGGTATATTTTGATTGTGCTTCTCTTTTTTCTTTAAAAATAACTGTGCTAAATTTTTGTTATAGTTATTAAATATTAAGCATGTTAATTAATTAATTCCTTTCGCGCTAGGGGGCTTGTTAAGTTGGCAAAGAATAGGTACAATCTTGGCATTACTTACTCATTATGACATCATATCGCTTTGTTTAGTCCGGGCAGAGTGCGTTGATTTCAAGTTAATAGACAATTTGTTAAATCCCAATGTATCGTAAAAATTGACGGTAACATCGTCCGTTTCGCACTATTGCAACGCTGAAGTTTTACTTTAACACATTCACTGCCATCGACCCGCTAGGCGGGTTCTCTGCTCGTAGGCGCCGCTTTTTGCTACATAGTATGGGTTCCCTGTTATATACGAACGTAGCGCGTAGCTCGCCCTTGCAGTGAATGGGTTAATTTATCTAGGCATTTGATCTATTATTAAATTTGTTCGGTAGGCCCAGCGAATTATAAACTTTTCTTTTTATAATTTGACTGTATATTTTAGTGACAAATAATGTGGTATAATAATAATAAAATAAAAATAATAATAAAAATAATATAAAGCTTTTAAAAATCTGAGCCAAATTGCAGACCAGTAAACAGGAAAAGCGGTTTAAACTTGATGAAATTCGTACAGCGTAAATGACTCATTTGTCTTTAATGGTTGGTCGTTAGCAAGAGTGCCGAAAAATAAATGTTTTAATAGCGGCAAAATGTCACACCGCTCACAAATAGGAGATTTTTTAAGGGACAGTAATAAAAACAAAATTCCCATTTATCCTCCTATTGTTATCTACTGTTGTACGTAAAGTCAGCGCGGTAGTCTAAAGGACCATGGTAGAATATACTTAAATATCAGTATATTAGCTTTGTTTTGGTTTTAGTTTAAATGTTGCGTCTATCATTTCATTTAGAACACCCGACAAGTCAATGGCCTTGTCAGCGGACGTGCGAGTCAGTTAATACACTAAAGCCCCTAACCCGGGGTTAAGCGGTTAAACCTGAAGTTACCATGGTTACCAGTACAATTTGACACTGGGTTGACAGTTTAACCGCTTAAACTCGGGTTAGTGGGATAGTGCAAGTAGCCTTAATAAGATGTTTGTAGTTACTTAGGTAATAATACATATAATCTGTGAAAGGGCACAACATGAAGATAATATTTCCCTTATCCCATTTACTTTCATTCCTCAAAGGTCAGCTATAGAAAAAAAAACCTTAATTCCTGGCCCCAATGCCATATAAAGTTCACTACTCCCATAAACTCAAATATTTTACACACTAATTAACAAACAGAAAAAAAACATTAAGCGAAAACTGCAAATGGGCACTGGAAGTTAAACATAAATGCAAAAACGTTATAGTCTCTACCTATCGTTTATTTTTATTCCAAGTAAAAACCTGTTTGAAAACAATTTTACCTAATATATAGGTAGATCTTAACTTAATACTTACATAAATAGTTTAAATATGAATATTAATGTCAATGACCAGTAAGCTACAAATAAACTAAAATGTATACAGTAATAACATTTTTCTCCAAACAGATCCTTGATCCTACAATCAAAAGAAGTCTGTGAGTTGCTGCTTGCTTACTTGCCCACTATGATGTATTTCGCCAAATTATCTATGGCTGGGGTCAATAGGGACAAGACTTAAGATGTGATTTACCTGACAATTTCTTAAAAAAAATACATACACAAATTGTAACATAGGGCGGTCGCGGGTACACCTAGTACAAAACATATAAAATTCGATCTTACAAGTATGATGTCATTTACAAGAGTGGTGTCTTTATATGGAGACCAGCCATAATTATTATTACCTTGTCTCTAGTGGAAAATAAGTGAATCTAATTACAGCTTGCCCGAAGATGCACGGTCGACATAGTACAAGCTAAATTGCCTCTATAAATAAAGTAAATTCACTTCTTGTGTCTCAGGTGAGGACACTACCTTAGGTCAAAAATAACTAAAAATATATATACCATGGTATGTAATATTCTTTTTAAAACTTTATTGCACAGAAAAAATATACAGTGACAAAAGGCGGACTTAATGCTACATGGCATTCTCTACCAGTCAACCTTTAGGACAAACAGAGAAGCATAGTTGGTGCGGGGTATGTAAATAACACTAAAACTAGATGCTTTAAATTAATAGGCACAAATATAAATGTGAAAAGATAAAATAAAATAAAAAATATATATATTAGTATGTACTTGTATTATTTTATTCCCCGAATTAAATATTTTTTGTGCTCTTCTTTTTATCCTGTTACCCTCTGCTGGGCTGTATTTTTTTGCAACCGTATTAAAAATATTAAGTAATAATTAATTTTAACTAACACATAATTTTATAACGTCCTCCACATCATTGGGCTCTGCCCAAATTGTATTATAAATTTGACCAAGCCTAACAACATTTTCGTAAGTAGGAGTTTGAAGCAAATATGAAAAGGTTACATCAACAGTTTCCTTATTTATCTCCCTTATGGAAATATCTTTTAAATTTTTTATCGCAACCTCTCATCCGAAATTCACTAAAATATTCAACTAAAGTGTTTATTTAATACTTTTTGTCCCACCCGCATCGTTTTTCCCGTTCGTTATGTGTTCCTTTGAGCACATGCTCGCAAAGTGCTTTTCCAGCGTGTAACAAGTAAAATTGAATACAGATAGGTAATGCTCATACCATGTTCTGTGACGGGAGAACTCGATTTGAGATACTTTATGCAACGTCGACAATGTTTTCGTGAACATCGCTTAAGCGAAATGTTAATAATTCACGATAAAATTGCATAGCACTACAGTACACACCTACTTACTAGCTATGTACTTGGTAGCTTGGTACACCTCTTCATTTAAGAAAGATGGACTTGACCCACAGGCCCCGCGCTAGGCCAGGGAGAGTTGTGGAACTTTTTCAAATATACATGTACGAGTTAGCAAGGGTCAGTAATATATACCAACTTTTTATATAAAATTCTCAAGATATACGCACACTGTAAAATTTTGATTAATATATGTTTTGCATTGTACAAAATCTGAATTATATAATGATAAAATGTATAATTTGTTTTTAAATAACGCTCAATGTTCATAATTTCATGAGGTGTAAAAGTTAAATGTCATAAAATTAGATAATCGAACGCTCAAAAACCATTATTATCAGTAATGATAATGTTCGAAACGCCTAGCATTATTTTATTATTTGATGTTTAGCTAGAGTTACTATAAGTAGTAATATAGTACTTATACTATGCAATAATTTTTGTCATTGAGAAACTATTTTTTTTAATTTTATTTATTTATTTCAACCACTAAAAATAAAAAAAATAAAGTTAGTTAACCGTTGAACAATATCATTCTATATAACTGTTTATTCGCAATTCAACCTAAGACACACACTCAGTACACAGTTATTCAATAAATATTATCTTATCTTATCTTAAGACTCCTCCTCGCTTCGCTCGTCGTCGTACCTTACGGGGGCCTTAAGTTTACAATGTAATACTTAAATATAAATTTGTCCTTTAGGTAAAATATATATAAACATCGCTATTAAAATGATGCGCTACCGTGGAGTCACGGGACAGGCCTAGCCTAGTGTGATCCACTAAATCGATGTAAATGTAACTGATTTTAAAAATAAAATTTTACTTTACTTTACTTTACCTGCATTAGCATAGAACAACCGGCAGAAGGTACTTATTTAGTTTGTTACTTGTACGAGTATGATCATAATATGTTGATCTGGAAGGTATTTCTGTCTTGTAATTATAATGTTATATATATGTAAGATATTTTAAATATTTTTATTTGTAATAATTACTGTTATGTATGTTATATAAAAGATAATTAGCCAATACAAACTTAATGTGATATATTAATATTGTATACAAAGTATGTTAGATAATTTCTACCATATATATTATATATATATTTTTTTTCTTTGGTATTCCTACCGTGTGTTATATGTTGTGAATGATATTAAAATTAGATTATATCAAATGTTAGTATATTTTATAAGACGCACCCAGTTAGCAAATAAGCAGTTAAACGATTTCTAATAACAAATAATCAAACCCTACCTAAAATAGTTTACCTATAATTCAATAAGTTTTTTATTAAATTACGTAGAATATTACTCAAACTACGCAGAAGATTCTTTAATCAACGATAATTGAGTCAAAGCTAAATTTTCCTTTAATGCTTGCAGCCGAGCGTGCAGCGTTGAACGGTGAATATAGCTGGTCGAGGATTTTCATGAAAGGAATAAGATAACTGAGTGTTTTTGCTGATTCCTTGATTAAGCTGACGCTAGACTTTCATGCGAATGTAAATATTCCCAGAATTTTAATACTATGGCGCATGGCACACTGCGTCCGATTCGCACGTCGCTCCGACGCCGTTTATGAGTTATCGCTAAAAGTCTTCCCTTCTTATTTTATTTTAAAGCCTGGCAACCCTTATTTGTGACCGAATTGTCGCAGGCAACCCTATACTACTATATTCGCAGTAAAATTAACATCATTTTGATATATAATTCAAGCGTCAGACAGATGAGTGCAATTATCGATATAAACTTTCCTGTTTAAACACGGCAACCATATAATAGTGACCGTAAAAAGAAAGGCAACCTAATTGATTCATGTTGTACAAGTTGTATACTTTTCATTGGAATTTATTTCGTTCGTCAGACAAGTCGGTGAAATTTGAAGATGTTTTTTTCAAAAATTTATTAAAAAATTAGCCTAGACCATATTTCTTTAGGCAAGGCAAATTTATTTATGTTCAGGAACATATTTTCTTCCGTAAAATATAAGTTTCATCCGTCAGACGTATCGGTGGAGGTCGACCACGTATCTTAGGCTACGAGATAAAGGGTCTTGACGGAGGTCAGACGGACGGACGAACGGACAACAATACTGATCCTATAAGGATCCTTTTTTTCTTTTGAGGTACGGAATGACGATGACTTTCGCTACCTAGAACTAGTAGGTAAATAATTAACTCTTGTAGGCGCATGGCATACTCACTGCATCCGATTCGCACAGCGCTCCGCATATTCTCCGCACATATAACGTATCTCCTACTATCGAGAACGCGTGGAGATATCGAGTTGAAATTAAAACCATATACTCAGGTCTACAGTCCCTTAAAGCTGTAAAAAAATCAAACTTCTAAGATAGCGTGAAAAAAATAAGGCCGTATACGCCGCAAAACACGTATTGTTTTGTTTTTCGATTTTCACTTTATTATAAGAGTTAGGAGCTTTTAAACATTTGTGTGAAACCTGTTTTTCGCTCCAACTTATAATAATTAAAAAAATCGAAAAAAAAAACATACGGTCGGGCATATGATTAAAATACATCAAATTGTGTAACATGTTAAATAAAAATATTTTCAATAACGTTAATATCCAGAGAGAGAAATGGGGAATACGTTTGTATGGAAAACCAATTTTGAGGTGGTCGTCCCCTTTCATCTTAAAGGTCCTAATTCTAACATCCATTAGTATAAAAGTAATTAACGAGTTCGTTGTGACAAAGCATATTTAATTGTAATTGATTAAAATTCTGTATGTAGGTACATACTACAATGTGAAGCATTTTTAGGGTTCCGTACCCAAAGGAGGAGTTCTGTTTGTCTGTCTGTCTGTCTGTCTGTCCGTCTGTCTGTCACGTTTTTTGCGTAATGGTACGGAACCCTTCGTGCGCGAGTCCGACTCGCACTTGGCCGGTTTTATACTATGTTTTCAATCCTACCTTTATGTACCAGTATACCAATCATTTTATAAAAAGGCCAATTATATTGCCATAAAATTTCCAACAAAGGAGACTGAATACTGTAGGTAATTCGGTTTTGTATCTCAATGGGATTAATTTACATTAATGATAAAATTTTCAAGAAGTATTGGCAAAGGTTTTATAAATAATATGATATAAAAATTCCGTGGACGGGTTTATTTATTTGAATATCTGAAATAAGCAAAATATTGATGAACGTAGGTATAACCGTCCTGTAAAATAAAAAATATATTTAAATGTTTAATCGTGTCTAAGTTATGTATAATTTTCTCATCACGTCTAAGATTTCATCTTGAAAAATATACGTTGTACTTAAGTATCTTTGATTTATGAAAGTTAAACGAAATCTCACCCCTCCGTCATTACGATTTTAATGTGTCCCAAATTGCGTAAAACTCCTCGCCCGCATGTTACCATGAGAGATAATATTTCGTTCGTCATGGCTTCGGTTATGAGATGTTTTTTGAGGCCTACCTACGTGATTTTATTAGAAAAGCGCAGCTATGATTCTTATTTCGAATAAAGCCTTTCTAAAAGATAGATTAGATGTAATCTTTCCTCTGGGAAACAAGCAGTTTGAAACTTAGGAGCAAGCTCTTGGCAAGATTACATCACCGTTGATGTACCTTGGGTGCCTAGCCAAGGTGACAATCACTTGAGCTACGACAAGGAAACGCTTGGGGTCTCTATCAGTCTTCCATATTAGCGCGACAGTGACAGATGCGTTTCATTCGCTATACGGAGCGTAAATGATTGGCATGTTGGCTACGCACTCTGTGTGTATTGTACAGCATCTCCTTTTGCTCTAGATATTTTTTATACCTTTTGTACAATAACCACTTAAAAAATGTCTACGTATCATGTAGACGGAGAGTCAGAAAGCTTCTAACGAGGTGGATCGACGATCTTATCAAAATCATAGGCAAAATCAAAATCAAAGGAAACCTTAGAATGGAATGAGCCAATTTAGGATCGGTTGAGATACTTTGTTATTATTTATTATTAAACGTAACCATTACCATTATATTAGCTATTTGTAGCTAATATAATGGTTAATGGTTACTGCTGTGAATTCTGAATTTTTAAACAGTTATTTATTTTGTTATAGGTAATTTAAACCAAACAGTTACCTACTAATAATGGTAATAAGATTTGATCCCGAATTATATTTTGATTTATCTTTTCTTGTAACAACTAACATATCTATTTATATAGGTATATTATGTATATTTTTTGAAATAAATAAATAAAATTAATTTAATAAATAAATATCAATTAAAAAATAACATTTCAAATGGCTCCAGAGAAAACATATAATTATAGCTGGACTCTAAGTGGACACTTACCTACTGCTAGCCGCCGATCCTTTTTCAACATCAACATATTCTTCATATTCGCCTTTTGTATATTAAGTTGTTCTTTTGTGCAATAAAGTTTAAATAAATAAATATCTGTTTCAATAATGGTATCGGTGAAAATTAAGTTGTGAATTAAACAGATACAGTCTACATTAGTTTAATCAAGAAAATTGTTTTATAATCCGACATAAAGGAAGCAAAAGAGTTGTAGCACTACTTAAAGTAAGGCTTTTGTGTATCGTCAAAAGATTCGAATTCGCTTGAGCCCGTGTTACTTTGGAATTGAGATAATTAAGACGACAACTTAGGTTAAAATTTGACAAAGGTCCCCGGGGTTGAGGGATAAGGGCGCTAAACTGTATGTAATCGTTTTTTTAAATGTTTTGCTCTTGTTTCGTTTTGTTATTTCAAAAGGGTTTTCACTTTATAGGGTAGGTAATGAAGGCAATCACAGTACTTATTGAGATTTTTAATTTTCTGATAGAATCGCTCTTGTATTCGACAAATGGGGTAGGGAATTATTCTGCTAAGCAAATTGTTTTTATTTTTATATTTGTTACCGTAATAACCCGTTTTTAGTGAAAACGCGTTTTCCCTAGTTAAAACAAGTTTTTTTCGTATCGCCTCAGTGATAACGCGTTTTCACTAATTGAAACTAGTTTTCCATAAGGCCTCGGTAAAATCTAGTTTTTAAGTGAGATTTTTTAGTCAAAACTAGTTTTCGCAAAGTCCCTCGGTATATACTAGTCTATTCACTAGCTAACTAGTTTTGTCCAGAGAAAACGCGTTTTCACTAGTTAAAACTAGTTTTCACGGTATTCTGCCAAAGTCAAGAGATAGGTGTGACAACTATTTGGTTACAGTTAACCTAACACGCTCCTCCTTGCTTCGCTCGTCGTAAAAACGCATTTTCCCTAGTCAACACTGGTTTTAACTAAAATTAATTTTTAATAATTAGTGAATAGTAGTTTTCATTAAGGACTGACACACGCAGCGTCCCATAAAAGTAGTTTTCATTAAGGACTGACTAACGCAGTGTCCCATAAAAGACACCGACCTTTTTGCAACTAACCTATTTTTGATAAAAAAAAAATAATCTTTTTGACATTTCTATACGGCTTATACACATATCAAGTTGCACTTTTGGACCATGGTTATAGGTATATATCTTTTTAATGATATCCTACATTTCCTATTGCATTAACGTATTTAAAGTAAGCGGCAAGAGAAATACATACATTATTGCGATTGCAACTTTTTATTTATATAAAATATTCCTTGCAGTAGCTAAACGCAGCCGTCGGGCTCGGTTAGTATTTGGAGGCTTTTTTAAAGCACCAATAGGAGCGCTCCACATAGTTTGTATCGCGGCCAATAGAGGCACCTAAATTTAAACCACCTTTTTGCTGTTCAATTTTGCTAAATCACTCTTTCATCAGCCTCCATACCATAACCACCACTTTTTGCATTTAACCGTTAGTCAAAAAACCCTTTGTAACCAGTACCTATTGATCAGTTTACTTCAAATCAAAGTCTTTTTATTTGAGTCGTCGAGACCTGCACGGCGGCTACTTACATATGGTCCTTCGAACCAGAGCCGGCTACAAACATCATCTGTGGAAATTTCAACTTTCTAGCTATCACGGTTCATGAGACGAACAGTGGAGTCTTAGTCTGTAGTTATAGGGAACCGTAACAGAATAAACGTGTTATAACGGGTCAAGGTTGTATTTCAACAGACAGTTAACTAATGTAAAAAGGACGACGTGACAAAGGATTTAATAAAAGTTACGAAGGCATTGGCATAACTCTTATTGTAAACATGATAAGGTCGAATTTCAAAATTTTTTGTGGGTGACATATTTATAAATGAACTTAGGAAGACATTGAGGAATCCCTTATGAGATTATGGTAAAGCTGATTTATACTTAAAATAATTGGAAACTGTCTTGATCCTTTGTACCTAGCTTTGTTGCTGTGAGAGTCCTGTACCTTTGAAGTCATGTTAAAGGAAATTATTCAGCCCTTTAGTATCCTTTTAATTTTAAAAGATATTCTCGAAACGAGTGTCGTTCTTTTGGTCATTGCAAAAAATCTTTTGTGGCAAAAAAATTCCTTACATTTTATAGATAAATTAAACACCAAAAGGCGTGTTCCCGGAAAAAATCTACAGAATAAATAAATTAGGTTTCAAGTAAAAATACTGTTTTAAAGATTTACATTATGTATTGAGATAGGTGCTCTTCTCTTAGCGAATTTTGTTTTTATCTGGTTTTGAAATATTTATCAGCTACAGCAACTTAAATTCGTATCAATGTTTACGAGTAGTTGTTATTTTTTACCCTATTTTATTGTTAGGTATGAGAGTTTTTAATACCAAGTTGGTGACAAACAAGCCCACAACCTGTTTAGTGGAAAGCGGTCACCGCGTACCTACCTACTATGGATGCCTGCAATCTCAGAAGAAGTGATGCATGTATAGTCCTTTTGCGGTGAACCCAGTTCATTCCACAACTAAACGTGCTGCCGACTTGAACGGTGCGGTGGTGACTAGAAAGCTGCCGTAAGCATCTTGTCAAACATATTTTCTGGGAAAAATAATGCATTGTAGTAGTGATAGAATACGCATATGGAGCCAAAATCTCTCCAAACTAATGGTGGTGGTAATGGTTCTTTTGAAACATAGATCTGAGTACAGATTCAAGTTTTTTTCTTACTTTGTTTAACCGATAATTATCTACAAATATTTTAGATATGGTGAGAATACGGCTGAGATCTAAAGGATTCTTGACTTATCATAATGTAGTTGACAGTGTTCATAAACTACGGTTGAGAATAATATTAAATAGTCGCTTAAAGGTATATACTCATCATATCATCGGTAAAATCTTGTAACAATCACAGTTAAGTACTTATAACGATATATAGATGGCAGCACCAGTCTCTCTTGCTACTACTTATAACGACTTGAAATGTGGCGAACGACGCGCGGAGACGTGAGATCTTGAAGACATTTTACGTTTAATCCACTCAGATTGACATAGGTAACGTGATACCAGTAGGCTTAGTTCAGTATCCTTTAGGTGTGGTGAGGGTTGGCCTGAGCTAGTCATGAGTATGACCAACGTTATGGTGGGACGTCAGAAGAGGACTAATCAGGCAGAAATAGCACTAGTGTCAAACTAAATGGTTAGGTGATATTGGAGTGCATATAAAATAAATATTTTGATTTTGGTTCCGGACTTCCCCTACGCTTTATGCGTATGTGGCGTCGTGGTATAATGGTTAATACCTAAATACCGAATTGAGAGTACCTACTGGCCTTTCACAACAGCTGTAGGCACATGTAGAAATGATATCTTCACAATTTACAATCACACAGGCGCATATTTACATCTTGGAATATCTCGTGTGATTTCGATCGCATCTCGAAGGGCGATTAATAGCAACGCTTTCGATTACTTGAAAATCTTCGTTTAAAAGTGAATGAGAGTGCTACATGCAAGATACCTATTTTGTCGTATTTAATACCTACTAGGCTACCCATTGCTAGGCGAATATCCAATATTAATAATATTTTTTATATTTATGCGAAAAATAATTTCACAACAGACGATTATAACATACGGAGTGCTTTATTATTTAGGAATCATTTAGACGGCGCGAGAACTCGCATGCGAGTTTCATTACCTTCCTACATTGCGCTATTTGATCGGTCGGCGAAATTGGATGTTACCTCATTAGTTCACGCGCCGTCTAAATGAGCCTTTACGATATCTGTATCTCGCATACGACTCTCGAATTCAATGAGCATTAGGTACACGAAGTGAGGCAGTTATAATCCTTTCGAGATGCGATGTCGCACGTGTAGTTTACATGATAATATTCCTATTTTGGTATTCCGAGGCGAGACATTCGTACCGTGGAAATGGCCGTTAAGATAAAAGCGCTTTTTTTTCCCATGCGGGCACTTAGTGCACAGAATAAGTAATAGTACCTATTAATAGTATTATCATACAGAACGGTCACGCACCGCCCCGCCCCGACTCGAATTACCTCGCCCCGCGACACCAGATTGCTGGCTTTTCGCCGGCCGCTCAGTTCGGTTAGCGTGGCGGTCACGCGATGACGGAATGTTCAAAATGCCGATGTATTGTGCGATGTATGGGTGCCTATCAAATTGGAGAACTAAAGAAGTTTTTTTTTAAATATGTACTTAATAATACTTATACCTATGTGTAGTGTACCTAATACGTTTTCTACAATCACATTCATTCAAACTACAATTTGTCGAAAACGCAAATGTACGTCAATATAACAAAGTGTAAAAGGTGTGATAATATTTCTACCTAGTACCTACCTACCGATTTCAACAACCTGTTCGTTGAACTTGTGAATGTTAGCTAACCGTCAACTACCTATAGGTAGTTACATAGATATTATTCCTTCATAAATATTTTGTTTTTTGTGTTACACTTTTATCATATCTAAAAAAATAGAATATCTATATATAATCGTTTAAATTAATAAAAACAATAATGCAAACACCTATTTATAATAATTCTGCTTTCAAAGTAGATACAGTCTCAGAATAATAACTAAAGCAAGCTTTAGTTATTATTCTGAGGATACAGTTGAGTGTAAGATTATAAACCGACCAAGGGCCAATTGCTCCGTGAACGGTAGATTGCCCATACAATTTCGTTTGTTTACGCATAGAGTAACTTATACTAGAGCGGTACTGTCATAGTAAATTTTGTAACCCCAGTAAATTCACTGCCATCTGTCGACACACTTTAAAACTAAAAATGAAGATTTATAAAAATACGATAGAATGTATTTAAATATAGATAAATGATTTTTTTTATTTGCATTAATTATTTTTATGATTTTGACCCATGTTCTTTCACTGATATGCGTTAAAATTGTTAAATAACAAACGAAACCGTCAACGCCATCTATTCGACTGTAGGCCAAAACTAGTAGCGCCCTCTGAACGAGAATCAAATTTTCTTGATTTTCGAGGCACGTTTTTTCCTTAGACTGTATCTATCTATTACGGAGTTATATCTATCATTGGTTTACGTTTCGGTCGGGTTATCCTGCGTGTGCACGGCCGGCCGCGGCCCGCTCGTGTCACTTCGGCAGGCCCCGAGAATGTTCGGCTCCGCCTGTGCCGTATGTCAGCGCCGCACGAGGGCTGTGTGTGTTGTATTTGAAACTTTAATAGTGTTTGATGTTGTTACTTCTTGGAAAAAGATAAACTAATTAAATGTTACACTTTTAGTTTTCAATTAAGAGCATTGTCCTGCAAATTACAACATGTAGGTACATTTCTTTCACATTTTGTGCAAATAATCCGAGGAACTCAAACCATGATTGGAAATATGAACGCTGCGCTGTATTCTCATAAATATGACGGGCATAAATGGGAAGAATAGAACCGCGTAATGTAAATTTTGCGAACTTAAAAATGGTTTCTTTAACTAAATAAACTAAACTAATAAAAATATTTCTATTCCTTAGTTAGATATTTACATTACGAGTATTATGACAACGCTCCGTGAACTCAAAAACATAGATAAGTGGCAGCCC
The DNA here is from genome assembly GCF_947568885.1 of Cydia strobilella. Classification (NCBI taxonomy): domain Eukaryota; kingdom Metazoa; phylum Arthropoda; class Insecta; order Lepidoptera; family Tortricidae; genus Cydia; species Cydia strobilella. The sequence continues at coordinate 12,103,923 of NC_086049.1, read as the reverse complement.
TAAGCAGCTTACGCACACAAAGACGCGTGTACAAACGTGCCGTTCACACATATAAACGCAAGCGAGTTTTGATGTATGGCGTGTCCGCCCTGCTTAGTGCCAAAATTACATGGAACTTATTGTCGTGCCGTGTCGTATCTATTGAAATAAAGTAAACATAGAAATATATTTTAATTCCTCTTATAATATGTCTCTAGTAATATATGTATGAGTTTAAATTCACTCTGACTAAAAATATGAATATCTCAGTTCTGCAGTGGAATTCGACTTGGTGCCTATATAATTAAATGAAGTAGATTTGAAGACCTATTTAAATTTTTGTTGGTTTTGGGGCCATTTTGACGCATGGTCATTATCGAAATTTGACGAAAAAAAATCGACAACTCAATAAATGTCGGCCCAATTATAACTAACAAGAAATTTTTTATAACAGAAATTAGCTTCTTGAAAGAAATATGGTATAGTTCTATTTGAAGAGGACTTGATCATTAACGCTATGGTAGAGTGGTACGTTATTTATACTACGTAACAATTTCATAAAAGTTTGCAGTTTAAAAGAACACGTGGATGCAGTCCAACTAGTTGGCTTGACGAAATCCGCATACTTTGAACATTATGTAGCAAATCGCACTTAACGATGCCAAAAACGGGGACAAATGGTGGGACACCGCCAGACGAAAGATCATGCAATGTCAGGGGAATCACAATTCTCATCAATGAGTATAACGACGCGAGGCAGAGGAATTTTGATAAAGTACCGCCGTGAGACCTTTTGGGCATTAACGCAAAACATAGATCTTACTTACTTACTAGATAGGTAAACCGCACATATCTACTCACGGTTACCACAAATTGGCGCGCGATTTCTAATTTAGTTTATGAGAGGATTTGGTTTCAGTTGCGTTCATTTCTAGGAGACATATATATCTCAATTCTAGGATGAAATTTCTAAGACAAGATAGGATTTCTAGCTTGTAACTGTGTAAATATGGTTCGCGGCGTAGTATTTTACAAATTGATGAGCGTATGACTGGTGACTGTGAGTTTCCGTATATACTTTTAAAGGTTTATTCAAAGCCTCGACCTCTACCCGAAGAAATAGCTGTGGTTAGGGTGTCCCATCGACTATTGAAACTTGCAATGTTTGCAAAACAATAAGGTTCAAATTTGCCTGTCACTAGAAGCTGAATCAATCACTGTCAACCCTTCTGTGACATGTTAATGCACTGTCCTCGGGCATTGACAGCTTGCCATTTGTTATCTGGCCCGTGAGTGCCCTTTTAGTTGCTAATCAAGCCATTTTCAGCTTACTATGAACATTGAACTATTATTACTAAAATATAGAACCGGCACAGAGAACCAGTATTTTGCGCCATAAGTTGCTGCTTTTTTGGCATCAAACCATAGAAGCGGAGCGTGAATCTCGCGACCTAAACGCGTAAGCGCCATGAATTTTACGGCGCTTACGACGTTTCGGTCGCGTGGTTGTGATTGCGACAATTTTATTGCTTGGTATGACGTCTCTATAGTAATAATAACCCAGTGACCACGAACCATGGAATTTATTCAGTGAATTTTTATTATCAATTAGGTACCTACGTCGTGAAATTATTTATATCAATGATCACTTCAAATGATCTTCTTTATTACCGTCAACCCTAATAAAATTGATAAATGCGATATCTCTCTTTGATCGTAGATACAGCGCGGTTATCCTCAAAATCCTGTGTTTGAAATTAATTGCGATCTTTTTGTACGTAAAATTTATGCAGGGGTCCGGACATTAGACCACACTTATAATTTGTTGCTATCGGTACCACTGAGCTTAAGAGGAAAGTGGACCGCTTCTCCATACAAATGGTGACCCAATTTCCTGTCCTTTAAAAACCGGCCAAGTGCGAGTCGGACTTGCGCACTAAGGGTTCCGTACCATAAAGTACAATTACACAAAAAACGGCAAAAAAATCACGTTTGTTGTATGGGAGCCCCACATAAATATTTATTTAATTCTGTTTTTAGTATTTGTTGTTATAGCGGCAACAGAAATACATCGTCTGTGAAAATTTCAACTGTCTATTATCACGGTTCATGAAATACAGCCTGGTGACAGACAGAAGGACGTCTGTCACAGGACAGACACAGACAGACAGACATACAGACAGACTGACAGACAGATAGACAGACAGGCAAACAGACGGATAGTGGAGTCTTAGTATTAGGGTCCCGTTTTTACCCGTTGGGTACGGAACCCTAAAAAGGACTGTCTACTTTTTTACGGAGAAGCGGTGTGATCCATTATCCTTTTAACCAATTCACCTATAACCCTATACAAATCCAACTCTTTACTGTCGTTATATTACTTATATATCAGGGGCTGTAACCGCTGTTTTCCATAACCCTCTTTTTCATTTTCTTGCATTCGTTTTATACACTATACATAGGTGTGTACATAGGTATGTGTCGCCGATCGTATCCTACCGGCTTGTTCGCCCGTTCGTCTATACATAGCTAATTAACCTACAATTCCTAATTACCCAGTCTCTATTTGTATAACATTAGCGGGGCACATTGCTCGTAGGACCGATGGCCGATGGGGCAGAAAGGTTATTTCTGAGTGGCGACAGCGAACTGGAAAGCGCAGCAGGAAAAGACCCACAACAATATGGTCCAACGATCTGGTTAAGGTCGCAGGGACCCGATGGATGAAAGCAGCGCAAGGCCGGTCGTTGTGGAGATCCCCATACCTAAGTTTCCGGGCGTCTATAAAACGGCTCACTGAAAGTGACTGTAAATAATGTAGTATTTAAAATGCTTCACATGAGATAATTTGCTCGGCAAGGGTATGAATAATGTAATAATGTCCCTGTTCTGTTGTATTTAGGACCACGAGCGTAAACTTACGGGCAGGATATACGAATGAGCTTTCTACGTGTTCTTTGATGTTGGAAAGTAATACTGTTCTTTCATTATGTTAGGTAGACCATAAATGGACTGGGTATATACAAAGCGACCTCAATAAAATATAAGATGAAGATGGAGGTACTTATATTACTTTGACTTTATAAGAGCCAAACTAAAATAGTATTTAAAAGGGTAAATCAATAAATTACATTATAGGTAGGCACTCGTATTTATGTTGAAAAAAATAAGGACAAGGGTAAGGGCGTTTCTTTGTGTGTTTATCACGAATATTTGTTCCTGATTCCTGAGCTATGGATATTATCTATGTATGTATTTATATCTATCTATGAAAGTATGTTTATCATAAGTAATAATTATGTACATCAACTAGTACCCATAGGCATTGCTAGGTCAATCTGTGTAACATTACTTTAATCTAATTTTATGTTTTCTTTTGTATTATGTAATGTCTTGTTTGTTTGTGCTTACGAATAAAATCTCATTCTATTCTATTCTATTCTATTGTCCCCAAATATTTATTACTATTTATTAATTAATAATTTTTATTCAATACTCGGACCCAGAAAAAGTATTAATAGAGTTGTAAATGGGCGTTGATATTTGATATTTAAATGAAACCAGGCTAAAACCAGGTATAAAATACTAATCCATATTCTGATGGTGCCATTACTGTGTAGGTATGGTAACTTACTTCTTGCCAGCGTCCCGCGAATGGTTGAAGATGGACCTTGTTAAAATCTACTTTGCTTTAAAATGTTCCCATTTTTCAAAGTTGAACAAAACTTTCTATCGTAAAACATTGCCATTATTAATGTATCAGATTGAAGAAACTTTTTTGCAGGCAATCCCGTTTTATCTATTAAATTTTACCCATTTATTTTGCATAAACCTCAAAACTGACTGACAATGTGCGTAGGTGTTATAAAGGTTACTCTTGTCATTGCTGGAAAGGTGAACAAAACAGGCTAGAAGTTATTTTTTTTAAATCTCGTAATAATAAAAGCCTAAAAATAGGTACCTAAGTAAAACCGTTGTAAAAGTACTGGTGGCTGTAGGTGTAGACCTTGCTAGTCTGTCTTTGCATTTGAGCTTATAACTGAATAAATGTGTGGCATCCGCACTATTGAAATTTTTTCAAAAACTGGAAAAAAAACAACATTCAACGTTCACAAAATTTTACGAAGATCGGTTGCAAAATGCGACCGGGGAAGAGAACTGCCAAACTTAAGAAAACATTTGTGGTATTTTCTATAAAAAGGGACCTTATTGTCGATGGCGCTTACGCCATTATTAACGATGCTCCGTTATAAATACAATGCCGCGCGACGCTGTGCTGCGTAAGAGCCATCGACAATAAGGTCCCTTTTCATAGAAAATGCCCCATTTTTGCCCAAACTGAACCGGACACTTCGCTGGCGCTTCACGCATGCTCGGTCGATTATACCTTGTTTTTTTGCCCGTTTTGTTACTTACGAGTACAACTAACAAACACAAACAAACAAAACTATTTATTACCTATGGTGTAACATGTGTGTGTGCGTGACGCAGTAACATTAAAATTAAACTGATGCCTTTTACATTTATGTATTCTAAAAATGCTTCCTACTTTAACTTGTGAGAGTAAACTGCTACAAAATGAGCTGTAAAGCGAAACCGTAAATTGCTGTCAGTACTTCATTCATGCATTATTCACATTATCCTGTTTTCAAACTTTTAGGAAAACCTTTTTTACGCCTCGTAACCTACAACAGTTCAAAGTAATACAGTGGTTCCACTTGATTGTGTATTTTTCTGTTAATATTACATTTTAATAATGTTATAATTTAATTCAGCATAATTTTCACATTTGAAGGAAAAACTTTATCAGTAAGTATCACGTCCTAATTTTGCTCCAGATGACGATTTAAAGTGTCTTATCCTTATATGTATAATAATAGTGGACTGTTAAAATAATAAGCTCTAGACATAAAAGGAGCGTTTTCCCTTGTAAGTATTATCCAATGCAAATTTTCCTATTCTTCGAATTAATTTGGAAAAGGATTTCTGTTCCCATTGAGTGGTACATCTGTGTTACCACTATGTTGTAAGCCAAACTTTTAATTGCTCACGGCCCTGCGCGTGAAGCCATCCAGTTAATAAATCGAAAAAAAAAAACCTGTTTAGCTTCATCATATCGTACTATGAAATTTTCAAGCAAAAAAACTCTCGCAATTTTTTGTTAGAGTGACATCGCTGCAGCTGCGGTGTGCAACATCGAGATGCAATGTAAGTGACACCAAAACAAATGTATTCGTATAGGTACTACGTGCTGCTAATGAAATCTATGGTATAATTTGAATTTGAAAAAAAAAAACTAACCAATACTTTATTCTATCAAAATATACAACAGCATCAAAGCCGGATTAAGCTTGTCGAGGCCCCTACTAGGCAGTGCAAAGCTCGGGGGCAACAACCGTTTCAAGATGATCAAGTATTATTAATTGAAGAAATATGAGGAAAAATAAACATTCACAAATTTTATCGACTTTATGTGCTTTTAGTTCGATAAATGCAGTAATATAGCAACATCACAAGCACGACAAAGGTAACTGGGTAAAGGTATTCCGGGTTGTTAAAGACTTAAGAAATAGATAACTGATAATATAGGTTTCATTATATGCTGTTACAGCATATATTAATTGCGCGTGGTTTAAATTTTAGTGTTCATATTTATCTATATCACGAACACTACGGAAGTTTTAGTGAGATGATAAAACAATGTTGACAACAGGAAGCAAGGTTGATTCATGCTAATGTAATATTGTAGGTAATGAATGAGAAGTTTTATCATTTATTTTTGCAGATTAGTTAACATACATATAATTGCTCATTTCCGTTCACCAGTTTAATCTAGCTTCGAGTAAATAATATAAATATTTGATGTTGTAGAGTTGGACCAACCTAACTCTGCACGGACTTTGCAATGACCAAGTCATGGCATTTACACACTTTGTTTTTTATGTCAGTACAGTTTAGGTGCAGTAGCTTCAGAGAACGGAGTTTTTGAAAAGTCGTTTTTTTTAATTATCAATCTTTAGGCCTTTCGCTTGATAGAAATAACGAACATAAGTCTAAAAATGCACTTTATAAAATTATAATAAATATTGCAAAAAACTAAAAATACGAAAATTATTTCTAAAAATGAGCAATAATATGCTTGAGGGAACTCAGTGATTACTTTTATTATTACTAACACACACAAAAAATTAACATTCAAAAACATCACATTTACGCTCAGTGAGTGAGATAAGAACACGAACCTACTGGGCCTAAACATACTCTCTTTCAATACCTAATAGAGGATTATTATACTCGGTTCCAATAAATAATAACTAAGAATAAAATAATTCTGTTCATATTTAAAAACCATCATCACTATCATCAGCCAGTAAGCTGCCCGGTTTCTTCTCGCAGATGAAGGGACACGGCCGTTCACACCAAATGTCGTCGAGCTGGCCATTGTTGAACATGGCTCCGCAAAACTGGGAGCTGTAGTTGTCCGGCTGACCGCCTGCCCACTTATCGTAGCCCGCCTCTTTTAAAGTTTGTCCTAGAAATTAACCAGCATTATAGAGGCTGAGCACTAAGTGGTCACCGCTGACAAACAATGTAGCAGAGTGTAAGCAGACGAATATCCAAATTATGATACGCTTGTCTGTCAGAATGTTTCAAGCAGATAATTAGCCAAAATTGTGTAGGTATCTCGTTGTCACGCCGCATTAAAAGATCAAAAGTAATGAATCATATTACGCGCCAAATATATCTACCATTCTCTGATAGCTTAACAAAAAGGTTGTATGTAAAACAAGAAGGCTGTTTAGGCGGGTATACTTTACAATGCGAACTGTAGGGATATATCTCTATTTGGAAACATTGAACTATTATTACTAACGTATAGAACCGACACAGAGAACCAGTATTTTTCGCTATGAGTTGCTGCCGTTTTGGCATCAAACCATAGAAGCGGAGCGTGAATCTAGCGATCTAAACGCGTAAGCGCCATGAATTTTACTGCGCTTACGACGTTTTGGTCGCATGGTACAGGTTGTGATTGCGACAATTTCATTGTTTGGTATGTCGTCTCTGTAATTAACTCAGTGTTTGGAAAATAATTTCAGGATAGTTTTGGAGTGTTGTTTCATCCGCTACTATTGATGCTGACTGTACAAATTTGGAAACTTTAAACAACGACAAAGCACACCTCCAAACCGGGAAGCAATTCTCGAATTGTTTTTCTATCAAACACAAAGATGGCTAAATATCGGACTAACAACTGTGCGATTCATTTTTTTACCAAATAATGCGTGTTGTTCGTTGGAAGTGAATGATATTCATTCTGTCATTGACATTTGACTAACAATTAGTAGACCTTACTAACCGTGAATAGTCATCCACATCCCGTGTTCTTCCCAATCAGTATGGCCTATGTGAACCACGTTCTTGACGAAGTTACCAGGCATGGTCCCGGGCGGGTACTGTGCATATTTTTCCCTGAGGACCTGAACACGGTTAAATACATATGTATAAGTACAAAAAATATCTTCAGAAAATTCTGACCTTTTGCATATAACTTTGGTAGGTACCTACTAACTGGATCACTACAGCTGCCACACGCAAGTAAACACACTAAAGAAACTTTTATTAGATGATGATGTGTGAGTGATGACAATACTAGCGACCCAAAAGTGACATATTGTACTTCTAAAGCACAAAAATATAACTTTTTTTTTAATACTTTGTCAGTATAAAAATGAGTTCTATTTTTCGTGCCGACAATTTTTCTAAGTGACACAAATCTTTCTTTTTGGTAGAAAGTGAATATTCTGTATTCTAGACCTTTATAAATATATACATTATAAGATCTAACCTGAGCCTCGGTCTCGCTGTTAATAATGGCAAGATGGCCGCCTTCCCCAGAGCACGCCGAAAACGCGCGCGGCCAAGTTTGAGGCTCTGTATGAAACTTGTAGCAGCTGCCTGTACGGGTGTCCAAGGCGTAACCTGCAAAAATATTGAATATATAGGTACTTTGTCTCATATTTCGCCTTCCCTGGACCCATGGAAGCTATAGCCCATTATGAAAAATTACTTTTCACGAAAATTACAATTAGGTTATCTAAAGTGAACAATGTTCACACGCGGACCGATATGAGTAAAGTCTAGTGCCCTAATAACAACAGTCTATAAAATCAAACAATGTTATTCCTGGTTTCATTCATTAAAATTCCGAGAAAGTTATTATGTAAGTATATACTAGTTATTAGAACCATCTATTATTTGAACTTTCGTTTCAAACCTTTATAATATCATTGCTATAATCGTATATCACTATGAAATAAAAACTAATAACAACCGGAGCGAATAACAGACCGGATTTGAAATAAAATGAATAGACGGTATTTTTAAACTTTGAGAATGTCCATTGTTAAAATCGCAGACAGTTTAAGAAAGATCCTGTCTTCTTTAAATCTTTCTATAGGAAATAAATTTGTTTTGTGGCCTAATAGAAGTTAGAGAATGAAGTCATTCTCTAACTTTTTACCTTGGATGAATTAAATAGATTGGAATTTAAAAATATAAGCTGGATACTTCTGTCAAATCTTGTAAGTTGTACCTACGAAAGTAAAATTAGATGAACCTACAACATTATGGTTAACTCACTGTTATCAATAGTCCCACAGTTGTTAACCGCCATGTTGGGCAGCTTCTTCTTGTAGCAAACATATGGGAAGACGTCTGAACAGTTAACGTCCGCCATGGTGCCGTTGGGCAGCATGAGGAGACAGTCTTCATTGTTATCTGCGTTGTCTGGCTCATCGGGTGCCCAGTTGATTGCGATCCGATTCAATGGGGTACCTTAGAATATAATATAATGATTGATCAAGTTAGGTATAGATAAAAGATACTAATTAAATAGCTCAATCGTCCTCTGACACTCGTGTCTGAAAAAAGCAATGAAAAATAGAAATACTCGTAAGTTTACCGTCAATTGAATTGTAATCTCCTTTAGAGTACGTAGCATGTATCCCAGTAAACACTCCACAAGTTACTACTTGGTTGTTCATTAATATGTTCTGCATGGCATGATGGAGGTTTTCCGTTTCTGGTGAAGCTAGCGCGGCACCTGATGACAAAATACAGTAGACATCACAGCCTAGCTATCACAAAGTAATATGGCGATGAACGCAACGCGCGAAAAGGACTACCCTAACTTTTTTAAGATGTTCGTTTAGCTATCGAGTTGATTCGGCTTTCTGCAAGCTTGCTTAAGAGTCACACGAAGTCGCCACTAAAAAGCCTAGTACCAGACATATGTTACTTGATATTCATGTTAAATTTTATGTTATTTCAGAATTTAGTTTTAAAATGAGAGCGTAACTTGGATGGTCGATACGTTGTACGGCACAGCGAAAGTGGTAAGCTTTGAAAAAGGGGGTTTGAAGAGAAGGTAGTTTATCTTTTACGCGACTTGTATGATTTGTACCAGAAATACCGATCGGTGAATCGGTAGGTACTCAACAGCCAAGCGTCGATCTTATCCGTGGATAAGCCGAGCGAATTGGAGGATAAGACGCGGAAAGTATGGCAAGCCAGTGGTAATCGAATGCTGTGAACGCCACGTTCCGAGTAAAATAGATGGACTAATTCTTGTATTATATTTTTTTCATTTGACCGTCACGATAAGTCGACGACAAGTTTTTAGAAGAAATGAAAGTAAAGTACTTAGTTAATTTTACGAAAATATAAATAAATAAATAAATATTATAGGACATTATTACACAAATTAACTAAGCCCCACAGTAAGCTCAATAAGGCTTGTGTTGTGGATACAGACAACGATATATATAATATATAAATATTCATAAATACCTACTCAAATACATAGAAAACACCCACACTCACAACAAATACACTCGGGTACAAATATCTGTACTCCTCACGCAAATAAATACCCTTACCGCGATACCATCGGCATCATTAAGACAGGGTCACTGTCCCTACCCACTAGGCCAGAGCAGAGCGGTCGTCAAAAGTCAAAATAATTTACTACCATATTGTTTGCATTTAAAAGAATGGTGGAGTAGCTAAAATTTACATTATTATTTGAGTAATACGAGTAGGACAGGTACTACATATATTATGCAAACTATAACTGTATTCAACTGTATTTAGACTGTTTAGTCTAGGGATTATTAGAGTGGGTGGAAGAAAGCAAAAATTAGATTGTGGGCGTACCTTCTCTAAAGCATCTTAGTCTGGCATCCCGCCACGTTGCTGGTATTTGGTGAAGCTTCATCCAGCCTTCTGCCTCCTGGTAGAAGTCGTAGTCAAACCGGAATAAGTTGCCATCTGTCAAAATAAGATTACTTAATGTTTATGCGACCTACCAGAAACAGAATACCAGACAAAATTGATTATCACCACAAAGTCTGGAGCCACTTGCAAAGTGCTCAGGCGAAAGGGGTTAATAAGGGTAACTACCCATTAAATATAACTACTACTGCTTATTCTCTATGTTCTATTGTTATAAGAAATATGGTCCAATTTTCGCATTTTTATTTCAGCTGATCACCCAAATCAGAACACAATTCCACGAACATAGGTACGTAATTGACGCTTGAATATTTTAATTATTTAGTTGATAAATTGCACCTCATTGTGTTTCTATCATTTTACTGCATACATTTCAAACTTCATCCACACTTCATTATATTGTATGAAAAAAAAAATACTTACGCGCTACAACTACTACGGACAAACAAAAAGCTAGGGAAATAACACTAAACAAAATCATTTTGTACTGTATGACTTCACCAATTTTATTATGTTGTTTTAATTAATTAAAAATATTATGTTATTGATAAAGTTATGATTGTAAGTTTTTTATTCCAGGTTTAATGTCACGATCTTTTCAAGCCGACACATGCACGGTTAGTGAAATATTTTATATAGCGCAAATATTTACGACTATTCATTTAACAGGATGCTGCTTATCCTCCTTATCTCGTTATTTTTTCAGCATTTTGTGGACTTAAATACCTATGTGCGTTGACTATGCATAGCCCACACCAGAAAAATATAACCTATATCATAGAGTAACCTATACTAGAGCGGTACTGTCATAGTAAATTTTGTAACCCCAGTAAATTCACTGCCATCTGTCGACACACTTTAAAACTAAAAATGAATATTTATAAAAATACGATAGAATGTATTTAAATATAGATAAATGATTTTTTTTATTTGCATTAATTATTTTTATGATTTTGACCCATGTTCTTTCACTGATATGCGTTAAAATTGTTAAATAACAAACGAAACCGTCAACGACATCTATACGACTGTAGGCCAAAACTAGTAGCGCCCTCTGAACGAGAATCAAATTTTCTTGATTTTCGAGGCACGTTTTTTCCTTAGACTGTATCCATCTATTACGGAGTTATATCTATCTTTGCCTATATCTTTTTAACGTAATTTATACCTAACGTTTAGTGATATCTAAGTTACTCTATGGTTTAGTGTCATTTTGACATTACATAAAAAATGCATTGTCAAAGTGCAATATTATTACAAAATCATGACTGTTAGTAATACCTATTAAATGTGAGAATACGCTAAACAAAATGATTACATTGCCAAAAACCAAGAGGGATCCGAAAAAGGTCGAGGGTCTTTGCAAGTACGCACCTAATCAATTTTAAATAGAAATAGAAATAGTTTATTCGTGGCACATTATAACACAAGAAGAACCAAAAGCAAACTTACACATAACATCTTAATTACAACACACACATCATCACATCATTACATCTTAATCATAACATTTTAATTTATCTCGTGTGCTTTGGAGTATAGTAAATGACGCGCAATTCCGGAAATGTATCTAAAAATAATAACAATATGAAGGTAAGTATTTCATAAGGTAAAAGCAGACTTCTTCCAATTAATCCAAAGAGAATTATTTATAATCATGAATCCATTAGGTTCGTACAGTCGCAGCAAAGATATCTTACAGAACAAAACTAATACCTTCTAACAAATATTTGCACTAGTCAAAAGAATCAACAAGGATTTTAAAATAAATAAAATAAATAAATAAATAAAAAGGCATTTATTGTCGCAGTAAAAAAAAACCGTAGTAGGCTTAAATTACAGCAGTAAGTATACAAGTATTTTACGTACTTTTACTAACTTTTTTCCCAAAATTTTGGTCACATCTTTGCTCCCAAGCATGACGTGAAGTGTACTAATTAAAAACCGGACAAGTGCGAGTCGGACTCGCGCACGAAGGGTTCCGTACCATTACGGAAAAAACAGCAAAAAAATCACGTTTGTTGTATGGGAGCCCCATTTAAATATTTATATTATTCTGTTTTTAGTATTTGTTGTTATAGCGGCAACAGAAATACATCATCTGCGAAAATTTCAACTGTCTAGCTATCACGGTTCAAGAGATACAGCCTGGTGACAGACGGACAGACAGACGGACAGACGGACGGACAGACAGACAGCGGAGTCTTAGTAATAGGGTCCTGTTTTTATCCTTTGGGTACGGAACCCTAAAAACTAGTGACATCTAGTCATCAGAACCATGAAATATTTCGGTGGGCCATCTCGCTCATATGGCCATCTACCCCGGAATTACCCTACCCAATCACCAACAGATTTTGTATGACCAAGTTCGTCTGAGGCGATAACTCTTAGAGTGGTTAAGGGAGATGATCGTGAAGCACCATGAACGTTAGGTGCCGTTCCGTTGGTGGAATTAGTTTCTTGTTTACATTACTGTAAGGTCCCTATGTGGAAGATCAAAGTTCATTAGTCGTTACAAAGGTTAAAACTTATGTCAACATAAAAATACTTATATTTGTTATCTTATCATTACTAAACCGATGTAAAATGGTCAAAATTACTAATTTAAATGGAAATCGGTACCTATTTCATTAAGTCGGTACTTTGACCAAAAACAACTTTTAAGGCAAGAAGTTGATTTAAGCGTTACACTTCTTTGTGTAAGATATTATTTATGGCAGTACTAGTACTTATACCGGAACAGACTTGGCTGGTTTTTATTCATATTGACTTAATTTTCCTGTAAGTGCATTAGTAGGTAATATCCGTTGCCGACATCATAGAGTCGCATCCTTTATGTTAAAATATTACGATAGGAAATCGCGACCCCTTTTGGCCCTTTTATATGAAGAGATACATACAATACAAGTACAGGTTCTACGAAAAGGAAAGGTTAACCCTCAATGTCATTTATTGTCAAAAAATGCTATTTCAATTCTGTCTGATATTTAATGAATATGGATAAAGTTTTAGGATATATTTTCACACATAAAAAAAATATCTAAAAAAAATGTAAAAATATTACTATCAGTAAGTATCTATCATTGTTGACTGTACTCGGCCACATACTGTCTTCTTCTTCTTCTCAAGAGTTTCAAGACAAATCCAACGAGCACAAACTCAATGAGGTAGTTAGCGATGATTAATTACTGCGTACAGCTGGACGAGAAAACGTGGAAATAAAATAAAATGGAACACTAGTTGTCTTGCTACAAGTGCTACAACAATCAAATTAAATGAGTTTTCGTTACAAAATTAGAAATAAGAGTCAAAATAAATAAACAAAAACATAGTTCTAGGTTGATGTTGAACGCAAACACGCGCATAAATAAGCGGGTTTGTAGGATAGAAATGTTATAATTTCAGCTGTCACTTAAGCCTTAGGCCTTAAGGTGACCTGAGAGTTCATTGATTCATTTGTTTATTGATTTCAGTGGTTGCCTATATTATTGCCTTACGAATAATAATCGTACACTTAATTCTCAGTAACGGATTAATGCTGAGCAAATTTGAAACCTTTGTAGGCGCGAGACTTAAAAATAATAATAATAGTTCTAACTCTAACTCTATTCGGAAAGGAATTTTGGTGGGTTCGGGTGAACGAATTCAGTAGGTCAATTACGGACGCTCGGCATTGCCCCATATAGTACAAAAATCGGGCCTTTAATTTGTTAATTAAAATTAAACTATTTTACGTTTGTTTAAAATGGACCTAATTTTTGCCGCGCAGTATGTACGTTTTTAAAATTTAAGTTTAATCCTGGTTCAATTAAATACATACATACATACATATAATCACGCCTATTTCCCGGAGGGGTAGGCAGAGACTACGGATTTCCACTTGCTACGATCCTGACATACCTCTTTCGCTTCCTTCACTTTCATAACATTCCTCATACACGTGTATGAGGAATGTTCAATTAAATAAAGAGAAATTATTAATCTTGATTGTTGTAGTTTAAAGTACGATAATTTACCTTTCAGAAGAAGATAATACAGTTAACCTACAAATATGTACTATCTTTTGATTTATTCCAAAATCCTTATTAGGTGTTCGTAATTACCCCTTTGATACGTACGGTTTTTGGACGTCACTTACTGCTGTGTGTGCATGGTGAGCTGGTGAGGCCAATTTGTACTCGCAAGTATTAAATCTGCTTACATGGATAGATATATATATATAGTATATACCCTATCCATATAGTATTATTATTAGAGTATCTATATATTCCTTTCACAGGTGCCGTCCCATATGCAAGAGTAGAAGACGAGAATGGAAGGGTCAAGTCCAGTTGACTTCGGAAGAACTTCTCCTGGAGAGGAAGCCGATTCCTGAATGCTTCCGGCGACGTCCTAGAGTGAGGACCAATCATGCATCCTTCATTAGGGTTTCGTACCCAAAGGGTAAAAACGGGACCCTATTACTAAGACTCCACTGTCTCTCTGTCTGTCTGGCACCAGGCTGTATCTCATGAACCGTGATAGCTAGACAGTTGAAATTTTCACAGATGATGTATTTCTGTTGCCACTATAACAACAGGTACGGAACCGTCGGTGGGCGAGTCCGACTTGCACTTGTCCGCTTTTTTTAGAATTCAAAATTTTCGACCGATATCAAAAAAAGGAGACAATTTTTTTTCTCGAAGATGGCTAGACCGAAATAAAAAATCATTTTTTGTTTAAAAGGGTCGTATAGTACATATAGTTCTTCACAGTGGGCCCATTGTCATTAGGTGCTGGCGTCCTGGATGGGAGATTTGATGATAGGATTTCGGAGAATGTGCCTAAGGGATCCCTTCAAATATTATAGCCACATAACAGCTATATACGCCTACTATTCGGGGCATCGTAGGCGTATATAGCTGTTATCTTAGGGAAATTTGGAATCCCTAGCAACCTTACTCACCACATCAATCACCATACACGTAAGGTCCATTAATCGCCTTCTGTAACCTAAAAGCCTGTAGTTATAAATGATTATAACTATACAAAATTATACATAAAAAATATTATTTTCAGAATGAATTAAGGAAATTTATACACGATAAATTACCAATTAATATACTAACAAAATAGAAATTATACATTAGATCGATTCCGATCCCACAACACCTTCTCTTCAATCATGTATGAGCGACATTATATTTTATTGCACCTCTACAAATTTTCCACTGATTTCTAAATTGTTTCATCCTATTAAGTATCTTAGACGTTCGACAAGCCTGGGGTCAGGGGTTACCAAATGTTTGCCATAGTTTGTTCAAAATTAATAAATAAAACTGTATGTAGGCCTCACAAGTTTCACGTGTCAATATAAGATTTACAGTGACATCACATAGTGACAAGAACAACATACACGACAACACATACATAATTACAACATACTGTTAAAGTAATACACCAATCATCATCAAATAAAGGATTTAATACAATAAAACAGACATAACTTGGAAAACTCTACCAGGCGACGCCATTACGGCGATGGCTATCTGTCAAGTCCTTGCCGCGCTATAGTGATGTATCCATTTCGAATACCGATTGTATAGCTTCATTCGCGAAAGCCTCATATCGGTTATTAGTTCGGCCTCCTGATAAAGAAAACCTTCGCCCCCGAAGGTCAGCAATCAGCACCACAGAACTTTAGCCTCGTACGACTTGCACCGAGAGACTCGTGGGCATCGTGACGTAGGTAGCCAGTTTTGCTCAACGACTTCGTTGGACTCGATGTTAACTGTGTGCTGAAAATAAGAAAACAAAACCAACCGACTTGGTCAGTTCTACAATTCATCTTCTGATGTTTAGGCTCTTTATGCTACATCAGAATGTCTTTTCTTGGTGTAAAAATCGTAAAGGTAAATACGCCACATTATTCAGTGAAATTTGTTAGATCATTGCGACTATTACGAGCGGTAAATCAATCTTAATCGTCAGCTCTCTCTCAGTAGTTCCGTAATGGTTCAATTAACCAGGTTTATATTGTAAATTTCCAGTTTTCTTGAATAAACATCATGTTCTCCAATCGTCAAATGTCAATTTATTACAGAAAATTCTTATCTGATGGACTAGCTCTTTAAGCATAATTATAATTATCATCTTCCAATCCTTTCTATTTTAACTAGTACTTAGCTTCGTTGATCTGTACTGTAAATTCGCTAAACCAATTCTTAAACTGATCTTGCAAGAGTGATCATATTCTTGAGCTCGTTAAGCGTACATATAATTCAGGCATTAATTCATTACAAAAATCTTCTGCAAGTAATACTCGCTAAGCACCAGGCATGGGGTTCTCAAAATTATTCGCTGTCACATTCATAAGCTAATAAAATATTATCTCATTTGGGTGAGCCCTTTCAGGCGATTATGTGCGCTCATTATAACGTTGGTTCAGTTGTGTAAGACACTTCTGGCGATAATGTGAGCCCTTGAGGCGATCTAGTATGTAAGCCCCTGAGGCGTTTGTGTATGTGAGCCTGAGCCCCAAGGCGATCATGTATGTGAGCCCCTAAGGCGATCATGTACGTGAGCCCCCAAGGCGACCATGTATCTGAGCCCCCAAGGCGATGGTGTATGTGAGCCCCTTAGACGATCATGTATGTGAGCCCTTCAATACATAGCAAGATTTATAAATACAACAGCCAATATTTGGGCATTCTAATAATGTTACGATACATTACTGCTAGAATATAGCACTTATAAATACAATAAGGGGTGAATAATACATTAAATTTGGAGATGTAAAAGGTCCCCAATGCCAGAAATTAGATGTTATTGATTATGATTTATTCTAATTAACAGGAAGTTTTCCCAAACGGCCCGTGCCCTCTCCACGGTCGAAGCAAACATCTCAATATTAAGGAGCGCTATGCAGAACGTAAACCCCATGTCGTGCGCATCTGCCAGGCCCCACTGGACGTTGCTGTGGAGACACCTTATTTGGACCTTGTCGCGCAAGCTACTGAACTTGGTTAGAATCAAATACTAATTAGACGTATAAATAATATTGTCTTCGGTTACCGCGATAGTTACTCATGAAACAAAACTATGGAAACCGATTAACGTCGGGATTTTTTTTATACTACGCCGGTGGCAAAGAAGCATACGGCCCGCCTGATGTTAAGCAATCTCCGTAGCCTATGTACGCCTGCAACTCCAGAGGAGCTACATGCGCGTTGCCGGTCCTAACACTCCTCTCCCTCGTTGAGCTCTGGCAACCTTACTCACCGGCAGGAACATAACACTATGAGTAGGGTCTAGTGTTATTTGGCTGCGGTTTTCTGTATGAATGTACTCGTAGTATAAGTTCAATATACGCGATATAATCCGCGTTTTCATAGTTTTAGACGTATAAAGTTCATAAGTGATATGAATTTGACACCTAATCTAGATGGCGCTGTTTGGCTCCGTGCAATTACGCGGTAACTGGTTGTCAAAACTTTTTAGAACGTTGATTACGATAGTTTTTTGTTATACAAGGGTGCAAAGTTGTATTTTACCCGCGAGTGTGGAATTGAAACACGAGCAAGCGAAAGGATTCTATAGTTGAACCACGAGCGAAGCAAGTGGTTCTAAAATAGAATCCTGAGCGTAGCGAGTGTTTTAACACACGAGAAGTAAAATACATTTGCACCCGTGTGTAACACAAAACTTTTCCCCTCTCTATAGCGAGGAAAGTGCAACATCCACAGGCGTTAAGATCATCTTCATCAACTGGAATCACTAATTTTTTTTACGATATTATAACAAAAAACTCTGGAAATTCTGTACTTTTACGTGAGAAGTTATTAAGTAAAATTTTTGTTGACAATGTTGACATTTCTGACGTATGAAATGTCAATCATGCGTTTTGAAATTGCATCGACTTAACTTGTGCGTTCAGGGGTCGTAGCACGGTACGCTTATCACACGCTTATCACCATGCCTGTCACGTTCTAACAAGTATGTGAGTGCGAAAGTGACGGATTTCGTGATAGGGGAACCATGCTGCGCGGGCAGAATTATATTTAACATAATTATTAAAAAACAAACGTTTATTATGGAATTTTAAGGTTTATGACTTAAAATCATTAAATAAAGCTAAATCTGGTATTTTCTATTAGATTCTCAAACCATTTATTTAATGATAATTAATATCGAACGAACCATTATTATGAGCGTTTTACGTTTTGTTATCTGTCAAGCTACTTAAACACGCTCCATCCAAGGTCAAATTACTTTCCCCACTAGTGGATAAAATGTGTTTTTCCCCGCTTGTTTTAAAGGATAAAAGACGGCTTTCCGAGCTAGTGAGGGGAAAAAACTTTTCGTGTGGTGGTATAAAGGAGCTGAAGTTAAGAACCCGATTATTATTTTTTATGACAGGTGTGAAGGCCGAATACCCCTCCTGTATGTAGCCCAAAACGCTCTTAAGATTTAGCATATGAAACTTGAGAATAATCGCTTTTGGACTGGCAATATTTGTCATACCGCCATGACTTCTACTGGAATTAGTAAAAAAGTAATTGTGTCTTAACTTTTTCACAGGCGCCCTGCCATTGATAGGTAAAACTTGTTGCGCGTTCTGCAACTGCGGAGCGTGTTGTGACTGCAGCGGCTCAAACTACGAGCCGAAAGACGCGGAACGCGCTGCTTGCCGTCGCGCGCACATGCGCGAGTTCGATCGGCGCGTACGCGGGCTGCAAGAGTCGCGCATCATGTATGACTGATGAACGTACAAAGTGGGCATTTTCTTACGCATCTCTCTATGATAGCCAACAAGGCTGTCACCATATTTAATTGCTGCCGAATATGGATGCCTAGCCAATAGGCAATCGAAAAGTTCAATCGAAACTTATATTTATGTAATTGTAAAAATGATCATGTAATTTTTCTTTTCATCTGTACGATCAATATAAACGATTGCAATCTTGGTTACAGCCCTGGCAGTTACATTATAAGCCATATTTATCAACTTGGAAACAAAGCTAGCTCTAACTATGACATATTAGACACTGACATATACACACAATTTTTTCAGTCCATTTTAAGTCAATGTAGCAAATTCAGTGACACTAAACAAAAATACTTCAATAATACAGACTGATTTCCGACGTAAATATATTTGCACTTTTGATTTTATGTCTACGTCAATGACGCCTTGTACGGAGATACTTAGGAGCCCTAATTTTTTTACTTTTCTTTCGTTACATTCAAGTACAAACAAAGAATAAACGCCTTATCTTATCGTTATAATCCGTAAACACGGGCAATCGACAGTTATCCATCCGTTATTTAACTACGGTTCACTTTGTCATACGTAAAGAATATACCTACCTAAGACGTGTGCATTTTGCAAGAATAAAATTGCTGCAATATTATAACTTAAAATTTGCTCAGTGGAACAAGTACTTAACAGTAGGAATTAATTTTGTACTAAGCAGAAAGAAACAACGGGTCGGCAACGCGCATGTAACATCTCTGGTGTTGCAGGTGTCCATAGGCTACGGTGACTGCTTACCATCAGGCGGGCCGTATGCTTGTTTGCCACCGTCGTGGTAAAAAAAAAACCAAGAAATTTTGAACTACCTATTGCAAATTTAGGCCGCATACATAACAGCGGCAGACGCTTAAGGAAATCAATAAGCGATTCATAATTTACTTCTAGCTTTCACTCAGTTACCACGGAAACTTAAATTCAAACACGAATCAGCAATTCATTTCTTACCATTTTGTACTGATTTTTAATTTTGGACTTATTGAAATATTAATTTGCAAAATTAAGTAAGAATAATACGTTAACACAATGTAGTCATACTTATATAGAAAAACAATTACATAATAATAATATCACAAATCATAATATTCCTTAAGAGTCACACGAACCCATTCGCCGCCATACAATTGAGGTCTCATTTTAAAACAACATGCTGAAATATTATGAAACTTCAAGTAATATATATCTATTTTATCTGGTACTAGTTTCCATTGCTAGAAATTCATTCAATTTTTTTATATTTTCTTTGTATTACAATTTTAATTGGCGTATTATCTATACTGACTTAGACCTGCGATCAAAATCTCGCTCGTACTCTTGCACTGATAGAGGCGCCGGTGGTGAACTACATACAATTTGTACATAGCTAAGGAGTAGGACCTGTAATTAGTCTAAAGTTAATTGGGTCGATCAACTTTTTTATGTCATCGAGAAAGATTTGTATAAAAAAAATGCGCTGAATTTGTATGTGTTTTTGTATATTTCACGTAGAACTATAATCAAAGTTTTATATGCGAATACGAGCCGCGCACAAATTTCATATTTCTAATAAACGGAAAATATACCTTTTATAAATGACTATCACAAAAGTATGAAATAAGTATCCCAATTAAGTATCGACAAATTGAACTTGAACTTGCAGTCTCTTAAGTGGCCAGTTACCGGAGAGTTTACCCAACTTCCAAATGTCATCTGTATCAACCTTGAAATGAGTAAGTATAAACAGTCAGTCTTAATGATAAGGGGAAATACTTCTCCCAAACGCATCAGTATATAACGGACATCGTGGCCACATTTATCAAAATTATCAGTTAGATTTCAAAAAGTTTCTGTAAAAGGGTCAGTTTGTGTCTTTATTTTATGTCAACACCAATCAGTTAGGTCAGTAGTAAATATGAAAGTGTTTATTATTGTCAACTTGTGTTTGCTATTTTTGCTGCATGGAACCGGTGAGTGAATTGGTTTATTTTAAAATAATATTTTAAGTAATAATAATTTATTTTATCATAATTTGGAATCTAAGCCCAATTTCTTCAGATCGATACCAAAGTTATAATATATGGTGCAAACACCGTTTTAGGTTGGTTACCTGTGTAGGTACAGTCGAAGGAAAAAATATCGATCCAGACAAATGGCTCAAAAATATGTGAACACGACTTTATTGTTTAAGGTGTAAGAGCGTACACATATTTTTGAAACTATGGGAATGTATATATATTTATGCCCTTGACTGTACATACTTAATGACGTTATATTGAAAGACAATTTTATAATATATATATATATATATAATTATTTCTATAAAAGCCGCCCTTAAGAGACACACGGATCTGCCCCCATACAATTAAAGTTACGGTCTAATTTAAAACGACATTCTGAAATATGATATAAACATTCAAATAATATATATCTATTCCTGGCACTAGTTTTCGTTGTTAGATAATTGTAAAAAAAGAAATTAGGGAGTAAAAATTTTACATACAAAACGCTTCGCTCTATTTTCGGCGGCGGCGTGACTCTTAATGACGTAATGACTATTCTTTCTCTATTTCTAGATAGCAGAAAGTTTCGCAATGACTATTCTTACTACCCGGAGGCAGCGGGGTGGCTCAAGCTGCATGAGGTGCCTGCTACTTGGAATAATGCATGGTTAAAATGCTATCGTGAAGGTTAGTACTACTGAATTGAACAAGTTCCATTTATTTAATCGCCTAAATTTAGGCAAAATGTGGTTTGCAAGACTTGATTAAATAGTAATTAATACCGGTTATAAGGCTGGTAAAGGTCTAGATGGTCTAGACAAAGAAAACATATTTAATTTTTCATGAGTTAACAGCTTTCTCTCAAAAGTGTGCTTTACATTCAATTTTACGTCTTAATTTTAAAAAACGCAGTCATCTGACAATTTACCAAAATTTTGTAGTCTTTATTTAAGTTTTTTTATAATAAATATTCGTTCAAAACCTGGGTTATTAAAAAAAAGTAGTTTCAAGAATGCTTAATGATTTTAGGTGCCGTCCTCGCTTCTCCCGAAACCGAGAACCTTAACAATACGATGAAGTCACTGTCAGCCAGTTTGCAAAATTCCTTGGCCATATACACAGGAATCCATGCTACATTTTCTAAAGGAGACTATTACACCATTGAAGGTTCGTATAGTATAAATTAGAAATGGTTATTTTCCCTCCTTGTCTTCTGCGGACCGCGGTTACATACGATATTCCCAATGGGCATGGTCATATGCCGTGAATCGTACGAAAATAATGCTGCCAACCTGCCAAAATTTTCAATTTTTGATCAACTAACTTGAAGACAAAAAGGCTTGTAATTTGAGCATGAATGCCATCGTTGGCATGAAATGATTGATGTCAAAGGCAGAAGTCATATTATTTACTCTAGATTATGTTAATTTCGACGCAGATAAGTCGTTATATCTGCAGAGATTTCCAGGCGGAATCCCCGATAACAGAGTACACCGATTTCACGAAATCGTCTCAATGTGAATACTCAGAATGATTTAATATTGTAAGAAATTAACTACCACTAAACAATGTGACATTTTTAGACTTAGTTCTTGTAAGAATAAGACAAATTGTCGGAATGGAAAGTGGAACGAAACATATTATAGTAAGACCAAAATAAGTCTGCAACGATTTTGATAGCACACGTAGTGTAAGTGTTATTTATACGTTATAATTTCATAGACGTTTGACGTTTAAAATAACACTTGCACTGCGTGTGCTATCAAAATCGTTGCAGACTTGTCTTGGTCTAACTATTTATTTTATTTTCTGCCGGGTAATCAGAAGAGAAGAGGGCCCTAATAATAAATAAATAGAGGCAATTATTATGGTTCGATTGTTGTTACGGGCTGCTGTATTAACTAGATTACACTTTCAGGTACTCCCCTCTCGAAAATCAACGTGACTTGGGCTCCTGGGGAACCTGACAATTTTGGGGACAAAGAGGACTGCCTCGCTATGTTTCACAACAGCACCCTTGCGGATGTCGACTGTAATGGCATCTACCCTTTCCTTTGCTACAAGAAAAAAACTAAGCTGTTTACTAATGCCTGCGGGACAATTGATTCTGGTATTATTTTATTTTATTATTTACACATTTTGTAACTGCTACTCGTACTTCTTCAAAGTTGTCAAAGTGTTTTAAATCGGCACGAGTTGCAAATTACCTATTCGCACATGTATCATACAACTTTTACAGTACATATGATCCTTTAAATTTTCGACATAGTTACGTAATGTGCTTATTATCGCACTAGTGCGGTAAAGTAGCACCATATGTACTGTAAACTGATTTCTAGCACAGTAAAAATATTCATAGGATTTATAGTACTTATTTGAAACAATGTAAATAATTGTCATTGTTTTTTTAGTCCATTGCCCAACATATCTCACTTTCATCGAACCCATTTGTCTTTTGCCAGATACATTGTGGAGATCGTTTTTTCATATTAGTCGTGAGCGTAATTCATTTTTTGTATATTTTGCCATTTTAATCTGATTTAACATTACACAGATTACACCTTGAATTTAAAAACTGGCAGCTGCTACAAGTTCCACCGCTTCCCCCAAAACTGGACTCAGGCCTTCGCTGCTTGCTCCGGGGAGGGTGGATACCTTGCTATCATTAATAGCAACGTGGAAGCTTCAGTAATTAGGGATTTGTACGGCAAAAATCCTGACAGCGCCATGCCAGGGAACTTTGAAAAGTCTATGGCGCATATTGGAGTATCTGATTGGGGCCGGCGAGGATTATGGCTTACTATTCACGGTAAGATATTTTGATTACTTTAAAAAAACAGTGCGACTGCAATATTTTTTACTAAATTATTCACAGTATTATTTATTTTAGATCTTCTTCTTTTTAAACTTGTATAGTGCTGTATGTAGATTTTTACAATAAACGTTTTCTATTCTATTCTATTCTGCCAGTTGAAAAATACTTCCCCACATGGAGGCATGCGTACTCTATGCCAGGTGCATACCAAATAAACGTGTTCGCTGTAACCTTCACTTTAAGAAGGAGGGGCAAGAAGAGCACTGGGATAAGTCATGTTATTTCTCTTGGCCTTGGAAAAATAATAACCATGTCTCTCTTATTCTTCTTAATAAGATTTAGTAGCAATAATTGTGAATTTAAAATTTGAATATTTTTGTTCCATGTTTATTCCTCAACAGGCTAACATTGTATGTTGCTTACAGGAGAAACACTCAATGCCGCAGGTTACGATAGGTGGGTAAACGGCTACCCATCAGCAGACACGACGGCAAATTTAAACCGACCCTGTGGAACTGTGTTTAGGGATGGGCTTCTGGCTAACACGAAGTGTGAAATGGTTAGACCTTTTATATGCGAAAAAACATCTGATAGCCAGGAAGACTACGAATATTATAAGTAAGCATTGGAAAAAATAAAATATATAATTAAAACTTTATGTGCCCAAGGCTCTAATAGATTTTCTTCAAGACTAAACTAAACACAGGTGTTGTAATATTATAAAAATATGGTTGATACAATAAAATTACAACTTTAATAAATATGCTAAAAACCTAATGTATTTTCATTATACTTAATCTAGGTCACCGCTTAAAATGCAGTCAGGGTGAAATCATTCGGCTAAATATCGACGAATAACATAATAATCATTAAGTAAATATTTTGTACAATGATTTATTAAATGTACCTATATTTCATTCTGTCAAATTATAATCACATTGCGTGGACTTTAGCAATTGTAGCAGCGTGTGTTTAGCAAACGCACGCACGCACGCATGCACACGCACACGCGCAACACACACACAAACCACACATTCCTTAATAAAACTGCACGGGCCGAAAGATACAAAAAACACCCGATATTTTCCACCATTATTTAGAAAAAATAAATACAAATACATGACGGATAAAAAACGTGTACTTACGGCAATTTGAATGCTCCCGTCGAAATTCATAATGTCCCTCCGTGCTCAGCATTTTGATGCGAAACGGGCGGCATATTGCACTAGATTTATCAAAAAAAGTTATGCACACATTTTAGGGAGCACGTCCGTAAACAAATCAGGGAAATGCCACACACCAGACCTTATTCGAAACGCGCTATCTCATAGACGTCATCATCATATCAGCCGAAAATCGTTCACTGATAGACAAATTCCTCTTCCGATGTGTTATACAACGATAGGCCGAGCGCTGTCTGTATCTACATATGTGACGTTTTCAACCAAAAGGTACCACATTGTCGCTTGTCAATAAGGTTGATTTCAAATTGAAGCTATATGGAAATAGCGCCTTATTGACAACCGACAATAAGTACCCTTTTGGTTGAGAATGGCAAATATATCTAATAGTTTCCCTTGATCCAGATCTAGGATCTTCCCACGCTGTGATTATAATTGGTAAAGGTATTAATCAATTCAGATTAGGTATTTTGTAGTTATAAATTGTAACAGGCGAACCTGTATAAATGCGCTTTGTAATTTACGCATATTTCTTTCTTAAACAACCAAAAGTGCGGAAAGACTAGGTTACGCAGGCACTTTCCTGATTTGTCTGTGTGGTCTGTTATTTTTGCAGTGTTGCACTGAGGCGCGAGTGTAAAGTTATTCCACTCGCCTGTACTCGTCAAGCAATGGAAATACACAACGACTTGTGCAAGGGATTGAATTATAGCTTTTCATTGAGACACTCGTAGCAACTACTTGACAACGTTTAAACGAGCAAACTACGTACCAAACCGTTTTAGTTTCTAACTGTTGACGCTTAGCTCTGTCCTATACAAATATCGTGTGTTTCGCCTAGAATTTATGGGCCAATTTACATGAGCTACTGCTGAACTAATGTGTCAATATTTTGATAGACATCCTGCGCCGGCTCTTGTTCGAGCTTTGAGCGCAAAGCGAGCATTAACCTATAAATATTATAACGAACCAGAATACCTAAAGGGAATATTGCAATGAACAGTGCAACGTTCCTGCAGATTGCATTGCTGCAATAAATAGACTGCAGAGCCTTGAACACCGTAGATACGTAGCTTGTTTATCGGTATTCTACAGGATACATTTCGGGGAGTGTGCGATGGGATTACATAATCTAATCCCCCCATCTCCATTCTGCCACCGTGGGACTAGACGCGGACTTGCGTTTCACCCTTACGTCGTTACTCTGCCACTGATTCGTACTAAGCGCTATGCATCCAGCTTTATCATGCGAACGGCTAAGGAGTGGAATTCACTTCCTGCAAATCTATTCCCAGTCCACTATAACTTGGATATTTTTAAATCGAGAGTGAATAGACATCTTTTAGGTAAGCATGATCCACCCTAGACTGCATCGGCACTTACCATCAGGTGAGATTGCGGTCAAATGTTTGCCTTTTTGTAATAAAAAAAAAAACATTAAATGTCAAAAATACAGTCGGCAGTAATGCTGCATTTCACAGCATTGCTGCGCTGCAAGACTGCCAGAATTGGAATTTGACCTTAAGCGTAACGTACAATTACGCATAATTTGATCTAACCAATGCTTGAGAAGGTATAACATTTTTTTAATTTATTCTTATCAAAACCTAGGTCTTATATAGGTATTCTATTACTTACAATTTTGTGCTTCAAATGCCTCTCCATACTGATTTAATTTTTCTTGCCAAATATTTTCCAAAAATATATTTTCGCCAGGTCCGAGGAGTTATTACAAATTTTTCATAAAACCAATCGTTGGGCTTTTTGATTATCCGTGGCTGGGCTGGAATACAAGAAGGTAAGCATTTTCAAATCAAATTATGCTGGTTCGTTGAAAACGTCGTTCGTTTGTCATCAGTAAGTGGTTCAAACAACGCTATGCAAGTATGCAGACCTGAGGTTGCTAACAATAGTAGATTGTTAACCAAGGAATAAAATGGTGCCTTTCACCCAAGTTAAACACACTACTTTTTATTTCGAATACGGGGAAAGTATAATACATGTGCATTTAAAAAACATGTCTAAGTATACCTAAATTTCAGTAGTTTTTCTTGAGGGTACTTTCTATTAACAATTTAGTTAAAAATATCGTTATTTATGAAATGGGAGCTAATTATCAGAATGGAAATTGTACAACAAATCCATTTAAACCCCAATTTTTTATTGCTTATCGTAAAAAAAACGTAGGTACTTAGAAAGTACAGTGCTCTAGAGCAGAAACGTATCATTTTCTGCACACTTTTTAGAACAACAACTACCAACTCAGAGCATGAGCAATGAAAAGAGAATATTATAACCACTACGTTTTAAGAGACGGACGGGACCTTCTTACTGGCCCATGAGATCAATCGAAACGAATAGTGCTGTACGCATGCGTTCCCAGCGTTTATCGATAAATTATCTGTGGTACCTTTCGGTAATACATAATAAGATCATATTTATCGATAAAAATACAATAAAAAACCTTGCAGTCAAGTATTTTATTTAGAACTAGCTGTGCCCGCGGCTTCGCCTGCGTGGAATTCGGTCCGTGTCAGTAAGCGGCTAATTCACCCCTAATTTATCTCCCTGTCCCTTGGAGACGGAACTTAAAGTTGACAGATGGATACGCTAGAGGACTGTAGTCCAGATAAAATATTTTACAATTAGGTACCTACCACCAAAGATAGATATAACTCCGTAATAGATGGATACAGTCTAAGGAAAAAACGTGCCTCGAAAATCACGAAAATTTGATTCTCGATCAGATGTCGCTACTACCTTTTGCCTACTCTCGTATAGAGGGCGTTAACGGTTTCGTTAGTTATTATTTAACAATTTTAACGCATATCAGTGAAAGAACATGGGTCAAAATAATAAAAATAATTAATGCAATAAAAAAAAAACATTTATCCATATTTAAATTTACTATGACAGTACCGCTCTATAATATTATATCCTCTTTGCTACCACAAAATAAAATTACACTCCAAAATGTTTTTTTTTTGCCCTTATTCAAATATTTGACGTGATTTAAACGGCATGGAGTAGTAGGTGTATATCGAACGATACAGTACCATTTTTGTATTTTTACGTCCTTGACTGTACCTATCAAAATCGGGTACACTACATATTTCCGAAAGATTTTATTCCGAATTTTAGAATGTCGAATTTTATCATTCCGATTTTTAAATGCTCGACCCATCAAAATTCCGAGTGTCATAATTACGAATGATGAAAATCACGAAGATTTATATTTCCGAAAACCCAAAAAGCCGAATTTTGTAAATTCCGAACTACATAATTCCGACTATAACAATTCCGATGGTGGCAAACACCGAATTTAACATTTACGATTTTCAAAATCACGAATTCGGAATTGCCCTTATTCCGAATTAACGTGATTCCTATTTTAAATATCCCAATTTTTAAATTTCCACTTTTTTGGCAACAGTTCGTTTTCTTGGGGGTCACAGTTCTAACCTAACCAAACCCACTTCTGGCAACAGTTCGTTTTCTTGGGGGTCGCAGTTCTAACCTAACCTAACCCACTTCTAGCAACAGTTCGGGTTGGCTGTTCTGTCTAATTTATTTATGCCGAATTTTTATGCCAAAAATATTTTATGCCGAATTTAACATGACGCGGCACGACAGGTACCCGTAATAATTACTAAAATGTGAGTCTTCATTTGAATATCACGGACTTCATTTTTCCGTTCTTGTAAAAAACCGAATTTCTGAATACCGAATTATTTTATTTCTGATCGGACAATGATTTTTCGGAATTTAGGAATTCGGAAAATAAATATTTTCGGAAAAGTGTAAAATCGGAACTTTAAGCTTTCTGTCAAGTGACAATCGGATTTAAAGTTTTCGGAAATAGCACATTCGTGATTTTATTCCATCGTGTTTTTAAAAATCGTAATTTTGATATTTCGGACTTATAAATAATCGGGATTATGAAAGTCGTGGTTATAAAAATCGGAAAAACGTATTTCGGAATATTTGGGTGTTCCCTTCAAAATCATGTCATCTAAATCGGTCCTCCAGTCAAATCAGTCTAAGCATGACGCCGGCGGCGGGCAGCGTCTGCCCCTTTTTTTGTTTTCGGAGTGGGAAATGCAACTGCGTAGCGTCTGCCCCTACGACTTGTTGATGGTCATAGCGAAGCAGACGCTCACCCACCTGTAGGCGCTTGAAGCGGAACGGGAAGTTGCTCGGAATGAGGGGGATACGCAGGATGAACACGGCCTCTCCGGCGCCACACTCCATCAGGATCTGCGCCTACATATGTATTGCGTACGATGTATTTGGGATCACAATCGAGACTCGCGCTGGCTTGCCGTTTCAGCCGAAAGCGAAGCGACCTGCCTGGCTAGAGCGCCACTGAGTCTCTCACCGTGGTTTTTCTCAGACTCCTGAGATCGTGCCCCTTGTGGCCGCAATGCATTGCGAGACTTTCGCGAAAGATTCGATTTTTTTCGGAAAGGCATGGTAACGCGTATAAGTCCCAAATCGTTTGACATTTACTGAAAAATGTTTTTTTTTTAAGTACCCACCTTCGTGACCATTATTAAGAGGAAAGGGCACGGCCGCTTCTCCATGCAAACGCAGTCTCCATTTTTTGGATAAAAACTACCCTATGTTCTTCCACGGGACTCAAACTATCTCTATACCAAATTTTATCTAAATCGGTTTAGCGGTATAAGCGTAAAGAGAAATTAAAAAAGTTTTTTTTCATATTTTTTGTGTTTTCACTCGGGAATGGTGTCATTTTGATATCATAAATGAATTCGGCATACCCGATTTATACAAAAACGATACCTAACTTGGCATATTAGCTAAAATGATATAGTTATCAAGATAAAGTTTTTAACCCCTTTTTCACCACCATGGGGGATGAATTTTTAAAAACGCTGAATAAAATTTTCGTGCTTTTT
Organism: Cydia strobilella; assembly: GCF_947568885.1. Classification (NCBI taxonomy): domain Eukaryota; kingdom Metazoa; phylum Arthropoda; class Insecta; order Lepidoptera; family Tortricidae; genus Cydia; species Cydia strobilella. The sequence continues at coordinate 12,073,963 of NC_086049.1, read as the reverse complement.
AATATAATTAACGTTTTGAGAAGTTTTAAGTTCCTGGCTTAAAATAAAATTTTCACCCCAAGACAAAATTTTGATCCCCTTTTCAACCCCCTGAGGGGTTAAATTTCTAAAACCGTCAAAATTAGTTTTTTTGTAATCGTCTATCATACCTTTCTAAGAAGTTTGAAAGCATTTGTAATGGATTCAAACTTACAACCCCCTTTTAACCCTGTTAGGGGACGAATTCTTGAAAACGCTAAAATCACTTTTCCTGTATTATAATAATATGCCCATTATACAAAGTTTCAAGTAACGCACCCAAAAAAAAATTGAACTCCATACAAATTTTCAACCTCTATTTCACCTCCTTAGGGGATGAATTTTCAAAAACGCTAAAATTAGTTTTCTTGTATTTCAATAATATATCTTCTTACGAAGTTTCAAATTGCTAGCTTAAAATAAATCTTGAACTCCATACAAACTTTCATCCCCTTTTTAACCCCGTTAGGGGTAAAATTTCTCAAATTTTTATAGCCTATAACCTGGCCGTGGATTTTTTCGATAGATTAGTAAAGTTTGCATCAAAATCCGTTCAGCCGTTTTCATTTGTAGCGCGGTCAAATAAACAGACAAACAGATAAACAGATAAACAGACAAACAGATAAACAGACAAAAATTCTAAAAACTGTTGGAATGTGTTCTGTTATCGATTCTAAGTATCCCCAGCCAATTTTTTTTCGAATATCTTCCATGTACAGACTTTCGACCCTCTTCCGCTTTATTATATGTATAGAAGATTACAATCATTACAAAGCCTGTTTTACTTTGCCGCCTTGCTCGGACGTTTTTTTTAATAAATTGGCAGTATTATCTTCTCCAGAGAAAATGAGTCATTTTGTCTACTACATTCATTGCGTAATAGTAAAACAGAAACATAATATAATTTTTGTTCCACTCTCGCAGATTATATTTGTCGCCCTTTCTTGTCTGCTCATCGGCTTTAAATGCTGAACAGAATCTGCTGCAAGTGACGCACTGTCTGTAACTGAAAAATATCTAGTTATCGATAGTTGGGCAACTTCTAAAATAAATATTGAAAACCTGATTCTTTCAAATCTGGACATTCTTGGGCTCATTCTGCTCAGAATCGACAGCATTCTCCATCCTGCCATTACAAAAATATGTCCCAAAATGTCCATTCCACTACGTCACGTTTTAGTGTTTATTTTTTTTTACTTTCATTTGCGTGACCAAGTGGAATGTACAATTTTCATACAAATTTTTGGGACACTTTTTTATCATCATTTATGCTTGTGATTCTGAGTTGAAAAAACCCAAAAACACCAGGGTCTTTGAGAATCAGGTTTTCAATAACTATTTATTTTAGAAAACGCCCAGTTACCAAGAGCAGAGCACTAGTGTTACGAAGAACACATAAACAAATAAAGCATACAATCGTGCTTTTACGTTACACGGGACTAAATATTATCCAATTTCTTGCTTACCGGTCAGGATCCAAAGGAAACCTCGCCATAAACTTCCTTTCTTTATCTTCACAACGGTATTTGGAGAAACACTGGCACTTTTTGTAAATAAACAAAAATCTAATGTTCATTATATTATGATCTGCATAACAAATGAATATAATAATATCTAGTTTTCATAGCATAATCATTATACATTGGAGATCTAATCTTCAATGTATAGATGGGTGGGTCTCTTCGTTTGGTAAATAACGTATTAGTAATTTCAAACCCAGACATACAAAAACGTGTAATAAAGCTTTAAATCAAGTTTAATACAAATTCCAGTCTCAGGTGGTGCAATCATCCTACAATACAAGTTCGAAGGATTCAATAAATATCTGGAGACGATTGCAATTACAGAGTCGTGTTTCATTTTACACCTGAGCTCGTAATACTAGGTCTAGGCTACAGGAGGAAAACGTGAAATATCTGTAAAAACACATATTAGGTACTATAGGTTAATTTTTGACAAGCAGAATCGTCTGCGAAACGAGTTTTCCCAGAGATAAGACCTAGCTAGATCGATTTTTCGCCCCCGAAAAGCCCCATATAGCAAATTTCGTCAAAATCGTTAGAGCCGTTTCCGAGATCCCCGAAATATAGATAGATAGACATGTACAAGAATTGCTCGTTTAAAGGTATAAGATGTACAGTTAGCAACTATAGTATTGGATAAACAACACGCCAAAAGTATCTGCCACCCTCTAATACTTTTCTAAATAGAGATAAATGTCTATGTCGTCAGAAATGATGTCAGAAAGCTGATATTTCGCAGCCTATTATTTTAGTCTGCCTTTTGTACGATTGTATTTTCTTTTGTGCATTAAAGATGTGATGTGCTGCCGGAGCAGGGTTCACATTTCCTCCGGGCCGTAAGGGCTGGGGGAGGTTTACCGAGCTAGTCTCAGATTAGGGGAGAAAAGGGGTACTCACGGGAACAAATGCAAACACTGAACGTACCTTAAGATAGTCGGGGCTTTATGCCGTTTATTGAATATGCGCTCTTAACTAAATGCTTATAGCTACGTGCACCCGCCGGTCGGGACTGCGACCTCGGCTCGAGACGCGGCCGGGTTATCGAGGACACGCGTGCGCGGGTCTAGCTACGGTCTAGGTCGTCGGGCAGAGCGTGTTCGATGGGTCGGGTAAGGTGCTTAGGAAGATAGGGATGAGGCTGGCCGGCGGTGACCGCTCCGGGCCTGCCTACGAAAAGATTCGGAAAGTACGTCGGCCGGCGGTGACCGCTCCGGGCCTACATACAGGATAGGGATATACGCTGGCCGGCGGTGTCCGCTACGGGCCCACGTATAGGAGAGGGAAGTACGTCGGCCGGCGGTGACCGCTCCGGGCCTACATACGGGATAGGGATATACGCTGGCCGGCGGTGTCCGCTCCGGGCCCACGTATGGAGAGAAGTGTTGCCGTGAAGCGGCGGGGACGGAAAAAGGATCGACTGAGCGCTGCGCGCGGTTTTATAGTGTCGGTCGGCGCTCCCCTCCATCGCGCTCGCGGTGCGCCGTCGACTCGGTGTGGTCGATTCCGCTCCGGGCGCGTCGCTGCGGTGATATGGCGCGTTGGTGACATGACTATGTCACAAAGATTAAATAAATAAGTGAAATCTACCCTGATTTAGAGTACAAGGGAAAGTCAGCTGTTGATACGTCGTCGGGCATCATCAGAGGGCGTGCTTACTGTGGAGTGGCGATATTGTGGCGCAGGAGTCTGTTCGAGTCGGTATCTATGACTGATGAATGTACTACCAAAGATAGATATAACTTCAAAAATAATAATAATACAATAGGAAAATTTGATATCCATCAAGGGTTATGCGGTGTTTTTAAATCTGAAGTATGATAATAGCATATTATTATCATAATTGTGTATCTAAAACTTCATAATTCATAATGCGTGGCGAATGCTTCATTGTTTTCAAATGGCAAACTAATGTAACGTTTTCTAAGTAATTTATCCTACATCTATTGGCGGAATACATAACTACTATGCCTTTATTGATTTCGCAATATGAGTTAAAAGTTAGTGTGCATTTTCCTGAAGCGAGCAACTTTATATCAGACGTTAGGGGCGCCTATTTCTGAAATATTCGGTTCAAGTCAAAACATAATTATATCACAAGTAAATCCGATCGGAAGTTAGTAATAATTATTTATTTATATAATGTAATGATTAATTTTAATGAACATGTCGAAGGCAAAAATATCAATCCGGACAAATGGTTCAAAAATGTGTGACACGACATTTATTGTCTAAGGTGTAACGGTGTAAGAGCGTACACATAAATTTTGAAACTGGGAATGTATATATATTTATGCTCTTGGCTGTACTTCCCAACATGCGGCTATTATGATATGATATATGATACTAACAATGTGTTTTGGATTTTTTTTTATTCTGAAAAGTTGTCGATTTGAATATGTATACAAAGCCTGTATCTATATTTGTATCCAACTGGTCGTCAGTTGCACTGTGCCTATTTTCTTATCTTTGAAGGAAATAGGGAATAGGTATAAAAAAATATCGTTTAGCATCTCATCTTGTTGTTCATGACTTGCACCACCCGAAGTACTTATCATACAAACCACACAGACACCACTTGAGACCCGCAATTTATAAACACAATTCATTGTGAACGTACTTAAGCGCAGGTTAAAAACGACCTTTAAAATTATGGCCATACATTTCAACACCCAGTAAGCAGATGTGTAAATGCCGTACGCAAATCATACATTTCTCATGCTTTTGGGACTTTGTTTACCTTTCTTTATGTATGTGCCTTTTTAAGGTTCCGTACCAAAAAAGGAAAAAGAAACCCTTATGGTGCGACTCTGTCCGCCTGTCTGTCACATCGACATTTCAAAGTCTGGATTTCATGGGGTGGGGGTGAAAGAGATTCCAGAAATGTTACAGAAGTCTCGCTTGACCCTTTTACGTCCAAAATCTATTTTTAAGCTGTGCCTAACGGTTCAAAAACTAAAAAGTGCGAAAAGGTAAGCACATAGAAGATGGGATATAAAATCTTGACGCTAGGTCAGTCGACGTCAAAGATATGTTGACACTAGCACCTTACTACTTTGTAATAAGGTGAAAAATGTAAATATATCTTTGACGTCGACTGGTCCTAGGCACCCTAAAAGAATAGAAAATTCAAGATTGCGTCGTAATGATGTGCAGTCGTCGGTCTTCCTTCATTTGCCGAGCTATTTGCGCGGCTTCGCCTGCTCTGTTTTCAATTAAGTTGCGAAACTTGGTCGTGTATGAATGAAACTATTAAAATCGATGTTAAACGAATTCAGTAATCTCAGCAGTTCAGTTCGGGGAAATACAAAACTATAGAGTTACTATTTCGTGATAAAAAATAATATTTATTCCTGTGTCAATGTCAAATGCATAACTGGCACAATGCGCGTATAGCACTGCGGTATACTTGCGTCTGATGTATTACCTCGGCCATACTATGCTCATCGCGCTGCTCCTCGCTCTGCCGCTGCCGCGATGCTGCCCGCTCCGGCCACACACTGCCCTACTCGCGCCATTGGTCCTTTGACTCGCGTCAAAAAACCGACAAAATAGGGAGCGGTGGGCATAACGTCGAGTATCGCGACCACACTACGTCTCTGCCTACTTCCCTTGCTACTTCCCATACCACTCGTCGTGTATGTGGCCGGGGTAAATCACATCATGGTATATAATGAACGCAAATATTTTATTATACGTACATGCCTACCACCGTAAAGATTAGCAATTTTAATAACAAAACTTCCGTGAGACAGTTAGTTAAATATAATATAGTGACCCGTTATTAATATATTTAATATGCCTACCACCTGCGTTACGTGAGTTACGTACGTCGTATCAAAAAGGATAACAGAATGCGATTACTCAATCGACAAGTGGTGGGCTCTTAGAAATATGATGATGATGTATATCTATAAATACTAAGAGAACAGAAATTACTCAACTCAATTAAATGGCAGTACCACGCAGTTTGGGTTGGGCTTGGGACAAATATTTGATATGCAAACATTCATAACTTAGTTGACATTGGAAAGTTCGAATTGCAATTCGCTTTCGCATAGAAACTAAGATCATAAAAATTGTTATGCGCAGATTGTACTTTATTTTTTAATTAACGAGCAATCGGCCGCACACATTAATTATTCAAATAATTTTTGATCTACAGGTTGCGTTTTTTGTATATTTTTACGTCAAAATTTATTTGTACCTACTGATTGTCCCTGCCATTTCGGGTTTTTTTCCTAAACGATTGATTTGTATACTTAACCAAAAATTAAAAATGTTAAAACATTTTTTTTATCTCAATGGCTTTTAATTAAATATGTTATTAAAAATTTGATATGGTATATTTTTATGTTACATAACTTTATTATGTTAACTTTCAATGTCTTACCTAGACCAGCAGCATAAACGAATAACCTCTCGCAGCTTAAGTAAGAGGTATAAGCAGCATGCTTATCGCATTTTACATAAAATTTATAAATTGCCAATGTTAGCACTTTCTTCGCAGTATTAGGTACTTTGTAAAATTTATTCCCTATAGCACTTCACTAAAGATCCTTGGCTTAGACAGAAAAGGTCAAGGGCTATCCAATCTACTGGTTTTGCAACGGATTTAGTAAGCATCCTGTATCAAATGAATAGAGATAACAAAAGAAATATTTAAAGGAAACCTGCAAATGGTTACAGATAAGACGTTGCTTATACATTTTAATTAATAATTCATATAAAATATGAAATCATTTTCAAACACAATATACTTTTTTTCGAGTAAGTAGTTAAATGTCGAATTCCTAAGGTTAAAAATATGAGTTAGAATTAAATAATATTTTGTACTGTAACAATAAAACAGCAATAATGGGGATGTCTAAACGTAATAACAGTACACAGTAGTATTACTGAGTAATTATCTACTACTGTGTGTAATACTATTATATCTTCATATAATTCCAAACAAAAAAAGTCTTTTATTTTACAGTTTTTTGTATCAGCGTGATACTAGCGACTAATTTGCGGACTTTAAAACGAATAGAGAAGTGTTCTCAGATTAGATGTCCCTTGATAAAAGCCACGATTTGCGTGAAAGTAAAGGACCAAAATACTCCGAGGCGTTATGTCATGATGTCTAAATGCGAGCTGAAACTTATCAAATGTCATGGAGGTTAGTCTACCCTCTCAATCACAAAATGTTTTATATTTGCAAGTATGCTACCATAAAAAACCGTATTTTTGCATTTGTTGAAGTGTTGCATGTCAGTGAAGCACAAGTCACCTCGGACGCTACAAAGTTCCAGATTCGGACCGAGGTGTCCGACACTTTAGTTTTCTATCTATAGAAAACATAATTATGATAACCGATCACCCGTTATGAAAACGAAGTGTCGGAAGCCTCAGCCCGGACCCAGATCGTTCTAGCGTTAGTAATGCTTTACGTTACCAACCGTCTTGAGTTAAGTGGTGGATCTGTTTCTCCCCATTTTCTTTCTCTTTTTCTATTCATATAGATTAAAACAATTATAATGTAGGGCAGACAGGTGCATGTTCTTTATTCCCTTCATCATCATCATCCTGCCCTTTTCTTAACTTCATTTGGGGTCGGGCCTTCTTGAGCGTATGTTCGTTATTCCCTTGGAGTACCTATTATGTGTACCAATCGTCACGATTTTTTTTTTCAGATGTAAACACAACAGTAGTACCTGGAAAGTACTGCAATGGTAAAAAATATGATTCTTTTATTATTCAGTAGTAAACTATTTTTTTTATGAATTCGTTAAAGTAACTGTTTTTACAGCACTTAGGCAACGGGACATTTCACCTGAAAAGGAGGAAGACCCTGTTAACGATTCCAGCCCCTCCAAGATATTGCAAGAATATAGCCCTGTAGATCAGGAAGATCCTGTTAATGCGTCCGGTCCGAGAGACCGTGTAGATCAGGAAGATCCTGTTAACGATTCCAGCCCCCCCGAGATTCAGCAAGAAAAAAACCCTATAGATGATGAAGATCCAGGTAAAGATTCCGATACTTCTGGGATACTGAAAGAAGAAGACCATGTAGTTCAGGAAGAAGTTGCTGATAACGATGAGGTACCTCAAGTAGAAGGTGATAACGATAGTGAAAAAGGTAAGTTACAAGAAGAAAATCATTTGGGTATGTTTCTGGCCGTAATTATGATTAAAAATATCATTATGTGCTCCATTTACGCGACAATAACAGCATGGAATTCCATTTTTGGCCGAGGATTATTTAGCAAATCTACTTCATACTTGTATCAGATAACTAGATAAGGCTAGGCACCTCGCTTTCGATGAATCTCTAAGCGATTCGGATTTATTTATGCCAAACTGATTCTTATTTACTTTATTATATTTACTCCGTGTTTGATAATGTCGTGATGGAACTGGCAAAGTGGAATTAAGTCATGAAGTATGTTGACAGGGAATGACCAATCTGGAGCCAACTGTCCTCAGAAGTGCTTAAATCGCAGAGTGATGGTGTGTGCGCGCTGTCCTCACGGCATCTATCGGACGTTCATGAGCAGCTGCTTCATGAGGATGTATCAGTGCCAGCATCCTAATGAAAGTGAGTCCAGTGTACAATCGAGCTATTTGAATTTTAGGCCACTTTGGCACTCTGACTAGACACATTTCATCGGAATCATTGGAGCAGTGCAGCTATACAAATAAGTGTTATCCGTCTGTTGAATAGTTTAACATTACACAATATCATACGGTGTGTATAAATATTTACTATCATCATCATCATCATTTACTGTATTTAGTGCTCGACTATACCTAAGTGCAGAGGTTCTTAGTAAAACAATTAGGAGAAAAACTTATAATTTATGAGGTATTTTAGAAACCTGGATGAGGTGGGCCAGTTATAGGTAAGCATTAAATTTTCGAATAATCGAATAACCTCCAATAAGCCAATAAGTCAGCAGTCCACTGCTGTTAAAACCCCATAAAACGCCATGAGACTATAATATGCTGCGTATTAATTAAGTGATCACTTTCAGAGCTGGAACTGGTATCACGACACGCTTGCACAGGCTCAGCACCATATATGGGTGAGATGCCGAAGCCGTTTGGGGAAAAAGTGGAGCCTTTTGATGATGATCCCGTACTTAACCATATTTACCACAGATTGAGTGTACAAGATTGAGTCTGCTAACAGTCTTACGATATTAAATATTTAGATTTTGGCCATTTTTTTCATCTACAACCAAATTATGAATGGTTTCCACACAATGACGGCTCCTTTTATGGCATTGTTGTTACAAAAAAAACTACTAACATTCATTCGAATTGCGACTGCCAGAGTGATACTACAGACTGCATTGCTGCAGAAACAGTCAATTATCCAGTACGTCCTTCAACTTACTTCAAATAGGGATCTTGTAGTGCCTTTTGAGTTTATAAAGCTAAAACACAATGCAATTCCAAACTACTTGAGTAAGAAATCCTACTATTGCTCGAACAATTTCTTTGTTGTTTTAAAACTCAGGGTTTAAGTAACAAGATTTTGTCCAACTCTTGTAAAATAATTAAAGAAGGCGATAAATTAAATTCATTTATCAATCGAAACCCAGGAATGTGCCAACTAGTGGAAGCCGCTCAACCCCAATTACAAAGAAAAACCGCAAATCGATGTACAGGTTAGCCGTTTGGCACACGCATACTAGAGGTCAAAACAAAATTTTTGACCCGCAGTTCCTAAAAAAGTTCCCTGTGGGGGAGTGGTAAAACATTTTTTTTGTATGAAAAAAAAATCCAAAACCTATCGTGTGTGGTATCATACGAAAGGGCTTTTTGAGGCGATTCTAAAAATATATACATAAATATATATCATTACATTTCGGCCATTTTTCTTTAATTAAAACAAAAAGAATTTTCGAAACATACCAAGTTTGGGCTCCTCCAGATACGATATGGCTGATTTTTTTTGTACAATAGGTATACCACAAATGATACGTGATAGACTCATGTCTAACCCCAAGAAAGCAATTTTGAAAATAATTACATTAAGTATTTTTTTTTTTTTTTCAATTTTACAAAGTGACATAGTCAGCTCCCCAGCAACCCGCCGCGTCTACCGCAAAATGGACGAATATATACCTAGGAATACTCCTATATATTATTAAAATATACATTATTAAAAAAACCGCTCCGCGCCTATGTATTGCGAAGAAATTGAAAACGCGTTGCATTGCGGAGGTTATCCGTCAGGATAATCCTACGTCTCGTTTACCCGGGTAAGGCTACTTTATCCGGCCTCCGACTATTTCTGAGTCCGGATTTTACAAGGATGACGGATGACTTCTTGTCAGAACTGAATAAATTTTACATAACCTTCATACATATATTTATTTATATTCCGGTTTCTTGGCTGGGACAGTGGCGATCAAGGGTTCGCTTCTTTACACTAAACAAAATGAATGTTTTATAAATATTTTAAACAAGGAATAATATAACGAAATAAGCTGTAAAATGAGAACGGAAAACAAAAAGAGAATTTTCTAAAATGACACGTTTATTTATAACGGGTGTCCCAAAAAGGACGCAAGATTTCAATTTGCCGCCATTTTGTATTTTAGTGCTGGCAACCCTAAAAAAAACTATTTGACAGCTGAATGTTTAGGGTTTGTAAAAATGGCGGGTTATAGGAAAGATTTATTATTGAACAATATTTCAAAAGTAATGAAAGTTTGGCGGGTACGGTTCGAAAATTCCTTGTCGTGTGATCTCTCGATTCGGTGATCAGAATTGGCCCCCTAGATCTTGCGATTTAACGCCTTTAGACTTCTTTTTAGGGTTATTTAAAGTCTAAAGTCTATGCCAATAAGCCCACAAGCACTCATGCTTAAAAAGAGGAAATTCGACGCTGCATCGGAGAAATTCAGCCGCATCTATGCAAAATGGTCATAGAAAATTTTGACAAAAGAGTGCGTATGTGCCAGCAAAGCCTAGAAGGACATTTGCCTGACGTATTATTCCACAAATAACCCTATTTTATGTATTTCAAGATTTTATATACAAATGTATTAACGAAAAAAAAAATGTTTTTCATCAATTTCAAATCTTGCGTCCTTTTTGGGACAGCCTTTAGCTATTTTAGTTAGTTAGCAATTTTTTGTTGAGTATGTATACAATTATAGATATTTATATTGTAATATTATTGTATTGACTTTCCTCTAGCCCAGTATTATACTCAGTGCTATAGGTACTAGTCTACCCTTCGCCTTCGAAAAAACCAGCCAAGAGCTTGTCGGACCATGGGACCAGGCTTATGGAGGGTTCCATACCTTCATACGACATGAGAAAGCCATAAAAGTAAAAGAAAAGTACGCCACGTTCGCGGCACATACGTCCTTTTAATAAAAATAGAAGTTTTAGGAAGAACCTTGTTAATGATTCAACACTAATTTCCGTAAACACTAACACACACAGTTTGGCAGAATAAGAAAATGTAAAATAGGGTTTATTTCGCCAGAATAAATGATTTATTATTTTATTATTTATTTTCGTGGAAAGTATTAACTATTAGCTTAGTCACACACTTCTATCTGTACGCGCCCAAATCTGGCGCTCCGCCAACCAATGATAACCTTCTATTTTCGATAGATGTCACACGCCACGCCCACGTGTCTATCAACTGATACATTTTGATAAACATGTAACGATTTAAATTTGTCATTCATGTGACTCGTAATTAAATATATTATACCTAATTAAGAGTTCCGGATGCGCTTGCTCAATGAATGTAAGGAAGTACCTAAGTAATACATAGTATGTGTATGTTTACGCTTTAATAAAGAACGTACGAACAGGCGGCCTTGCCAAGACGACAGGAAACAATCGGTGACAGGAAACTTAAATAATGTATATGGAAATAGTCACGAGACTTTTCGTAGCATCTGTCATCGCGATACATTTTGCTTTTCGTTTAGCGTTTGCCGATGTAAGTTTGTCATCTTGGCTAGGTCTCTGCTGCTGTTTTGTAAAACGTTCGCTTCGATTTTCTATCGATCGAACTTTGTGTAGATACTGAATGTCACTATATCATAAACAGTAAAACCTGCATACTTAGGTATACATAATTTTACGTAGTCCCCGCAAGCAAGTATCTATTATAGGTACCTAGAATATATTTTCTTTGATTTGTTGGTATATTCTTAACCAATCATACGACCTTATGTAGTTAGGGTACATCGAATCATTCAAAATCACTTCGGCATATGGTACTAACCAAGAGGGTATACTAACAATTAAATATTTATTATTATCACAGTTCAATATTGCTAGTTAAACACCTTCACCATATATCTATAAAACATGTCATTCGCAATCAATAGCCAGTGACTCGTGACGATCCTCACAGCGATCTAAATCAGTGTCACCACTATAGGAGGATATATAAATTGCTGCATAAGCAGCGCATATACAAGATAGCTTAATATATAACATTTACAACTTTCGCGGTTTGAACACATATTAAATCACATTTACAAACGGGTCTATCGCGATGGGGTGTCGGACTATTGACAATAATTAACATTTATGTGTAGTGGGTGGTTTGAAAATGTGATCTCAAACTTTAAATGCACTTTTCGTGGGGTAGTCACACAAATCTCTGTTTTGACATTTTGCTGGGACGTCAGTTAGCCGCGACCACGACCAGTGAAACCTGTGTCGAAACGTCGGTAAATAAAGGTAACAAAATAAATTCGCGATAGACCCGTTTGTAAATGTAGCTTAATATATTTACGGCGCAAGCTACTACAATATTCAAAAATACATAATTGTGCAACTGTCTCCATTTTGGTAACATGATCCAGGATGAAATAAAACTATGAAAACGGATTATATCGCGTATATTGAATTTATAATACATCCCGACGTTTCGAACCCTTTACAGCGTTCGTGGTCAACGGGTGACGGGGGATATAATCCGTTTTCCTAGTTTTATTTCATGAGTAACTATCGCGGTAACCGAAGAAAATATTATGATCCAGGATGTTATTATAAGTATTAAAATCCAAGTATAAATAAAATTTATAAAATGAGCTTTTGAACCAAAAATTAGCACCTTATTAATACAGTTCCAACCGAACCAACGTAAACAAACTTCTCTTAAGATAATGATTAAATAAAAACACCAGTCTATAAACAAAATAAAACAATAAATATAAAATAATTGTTCTTATTTTAAGGAAGCAAAAGTTTCTTTTTCCTTTTTTGTAGTACTAACCAAATTTTACATGTTTATTAAATCCCGTTAACCTAATATATATTTTTATTTTGAGGTTTTGTCTTTATTTTATTAAGATAACCTTCTCCCTACACTCAGCTTAACTTGGAGGCTGATTCTTTTTTAACATTTTGATGAGGTTTTCTGTAGGCATCTTATATTTTGATACGACCTTGACCGTGAGCACTCAAAAGCAATCAAAAGTTATGTCATAGGTATTCCGCTCGCACTTATTGGTGCGCGTGAGATGCCTGATGTCATGATCACGACTCAACGTAGTATCAAAATGAGATGAAAACCATATCAAATTGTTAGAAAAGAATCGCTTTCCTGAAAGGGAAAGACGTGTCCATTTGCAAAAACAGTAAAGCTACGTCTGGGCGCCGTGATAATACGTTCGGCTGCTTTGGAGGAATCCGATTACCAGCCTAATACTTATACCATAGACCAACAAATAATAAGAAGTACAATAGGATATTCCAAAAATATAAAGTTATTACTATTATTCTTTCTTGACAAGGATCTTTTTATCCAAAATACATAGATAATATTATCCCTGACACAACGGGGTTGCGAAATGCATCGCATTCATAATGTGTGTTTTTAGTTTTTAAGATATATTTCATGAATGCTAGTTTTAAGGTATACGTTTTATACTTAACTATTATATTTATCTATGGGCGAATAGTTGCCTTAAAATAAAGAGTTTGCATTCATTCATTATTCAATTGCTTAGAGCAATTAAACATCATTTAGAGGTCGCTATACATGAAACAAAAATTAATTAACCCATCAATAATTATAATTTGGAAATGTCTTTATTGGTTCTTAACCTTTCGTATGCTTAGGAGCAGATCTGCTCCATATACATATATTAAACTTAAACATGAAGTTGTCACGATTTCTATTTATATGGCAATTTTTTGACATGCGCATACGCAAGCTTAATACATTTTTTATTAAATATTAAGTAGTAATAAGTAAGGTTTGTGTTTTCTTGTCTGCATGAGGTACCCATGTAATTGCAAATCACAAAATCGTAGCGACCAGTAAATCATCAGCATATGAGTTCAAATTTGGCACATATATTATTGTTTCATAAAAGAATGAAAGGAGTCTTGTGAAAGTCGACTTTATTTTACTTTTATTTTCTCCATACAAAGTTTGACCAACATATCGTAAAATGGGGTGAAAATTCGTGATGCTGAACTAGATGACGGTATCATTATGTTTTATGATTGAAGCGGTTGCTCAGTCGTCAAATAGTTGGCAGGATCATATCGGGATATCATATCAGGTATATCGGGATTGCCAGTTTTTTCTCCTATTTTGCGTTACCTTATACTTTTTGCCATAAATATTGGACGTTTGAATACCGAGCGATTAAAAGAGACAAACAATGTCATTATCATGCTGTCACGTAGACAATTAGGTACGATAATAATATCCGTACTGCTGTCCAAAATATATCTACAATATTTTGCACCAATCTATTCGTCGTATTATCCATGCTTATATTTAACCCAAGGGACGCTTTCCGGGTGATAAGTATATCCGGTACAAGATCTGGAGGCGTATTCTGATTGTACCGACAGGTTATGAACTTGATCTGGATTTATTATTGATATGACACTGACAGATCATACTCAGATCATATTCATAACCTGAACAATCAGAACATGCGTCATGTATCAGGTAAATATTTGATAAGTTAAAACCTATGTGCCCGCGACTACGTCCGCTTAAAACTCATTAGAAAATATTTATACGTGATGGAAAGAAAACTTTATTTTTTTTATTTGTTTTTGTAAAATCGTAGCGTTGGGTGTCGTACCCAAAAGGTAAAAACGGGACCCTATTACTAAGACTCCGCTGTCCGTCTGTCTGTCTGTCACCAGGCTGTATCTCATGAACCGTGATAGCTAAAGAGTTGATTTTTTTACAGATGATGTATTTCTGTTGCCCCTATAACAACAAATACTAAAAAGTACGGAACCCTCGAAAATATGAATAGCAATCATTAGGCCTTTCTCTAGCAACATCATCCATTCGAAATGATTTAACAATTTTCGCTCGATATAAAAAAATCACGAACATAATAGGTACTCTTTATTTCACATATCAATAAAATAAAACAGTTATTTAATATTTGCTAAAAATTTATATGTGGCATCATTTATGATTGTAATTTGAGTAGCAAATAGCAAATCAGTTACACTCCTTGTTTTTTTTTTTTTTTGCTTTAAATAACTGTATTGGAAACATGCACCAAACCGTGATGAGTGGAGGCTTTCCTAGCAGTGGGACCCAAAATAGGCTATATAATAATAAAATTAATAATATAATAATAAAAATAAATTTATTATATAATATTTACTTTTGTTCATTCATAACAAACAAGTGAAGTTTTCGTCTTTGTAGAAATATACAATATCTGCTCTAGTATTGTGTAATCTGTAAAAATACGTACATGTATACGTTAAAATTCATAAGAATCATAAGATGTTATATTATTGTAGTCTTATGCACGAAACAAACACCGTTCTCGAAAAATAACATAATTATCATTTCTGGCATACATTTCCAGTTATACAGCTACAGCTAAGTTAACGTTTAACAGAAAACAACCATATCCTGTTTATCCTAATTAAATTTTAATGATCCCAGCATCTTTCACAATGTTTTTCAAAAGAAAAGTGGGGAATTATGGCAATATTTCTATTTTTTGACCTACAATAATTGTAGGTCAAAAGAAAATAATACCCCATAATGATATTAATGATACTAAAATTTTAAAATAATCCCAATATACCTATTCCAAATCTTACAGGAAACATTCGTAGATAGTTTATTTTTGTTAACATAATTAAGGTTAATACATGTTATCGTTCCTAAACCGTTTTTTCTGTTATCCATAAGTAGTTTAGTCGGTAGCTGGTGCCTATTGAATATTGAGGAAATACCTACAACCTACTTCCAAGGAATAAGTAAAAGGAAATATACCGGGATTCTATTTCATAATTACGTATGTTAAATTGAAATTGATTTTAGACTGAATAAGACCCCACAAATCTACTTGTTGAGATTAAATTGATTGTTTTCCGTTCCGAAGACGTTTCTGTTGTGTTTAAGCGTTGTCACTCGACGCCTACTTGATTGGATGAGGCCTGTATTCGCACAGATGTTTGAATTCCTTTTAGATTTAAGCTGCACTCACATTGAGCACGGCCTGTTTTTTTATTTATCATGAAGTAGTACATAACATAGGGGATATTACTGCAATGTTTTTATTGATGTTGAGAGCCCCAAATAAACTTTCAAGAGAGGATATCTCGAAAACTATTCACGATATCGATAAACTTTACGAAATTAAACTTGTAGCAAATTTAATCAGCTTTCGTTTCGTGTAAGTCGACATGTCGCTAAGACGAAAAGTTTCCAAGATATAAGTGAAAAACCGAAAAAAGGGACCTTCAAACCCCCCTCCCCCCGGCTCAAGGGCTACGGCCGGGGACTTTTGATATGTTCACCTCCTAACTAGTCCAAACAAAGTTACGGAGTCAAAAATTGTGTTCCAAGCATTTCCCTTTATATCCTCTTGTTGCTTGGCCTATATAATGTGAACAACGCTTAAGATTCGTTAAGCTGGCAAGTCTCTCGCTCCAACAACTGTTAACACCCGTGTTTCAGACTGCGCGTTAGCTAAGACTAAGCACAAAAGGGTGAAACTCCTGAAATTCGCAGTTAGTTTTAAGTCATTTGCGTATTGACAATCAAGCGATTCAGTTGTGAAGCGTCTTGTTTGTATAGGGCTTCATTACCTACAGTGTTATAAATAATCGTTTGGAGCTATTTATAGATATTACTCGTAGATAATTACGAAACACTGTCGCATGAGATGAAATGCTCCCAGACTATGATTACTACGAGTAATACCGTAACCGTAACACCGACGATAACCGTAGTATACAGTAAGCCTTTTACCTCATCATATCCGTATGTCAAACTTTTTGTACTCAGAAGCGATATTAAAATGTATAGTCTAAAAGTATTTGCAGCAGTTTAGTTAATGGTTCTTCATAATAGAGATTTCTCTTTTTGTTAAGCTACCAAATAATAGTAGATACTTTAGACGCATAGTCTGATACGTCTCTTTTGCATGACTGTACAGTCGGCATCAGATATATCGGAGCGGCCGAGGTGCTCAAAAATATCTGAACACGCACCTAGCGCCTTGACAATACAGGCGTGTTCAGATATTTGTGAGCACCTTGGCCGCTCCGATATATCTGATGGCGACTGTACCTATCACGTTTAGTAGGCCAATTCGAACGTGCAAATAACATCAAAATGATGTCTAAATAATGTGTTAGTTATCATGCGAGACAGACGCACGGGCTAATGAGAACAAAATTACATTATTTAGATATCGTTTTGATGTCAGGTGTAAGTTTGAATTCGCCCTAAGTTAAGTTTAACATCACATACACCTACCAGTTCGCACACGAAGTCCAAGGATACCCTACGCCATGATGGAGGCGCAAACGCTCCGTCGAATCATAGCCAAACCTTTGCCAATTACTACCACATATCTAGTGCCATGTTAATTCCTTAATTTACAAACGTTCATTTTAAAACTATCAGGCCAATAAAATTCGAACGTACACTGACATCAGATATCGTGCATTTCGCTCGTACTTGTTCGCACATAATGGCTCGGGCGGGACGCACGATAACCAAATAACATGATGGTTCAAATATCATTCTGATGTCAGTGTACATTCGAATTGGCCTGTATATGTAGGGCTGTATTCGGAAACTGAAGGCACAATAACAATGGACTAGTAAATTCAATGTACTAACCTAAATATCTTTATGGCGCGTGACGTGACACACACACACACACACACACACACACACACACGTGGCTTTTGTTCTGAAGCGAGCGAACGCCTGCAATAAATACATAATTCTTTGCTTTTATTATTATATAATTATAATGTAGTAGAATAAAGCCTCTGTATCGCAAGTGCATCGCTGTGACACTGTCTACAAACAGTCATAGCATATGCTACACGTATATACGTGTATACATATTTTTGAATGAGTCTGGACATAGTGTCAAACTTTTGAATTCGTCATTGCATTTTCGGGCTCCATCCATCTGAGACGTCACTCTGAGTATTTATGGTGCAAATTGGGCGTTGCAACAGTTAGGGAGGGGACACTTGTTACCTGAAACTAATCAGGAATCACATTTACAAACGGGTCTATCGCGGGTCTATGTGTAGTAGGTGGTTTAAAAATGTGATGTCTACCTCAAACTTTAAATGCACTTTTCGTGGGGTAGTCACACAAAACTCTGTTTGAACGCAATAAAAACGTTTGGTTTTTTGCCTACTTTTGGGTCATTCTCATGATACATAAAAATTTTACGAAAAGTCGTGGCAAAGACGCAACCGCAGATATATCTCAGAGAATGACCCTTTTACAGGAGATTTATTTGGGATTACTAACAAACAAACTACCTACTTAAATGTTTTTTCTTTGATGGCTTTTCCGGTTTTCAGAATCCCCGTGGCGTGGGATCAAATGCAAGCAGGTTTTCGCGAACATTTATTTTGCAACCCGAAATTCAACTGTGCCTGCGGTTTTGACCAACATATTTAATTAGTAAGTACCTACAGTCAAGAAATATGATTTCTATATGCCATTCCGCATCTTGACAGTGACAATCAACATGAATAGCAATAGGAATTTCATATTATTGTAACTTTGGTGTGACAAGTTGTGAGTAGAAAGTATTAAATGCCAAACTAGAATAGGGAATGTACAAAAACAGTACCTAATTAAGGCGGCACATACTGCGGCCATAATTATGAGGTACAACGGATTATAAAAGAATCTGGACATTCTTAGATTCAACGGGAATTAGTAATACATAAATTATAATATTTAAAGGGCTGACACAAAAGATCTCAAGTGACACTTAGACCTCACTTTCAATAATATAAAATATGTGGAATAGGCAATGTTAAAACAACTTTGTCCCAACCCTTCGGATCTATGCGGACGCGCGCGCAGCATTCCTAGTCGCTGACTGTGACATTCGGTTATTCCACTGCATCGTTTTATTGCTTGCTTACAAATTGTGTTTTATTTATATGTTGCAATTGGTTAGCGATTGATTTATTATCCGCATGCAGTTGAAGGACCGTAAATGAATGCAAAACAAAAAAATGGAACAAAGCAAGCCGTTTTAACACGACTGGTAAAAAATTCAGGTGTGGTTTGAAACCACTGAAAATCGAATCCTCAGCAGTTATTACATAATACTTATAACTTGTGGACTACCTACATGACGTGAAATAGGGGTGACCAGTTAATATGACACAGCAACTAAAACCGATTTTGTTTGTGAATATTATAATTAGTTTAGCCGCAATGTACTAATTTTAGTTACAAAATCCTGAGTGCTTCCGTATAGTGTTTTCATAGCTCGTGATATTGAAAAAACCGGCCAAGTGCGAACGTCGCGCACGAAGGGTTCCGTACCGTTACGCAAAAAACGGCAAAAAAATCACGTTTGTTGTATGGGAGCCTCACTTCAATATTTATTTTATTCTGTTTTTAGTGTTTTTAGCTTTAAGACGAAAGTGAAGGACCCGTGCGAAATCGCGTTTTCATACAAACGTATTTCATTTTCCTCCCTGGATTTTTACATTACTTTGACACAATTTGTTCTATTATATAAACAGCTATGCCCTTTTTTTCGAATTTTTAATTATTATAAGAGTCGGTTTTAATTTTTACATTCAAATAATCGAAACGTGGGGCTTAGCTATTAGACCAAGAGAAGTCTGCAGCGATTTTGATAGCACATTTTATACGTCATAATTTCATAGAAGTTTGACGTTTAAAATTACACTTGCACTGCGTATGCTATTAAAATCGCTGCAGACTTTTGGTCTAACTCTATAAAGATAAAGAAAGTTTATTATTCAAAGAGGCATATTACTGATATTACAATGCGCTTATGAACGTCCAATAAAGCTACGTCGGCTCTAACCCTACACTACTGCCCCGAGAAGATTTAAATCCCACCTCAATTGGAGGAGGGTATCCCAATATGGGACCGGCAACAAACTCGGCGGGACACTTTTTTTTTCAAACAATACATCTTATAGTTAACATGCATTACGAGTAAATAAGAAAAAATACAATTTAAATTACTATAGAACTAAATTACTATAAATCAAATTATGTAAAAATGTTTTCCATAATGTCAATAACCAGAGAGGATACGTTTGTATGGAGAAGCGGCCATCCCCTTTCCTCTTAACTTTATAAATATTATTATTATTATTGCGAGCCTATTGTATCCCACTGCTTGGCAAAGGCCTCCCCCTTCTTCCACTCCTCCCGGTTTTGAACTACATCTGACCAGTCTCTCAAAAAGGAGTCCAAGTTATCCCGTCATCGCCGACGAGGTCTGCCGGATCCCCGGTTATAAATATGTCGTAAACATGATAGCTTGCCGCTTTTATCACCACGTTTTACAATGTAAAACTACATATTAAGTCGTCCAACTACCCTATTTTAAGGTCAAATCATGAATAGTCCAATTTTGTCTGCTAATCGTTGCAATCATGTACTAAATGCTGCCATTTGTAAATCTTATTTTACGGTGGAAAATTTAATAATAACGTTTCATTATCAAGAATAACTTGAAGTTTTCGAAGAATATAAAATAAATGTTAAAATTAACATACAATCACAATATTGTACCTACCAATTTTATACAGTTTAGTTTACTTAATAAGCAGTAACTTTCTTAAACAATTTCAAAATGTTTGTCCCGAACTCATTAGCATAGAAAAAGTTGTAAACGAATCAGAGCGGTCTGGAACATTTGCATGACGGAGTATCTTCCAATAGAGCCTGGTCAATATTGCCGCGGAGGCGATCGTTTCACTCGGGCGAACCAGTGTAGATAAAGTCGATGTCAACTTTGACATCTTGTGATTGCGCCTATAACATTTCAAACTGAACACACATTTTGTGATTGCGAACTTTCCTATCTGTGCTTATATAGGTACGCTACTCATGTCGATACCTACTGTATCCTTCTTAATTAAAACCTAGCAACTGGCGATTTCTAAAATATTGTTGACGGTGAGTAGTGGTGAGTGGCCGAATTTATCTACAAATCAGCCACCAATCGATTACTAGTTTTGTTCATCTGTCATCATTTTGCCGTGCTTGAGTTTGAAAAGGATGTCTCTGACAACATTTCAATAACTAACCAATACTAGGTACCTATTATGAATGAAAATGTCATTCATATTATTACAAATGTAATAATTTATTTACATATCAAACTGTCTAATACGTGTCACTGAACTATGCGTAAATAGTATCTCGTGATTTATTATGGCACCAAGTTGTGAGTAAGCCTCACCTACACAACTTAGAAAGGAAATAGTCCACATATCGAACCTGACATTTGATTGTATTAATCACCGAGTAAAAGTAGATCGGATAACTTGGCTCACCGCTTACAGGTGGGCGGTCACATGCTTCAGACAAATACAGAGCAAACTTACATCTGCTATCGTCAAACCTCACACTACGATACTAATCAAACAACGATAGCCCTAGGTCTCGATTTGTTCGAGCGCATCGGTTTGTTTGTACAGGTGATATAATAGACTGAAATGTAGTGTGCGTTGACGGATTGATGATTCAGGCGAAAGCGAATCTTAACAGGCCAATAATAAGGCAGTTTCAGATATGGTATAAAATTATCCCGTAGGATATTCATCTAAATAGTTGTCAGTAAAATAAATCTAATATTTACCAAGCCTAAAACTGTATGGTAAGCTTTGTTGAGTGTTGCCTTAAAAAAATACATCGATTTTATACGAATAGACCAAGTGGGAAATAATATCTAATATCCCCTTGATCCCCTTAATAACTCGTTTACGTTATCTTATACTATATCAATGAGGAAGGGGATAATTACTGCTCGGTGACTGATTGAGGGTTTTCTCTACTAACACTAATAAGGGTTTAGTTCGGTTTCCTCACGATGTTTTCCTTCACCGAAAAGCGACTGGTAAATATCAAATGATGAAAATGTCCTCCTAATCTAATGCTGGGATTAATTCCTCTTAGTGTAAGCGGAAAATTGCTGGTATCGTAAAATGGTCCTATTTCTCTCCAATATTTCCTCTAAATTAAGGTAATTATGCATGTTTAACGTTAAATAATTATACAGACTTGGAGCATAATTATCCACAGGGTAGCAAAGTATGACCATTTTGCAGGACCTACTCACCAATACAAGATTAGAATTTAGGTACAGTGTTAACATGTTTTATTGGTTTTTGTTGATCATATAAATATTTAAGCGTACCCAAAGAAATCGCTTCGTAATCGCAACATGCATGGCACATCACTGCCCTTGCCAGATGTAAAAACCATAAAAATATGGTGATAAAACAAGCAATAACGGCCCCTAATCCGTTGTTTATAAGAACTTCAGCACCAGAATTCTAAGTTGCGTGGAGCTGTACGCACTTTCAGCCTTGGCGCGATGTCACTTGTCGCTTCCATTCATGCTCGCTGATCGGGGCCAGTTGTAGGGATAATAAACTTAGATTAATGTCCGGCTAATTATATAATTATAATCGCTTCGTTAACCGCAAATAATGCTTAAATACTACCTACATACATGTATGATTTTATTTAACTTTTTCGATCGATGTATTAAAGCAGAAACAGACCAGTGGCAGCATGGTTGCATTTTTATCGCCAGTCACCATGCCTGTCACTTTTGCACTTACATACTTGTTAGTACTAGATAGGTATGGTGACAGGCGATAAAAATGCGACCGTGCTACCGCCGGGCACAGTTTTTAGTGAACAGTCACTGACAATACTTACACTAAGCACTCGTTCACGTTATCTTATACTAAGTATATCAATAAGGAAGGGGATAATTACAGCTCGGTGACTGATTGAGGGTTTTTTTACTCGATCAAACATGAACTTACCTACCTGCTTAGCACATTACTCGACGGGATATTAAATCGGATATTGAAGCCGATACTGATATTACATATGCGATGGGATCATGGCGTTTCAATCAGGCTGTTATTATTAAAGAAAATTACAAAAAGTCGACTGCCAACATTCAGTAATGCAGAGCCGCCTGAAGAAGAAGAAGATAAAAAAAACCGGCCAAGTGCGAGTCGGACTCGCGTACGAAGGGTTCCGTACCATTGCGCAAAAACGGCAAAAAAGTCACGTTTGTTGTATGGGAGCCCCACTTAAATATTTATTTTAACTCCCTTAGCTATCACGGTTCATGAGATACATCAGCCTGGTGACACAGACAGACATACGGACAAAGGAGTCTTAGTAATAGGGTCCCGTTTTTACCCTAAGGGTACGGAACCCTAAAAAGTCTTAAAGGTGACTGCTGCTACTGAGCTCCTAGTGTAGTGTTTCAGAGGAAAAGGAAATCTGTCACTGTTGATTGCCTTGGTAGATTAAGTGATTGATTGAATTGATCAAGGAAATTGAAGGTAGGAGTAATATTACCATTTCCCGCAGCTGCAGTCTCTATTCGAACTTCGTGGATGGCACAAATTATAAGGGTAAAATGATTCGTTCTTAAATCAGAGTAATTGTTGATGTTGTGTCCACGTAAATCGATAGTGAAGCTATAATATCCAATGCCATAATGTGGTTCCATTACAAGTACAAGCTGCAATAGAAGTGGTTAAAACTACGCATCAAAAGTACCTGATATTCTTTAAAAAATAGTGAAAATGATTAGAGGGCTAACAACAATTATTTCATGCTGACTGTAAGTTTACATGTTGTGAATACTTGAGCGTGTTAACCGAAGTTTAACTATCGGCTATCTCCATTGTGCCGCCGTCCAGCATTGCCAAATGATCAGTGAAGACGAATTGGCACTAAGCACGCCCACGTCGACCTCAATCACAGATAATTGGATCAGTCGACCGCCGAACCCCATATTGAGTGATCATTACCTGTGCCTGGAACTGCTAAGGTTAGTGGTGGGGAGTGACATTTGAGCCTTTCCATAGACCAGGTCTTGACTGCGCTGGACCTTTAGCAGTAGCCAGCGATGTGTGTTTTATACGGATATCGCTTAAATTTTATAAATAGCTATTGCATAATGTACATTAGTAGGTATTTTATAAATTCTATAAAAAAACCTCACTTAAATTCGAGTTGACACGCAAGCAGTTCCAATTTGTAAACAAAAAAATCTGCGATGCCCTTTCAAAGTCAAAGTTAAATGTCATTGCGATGTTATAGTATATAGTATAGTAGGTAAGTTATGTTTTGTTTATTTATAAAAGTAACCGTGAAACGACTTCTGTGTAACATTTTTATTGATTTTGTATTATTTAATCCATTAAGTTTTCAAACCAAGAGAGCTTGTCTTTTACCGGCTTCTCAATACTGATGAATTAAATTTAAAGTGAGGTTTCTATAGAACTATTTCTTTGTTCTCTTGTATTCCTGGAACAAGTGCGCAGCGACAGTAGCTCGCGCGCGAGATAGACCAAACGTCTCTTTCTGTATTAATTTGGATTAGTTAACATTTGCTTGTATGGAAATGTGGTCGATACGCTCTTAATTAAATTGCATTTTTATTAGTTCTATGTCTTTATTAGGTCTTAACAGATACCTAATGCCAAAGTATGAAAGTTTGGGATTACCCATTAAGTTTATAAATGCTTGTGCCAGGAGAGGAGACCTCACACTTCCATTACCTACATAGTAGGGTACAAACCAACTAATTTACAATTTACAAATAACATAATAATTATAAACTAATAATATATATCAAACTAAAACTACCATTATATTAAACTAACTAAAACTAAAATTATATATAAACAATGTCCTGATGTCGAATGAAACTGCAATAATACCTAGAGGTACTCGTGATATACTTTTACAACGTCATAAATGGAAAACCAGGTCCAACGTCACGGAACTTGGGCTTAGAGAGAGAAAACCAATAGAGCGATACTGCAACTGTTTATATTTACAACGAAGACTAGGACTTACCTTCTATTCTAGGAGCGGCATTCAGATTTTAAGAATCTTAACTTGTTTTTTTTACTACAAAATTTTAAAAAGTTGTGATTATTTAAAATATTTAAATTTTTTGTTGTTTCCTTATGTTCGCTGGTAGAATTGAGTGAGTTTTTAATAACGTTCATTTAGATTTGATTTGGTTTAATTTGGTATGATATTTCACTAATTTTGTGTTTCACTTGGTGGCAAACATTTTTTAACCTCGTGCCTTGCCCCCTTATAAAACAAAGAGGTAACTATTGTCACCACTTTATAGGTACCTAGATCGAAGATAAACCGCTAGTTTAGGCTGTAGAACAATCCAAAATTTACATACAGTCTACAATTATAGGTAAGATTAAATAACGGTTGAAGTAATCTCCCAAATTATTGTTATGAACCAAGTATACAAAGTTTATTATTGCTCATTTAACTTAATAAAAGTAAATATTCCAAAACGTATGTAGGTCAAAATAGCGCGGTTTTGGGTAAGATGCAATGCCAATTCGCAACAATTTGGATCGAGCATAAATATCTACACTCGCCGGTAACAAACGGTACAACAAGATAGAATAGCCGATGGGATTACCATGCACTGGACTAACCTTAATGCTGCAGCAATGGCGGAATCCTCTCGATGCGACTGGTTCTTCTTAACGTTCAGCACCTTTTCCTCTTTCACACACCGGCCGGCGGTACGCTAAACGTCTTAGGTCTTCTGTCACGCACGTTTTAACACCAAAACACTTAGGTTTGGAGGTTTATTCCATAAAAATAGATTAAATCGATGGCGGTCGATCCGCACGCTCCGGGCGTCTCGTTAGTTCTTGTTTTCGCCAACAGAGGCTCTGCTGAGCTTGTCCTTAGCATGCATCCGGGTAATTTCGGATGATCCTATTGGCTAAAATGTCTATATTGTATCGTTTTGAAGTGCGTTTTGGCTTTGCATCGATAAACGGATTGAAGCGCGTGGAATTTTGATTAATTACTTAAAACTAAACGTTAAGAACGGAACACCTTTAATCTTTTCATCAAAGAGCCTTACGGGAAAAACATGAACAACAAAGTGGCAGGTTGAAAGAGGAAAATCGTCTTACCTATTAAAACATTACAACATGAAACGGTCACAGTAAAAAACACAGCATAAACTAAATTTGAGGATAATTTCATGTGCCATCTATTTTTACGACATCGCAAAGATATCATTTACAAAAAAACCGGCCAAGTGCGAGTCAGACTCGCGTTCCAATGGTTCCGTACATTACGGAATTTTTAATGTGAAACGTGAGTGATTTTTTTGTAAAAACCCGTAGTAAGAGGTCGGATTAAAACTAAGTAATTAAGTCCGACTCACGCTTGACTGCATATTTCTTATAAGTTTTTCTGTCATTTGTAGGTAAAGAACTGTTTTGTGTATTTTTTTTAAATTTTAAACCTAGTAGTTTCGGAGATAAAGGTAATTTTTTGACTATTTTCTTAACTTCTAAAGTATTTATTTTAAAAATACAAGGAATATATTGAGATCCTCAAAATGAGCTCTTTCATTTGATATGTAACACGATATAGTTTGAATTTTTTTATTTTTTAGTACTCTCATTTACCCCTTAAAAGTGGCCCCCATGTTTAAAATTCATTTGTTAACGTTACATTTCCGTCTTTGGGTCACAAACTTACATATGTGTACCAAATGTCAACTTAATTGGTCCAGTAGTTTTGGAGAAAACGGGCTATGACAGACGGAGCGACAGACAGACAGACAGACGCACGAGTGATCCTATAAGGGTTACGTTTTTTCCTTTTGAGGTACGGAACCCTAAAATTAAGTAGATGAGGCCGTTACTTTCGCGCCATAGAGCATTCTGCGTAATTAAACTAGTACATATAAGGAGGTATCTAGGAAACAATAAGATTTGTGACGACCCAGACGAAGGATTATGCGCTTCAAACACATTGAAATTTAATACTTAGGGTGAATAGACAATGCACAGAACAACAAACCGAGGCATTTAAATATTTTTTTAAATAAATTGGTGTATCGCTGAGAGTAGATGAGCAGATCGTATCGCTTAAAGTGACTTTCCGATAGCAACTGCAGGTGCACTACTGCTGCGGTATTATTGCTGCGGCGTCACCGATTTCCTTGATAAATTGAGTGACGGGTTAAAGGTTCTAATCGCGGCAGCAATGCGGCCGCAATAACGACACTCATTTTAACAATAAATTTACAGTGACAGCGCCTGCGTCAACGCCGCTACTGTAATTTCACAGCAGTACACCACAGAATAAGTAATAGTAATAGGACTACCGTACAGAAAGGACACTTCCTACTCGAACTCGAAGTTTGACAGCGATTCAGGGACGGATCATGCTGTTCCTTTGGACCATGGACGTCAAGTTGTGCCAACCCTAATTGCTCGGAGCAATGCTGAGCCGAACGGAGCAGAGTTTGCCCGAAAGGAGGTGTGTCTGAGAAAGCGCGAACTCGTTCCGACTTAATTTATCATTATAATACGCAATATAGACAATACACGTACTGATTTTCGTTTATTCTCCGATCGGATTATCTAGATAAGACTAAATTAGTAGCAACGCTTAAAGCACCTAATACCCACATTCTTCAATTCGACTGTCTCATCTGATAAAAAGTAACGATACGTCGGGCTGAATCGAGATGGGAGTTCAAATTTCCCAGAGGACAAAGGATGTTATTTACTTTCCTTTAATTAAATGTAACGCTATCCTGAATCCTTTGTTATGTGACGAAGTGTAGAGCAGTCTATTGTAAGATTTTCTGTAAACATGGTCATTTCGAAGTGTGAGAGGAACTGAATATGTACCTGAAAATATTATCTTCATATTATAAGCAATGACAATGTTGGAAAATTTTCTTTTGTTATCTTGGTTTTGGTTTGGTCAAACTAAAGGATAATGATGACAGTCTCTTAAAATACAAATATACATACCGTAAAATAGAAGTCGTATAATTCTGTAAAGACCTCTATGAGTAGTTTTACAATTACAATAGATATAAAAAAAGTTTTGTAAAAGGTTTTTTGTTCCTAGTTGCGTTAGACTATACGACTGGCTCGCATTTGTTGCGAACAACGCGATTCGACACCAAATATGCTGGCCCACTTCATTTCGTCCATATAGAGCCCGTCTTTACGAAGTAATATACTTATAAGTCAATGGCAGAGCGTAAGGAAAACCAATTACCCGCAGTAATTTTATATATAATAATTAGGGAATGCAATCCCGCATGAGGAATTCAATCCCGGTATTTAGCGGGATTGTCAGTCTCAGTCCCGCGGGAACCCGGTATTTGCGGGATCCCGCAAGTTACTATACAATTTTACGAATTGAGAAATAGTACATTGTGTATTATGGGCGGTAAACAAAAATGTACGAACGAGTGTGAACTGAAGATTACTTATTCTGTGACTGAAGGCTTTCGTAATTCCTGTACCGTGGTACGCCAAATGTTCCTTAGAAGTCTCATCACACTTCTTAAAGAATAAATATTAGACATTACTGGTATAAAATACGCCCCATAGTTTTATTATTGTTTGACACAAGTGACACAACTTGCATTTAGCACTCCGAATCTTCCGCCTTCAAAAAATACTTTCACACACAGCGTAAATTTCCTAGTAGGTACATTTGTTGTACTGCCAGTACTTGGAAACTCTTTATGCACCGTCTTCAACATACTTAACTGAACAGTACAATACAAGCAAAAATATTTATTCATATAAATAAACGTTTAATTTTAATATTTAATCAAAACAAATATTACTCAATTCACAAGATAGCAAAAAATAGACAAATTCGGGCGAAATTCTCTTCCGTGTCCTTTCCCCCTTACTCCACAGATGCATCTAGGCTCCGTGAAGAACTTTCGCCAGTAGGAGACGTGTTACTTGTACACGTAAGAACCACGTCGCTCCTCAATCCCGCAAATCCCGCGGGATCCCGCTTAATTTACGCGCGGGATTAATCCCGCAAATTGCATGCGGGATCCCGGTATTTAGGGATCCTGGTATCCCGGTATTGCATTCCCTAAGAATAATATATAAAAATAATATTATCTTTGAAAAATATTATCTTATTATTTTACATGTGCGCGAAACCTTAAAAAGCCGTTTGGGAATAAAGTATGGTAATTCTAGTAAATTTGCTTCGCATCACGTTAACCGAGGTAATTAATAGGGTAAATTTTTAGTTCTACCCATAATATTTATATGAAATTAAAATAGGTGCAAATAATTAATTAAAATGTAACAAGATAAAACGAAACATACATACAAAAAATCAAAAGGGAATATTACGCAAATCTCTGCGTAGGGGGCGCCACTAGTTCAAACTGTAAACAAACCGCCTTGATGCATCAATGTTATATTTATCTAATATTTTAAATGTACTTAGTGCAAATGTTTTCCACCCTTCAAATATTTATTCATGAATTAATTTCTTATGAAAACCACGAATTAATATCCTGAAACGCTCTTTTTTGTGTATTTGTAATTTTTCAATCGGCAAATCTACCGTAGTACCGTCGGTAACTCTAGGGACGTTAATCTTCTATGAAATTATGACGTATAAATAACATATGCACTGCGTGTGCTATCAAAATCGTTGCAGACTTTGCTTAGTCTAACTTTAGAAACGTAGGCTTCATTTGTATACCTTCAGACATCTGAGTGTGAGACAAGTGCGAGTCAAAGGGAACCCTATACATTTTGATTCCCTTGAGAGTCAAAATAAACGTTTCTTGCGGCATAAACGGCCGTATCTTTTTTTTACGTGAACTCAGAAGTTTGATTTTTTTCACAGCTTCAAGGGACTATAGACCTGATTATATATGGTTTTAATTTCAACTCGATACCTCCACGCGTTCCCGAGATAAAGGGTCTTGCCATATAGATGGAGGGACGGACGGACAACAAAGTGATCCTATGAGGGTTCCGTATTTTTCCTTTTGAGATACGGAGATATAAAACAAAATATTCTCATTAAATCTGTTTACCAGCGTGGTACTCTTGACCCGTTTCCGTTAATTGACAGCGCCCTTCGACGTAATAAGCGCCGTTACGAGTATCTGCGGAGTAGGCGTGCAGTTGAATTTGCCTAGAGACAAAAGGAAACTAATGTATGACCCTAAAAACTACCGGACTATAGCGCTTCTGCCACTGGTCTCTAAGATCTTCGAAAAGCTGATTAAAACACGACTTTTAAAGCACCTCCAGGAGAATAATGTAATAAACCCGCGACAATTCGGTTTCCAGAAGAATAGGGGAACAGCTGATGCCGTAGATGCTCTCATCGAAGATGTCATCACTAAATTACACGATCATAAAAGAGTTGCAGGATTATTCCTCGATCTGAGCTCCACATTTGACACGGTCGACCATGTGATTCTTATGGAAAAGCTTAGGTTTTATGGAATCAGGGGAAATGCGTATCATCTCTTAGCCAGCTATCTTCAAAACAGGAACCAATATGTAGAAATAAATAATTCTGAAGTTAGTGGTGAATGTAGAGTTGATATTCCTGTTAAATCAAAGTTAGTTAGAGTAAACAGAGGGGTACCACAGGGTTCCATTTTGGGTCCTATACTCTTCCTCCTATTTGTTAATGACCTGGTCAACTATGTGTCTGGTGTCGTGCCGAGCTGCTCCTTGATTGTTTTTGCTGATGACACAAACGCAGTCATATCTGCGAATAGCATGGCTGAGCTCAATAGTATCACCAATAGTGCTATTTCAGCCTTTACTCATTGGTTCTCGTGTAATAACTTACGCCTGAATTCAGACAAGACGCAAGCTTTGCTATTCAAACTAAACGCCAAGAAAACTGACAAACTTGATGTTACTATAGACCAAGTTTGTTTGAATACTGCTGATCACGTTAAATTTCTGGGAGTTTACATTGACTCTAATCTAAATTGGAAGCGAGAGCTTGAGGCTATAGTAAATTCAATCCATTCTGCTTGTTATGCCCTTAGAAGCCTCAGAGATGTTTTAGAACTAGATCAACTCAAAATTGTTTATTATGCCCTGGTAGAGTCAAGATTGCGGTATAGCATAAGGTTTTGGGGAAATAGCTTTTTATATAATATAAACGGAGCCTTGATTGCCCAGAAAAGAGCAATTCGAGCAATGGTATTACACATTCCTTCTTTTGGTTCATGTAGAGAGTATTTTGAAAAATTGGGTATTCTCACGGGTCCCAGCTTGTACGTCCATATTCTTCTTACCCAGTTTGTTAAAAATATTGCGAAAGATTGTACTGATGAAGAACAGGAGTCTCGCCTAGCCACAAGGGCGAAAAACATAAAGGGTAGCTTCTTTCCGAAACTTCAGGTAGCCAAACATTGCGCAAGATACCAGGCAGTCACTCTATTTAATAAGCTCCCTACTGACCTAAAAGCCATTACGGATTGGTTTTTATTTAAGCGTAGGTTGAAGTCGTTCTTATTGACTAATAGATGCTCCTATAGTATTGATGAAATATTTGATAAGTCGCTATTTTAAGGTATTTATAATTGTTATTTAGTATTAGTATAAATGTGTTTATTATTATTGTTATTTATAAATTGTATTTAATGTAATTTCTGACACAATGCTTGTATTGTTTAAGAATAAAAAAAAAGAAAAAAAAAAATGAAATGAAATATGTCGCTTTCTACGGGATTTGAGGAAACTTGATACTTAAAATACAAACAGAAGTTTCCTTTTTAGTCAAATTTAAATTTATAGAATTCAATATTTCAAGTGCGACATAAAATTGTAGAAATTAAATAAAATGGAAATATAAAAAAACAGTTACGTAGGAAGTGGCGCCCTGACGCCATCAATAATTTTCTAAAATTTATTTTCGGACTATACACAGTTTTAACGGTCCTAGCTCGATGACGTATGCGTACCTAATGCAGTAGGGCTAAGATGGTCGGTTTTTTATAATATGTCATCATGCCTGTCACGTTCTAACAAGTATGTAAGTGTGTAAGTGCGAAAGTGACGCATGACATGACAAGTGATAAAAATGCGACCATGATACCGCCGCGCAGCACGGCTCTAGCCCTCTTCATGGGTGTACTACATTTTTTATAATTACTTTTCATATATTATAGTTTGATATATCATCATTTTGAATAACGTAATAAAAGGCATACTACTATATTACCTAATCAACGACATAGTACATAATGTTATTCTAGGTATAATGGTTATAGGGTATATTTACACTTTATCTAATATACACTGCCATAATTATATAATGATATGTAGGTCTCAATAGAAATAAAAGGCTCCCAGAAAAGGTAATGTTAAAATCTGTGACCCCACACAAACGAATATCTAGCAAAAAGTGCGTTAGGTTAGGTTAGAACTGCAACCTCATACAAAAAATAATGATTTTGATTGTATAAAATAATAACGTCATATTCAAATAATATAACAAAAGCCATTATATAATATGTCTTTATACCAGTTAAAAATGTATACAGAAATAGAAATTATATATATCAATTACAGTTTAGATTTAATCATAATATACAAATTCAATGTTTCATAATAATTACATTATAACAAGTAATAATATATAAAATGGCATTATGGCAAGTGTCTGATACTTTTCTTATAGTTATATTAAACAGTCCCACACCCCCGCTTACCTACAAGCCTTAAAACCTTTGACCGCCAAAGAGGCCATAGACGCGCATTGTTACCCACAGTTTATTTAATATTTCCCTTCGTACGTCTAAATGGTTAATCACAGATAATGATAAAAACGTTTTATTTTTCAGGGCATGCCCTCAGAAAACATGGCGATCGATATGCGCCACAGCAAGCTGAAGGCCTCGGAAGCAGCCATACTGGCTGGTGAGATACAAAAGCCAAGTTGGCAGTCCAAAAACGAGGGTATCCACGAGCGCGTCAGCTTTGAAGATGCAATCTGGGGCTTCGATCTCGCTGGTGGATCCTTTTACAAGACGCCTTTGAGAGTTGTTGCCGTAAGTTATGTCACAGACTACATAATATATATTTACTTTATGGTTAACTAGCTGTGCCCGCGGCTTCGCCTGCGTGGAATTCGGTCTGTGTCAGTAAGCGGCTAATTCACCCCTAATTTATCTCCCTGTCCCCTGGAGACAGAACTTAAAGTAAAGTTGACAGATGGATACGCTAGAGGACTGTAGTCCAGATAAAATATTTTACAATTAGGTACCTACCACCAAAGATAGATATAACTCCGTAATAGATGGATACAGTTTAAGGAAAAAACGTGCCTAGAAAATCACGAAAATTTGATTCTCGATCAGATGTCGCTACTACCTTTTGCCTATTCTCGTATAGAGGGCGTTGACGGTTTCGTTTGTTATTATTTAACAATTTTAACGCATATCAGTGAAAGAACATGGGTCAAAATAATAAAAATAATTAATGCAAATAAAAAAGATCATTTATCCATATTTAAATACATTTTATCGTATTTTAATAAATCTTCAATATTAGTTTTAAAGTGTGTCGATAGATGGCAGTGAATTTACTGTGGTTACAAAATTTGCTATGACAGTATCGCTCTATAATATTATATCCTCTTTGCTACCACTAAATAAAATTACACTCCAAAATGAATATTTTTTTTGCCCTTATTCAAATTTTTGACGTGATTTAAACGGCATAGAGTAGTAGGTGTATATCGAACGATACAGTACCATTTTTGTATTTTTACGTCCTTGACTGTACCTATGCAAATCGGGTACACTACATAATTCCTAAATTTTTTATTCCGAATTTTAGAATGTCGAATTTTATCATTCCGATTTTTAAACGCTCGACCCATCAAAATCCCGACTGTCATAATTACGAATGATAAAAATCACGAAGATTTATATTTCCGAAAACCCAAAAAGCCGAATATTGTAAATTCCGAACTACATCCGACTATAACAATTCCGATGGTGGCAAACACCGAATTTAACATTTACGATTTTCAAAATCACGAATTCGGAATTGCCCTTATTCCGAATTAACGTGATTCCTATTTTAAATATCCCAATTTTTAAATTTCCACTTTTCTGGCAACAGTTCGTTTTCTTGGGGGTCGCAGTTCTAACCTAACCTAACCCACTTTTCTAGCAACAGTTCGTTTTCTTGGGGGTCGCAATTCTAACCTAACCTAACCCACTTCTGGCAACAGTTCGTTTTCTTGGGGGTCGCAGTTCTAACCTAACCTAACCCACTTCTAGCAACAGTTCAGGTTCGCAGGTTCGCAGTTCTGTCTAATTTATTTATGCCGATTTTTTATGCCAAAAATATTTTATGCCGAATTTAACATGATGCGGCATGACAGGTACCCGTAATAATTACTAAAACGTGAGTCTTCATTTGAATATCACGGATTTCATTGTTCCGATCTTGTAAAAACCGAATTTCTGAATACCGAATTATTTTATTTCCGTTCGGACAATGATTTTTCGGAAAAAAATATATTTTCGGAAAAGTGTAAAATCGGAACTTTAAGCTTTCTGTCAAGTGACAATCGGATTTTAAGTTTTCGGAAATAGCACATTCGTGATTTTATTCCATCGTGTTTTTAAAAATCGTAATTTTGATATTTCGGACTTATAACTAATCGGGATTATGAAAGTCGTGGTTATAAAAACCGGAAAAACGTATTTAGGAAAATATTTGGGTGTTCCCATCAAAATCATGTCATCCAAATCGGTCCTCCAGTCAAATCAGTCTAAGCATGACGCCGGCGGCGGGCAGCGTCTGCCCCTTTTTTTTTGTTTTCGGAGTGGGAAATGCATCTGCCCCTACGACTTGTTGATGGTCATAGCGAAGCAGACGCTCACGGGGACCTGTAGGCGCTTGAAGCGGAACGGGAAGTTGCTCGGAATGAGGGGGATACGCGGGATGAACACGGCTTCTCCGGCGCCACACTCCGTCAGGATCTGCGCCTACATATGTATTACGTACGATGTATTTGGGATCACAATCGAACTCGCGCTGGCTTGCCGTTTCAGCCGAAAGCGAAGCGCCACTGAGTCTCTCACCGTGGTTTTTCTTAGACTCCTGAGACCGTGCCCCTTGTGGCCGCAATGCATTGCGAGACTTTCGCGAAAGATTCGATTTTTTTCGGGAAGGCATGGTAACGCGTTTGTCCCAAATCGTTTGACATTTACTGAAAAATGTTTTTTTTTTTAAAGTACCCACCTTCGTGACCATTAATAAGAGGAAAGGGCACGGCCGCTTCTCCATGCAAACGCAGTCTCCATTTTTTTGGTTAAAAACTACCCTATGTTCTTCCACGGGACTCAAACTATCTCTATACCAAATTTTATCTAAATCGGTTTAGCGGTTTAAGTGTAAAGAGAAATTAAAAAAAGTTTTTTCATATTTTTTGTGTTTTCACTCGGGAATGGTGTCATTTTGATATCATAAATGAATTCGGCATACCCGATTTATACAAAAACGATACCTAACTTGGCCTAGTAGCTAAAATGATATAGTTATCAAGATAAAGTTTTTAACCCCTTTTTCACCACCATTGGGGATGATTTTTTAAAAACGCTGAAAGTAATTTTCTTGCTTTTTAATATAATAACGTTTTGCAAAGTTTTAAGTTCCTAGCTTAAAATAAAATTTGCACCCCAAGACAAACTTTCATCCCCTTTTCAACCCCCTGAGGCGTTAAATTTCCAAAAACGTCAAAATTAGTTTTTTTGTAATCGTCTATCATACCTTTCTAAGAAGTTTCAAAGCATTTGTAATGGATTCAAACTTTCAACCCCCTTTTAACCCTGTTAGGGGACGAATTCTTGAAAACGCTAAAATCACTTTTCCTGTATTATAATAATATGCCCATTATACAGTTTCAAGTAACGCACTAAAAAAAAAAGATCTCCATACCATACAAACTTTCAACCTCTATTTCACCTCTTTAGGGGATGAATTTTCAAAAACGCTGAAATTAGTTTTCTTGTATTTCAATAATATATCTTCTTACGAAGTTTCAAATTGCTAGCTTAAAATAAATCTTGAACCCCATACAAACTTTCATCCCCTTTTTAACCCCCTTAGGGGTAAAATTTCTCAAATTTTTATAGCCTATAACCTGGCCGTGGATTTTTTCGACAGATTAGTAAAGTTTGTATCAAAATCCGTTCAGCCGTTGTCATTAGTTGCGCGGTCAAATAAACAGACAAACAGATAAACAGACAAACAGATAAACAGACAAACAGATAAACAGACAAAAATTCTAAAAACTGTTGGAATGTGTTCTGTTAACGATTCTAAGTATCCCCAGCCAATTTTTTTTTCGAATATCTTCCATGTACAGACTTTCGACCCTCTTCCGCTTTATTATATGTATAGATGTACAGACTTTCGACCCTCTTCCGCTTTATTATATGTATAGATAGATAGGGTGGGCCGTTTGTGAAAATTTGGGAAATATGTAATGCAATTAAAAAATGCCAAATTTTATGTAAATCACGCGAAAAATAATTTAAAAAAATCTAGCTGATACTTTTAGCCCGCTACCAATATTTAAATATCAAAATATTTAAGTTTTTTTTTGTGAAATATTACATTAGCTAAGTATATTTTTATTTTATTTTTTTAAACTTTTTGTATCAGAAATGATTTTTATTACTTTGTAGCATTTTTTCTGAGATAAATGGTACTGCGATAATCGGGTTTTGTTTGATAAAGCTAATTGATATAATTATGTCTATTATTTATGTTTATTATAAGTAATCGGGTATTTATATTGTTTACGTTATATTAATAATCAGACAAACAATGAGTAATACAGCCGCCGCATGAAGTAGTTCGGGATTAAATTAACGTACAAAAAAAAGGAGTGATTTAAGGCTTAAAATACGGTATCAAAACTAGTTTGAGAATAATTACTGAAAGCTCCCTTGTCCTTTGATGAGAATCTGTTGGCACCTAACTAAACATGAATCTTGCCCGTGGGTTTAGAAGACTCTTCTTAGAATTGTTGCTGTTCCTTTTCTGTGTACTGATATTTAGTCCCTACTTAAAAATAGCTTATGAAGTACACTATAGATTCAGACGTTAGAGATTAAACTCGTTGAAGAGTAGACAAAGTAATAACAAAATTACTTGAACCGTATCCGATCAGTCAAACACATTATTCTAGGCCAGAAAATATTGGTTTGGTATAAGAATGCGAGCTTTTATTACTACTTTCGTTATGACCTACAGACATTGCCTGTTAAATGGTTTTGACAAGGTTTGACTGAGACTAGAATAGACGTTCCATGTAGACTATTGCATTGCAAGGGTTCTCACATAATTAGTTGTATAAACTGAACGCCCTTTTTCCGAGTATAAATTGCTCTGACAGTTCTACCCGAGAAATATGAAACGGCTGGGCATTTTAATTTTGAATTTTGTAGTTTAGTTTTAGTTTTCAGTGCATTGTTTTAATAATAGCAGAAATTGTATGCATTACGTATGCATTACATTAGGATTTTAGAAGGAAAAACTGTTATAACTTCCAATGAGACAAATAATATATTTGGTAAAATTTCAGAAGAAATATTTTGTGGAAAATTTGCGATCTCTAATATCATGACTGGCCATAACCTTGAGGTAAAATATATATACAAAGGTAGTAAATAGCTGTAGCCATATAATGGATATTATGGATACACTATGACTGCGCATTATTTTGAAAAATCTATTCTCTCCTGATTAGCAAAAAATAATAGCATTTTAAGCTAGTGATATCCACTCAATGTTTGCATTGCTATTGTAAACGGTATAAGTCCCTGTTATAGTTAATGCCTGCATTACTATTGTCAACGGTATGTTACGTAAATGCCATTTTCTTACTTTATTCAATGCAAGTGGTGATTACCTCGAAGTAATTGTTACGCTTAGCGGTAATAGTCATAACGGTTGTAGTTATATTTAACAGTGTAAACAATTCGCTGGCCCAATATTACAAGGTTCTATGCTTCACATTTATCGAACTGAAATTTGAACTTTATCATAGTGACATTAAGTCGAATTTCAACTATCTTGAAAATATAACATAGAACCCTGTAATATTGGGGCAGCGAATTGTTGGTGACCCAATAAATATAAAATAAAATAACGAAAATACAGTTACATACTTAGGTAATTAAGCGTTCCCTCAAACTTTATATACTTTGTACTAAACATAAAAATTATAATACAACAATGACATAACAGTCATATTAAAGTATGGTGTTTACGTTGCAGGTGAAACCTGACAGCAGAGCAGAGAAAGCAGGCATCCGTCCCGGTGACAAGCTCCTACGCATCAACGACATCGACACCTCCACCCTCAGCATACAAGAGGCGCACGCCATTATCATCGAGTCTGGGATACATCTCAAGATAGCCGTCACATCGTAAGTAAGATGCTAGAGCCAAATAAACACGCTTTACAGAAGAAACTAATAGCAGAGCCGAGAAGACAGGTGTCCACCCTCAACAACATGGTGAACGCCATTATCATGGAGTCCGAGATCCACCCCAGGATAGCCGTCACATCGTAAGTCTAGGCAATCTAGACATATTAACAAACTTTGATGGCAGAGCCCGTAAGTGGTCACCGCAGCCTGGGAACGATGCAACTCGTGTGCGTGTTGCCGACCCATTGAGTTTTTATACAAGGTGACACGGTACTTGTAGATAGAACCCGATAGGTACTTAATAAAAAAATCGTCGCGTTTTTTTTCTGTTAGGCAAGCAGGTTCTATAGGAACTCTAATTCATTACATTAAGGATCGTTTGTTTTAACATTTAGCTGAAAGGAGTTTCCCAGCCTGGCTTTAACTTCGTTTTCCATTTAGTTTTATGTTCACCTGTCACCTTAACGGACGATTAACAATCACTTCAACCCGAACTACCTATATTGTCTTTGAAACTACAATGCACAATAGGGTTGTTGACACATGTTGAATTTTATAACTAAATCTAGTTAAATAGATGGAAAATGAGCCATTTATCACAATAAATTGGAAACTTAAAAAATATATGGAAATCATAAAAAAATACAAGACCTCAAAGTTTCAATATTTAAGTTTTTTTGTACAGCAACAATATACTTACGCAGTATTTCATCGACATAATTCTAATTTTCTTGTTTTCCATACATTGAAACGGTTCTAAGCAATAGTGACATTACATCGTGACGTCGGCAGATGATTAAAGATATTAATAGCAGATATTAATGTGATTTTTTTATATATTAAGGTGCTAAGTCGGAAGTACCATATTATATTTATATTGAAATCTGACATTATCATTGCATGAACGCTTTGTGAAATATTCAGGGTGATTTTTTACAAATAGACAATTCTAATTCTAAAATGCTGGTAAGTGTCAAAAAGCGCTTAAAAGATAAAAAGAGAAAAATAAGTTTATTGCACATAAAACAGGACAGTTATACAATACAGAAATTGGTGTGACATCGGGTGGGTGCATAGCATGGGTAACATAGTACAGAATTTTTAGGGGTCCCCGCACTAGGCTAGGCCTGTACCGCGGGGACCAGGTATGCATTTGTATGTCATGTGTGACAGTTGGAATGATAGAGAAGAAAATTATGAACTAAAAGTACATAGTTTTGTTAGTCAAATTAATAACATTACATTACAGTTTTACAGAAACTATTTTCCTATTTTTTTCCCTAAACAAGTCACGTAGCGATTCATCTGTGTATATTTTAAAAACAGTTCTTAAGAAGCATCTTTTCTGCAATATGGATGTTTTATCAAGATCAACAGAATTGCCCCAAAAATACTAAACGTTATGTATATTTTCTATTTCAGACCTGATGACGAGGAGGATGCTTATTACTGTTACGAGGATTCTTTGGTAAGAACGAAATCAATAACAATATTATTTAATACAATGCAATATTATTTAATAGCCCAAAGTTTCATAGCCCACTTGTATAAGAATATTTAATTTACTTAATCAATCATGTACCTTAGTTACCTACTGATAATTATCTAGTAACTGTAAATAAAACACGAGCACCAAGTATTTGTAACGAAGTGCTAATGATTATTGTTTTTAATATATAGCGAAATTGATAAATTATACTGTTAGAAGTATTAGAACAAATTAAATTATTTTCAGAAATTAATTTCAGTTAATAAATTATGTTTATTTTTAATTTTCAGGACACTGGCTACGACAGTGAAGAGGAAAGAAGAAAAGAAGAGGAAAAGGCACGGAAAAGACAAGTTCATGCCAAAGTGGTAAGATTTACTTTAAATAATCATTTCAATGATTTATGATTTTTATATCAAGACTGTGTTGGCTCAAAACTGTGATACATTTATTAAATTGATTTAATTTCATTTCAGAGTTCTTATTGGAGTTTACAATGGCCATGGGTCAGCAAAAGAAGAATAATTTACAGAGAATCCAATTGTTTTATGGTGCCAAGCAAGTACGAAGGTAAACACAGGTAATTCTTGGTGAAATTAAAATATTATTTTTTCGTATTAATATAATACGTTGTATTAATAAAGCATTATTTTCCAGAGATAAGTTCTCCGTACAGCCCATGATTAGAACCCAAAATGACATTGTCCTAGATAGTATCCAATCAACAGCCCAGCAAATAATAGACAACGCGAAAGGTAAATTACAAAACGATATACCAAAAGAGAGTCAAAACACCAACAGCCAAGGGCCTATAATTAATGGTACAGGACAAACTGAAAACACCCCTAATGGAACTGAATCCAATGTAAAAGAAAATAAAATTACGTTGCCACCAAAAATCCCTGAAGTGGATGAAGACAGCCTTCAAGAGGTGTCCGAGGTAGAAGAACTCAATGAAGTTACAAATTCGGCAATGGAGGAAGATAGTATACAAGAAGAAGTTACAAATTCGGCAATGGATGAAGAAAGTATACAAGAAGAAGTTTTAGAAGAAGAAGAAGAAGTGAGTGAAGAAGAAAAAAAGAGTCAAATTGATACAAGTGAAGCAACGGATAATCACGACAATGTTCTTAATGAAGTTTTAGAAAGCCATGACATTTCGACAGATGAAGAGGATAAGATATTGAATAGTATTCTCAGTAACGGTGATACAAGCGAGAGCATGGACGAAAGGTAATATTTATTATTGAATAATACAATCTCAACTTTTTTATTTTTGATAGTTGTATTAATCAAACGTAAGTGATAATCTCATTCCTCATTATCATGGTAGTTATTTACAATACTTTTAATTTAATTAGTACATTAGTAGTGCTGCAAAGACAAAAGTCCTGGGGTTGTTTTAGTTAAAACTAATAAAAACAACTTCTGAAAGGTATCTTGGCGTTGTATAAACCTACTCTCAAGGAACATACGTTGAGGTTAAGTTAAAAGTTAAAACAAAATGGATAATTAAGTTGGCCTTTAATTGTCAACTTCATGAAATGAATCTTAAGATCATAGTAAGGTTTTTTCGATGTAATAAATATTAATAAAATTTTACTTTGAACTATTAGTCATATGAGAGAGTCCAGCAAATTATTGTGCTTTGATTTATTGAGACTAACTTTGTTGTCTTAATTATAACGATATGTTCCATGAAATCAGTTGTGTTTCTAATAAACTTCAGTAATATACAAAATTTTAATTAGGTTCTTAAATGTCACTGTGTTAAAATGTAAGAACCTACTTATATTTTCACTTATATCGACATGTCACATTCGCGAACTAGTTTCAGTTTATAATGCAAAATAAATACATATTTTATAACGCAAAATAAATTTATTTTTACGCGTAAAATGTTTGCTTCATTATGTTTTTTCGCTTTAGTTCACCTGTTCAGATGATCTTCCACTTGCCATTAATAGGGTATTTGACTACTAGTCAAATCAGTTTCTTTTATCGAACTGTCAAAACGATTTTGCTACTTACTCGTACCATGGAATTTATATGAAACACTAGCATGTGACGTCACAATCAAATTACCTACTCTATAGTTTTATACGGGTTTTAAAATAGAAATTGTGTCTAAAAATAACTGCTGTCTACGTGTCTATTAATCTGCTGGTGCTTTATTTCATGCATTATGTAAAATAATTTATTTTAAATACAGTCAAATGCCCTATTGGTTGGAATATTTGCTCGATCAGTTTTAAATGTAAGTATATAATATTGGAGCTGATATCTATAATGTATATATTTAAAAAAAAATACAATGCAAAACACGACCAATTTTAATCCGTCATTTTCAAGAGTACCTACCTACCTACATTCCTGAGCGTAATTAAAGTGATACCTGGGGTGCGAAACTTCTAGCTTCGAGCAAACTCGGCTCCGTTCGGCTCAGCATTCCTCCGAGCAATTATTAGGGTTGGCACCCTAATCAAAAATAAGCCTTATTAATAAAAAATAAGGCTTATTTTTGTATGGTATTCATAGAGAAATAAGCCCTTTTGAAAAACCACTCATAATAATATATACTGTATACAACTGTAGGTATAGACATTGCATGTCTCTAAACAAATCTCTGGTGTTTTTTTTGTTATGATTTTTCTTTTTAACCGACTTCAAGATTTCAAAAGGAGGAGGTTATCAATTCGGTTGTATGTTTTTTTTAATGTTTGTTACTCAATAACTCCGTGATTTTTGGACCGATTTTGTAAATTCTTTTTTTGATTGTAAGTATATACATACAGATTGGTCCCGTTTTGGTCAAAACGCAGTTCTGATGATGGGATCCATGAGTAATCGAGGGAACTCCTCAAATGTTAAAGGCATACATATAGTGATTTTAGTATTTTCATCAACAAATCAAGCATTTACATTTAAAAAAGTGACATTTGATGAAGTGGAACTGCTGATGATGATCAGAACGGAACTCTTTAATGACGCATAGTTCACGTTTGGCGATTTGTCCTCTTCGTTATGATTGGTAACAAAGTTAGGTTTTCAAGACACATTTTTCTCAAGCTCGAGTTCTGATGATGGGATCCATGAGGAATCGAGGGAACTCCTCAAATGTGAAAGGCATACATATAGTGATTTTTGTATTTTCATCAACAAATCCAGCATTTCCATTTAAAAGAGTGACATTTGATGAAGTGCAGCTGCTGATGATGATCAGAAATATCAGAATGGAACTCTTTAACGACGCATAACTCACGTTTGGCGATTTGTCCTCTTCGTTATGATTGGTAAGCAAGTTAGGTTTTCAAGACACATTTTTGTCAAGCTCGAGTTCTGATGATGGGATCCATGAGGAATCGAGGGAATTCCTCAAATGAGAAAGGCTTACATATAGTGATTTTTGTATTTTCATCAACAAATCCAGCTTTTACATAAAAAAGTGACATTTGATGAAGTGGAACTGCTGATGATGATCAGAATGGAACTCTTTAACGACACATAGTTCACGTTTGGCGATTTATTCTCTTCGTTATGGACCCAGACCCAAACTTGGACCTGGACTTTTTTTGAACTGCGATCCTCACAGAACCGAACTGCTATCAGAAATGTGGGTTAGGTTAGGTTAGAACTGTGACCCTTACAGAAACGAAATGCTATCAGAACATTGGGTTAGGTTAGGTTAGAACTATGACCCTTACAGAAACGAAATGCTACTAGAAACGTGGGTGGTTTTACCTCATTTTAGTTAGGCAAAAGATGCTGTCTTTTTCATTTCATTGTCTGGAGTGCACCATCAACAATAAGTAACCTTTCAACGGCATCCCCCATTGAAGTCGGTTTTTTTTTCTTAAAAATTATTTATAATTATTATTTTATTTACCTAAGAACAGGTAGTATATACAACAAACAATAAAAGGCCTTAAAAGAAAATTTACTAACTAAAATTAAAAACTAAACTAAAACTATAAATATAAAATTTGCCCCAAATCGCCGTCTATTGGCAGCGTGCCTAGAAGGCTGGTACCATTGCCACGTTGTATGGCAATGCTGATCCGCTGTGCTACATATGACCCACCCAGCCCTCTAGTGATTTATATTTAAATGTTTTATAGGACATTATTACACAACTTGACTAAGCCCCACAGTAAACTCAATAAGTATGGATACTTAGGCAACAATATCTATAAATACTTAAATACATAGAATTATTATGAAAAAAATCAAGAAACTACGTTTGAAGTAAGATTCTATAAATACATACTACTAGGTATATGTATATGATGATTAGAATCAATCTCTTTATATAAAGCCCTAAGGCCAGTATAACCGATGTATCACGATTGATACTCTTAAGCAAACAAGATGTGCTAATACTAACGGGATAATGTCAACAAATTGCTCATAATCCAATATTGGACTAGAGTCAACAAAATGTCGAATTGTGCATCAATTTTCTGAAATGGCCCATAACATTCAATAGAAATGGTAGTCTTACTAGTCTCACACGATGCAATTTGACTCCAAATGAACCCAAACGACGCTTGGCACGATAGCTAAAGGTTATCGGCTGTTGAGCGCGGTCTTACTTGAGGCGGATAAATCCTGGATTTCTTGAAAGTTCTATTCCAAATGCGATTGCATTGATGTGCCACATTGCTGCAGGAAATGCAAATTTACAACACTTGAA
Organism: Cydia strobilella; assembly: GCF_947568885.1. Lineage (NCBI taxonomy): Eukaryota > Metazoa > Arthropoda > Insecta > Lepidoptera > Tortricidae > Cydia > Cydia strobilella. Next base: position 12,029,443 of record NC_086049.1, on the reverse strand, counting down.
GCTAACTCAATGACCTGTTTTTATATTACTCTGTGACCCAAAGCAAAGATAACTGATTGTAATAGAGAGGTAAAGTCTAAGAAAAAAAAAACTGGCCAAGTGCGAGTCGGACTCGCCCACCGAGGGTTCCGTACATTTAGTATTTGTTGTTATAGCGGCAACAGAAATACATCGTCTGTGAAAATTTCAACTGTCTAGCTATCACGGTTCATGAGATACAGCCTGGTGACAACAGACAGACGGATAGACGGACAGCGGAGTCTTAGTAATAGGGTCCCGTTTTTACCCTTTGGGTACGGAACCCTAAAAAGACGTGCCCCTTAGTTTGACATCCAAAACAGATGGCGCTGTACTGCGTCATATGTTTTGCGGTCACTAAATTGTCAAATGTCAACTTTTGACAATCAGAGTTACCGCAAAAAGTATGGAGCTGTACAGCGCCATCTCGTTTACCTGTCAAATTGAAGCAGAACTAAAGCACGAAATTGTCTTAGATTTTACGCATGTTACTCCTTCAAATGTATCTTTGCCCAAAAGGTTGTCTGGAAGAGATCGCTCTTTAGCCTGTTGTCTGCCAGGTCCGCCTCCATGTTTAATCAATTGTTTTTTTTTCTGAAACTGTACCTATCTGTTATAAAGGTGTGCAAAAAGCGTATTCCTTCTTATCTACCCATCTATTACTCTTGGTGTGGACTAACCTTAACCCTTAAATGCATGATTTTTTGTATAACTTTTTAATAAATTGAAATAGATGTGTCATGTTGTATAGATTGAGGGAAAAATAAAGAAAAAAATCATAGTATTTAAAAAAACATATATTTTTACGATGCATATATACATCATTATGCATTTAAGGGTTAAGGCCGTTCCATCGGTTTGCCGCTGTCACTGTCACATTTCGCAAGAAAGAACGGGAAAGATCATGCGCGCCAAGTGTCAATTTTGATCGAATTTTGTCGATTTTTTTTAAAAACGTTACCTTACAATATCGAAATAGCTATGAAATTACTATTTAAGTTAAGATTGTGTTTTCTTCTTTTTTTGGTTATAAGTATCACATAATAAATAACTGAGTAAAGTTTGATTTAAAGTCCAAGTTAGAGGTTATTTTGGGAATTAATTGTATCGAGCGAAGTGTCATAATTCGTGTATCGGAAGCTATGTTATTAAAGATAATATAGTCAAGAACTAAATATATTTTTTCCACGTCTACGAATATCAACGCCTCTTAGAAAAACATGATCATATAAGGAGATTTTTCGCCTTCTGGCTCAGGGAACAGCCTTAACTAGGTTGGTCTTGAGAAAGCTTTTGATCCTGGATGGAAATAGGATCAATAAGCCTTAAAAAAAAACATATTGTACATTTTTATAAAATCTGTAAAAGTCGATAATGGTTAACTAAAAACGGGCTATATAACGGCCAACAGCCAGCCGGAAAAACAAATGTGGCTTTCTATCAAAGAAGAATCCTTATGCTTCATATGCAATAAAGACATTTTTATCAGAATTTATATTGGAATTTCGGATGGAAACGTCCTTATTGCACTTGAAGCATAAGGACCCTTTTGTGATGGAAAGCCACAAATGTTTTCCTCGCCAAGACTAGCACCTAACCCTGATATCCGTTAGCAGTTATTCCTATCGGTGGGTCGTACCGAACTAGTAAATAACAGCCGGCTCATTACCATTGCTGATTACGAGCCGTGAGCCACATCCGGAGTTGGGCGCCCCTACTTATTATGTCCATAATTTTCATACCCTTCCACTCGTGTACTGTCAGCTGCAGAGAAAAGGCATCCCCCCTGCATACAAATTTCTGTCAATTTGTATGGACGTGTACCCCACTTCATCATCATATCACTTACCTACAATTGTTGTGTATGTACACTTTTTGTGTGCGTTTAGAGATGTCATAAAAGTGCAGTACAAAATCTAAGGAGCTGGATAACGGCGGGGCACGAAACTATGAAGATGAAATATAGTTAACGTTTCCCCTCGATCCCTTGGGTACAAGGTACAATCAACGTCAAATAGATAATAACAGTCAAGAGTAGCCAAATGTGGGGTTTTGATCTCTTTCACGTGCGTATGCACTCGGGACTCGTGCATAATGACATACCTACATTCTTGCGCACTTGCATCAAAATGTACTAGTTTAAAGTTTTTTAGGGTTCCGTACCCAAAGAGTAAAAACGGGACCCTATTACTAAGACTCCGCTGTCTGTCTGTCTGTCTGTCTGTCCGTCTGTCACCAGGTATCTCATGAACCGTGATAGCTAGACAGTTGACATTTTCACAGATGATTTCTGTTGCCACTATAACAAAATATTTAAGTGATTACATACAACAAACGTGATTTTTTTGCCGTTTTTTGCGTAATGGTATGGAACCCTTCGTGCGCGAGTCCGACTCGCACTTGGCCGGTTTTTTTTACATTTTAACCAGACAGAAACCTATTATTAACATTATTTACGTTATTCTTCTCCGCAAAACTAAATAAATATATTAAAAAATAAACGAATAATTAGTAATATCTAAGCGCAAAAAAATGTTTATGCAATCCTTATTCCTTAAAAAGCTGCTCGGTTTAATTAAGTGAAAACACTGAAATTAGTAAAAATTCCAGGATTTAAAAAATTAGCGTAATTTTATTAGAGACGGTATAATTGAAACAAAGTGCCTCGGCGGGGGATGACTTAAGCATAATAATTTGTTAAAATTATTAAAAAGTGTGAACGTTATGATTATTTCAAGTTGAAGAGGAATATTTGAGATTTTCATGATAATTAAATGGTAACCTTTGCACCGGGAACGACAGGGAGTGGTTTATTTTTTTAAATTTATAGTTTCAATTTTTATTTGTAAGTTTTGTTGTAGGTAATTTAATTTGTAATTGGTATCCTTTTTTGTAGTAGTAATAAATATTTTATAGAAAAAAAAATTGTAACTTCCATATTAATCCTAAACTATCTTGAGACATACTAACTTAGCTTCGAAATTATTATATTCGCATAAAAATGTCGAATGTAAAAAGAATTATACCTAATCGACTGTCCCCGGTGTCAGCTTTTAAGCAACTACTGATCCAGATAACCCGCCGTCCGACTGCCATTCTGTGGTACTATTATTGCAAATAAAATGATAATATTTTTCAGTTTCCATTAGTCGCATTCACTTACTCCTACCTAAAAAGTAACATTCTACCGAACAACCTCATACCTAGTGCACATTAATTATTCTTTCGCGTTAAAAGGACTTAGTTATTATGCAGATTTTACCTGCAGTTTGATTCCGGGCTGTAGAGGCCTTTAACAATTTCTTTAATGTTTTTTCAATTTCCATAACCTCGATCTCGAATTAAGCTTTTGCAGTTCTTCATATTTTCTTTTGTTTTTGTTTTTTTTTTTCGTTCTGTTTTTTTTTCGGCTTAATGTAAAACATTCATGATGGTTATTAATAAACATTTATGATCAAAGTTAAACAAATACCCTATTTAATTATAACTTAATACAAAACTTAGCATTTTATCCTTAATGACAAGTAATATATACAACAATAAATGTAGCCTTAAAGTAAAAATTGCAAACTTAAAGTAAAAACTAAACTTAGAAACTAACTCGAATGTTTTAGTTTAGGTGAGACAATTATTAAATAATTTCATAAATAAGAAAGCTATTTATGGATAAAATCGGTATTGAATTATGGATACATACTTAGTTACGTATCTTGTGAACCACAGTTGAGGAGTGTATTTTCAAAAGAGTTTATTTCTCTATGAAAAATCATACAAAAATAAGCCTTGTGTGTCTTTTCACAAGGCTTATTTTTATATGGTTTTTCATAGAGAAATAAGCTCTTTTGAAAATACACTCCTCAGTTGTAGTATTGGACTATTTGGATGGTTTTACTGTATTGCAAGTTTTAAAAGGTCAATATTTAAATCCGCATTTGCATCGACATATCATTTTTTTGCCGTAATTTAAAAGAACCATAAGAAAAACATAACCAGCTGCAGCAAATTAGCTATTACCTACATTCTTATACTGTTAGAAGTATTAGAACAAATTAAATGATTTTCAGAAAACACTAATTTGTTTTTATTTCAAGTAGAAAAACTACTATATAAATTATAAACTGAAATAAATGTCATATACTCAGAAAAAGTGAACGAGGCCTCTCCAGTGCCCCAGGCTGGAATCGAACCAGCGTCCTCTGCTATCGCGGCATATCTTCTTCTATATATGACATTTATTTCAGTTTACTTCAGTGGTCCAATCTATTTAACCCGTAAAATTTAAGTAAACATTTTACGAGTTTAGGTACGGCCCGAAAAGGGTCGTGTTAACGAATGGGGACAAACATTTTGATTTTATGATTCTTTTTACTAGCTCTTACCCGTAAATCCGCTTTTACACCTGTTCATGAAAGCTTTTTAAAATATGCAGCTAGCATTAATCATTCGATAACGCAAATGTACCAGAGTGCTTCACACTGCTCTAATACTTGCCACTTTTCATTTTAATGTCTAGTAGCGACCCGCCCCGGCTTCGCACGGGTGCAATGCTGATGTATTATACATATAAACCTTCCTCTGGAATCACTATCTACTTAAAAAACCACATCGAAATCCGTTGCGTAGTTTTAAAGATCTACGCATACATAGGGACAGATATACATACAGAGCGAAAAGCGACTTTGCTTTATAGTAAGTATGTAGTGATAGTGATAACGCAGCATCTTACGTAAGCGAACAACTCGCGAACGCGAAGCGAAACCTCGCAGCGCGGCGCGGTGGGCCCATGGCGTTCGCGTTCGCAACGAGATTGCCCACTTAGGACACTTCTATAGGCTTGAAAAACACCTGTATAAATACAATATCTTGAGTACGACGCTGACGCTGACGGTCAGTTTGGATATCAATAAAGTAAGGGTATCAACGAAGCTATAAGCAACTTAATTAAAGATGTTACAAAACAGTTAAACAATAAAAACAACAATTTTTAAACAATAAAAAAAAGGTGGCGGTTGTCCTGGACCTCAGCTCAGCGTTTGATACAGTGAATTATGACATACTCTCAACTCAAATTAAGGCGTAAGGGGCAAAATGCTGCCTCTTCTTCGAACCTATCTCAGCAACAAAAAGTAGTTTGTAGAAATTAAATGGGTGCAAGATTTCACTGAAAAAAGCGTTAAATCGAGAACTGCTGCTTCATAATTTCATAGAAGTTTGACGTTGAAAGTAACACCTGCACTGCATGTGATGTCAAAGCCCAGCGAGCGAAGCGAGCGTCTTGCGACAGCAGCCATCAGCGATCGCCAGAACCGACTAAGTATTTTATAATGTGAACTTAGAAATAAATAAAAACCTTTTTGTGTTACGTGCATAGTCTAGTAAAAACTAGTTTTCACTGAAATACATTTTTGAACAATTAGTCAAAACTAATTTTCACTAAGGCACTTTGCGAAATTTAGTTTTGACTGAAAAATCCCAATTAAAACTAGTTTTCACCGAGGCCTTACGAAATACGCGTTTTCACTTGAAACGTTTTTACGGTAACATACATATAAATGTACTACCTACACCGAAATCTCACTAATGATTGAACAGAGGCGATAAGCGAACATTGTTTTATGTTCGATATTTCAGTTGTTGCTATTGGAATTATTAAATCTTAAATTATGAGTTATACCTAGAGTATAATTATTAAATTTAATTATATTAATGATTATTACCTATTAATCAACTTTTATTCAATATTTTTTGTAAATAACTGAAATGTAATATTAATATTATACAATAAATGATTATGATTATGACCTGGACCCTGTGATAATGGTTAAATAAATAAATAACCGAAAGTAGAATTTATTCCATTCCAAGATTTGTTATTATAACTTCAAAGTGGTGTTTCGGACTAGTCTTCGTTATTATCGGTTTCTGCGAATGCTACTTGTAAACGAGGTCGTGAGGGAAGAATCCTATTTTAGACTTTAATTTGCCACGATCTAAAAAAAGGTTTTAATCAAGTTATGACGTCATCTGCGGCAAATATTGAAGGACGTGACGGCGGTTGTGTTTGCCCTGATTGCTTATTTGCGGGCCTTCGAGCTGTATTTGCTGTGTACAGTGTGACCAATCCAAATGGGGTGGTATGAGTATGAGAATATTAGAAGTACAATAACTATTTATATTACATTTGTATAACAATCTTTTTTAGGGTTCCGTACCCAAAGGGTAAAAGCGGGACCCTATTACTAAGACTCCGCTGTTCGTCGGTCCAATCTGTCCGTCTGTCTGTCTCCAGGCTGTATCTCATGAACCGTGATAGCTAGACGGTTAAAAATTTCACAGAAAAAAGACAAAAACACAGAAAGTTCTGTTGTCGCTATAATAACAAATACTAAAAAGTACGGAACCCTCGGTGCGCGAGTCCGACTCGCACTTGGCCGGTTATTGTGTATACAGGCTAGCTAAAAATAAGTACATTCCCGTTGCCAGGGAGGTTTTGGGATTAAGGATGACTCACGTTAGACCGGGCCGTGTCCGGGCCGGAGCTTCCGGCGCTTCGTTTTCTATGGAAAAGCATCACGTGATCACCTATCATGTCATAGAAAAGTAAGCGCCGGAAGCTCCGGCCCGGACACGGCCCGGTCTAACGTGAGTCATCCTTTATACTGAGCAACTTTTACTACGGGACCAACCACGAAATCGCGAAAAAAATTTGGCTGTTTCATACATTTTGGCTTGTCCATTTTCTATGGGAGGGTAAATTTTTTATTTCGCGATGTCTATTATTTAAAATTTCTATTAACTATGTAATTAATCATAAGATAATTCTTAATTATGCCTAAATAAGCCAATGCTTAGGCTCATTTTTTTTGAAAAAATAACTGCTATCTTGATCTCCCAATTCGTAACATGAGAACAAAATATAGAAGTCGTTACCATTAGGGAAACGCCTTTAAACGCAGTCTAATAAACTGGCTCTTAGACCGTTGTTTTTACAGCGTAAAGGCGTAGTTCGAACAGAGTATTTGAATGATAGAGGGGGCCCACTGACTATCAGTCCGCCGGACGATATCGGCCTGTCAGTTGTTCGGAACTGTCAAATTTTTGTTCTAACTGACCGGCCTAATATCGTCCGGCGGACTGATAGTCAGGGGCCCCTTTGTGGTATTTAGTTATTGTCACATGCCCATGATGTTAACTTTTTAATTATTTTATTTTTACATTTTATATATATTTAAATTTATTTTTTGTCAGTTTATTATCTGTATATATTTGCACGCTTGCATGCAAGCTAACCACATGAACTGAAACACAATGTATTCTAACATCCCTATACTGTATCAATGCAATTCTGATTCGGATTCATTACCTTCATCATATTATTATGTACCTTACTGCTGGGCACATGCCTCCTCTAATTATACAATGCGGTTTGAGTTTTTTACACATACATTTTAAATTATTTTAAATTTCAAATACATTTTTTTTCCATGAGTAGTGCAGCAAGCTAAGGCTTCTAACGCGCTACCTTCAATTTAGAAGCCTTGAATCTCCTTGTATTACCTACTTATACATTTTCTAAGATGCAAAGGCATATAACACGAGGATACCAGACGTCTGGGTGGTAGGCCTTGTGTTTTCAGTTGACAAATAATATAGTTGTATAGAGCCTAAGCAAGAACCATGTAATTGTTTGAAGTTGGAAAGATAAGATCATGTCGTTTTTCATCTAAATGATTTTCTTATTTTGGAGAAATATGATTGAGTGGGTACTTGCGTAACTTGAGAAACATGAGTATAATTTTAGGGTCTAAGTAATTACCCTGAAATTATATCAGAGCCCTCTAATTTCTTTTGACACGGAAAACGTTCATATTGCTAGTAGTTTAACTGTATATTGAGATATATTGGCTTGGAGTAGATCGTTGGAGAAGAATTTGGTATTGGTCACGTTCCAGCTCAACTCATGTTGACGCCAATGTATGCACGGATACGTCCGGCATGCATTGTGATTTTAAGGTATTCGATATATTGGGCGCCATCTTATTCATATTTGCTTTGAAGGAACTAATATTCGATTTGCATAATATTGTCTTCGATTTGCAGTCAATCTCCCTTTCAACATCAGAGATCAAAAATAAATTATTACTGATTTTCTAAATGTTTAACCGACTCCGAAAAGAGGAGGTTATCAATCCGACCTACTTTATTATGTTTCCTCAGAACCCCGTTTTAGTTTAAACGTATATCGCTCTAGACTTTTCCTTTTTTGTCAAAATCCATTGAGGGAAAATCTTGATTGGCTTCAGATTAAAACCTTGAAACTTGAAAAGTATCCAAAGCGCGAAACTTCAACAGGTATTATTACAGTGTGTTAGTACTTTTAAGATTTGACAATAATAAACTAATAATAATATCTCCTGGAAGGTATGCGTTCAGTTAGATGCCATCTGTACCTATATAATTGGTAATAAATATAGCTGAACGTGGGAGCCGGTACCTATGCGGTATGACCTACAAGGCCTTCAAATCGAAAATCATTTCAAATCAAGGTTCGAACCCATTATTAACGGGTGTCTCGTTGGAACTTCGGTATGCACAAGATATCATCTGATCTTTAGCACTACGGGAAAGGGTATTCGATTCGATTTTCGGCTAGCTAAGTACCAATAAAAGCTTTTCCTTTTGTATTTTTAGTATGCAAGCATAGATCTCAATCAAGGGTCTAATTCGGATTTATGACTTGGAGACAGAAGGGTGAGTCGTTATCGGAAAAAGATTTACTTTTACCCCCGATTCGGTCGCAATTAGTGTTGGCAAAAACTAAGTTCTGTTACGAGTTTTAATTTCCTTTCTACTGTTTGATTCAAAACGATTCGAGTAGATATGGTTTGGTTTCCTTACAAAGAATTCCTTATAAAAAAAATATTTATTTAATCGTATGGCTACAAACTTGTCGCTTACTTGACTTATATTGACCGGGATATAGACCGTGATTACCTTTTGTATTATTTATGAGCTCCCTATATTTCGACGCAGTTACATGCATCATGTTCACGGGTGACTGTAAATAATACAAAAGGTAATCACGGTCTATATCCCGGTCAATATAAGTCTAGTGAAACTAACCGTGAATCATTCAAAACTCTAATTGCCGCTTACTAATTGAACAAAATGTTGGTGGCATTACTATAGTAGATATACATACTATTAAGGAATCTAATTTAAATGCTCCGCAGAATTTACTGTCGTAAATGTCAAATATTTTATAGATAAAGTGACCTTTTTGACGTTTTCTGCAGCAATACAGTCGACTGCAGCAGAATTGCAGCATGACAATACCGTAAAATCAGTTAAGTATAGTCCTATACAACTATAGTCCTGTTTTTAACGTTGATTCTTAACGAGCCTTTATGATTTGTACTCGTTACATTTATTTTGGAGCTTAGACACACTTGCTCTTTCTATATTATATACTCAACATAATTTGAAAAATACTTATACATATTTTACTGAAACTTAAATTTGGACCATAGTTGTAAGTTGTGGACTAGCTAAAGACCCGATTTTACGGTACTAAATGTTAAAATCTATTTTGCTGCCCGGATTTTTATCATTTGCGGTAGCAATGCAGTCGGCAGTAATGTCGCACTGCAATACTGCTGCAGTAATGATGGTGCAGTCTGAATACGAACGGTAAAAATCCTTATAATCGTATGTGTGTTAAACAATGAATTGTGTGCGATGACGAACAATTTTGATGTATAAATGTAGTCTTCTCTAGTAAATACTCTAGTCTCTACAGAAGATTTATGTACCTACGTAAAACTCAAGTCCGGGTATTAGGTACATAATGTCTAGTCTAAAAACCGGAGTCGAGTCTCAGAGGTGAGTCACTGCACAGACTCGAGCTTTTGCCAACACTATTTAGTCGCAATTGCTTTCCTCTTTCCTCTTCTTCGGCAAATCAATAAATTACCTTTACTTCTAACAAAGATTGAAAACATTATTTAAATTAAATATTTGTTACCTTAACTTAGTGTCGGTAATCTATTTATTCAGTGCCCAAATCGAAACATCTTATCCTCTGAGGTAAACAAGCTTACAAAATATGTGCAAAAATGAGGTTTAGATACATTATATCTTTAAGCCAACGGCAGTTGTGGATTTCGCCCATTGACTGAGGTTATGAAAACGTAATTTTGAATATTTGACACGCGTAAGTTATTTAGGTACGATACAAGTGCTAAAAATAGGAAATTTGCAACGAGTGGCGAATTTTAAAACACGGCCGAAGGGAGTGCTTTAAATCGACACGAGTGTCACAGGGTAGCACAGGGTGTCATAATGGAGCACCAGATATACAGTAAAATATTTTTCACATCATCACCTATTCGAAAATAGCTTTGCTCGCTTGTGAATAAAATTCCACTCGTCGGAAATCATCTTTACGCACGTGTATCATACAATGTTTTACTATGCATTGTGCGAGTAAATAAAAAAAACATATAATGGCAAATAAGTTTAATTATTAAAAAATTGAAAACAAAAAGCACTAGTGCGGAAAAGAGCATTTTTCCGCACTAGTGCGAGAAAGTAGCACCATATGTACTGTAAAAAAAAAATTGAAAACAAAAAGCACTAGTGCGGAAAAGTAGTACTTTCCGCATGATATGGCTCCGTAGGAAACGCACTTTTCGAGCACGTGCATTGTAAAGGGCTTTTTCTTCCCTGCTAGGGGGGATCAAAGTGGCACTTTTCTGTTCTAGGACATGATTTTTTTCTTTTTTGTATACAATTTCTTTAGGTTATATAATATTTTGGAACATAACAATTTCCTCATAGGTGCTGATGTGAAAAACAGTATATGTCACATGGTAGCAAATTTATTTCCACCTTGGGCGTTAACACTTGAATCCCTCACTACTAAGCGTAGACAGTAGTAGTAGTTTAAAACAGGAATACATAAAATAAGAAGTGCTTTTCAATACTTTTATTTTTTGATACTTAGTTAAGTAATAGGTATCTTCGATTAATAATTTCTATCGATCACAATTTTCATCATGATGTCGCAGGCAAATTGTAAAAAGTCCGCATTTTGTAGAATACCTAATGACATTGCCTTACCGGAGGGCAGGTAAGGCAATGTCCGCGCCTCCTATTTCGAATTGCTCTCTAGGGGTAGAACAGACAAGACCACATGGATAGTGCTATGATTCGGTTTTGAGATTTTGGTGGCCGTATAAATTGATATAACAGCAAACCATGGTCTCCCTCAGACAACCATCCAGTCCATCACGTTGACGTTGACACTGTTGAGCGCACTAACAATTTGCCTTCGGCAATTTGCAAACATGAAAACGTTTGTAAAATGGCGACGCCGAATGGCGAATCTTACAATTTGTCTGCGCCATAGATATATTTTGTAAATAAATAAAAAATGCAGATTATTTTTGAATACGGACTAGGTATAGGTACTGAAAGGCCTTATTTCAAAGTGTACGTTGTCATATTATGACAGTGTCCGTAAAAATATCCAGTGAACTGTAAATTCTACATCAATCTGCTTATTCTGGCCCACTTGTACCATCCCACTAACCCGGGGTTAAGCGGTTAAACCGTTAACCTAGTGTAAAATTGTACTGGTAACCATGTTAACCCCAGGTTTAACCGGTTAACCCCGGATTAGTGGAATGGCAAGTGGGCCTTAATGTTATTGCGTACAAAATGTAAATAATTAATTAATTATATTTTTTCTACTGCTATTTAGTTTTAACTTAGTTGGTGCACCTCCTAATTGGTTAATCTATGTGTCATTTCTCCACTACCTAAAGGTTGTCTGGAAGAGAGCGCTCTTTAGCGATAAGGCCGCCTGTTGTCACCTCTGTCTTCATGTATTATTTGTGTTTCCATGTACATTTATTCTGTGGTTGTGCAATAAAGAGGATTTGTATTGTATTGTATTGTATTTGTATATTATATACAAGAATTTTCCCCGCATCTGGTTCGCGTACAAAACTCATTCCCCCACATTCTAATTGGACTTCTTCTTCTTCTCTGCATAGCCTTATCCCATTTCACTTCTTCGGGCCGGTACTGGTACATATGTTAAGGACTTGTCGGGTCACATGCTCTTCAGGCCTTCTCATTATATGCCCATACCACCTAAGACGCGTTTTTGATAGTTTTTCTTCGATAGGCCAGATCTTAAAACTTCCACGGATATGCTCGTTCCTCACCCTGTCGGCGAGGGTGACACCTCCGGCCCATCTCAGCATCTTCATTTCTGTCGTATGTAGTTATGTACCTTTGTGGTGTGGACCTTTTTCATGGGCCAGCATTCGGCACCATAAATTAGGGCAGGGCGGACTACGGTTTTATACACCTTTCCCTTTACACGAACCGGCATTCTCCTGTCGCAAAGCACATCCGAGAGCTCTCTCCACTTCATCCAACCGGTGTTGATGCGGTGGGCTACGTCTGCGTCGATCGTACCGTCGTTGGAGATAATAGAGCCTAAATATTTGAATCGATCAACTTCCTGTAGCTGCTCATTCCGTATTTTTACAGTATAATGTTGGTTGGTATCTGAATAACAACACCGCATATATTCTGTCTTTTGCCGGCTGATCTTTAATCCAGCAGTTTCCAGGGCGGATCTCCAACTCTCAAGCGATTTCTCTAGGTCTTCGGGGCTATCTCTGGTTAGAGCAATATCATCAGCGTAGAGTAAGTCCCAAGGCGGCTCCTTCTGTATACTCGCGGTAAGGTGTTCCATGACAAGATTAAAGAGAAGTGGACTCAGAGCTGACCCTTGGTGTTCACCTACCCTTACTAGGAATTCCTTACTTATTCCTGCTGGGCTCTTTACCTTAGTACAGACGTTTTGATACATGTCGGAGATGATGTTGACATAATATTCCGGTATGTATTGTGAATGCAAAGATTGCCAGATCAGCTGTCAAGGTACTAGGTCGAATGCCTTTTCAAGATCTATAAAGGCCAGGTGCGTGTCTTCACATTCTAATTGGACTGAATATTATTATTTATAAATATTATTTTATGAGCCCGGAAGAATCCTGGATTAAGGCTATTAACTATTATCCTCGATAAATTTAATTTAAATAAAACGTACATTTTCACATTTATGATATGATATTAGTAGGATGATTAAAAAAATGTGAAAAAGTTACAGTGGCCATCGTATTTAGTGTCCAGTGTGTCTGAAAAAAAGACCGGAAGGAAACAGAAACAATACAGGTAAGTTGAGTCTTGGCTATAGATCTTATGTCTGAGTTTCGCTTTATTTCACTTACCTTCGCTACTTCGCCTCATCTATTACTTTAGACGTTTCACGAATCTTCATGGAAAGTTGTGTAGTACGTTGAGATGTCTAAATTTATTAATTTTTCATCAAACGCGGAACAAAAAGTCACTTTTATTTACTTTCTTTCTCTATCATTCTCTAACCTTATAGAAGCTTCTTGTTCAGGATGGTAACATTTGACACGATACTTTGTAATATCTGCGAATTCCCGCTTGCGGCATATTTGTCTGCGCTCTAGAGAAAATAGCTGGTGGGTGCAGGTAGCCATTTTTATCAGTGCAATACGGCTATTTACTTCGAACTAACTCAAGTACCTGCTCCAGAAATATGTTAAGGTAAAAGCCCGTTGAGTTGCTTTTCAAAGTTATTCAGCAAACAGTCACAAAGCGAGGGATCGCTAGACTGCTAAATCCCGGATCTTAGTAGTCGGATGTCCGGAGTGTGGTCACAGAGTCCATTGTCAACAGAATTTAAGTTCCAGCCGAGACAATGTCCAAGTCGTACCAATGGGATTGGAAATAGTTAGCCAACTCAATTAGGGACCATGAACTAAATAGAAAGTCAATCTAATCTAACTTGTGTAGAATGCTACAGTTGTAATGTCAAACAGTAGCCTAATAATCGTTAAAGATTTTTGAAGTGAAAACTTATTTCAGGCGCGTTGGGCATTTTTTTGATATTGGAAAAATCCATTGAACTCGCGTCACCGTAACGGTAACCGACATCACCGACTTGCCCCTACAGAATCCCCTAAAACAATCCAATTTTCAGTCGATAGAAATTAAATTAGATCAATTTATATTAATCGGCCGCTATAGGGACGGCAAAGGCCTGCCACAGCTTTGTACGACTAATAGGGCCGAGGGTCGTGACTTGAACAAAAAACGTAACAGTTACGAAGTACCCACAAACTAATGGAGTTTAATAAGTAATTACAATTATATAAAATGTTAGCTTGTCACGTACTAGTTAGTTAAATTCATTGGTGTTTTCGTCGGATTGTTTATTAGGTGAGTGAACAGAGTTGTACAATAATGCTACGTTGTTCTTATCCTTCATCAATTTTTCACAGGTTAACTACATTTTTACATATCGCATAGGTACATTATCTACTACATTATTCATAAATCATCCACAATATTTAGATGCTCTTATTTGCATCAATCAGATTACGCGTTATTTAACTTAACATAAAACTAAACAATATGAAAATATTTATCAGTACGGTTTTTACTCACCCCCCCGCCCCCGCCCCATCAGCGCGTGCGCAACGAGCGACGAGGCGGGCGGCGCGGGCAGTGCACGACGTACAACCGCCGCGGACACTCGTGCCTGAGGATGGATTCCCAAAGAATCCGAAACATATCGCCAAAAGCGACTAAAAATAATAGTGAGTAAAAACCGTACTGATAAATATTTTGAAATATGTCTCACGATAGTTTAAGTGCGACTAAACAATATGACAAATTATCTTATCTGTAAAATTGACAATAAGTCAAGCAAGATCGAAAATCATTAAGCCAAGTTATTAAGTACGGTCACATAAGACTCAATATTAAAACCATATATCAATGTCATAAGGTAGGTTTTAGATTGGATTATTGCATATATTGTTTAGGTGTTTCTGTTTACCTAAAAGTTTAGGGTTGTAAGGCAAATGAGGCGAAGGGTTCGCAATGGAATCACTTAGGCTGGTTGTGTAATCGGTTGACGAAGCAAATATCATTGTTAAGCAGGACAATGTCTGAGTTCAAGTATTTGGAGGTACGAATTTAAAGGGTGAAGCGTGCTTAGAAAGGTCAAGTAAATTAATAACATATTATGAATATAATATTTAACCCCTTAAATGCATACTGATGCGGATGCAGCCAACACAACAAAAATATATAATTTGATGCATAATTAGATAAAATCGATTTGTTTCTGTATAGTTATTTCGATAGTAAATTAATACATTTTCCGATTAATTTATTCTGGGTTTAAATGTCCCATTTTTCGATTTTTCTCTTAGGTATATCTTGGAAACTTTGCGTCTTAGCGACATGACTATCTTATATAAAACTCAAGGCTACGGCCGGGGACTTTTGATATGTTCAACTCCTAACTAATCCAAACAAAGTTACGGAGTCAAAAATTGTGTTCCAAGCATTTCCCTCTATACCTTGTTATTGCTTGGCCTAAAGATACTTTTAAAGATTAATAATTACACATAATAATTTACCACAAAAACAAGACGAGATAAATCATCAGATCTATTGACGGCCAAGTCATATGTTCTCGTAAATTAAATAAATTAGAGAAATACGTCCTAGAGACTAACCAATAGGTAAATAGATTACCAATAGATGATCTGTGTTCGCGAATGCCTGCACAAGCAATAATAGACAATAATTCCAGCGCACGGACCCAAGGGAAATGAGCGGATGATTATGACATTGTATATATTAATCTCAGCCATTTCCCTTAATGCGTGACGCCACGCTCCTCGCTTGCGTCATAATAGCAACCACTATTAGTGCCGATTGAATGGATTGTTCGATAGATTTATCGGAGCGGCAAATGTGCTTAAAAATATCTAATGAACATTTGTATAAGGGAGGTATGTTTGTAGTAATTTTGTGAATGCTCTATGCATTTGAAGTTTTATAAAACATGAAGATGAATGAAGTTTCATACGATACAAAACAGCGCAAATTAAATAGCATTTTTTTGTCTCCACGGCACTTTCTCTGCGATAATATACAAATAAATGTAGGGTTTCGCCCAACAGTGAGACACTCAAACGGGTATTAGGTAAAACAAAGCTATAATATTGCGCTTCGTGCATTTATTTAATTTTGACTTACGTGCGTACAAAGGCACATTTTTTTAACTTTTTTAAACATATATTTGTAAGAAAGTTTACTCAATCAAAAAGTTACTTTAGATACCTTGAAGATGTGTTACAGTGATGCTGCATGTTAAATAAAATACCTGAGACATAAAAAGTTGGCAGATAGGCGAAAATGTGACAACGCAACCCTAAATATTAAATCTATTACGGTGGAGCGCCCCAGTATCACACGTGTATCATACTGACTCCATACTACTGTGATACTGGGGCGCTACACGGGTTAAAGAAGGTACACACACCTGTTAACCATACATTATTGTAAAATATATGACTATGTTTTATTTCTGTCGGTTTGAATGCCTAAGTACTTTGCTAAAAGCGCTCTCAATAAACCGGGATTACTTTAGCTTAGTTAGACTATTTTAATATCGTGGTATCTGAAATAAAACAAAACACTTTTTTATTTTAAACTCATACAATAAATAAAACAAATTCAGCAGTGACTTCAGTCTATATAAAAGTAACATGCTAGAAAGGCATATCGTTTTGTTGACACATTGTGCCGCACCATTAAAGTAAAGACTTTTTTTTTCATACTTAATATTATGTAGCAGACATAAACCATGTACTCTCTTCGTAAGCCCAGTATACTCGTACGAGTATAAATCACCTTGTCGCGCTACGGTAATATAATTGGTCTGAGAGTGGCACGTGGCGCATGATGGTGGCAATGTGGTGTGGCGTGGCGTGATATTAGTGTTACTCAAGTCCTTTGAGTCCTCTGCTTTTATACGTCTCAGTTTTTCACTCTAGTAATTGAGCACAAACTTAAGTTCTTATTAAGACCTGAGTCTATTGTAAAGACTTGAGTCATTTAAAGAGAACTTCATGGGTTAGGTACATCATTTAATAACGCCTATTTTCCTTAGTGTTCATTTAGATAAAACCCACAAAAAAAATTGACGTTAAGTCTTTATCCGAAGGCATTAGTCTTTTTACGTTGCACTTAAAAGACTTAATAAAGTACTCCGACTCGGGACTTAAGACTCGGAAGTTTTTTAAGCGCAGTCGCGTAAAAACGACTCAATTTCTTCAAACTGTGACTCAAGAAACTCGTTCCTACCAACACTAGTATGCCATTCGAATGTTTAAGCTACACCGATAGACAGCTGCTTATACACTGTTAAATAGGTACCTACATAAAATACTACTTTTTGAGCAACTACAAACAAAATCTTGGAGGTGCTAAAGATATAATATATTTATATGTACTCGTATGTATATAATTGCCTCTTGTAGAGAGCGATAAAGACGTGTCGGAAAGATATACAGTAGTATTTAATAAATATATATTATACATATTTATATTATTGCATATAATTACCGGCCGATTTGTTAATATACTTATAGAAATTACATTTATCATTGTCTTACTAAGAGTAAAATAGTAGGTAACATTATTATATATGTATATATAATTACATATTCACAGCAAATATTTCTTTATTTACTCTCATATTATGAAATACTTAAGAGTTCAAAGTTCATAAAATACTCATTGTTTTATTAGACTGTTACATCGGTTTTCCATTAGAAAAATGTTGGAGAAAGTTAAATACTAACACAACGTATAAATATTCGTTAGGTAATGTGGAAAAAATATTGTGAGATAGTCTAAGTATACATATGTCTGTGACGAGTTTCACAATTCCTGACATTTAATGTTTATACAAAACTTTTGCAGGAAATTTATAGTAACATTGACTATTTTCCACTGCTGTAAGTACCAGAACGCTTCTGCAGTCGCAATCCGAATGTAACCTTTAGGGCGTGTTTAACATTTGCTCGTGCCAACAATTTTATGACAACTTAAACAATCGCTGATCACTGTGTCGATCAAACTGTGTACTCTTGTAAAAAAAGGTACTTATGTACATATTTGCATTAGCATGGGGTTAATGATATTTACACGATACCTAGGTAGTTTTTGACTAACTATCTTACATACAATTCTTGGTACCTGCAGGTAGCAACCAATCCATAGTTTATTTTCAATTGATCATTTTGCTTCTGCTAGCCATAATAATTAATGTGATTTAGGAGATCTTTATACACCAGTGGTGATCACAGCTCTTATAAAAGAAAATAAAAATATATAAAACTGTAACACTGACATTTACATACAGAATATAGATCTTTATTAGTAAAAGCAACTTTTCCAGGCCACATTTCACATTCACAAAAAATATACGTTACTTAATAAATATTATGTTCGTTAAATAAATGAATTATTTCATAGCATATAATTAATACAATATAATATTTTAATCGTAGGCACTCATTTCCATCTTTTCGGGTTAACAGCGTATAATTATTTAAGAGTAATATTAAAATAGTTTTGTCGTATATAATAAGATTTATAAACTATTTTGTTGGAATGTAAACATTATGATTTGGCACTTTAGAGGTATACAAGGCAATCACATCACAATAACAGATTGTATTAAACATTTAGCTCATTACACGAACATATATTGATTACTAATTTGATTTGATTACACATCGTTTACTCGATTTTTTTAATAACGTACAGGTGCTTAAAATTTATTCTAAGGACTTACTTCAATCCAAAGAACTTCCTGTAAAGTTTCCACTAGAATTCATTAACACAAGTTCTTCTCACTGGCAAAGGCGTATCTTCTCTGGGTTCAGTAGATGATGTAATGTCGAGCCCGTGCTTTTTCTGATAATAGATCAGCACTATCCCGCATATAAGGCATATCAGCACGAAGAAACCCAGCATAAACAAGAAGTAGAGCTGAAAAATAAAACAATACCTATAATTCAGATTGTTTTACTTCAACGACCTCCTAGCCTATAGTCTGAATTTTATTCTCACGGAATTAATGTAAACAAACAACTGTCACTGTCAGCAAAGATAGATATAACTTCGTAATAGATGTTTACAGTCTAAGGAAAAAACGTGCCTGGAAAATCAAGAAAATTTGCTTCTCGTTCAGAGGGCGCCACTAGTTTTGGCCCACTGTTGTATAGATGGCGTTGACTGTTTCGTTTGTTATTTAACAATTTTAACGCATATCAGTGAAAGAACATGGGTCAAAATCATAAAAATAATTAATGCATATAAAAAAATCATTTATCTATATTTAAATACATTTTATCGTATTTTTATAAATC
This sequence comes from Cydia strobilella, assembly GCF_947568885.1. Classification (NCBI taxonomy): domain Eukaryota; kingdom Metazoa; phylum Arthropoda; class Insecta; order Lepidoptera; family Tortricidae; genus Cydia; species Cydia strobilella. The sequence continues at coordinate 12,010,073 of NC_086049.1, read as the reverse complement.
TTAATTTTTAGTTTTAAAGTGTGTCGACAGATGGCAGTGAATTTACTGGGGTTACAAAATTTACTATGACAGTACCGCTCTAGTATAAGTTACTCTATGCTGTCAGTGAGGGCAAAGTAAGCAGAAAAACTTAAAAATAAATGTAGGTAGTAAGAAATGACGGACTTGCGGTAGCATACCTACATATACTGATTTAAACTAACACGATTTTCACTCATAATTTTAAAACTAACACGGGACAACAACATTTACGGGAACATTTGCTACAGTCGGGACCAAACCACTGGATTGAGCTCCATAATTCCAAAGTCCTCTCAACGGAACGTCTTTACCACAGTAGGAAGGTACGTGAAGCAATTGAAATCAGAAAACATCGAAATTTCTATCAAAATGACGGACAGGGGATTTCGTCTTCGTGGAATCCAGTAATTAGCAAATGTAAGGGGGAAAAAACATCCCACCACATACCATCGGACGTCATGAGTGTTGTGTGTAGGCAAAGTGACAACCCTAGCGTACAAGTTAATAATCAAGATCAAGTGCGGGTAGTTCGCAAAACCCGCGCGGCAAGAAGATGTTGATACAATTCCTCGCCAGTCTGCCTGTGACCACGAACGTAACGTCACGTTCGAAACGTCAGGGCATAAATAAACGTAAGTTCATACCTACATACTTACAAAAAAACGATCAAATTGATATTAGCCTCTACCTTTTTAGAAGGCGGTTTAAATTAAAGCCATTAAAAGCGATTACGAGAAGACTCGAAAGTTAGTGAAAAATTATGTTTAGCGGCCCGCAACTTGATCGCCCGGGTGAATTTACATATCACAGTGCAATAAATAAACTGCCCGACAAAAGCAGCTTTTACTGGAAACGTACCCGACTACATCAGAAGGAGGGTAATGTTTTTCGAGCGTGGGTATGTATATGTAATTGTCCATTTATTTGGCACGCGCCCTACAGCCCAAATGGCTGGACGGTTTTTGACATATGAGTTCTGGTTGAATTTATCAGAATTGTGGTAGTGACAGACTATATAATTTTGAAAATGGCGCCCGCAAATGAAAAAAAGGAGGGAGGGGGGGAGGTTTAAGATAGCAATATGGATACCAAATGAAAGCTAGTGAAAAGACCATTTTAAAAATATATGTACACAGTCGGGTTTTTTGTTTGTTTTAATAATAGTTGCAGTTTGATGTAACAGAAAATTATACTGTTTTTTCAACTTGATGTACTTTTAATTTTTTTGATATATGTAGTTAATTATTTTTAGACATTTATAGAGGATATTCACAGTCATTTGGTATAAATTTTGGAATAATCCATTCAGTCATTTTCAATTTAGAGCAGTTTAAAGTCAACTGGATTTTGAAAATATGGAACGTTTTCTAATAATTTGTTAGACGAAGTAGTGAAAATGTTACAGTATGTTGTATATTCAAATATGAATATATAACATACTTTGTACTGCCGACTTTATGACGTCACAGCAACTACCCCCACCACTTTCGCGCTTGTCATCTCATGTATTCAGGACATCAAACTGAATGCACTGATACCATATTCACCTATATCTGAGATGACATGAGCAAAACTCGATTTCTAGAAGACTTTTTGAGAAAAGGCCAGGCCACTATAACGTAAAACCGACAGAGAAGTAAATAACAAAATAAATCTATTTTATTTTTAAATCGCATACTTATAGCAATGAACGTAACGTCACGTTCGAAACGTCGGGCCAAATAATAAACGTAAGTGCAAGGGATTAAGTCCCGTTTATGTTTAAAATTATGAGTGTAAATAGTGTTAGTTTAAATCATAACACATATAAATTTGCAAATTAAAAAATGTGCACTGCAACATGTTTCAGTTCGTTAAATATTGCTTCTCTAGTTTTGATTAAAGCAGTTAAGTACGTCAGAGGCAGCAAGCTCATTTAAATTTTAAGCGATAATTCTGCGATCCGATTCCGATGAAACTTTAGCAAACCTGTACAATTTATTGACAATTATAGTATTCTGAAAAAATTGTGAAAACTTGACACTTGTTCGTAAAGGTTAAAATTGCCACGAAAAATACACCAACCAATACAATTTAAATCTAATCTCAATACACTATCTATAGTTGCGATTAACGTCTTTAAATTAGTGCCATTCGAAATTTAATTGCAGATCTGATTTGCGGTTGGAAAATTTTCGCTTTTATTGTCGATATTCTAGCCTGCGTAGCTACGCTGTAGACTTCATCCATACGTATAACACTGTACATCAAAAGGCAGCTTTGCATCGCTACATCGCAAAACAACTCTACTTTGTAGAGGGTGCTACGATATTACTACGAAACATGATCTGCGTAGCGTTTACTCCAGTCACCACGCCAAGGCTCTGTGCCGTTTGATTGACCACATTAAACTACGGCGTGCTGTGTTTCACAGGTATAGTTTAGTGCACAGCTATACTGACCACATGGTGACGTTTTAACATCTTTAATACATACGTGAATTTAATATAAATAACGGTGGCAAACAAATCAATTTACCTTTGACACTTTAATGAATAATGTACATTATACACTCAAATCCTGTACCTAGTTAAATGTTTATATTTCAATAAAAACTAGATGCGGCAAATACTAACAAAGTTGTAATAATATTGTCTTCGGTTACCGCGATAGTTACTCATGAAATAAAAAGTTGTAACGTTTACCTATTTACTTTTGTAATTTCTTTTGAAAGACATTACAGCTAGTATTAAAACATCAAAACATGTGAAATCGGCTTTCCGGAATTTAAGCGACAACATAATTTGTTTGATGTTTATTAATGTAGCAGTATTGGCGATTGTTCAAACAAACACATATAATGTGTGCAAACATCATGTAATATTACAAAATTCAAATATGAAATATCTATCCACACACTTCACACTTTACATACAAAGAGGGGCTTAACTTATCTTATTTGCCTATACCCAGTGTTGCGTCTTCCTAGTTCGTGATCCTATACAAATGCAAATCCGCATTTTCCCTCAAGCGTCCAGGTATGCTTGCATGTCAACTGGACCTATACATGTTTAAAGGCAAATTCCTTTTGAGACTAGTGACCGTATGTGGGGGTGATGTTGGTGGTGCTTTGATATTGGCCAATTTTCTAGATAGTTCACTATCTAGATTTTTTTTTACGCAGGAGTTAATGCATTTCCGCATCTCACCTGCTGCTGGCTGCTGCTGGTGGGCTGGGGAAACCCATTGGGGGAGGTATGTACAATAGACATATAAAAAAGAAGATATATAAGTAATAGAAAAAGCTGTCTGAAGCTGTCAGCGTATTTTTTTTTCGACATGCGAGTGATTCAATTCATTCCTTTTGAAATTAAGGGAGAGTAAAAGAGGTTTGTGTCGTGGGGTTTTGTATGCCCACAGTGCGTTCTTTAGGTTCAGTTGGGGTGAGGCCTACATAATTATATTTCGAACTGATAGCTAATGCGGGCTAGCTACTGTAGACGTATATGGACTAACGGCCCAATTCTAATAATGCTTATAAGATGTCACACCGATATGATACTCATCTGTCAGTGTCAAAAGTGACATTTCTTCAACCAACATCGTCAAAACCTTCAATCGCTTCAATCGGGCCGTAAGCTTATATAAATGCAAACGGCTTCGTGACTTTACGACATGAAAGAGTTGCACAGGCTATGGAACAAAAACATGGGTAGATTCGATGTAAGATGTTATTAATATTAAATGTTAGGTACTAACTTACTCAGGTTGGTAGGTCCTAAGGGACGGTAACCAAACAAGTAAAATAATGTTTCGCTACTTTCGCTCTACCAACGACTTGTTTCATCTAGTTTGTGGTGTGTCACGTCGGTGACACGTGTACGTCATGATTATAGACAAACGAATGACAAATGCAGCCTGTTTAAAAAAAACAGATAGATTTTTGAAGATATGGTGATATGGGTTCGGTGAGTGATTTCAAAATCGGAGGTCTCGTGTTCTCGTCACGTCGAACATAAGTTTCGAGAAACCTATTGGTAGGTCATTTTGAACTTTCCTTCATCGTGGTGCTAATCGAACTGAGATTCTATGAATTTGTAGCCAATCTGCTGCCGCGGGGTGAGGTACGACGGTACGAGTAATTTGATTCGGGTGGGTAAATACTGTTACTGATTCTGTGGCAACTAAATACACTAGGTCGGTCGCCGCAAGCAAACAATGTCGGTTACCCGGCGACCGCTTTTGGTGAACGAATATTATATAGGTACATAATTTATACAACTTGTATGTGTAAGTACCCAATACAAGTATTTCAATGCATTTAGCAGTAAGTAGTTTCAGTTCTACAAGGTTGTTCTAGTAAAAGTAGCCGAGTAAGCTGAGCTTCTTTAGATTTAGGAAGCAATAAGTTGGGAACACGAAATTATGTTTCTATCTTTCTATATACATGATGGAAAGATTGGCGTTTAGACATTTTGAGAAAACATACAGAATGCGAGAAAAGGGTCATTTTTGGTAAACTTTTTTTTTATGCCAATCGATCCTTGTCCTATCCAGGATTAAAAGCTTTTATGGGGCCAAAAAAAAAATTAACGGCTAGAAAAGCCACAAATCGAGGAAAACTTTTCCCATACAATTTGTATGAAAATGAAAACTTTTATTTTTCACATGTTCGTTTTTATGCCAATCGATTCCATTCCAATCCAGTATCAATAGTTTCCTAGGGGACAACTTACGGTAATGTATTGAAAACCGTAAACGAAATAAATATCATATACACAGGAAAAAATGACCAAGGCTGGAAACACACATTAAAATATTTTCATAAGAATGTAATTTAATTTGTTCTTAGAATTAAGTACATTCTAGTAGCCAAAAATTTAAAAGAAAACCTTTTTCCATGCATTTACTATGGAGAAAAAGTGAAATTTTATCTACATTTTTCTATCTCGACCAAATGTCTTCATACAGTATAATGGTTCTTAAACGTAACAGGACTGTATAAATATGAAGCTTTGTTCTAGATTTCGCTAATGGCATAGAAATTGGAGTGCAAACGTATTGATTTGCAATTTGCATCAACTCCCTCGCAAGATGGCATTAGAGCGAAGCCTGCATCGTCTGCATTCAGTGTCAATAATTGAATTCGATTTAATTCTAAATTGTACAGCGATGTGGCTTTGTTGTCTTTTAGGTTTTACTTACTATATATTGCCTTATATGATATATATCAAATTACTATATGAATATTTCAGATTATTTAATAGAGGGTCATAGATTTTTTAAGTAATTTCACCCAAGATATTTCAACTATCTATCTATCTATTAATTATTTATTTTTCATTCAAAGGTAGGTATATTGATAGCACTAAAGCTACTATAATCTGAGTGTATTATACAAATATGAGTATATACATCATATTTTCTTTGAAGTAGGTACATCACGTTGTCAGATTTATGAACGATTTATGTAAATCAATTACACAGAGCGTCGTCAAAAAAGGGTCAACTCGGTCGTTTTTTACGACACACATGTGGCGTCATAAAGCGATCTCATACTTGGAAAACAGTCTTACACTGGTACTGAGACCTCTACCATTCCCAGAACACAAATCATAATAAAAACCTTCACGACAATCCGCCATGAACAAAACACATGCAGAATATGTTCGCAATACGACCAAATAGAATACACACTAACCAACTTTGCACACCATGCATTATCTCCGACTACTTAATTTACTTGCGTAATATGCTATGACATCACCGCTTGGATAACATGTTTGAACGCATGCGCGAAAATCTAATCTGATAGCGTAAAAGCAATTAAACTGATAAGAAAACAAATGACAGGTGATTGTTTAGTGATTTATTTGCATATGTATTTATATTTTACTCACCCCGAAATAAGCGAAGAGAGTTTCGTAGGGAGACATGATCTCTACGTTGTAGGCGATGGGGTACTGATGGGAGGCAACGGGAAAACGGCACGAAGCCAAGTTTGTCTGTGACTTTTTATTGAATTATATCGAAGCTGTGTTTAGTTGTGCGTGGTGGCTTTTCATCGAAGTAAATTTGCCAAAAAAATCATTATTTTACCATGAGTCATGATAAACTGTAAATATGTTATTAAGTTTTTTCCCTCAAAAGTATTATTCTAGTGAATACTAGAAATTCACTCCCGTCGTATCGTTTGTTTTCCCAGACAAATAGTATTTAAGTATCTTTAAAACCAGAGCAATAAAGCAAAGATAAATCATATTTATTCTTAATTGTTAAACTATGTTAATTTCCATAAATACATTGTCAAAAAGAAACATAGTTTGTGTAAATCCATACTACTCCATACTAATATTATAAATGCGAAAGTGTGTCTGTCTGTCTGTTACCTCTTCATGCTTAAACCGCTGAACCGATTTAGTTGAAATTTCCGGGGAAGGACATAGGATAGTTTTTATCCCGAAAATCATCTCTTAAAAGGGTGAAAAGCGGGGTGGAATCATGGTGAAATTGAGATAATTAATGAGTTGCCTGATCATTTGTATGTAATTTGTATTATGCTCAAATTGAATGATTGCTATAAGACTTTCTCCAGGCGCTAAACTTACTCTAGCTGCTTTTACTGACTCCACGCAGACGAAGTCGTGGGCAAAAGCTAGTTGAGAATAAAAGTCAGTCTCGTAACGGTTTTCTTAACTAAATGTGAAGGATATAAATATCAGGTTGTCAGCGGCAGCCGGGACAGTGTATGTTCGAAAAGGCCGTGAAGAGGATCCTCGTAAATTGGATCGAAACATGTGACCCGGTTTAAAATAATTTTAATATGTTTTTGGTTACGCACAAAAAGTGTATTAGAAATTAAGTCAGTCTCTTTGCTGAACAGAGCCTTAATATGTATTATATTTTTCGTTTTAAAAATAGCTACGGGCCCATTGACCTTTGCTGAAAAGAGCCTTAATATGTATTATATTTTTCGTTTTAAATAGCTACGGGCCCATTGACCTTTGCTGAAAAGAGCCTTAATATGTATTATATTTTTCGTTGTAAATAGGTACGGGATTTCACCCCAGGGGCGCTTGTGCCAGTGGATAGAGAGTTACTTGTGTTGGGATGGAAATATAACAACATTGTCTTGATTACTTTCATTGAGTAATCAATAAATCATATTTTACTTCGTTACCTAAGGATATCCATTATTTTTTCTCCTTATCAAGCTTTATAGCCGATAAGCCGAGCCAGTTGTACCTGGGTGCGTAGCCAACGTGCGATCATTAACGCTCCGTAGCGAACGAAACGCAGCTGTCACTGTCGTACAAATGTGGAAGAGGGGTCTATATTGAAACGTGGAACGCATAATTTTTCACCTCAGCAGCTCGAACAAGGGTACTTTTATGCTTAAAAACAGTAAGCAAAATCGCATTTTGCTCACTCAGTAAGACAAAATGACATTTAAGTGACCTTTATATTCGAATGTCATTTCAACGTGCGGAGCCTATACAAGTTCGAAATACTTGGATTCTATTCCCTCTGTCCCTTTCACACCATTAGCAAAAAGAAAGAGACAAAAAAAGTTCAAACGTCATTCAACGGTATATTTGTAGTACTTAGTGACGACACGTTTTATATTCACTTTGACTCTTTGTCCAAAATTAGAAATGTATTCACTAGTAGTTAGTATATTTAGTTTTAATTCCATATTTAGTTATATATTTTGCCAGTCGACACCATGGTTGCGCTTTGCTCCTAATTCTACAATAATAAGGTGTTCAAATGTGTCGGCTTTGTTGTTGACTGCTTTTTTAATTACTGGCATATTATTATGGTGTTTACCAGTAATTAGTTATACATTCAGCATGTTATTAATGTTTGTATAGATGTAAGCCTGTAATAACTGATGGTGAAACTTAACATAAAATAAAATAAATACATATTAACGGTTTATAATGGACCCCTGAAATAAGTCAGAACGCATCGTTTCAAAACACACGCATATGAATTCGTAATAATTAATTAATGAAAAAAAGTTTAAAATTTGATAAAAACACTATATTTTACGTATTTTATTATAAAATTAAAATAGTGAACATAAACAAAACGACGAAGGTTATCACAAAAAAATTATAATTCTACTTTTAACAATCTACTATAGTTGACAAACAACCGCCGTCCGCAATTCGGACCGTATCTTGAAAAGTTTTTTTTTATAAAAAAAATGTTGCCGATGGAATTGACAATGTTCGTTATTTCCATATAATTTCATTAAAGTTTCTTTCGTTTTGTTATTGTATTTTATGGCGGTAATCCAAGTTAATTGTTAGAATACCTTAAAACATGAGTGAAAAAGTGATAAAGAAGGATTATATTTTTTCAAGTTGTATTTTTCCTTCCAAATATGTCGGGGCGGGTCACTAGACTCTCTAGTACTTTATATTCAGAGTTAAGTAACTTAATTTAACAACGAGCTTTTGGAGTCTCATTCGAAGGCCATCAACAAACCTGTGATAACTCGGGGCACATTGTAGGGATTTGATATCGATAAAAAAGATGTCGATATATATTTTGCATCCATCAGCCGCCCATTAGTCATTATATTGTCAAAATAGTTTTGATAAAGAACTCCTTTCAGGCATATTTTACAAAATAAATAAGGTTTTTCTCGAAATGGTTTAAGTACCTAATGGTATTTTTATTACTTCCTTCACTTCACTTGAATTTCACTTTTTATGTACTTTTAGCAATTTGTATGCATACATTGTCGCTGGCCATAAGGACGCTCTGACAGGTTATTCGTATAAAGATAAAAGCAAATTTCATCCTTATGGTAAGCGACAATGTGGTACCTTTTGCTTAAAAACGTCACATATATTTATTTAGTAGAATATTTAGATGTTGACAGTAACATCGATATATTTAATTGTCGATAAAATATTTTGCTACGTCACTTTAATATTTAAGTGCCCCTTATCCCAGGTTTGGCCATCAAATAATGTTAACTGAATGGGTTTCGATCTTCCTTATGTTACGTCGGTGACACCAGATAGGTATTTTAATTTAATGGTTATCACAAGTGCATCTACTTCATAGGACAACAACATCTATTGAAAGTGTATATGGTTTTAGAGACGATAAGTTATATTTATTTGGGATGTTTTTTCAATGTTTGATCCATTATGAAAAATTGAACATGTAGATCATATTCAACAACGTTTACTATGCGATGAACTTCGAAATCGCGGAAGAACATTGTCGGTTTCATACGGTACGACTTAGATCTTGAAGTTTTCCCAATCCAGCCATTGTAGTCGCAAATTCGGGGTGAGAGTTGATTAGTATGAGAAACATACATATTTATTAAAAGATCACATTTCAGAGCAATTCACACGCACGCCCTTTTCTAGCCACACTTAATACAATCATCGACCACATACGCGCCAATAGAATTTCAACCTTAGCAATCCGATTTAGGATCCAATTTGGATTAAACTTTCGGGAAATATGACCTGTCTTCAAATAAATCATCAAAGCTGGATTAATTGGCATATATATATATTTTTTTTTTGTGGATTTGTGCGGCTTCAAATTGGTTAAATTAAATTAATATTTAGTAATGTTACCTATAATGTTCTGTACTAGTTTTAGCTACAAAACGAATAAAGAATGCAAGTTGAAACTAAGATTTTTTTAACTTTACTCATGCGTAGTCTGTTTATGCAATGTCCGTGGTCGCTGTATCGCAAGTGAATTTATGTGTGACAGCTAAAAAGGAAGTATTTCTTTCTGGACCTGACTGTAATGAATCAAAGGGATGAGGATAAAATCTGGTCAAAGGATCCTATTCAATTTCTTAAAGAATTTTCCCTTTTTAAAATCAGGTTTATTTTGTGTTAAGTTTAAGTATATACGATACATAAAATGGCGATATCCAATTTAAAGAAAAAATACAAGGAAAATTAAGCGTTGCTGTTTTAGCTTCCCTTGCCATAAATAAAAGAACCTTTTTCCCAGCAGTGGGAAGGAATAGGCTAATAAAATCCACTCATTGCTCTTATTAGCCAGTACTCTTGGTTACAATTGGAAATGAAAATCTACTATACTAATCCAAAATACTTACTTTAATTATAATTATTATGTGTAGGTACGAAGGTTAGTTAAGGGGCCCACTGCTTATCAGTCCACCGGACGATATTAGCCTGTCAGAGATAATTTGCTTTAAATGGTAAAATTAAAGCTGGATTTCGTTGCGTCGCACGCTCCAAGCGTGCACGCTCGACGCTGAAGAAGATTGCCATACATTTGAAGGCATGTTTACAAAAGTTTGTTTTTTTGCGGATTTGAGTTTTTGGTATCATAGCATTCGTCTAAGCAGGATCTACACGTAGAGCAAAAGATATTAGTGTCCAAAAATGAACCTAATTGGACCAAAATCAATCCCCAAAAATATACCTATTTTACAAAAACTACATATCTACATTGTTTTGACAACAGCAGCGGATGTGAGGATTAAAATAAATCCACTAGTTAAGTAAGATAAATCTGTACCTCTCTGATAGAATACAAAACATAATTTCTATAGAAACTTGTTTTATTTTCTTACAAAAAGAACATAACTAACAAAATTTTACAAAAACAGCATAAGTGACGAACTTATTTTTCATTTTTTTTCCAAAAATACTGGTCTTTGAAATGTGTAATCATATATTTCGGAACTATTGGCCACTTACTAAAATCACCTATACAAGGTTTATGTCTAATAACTAATATATAAGAAGACAATTATTTTTTTCGTTCCCTGTAAATTCATGTCTAGTGTAGTTATGTTGTTTTTGTAAACATGCCTTCATTTGTTATAAGTATATCGCGCCAGCGCCGAGCGTGCATGCTCGAAGGGTGCATTTTGTGGCCGAGGCGTTACTTTCCTACTGGTCCAGCAGTCTCGATTTGATAGTTAATATTATATCACTCCTATCTTGTTAACTTTGGGCTTTGGTTAAGGCAAACCTGACTCGTACTCTGACGGGTGCCTAAATTTAGGGAATTCCCTATATACCTATATTACCTATCCATAGATAGGGGAGACTAAGGAGGGTTGTGACAATTTTTACTTTAACCGACAGCAAAAAAGCACGTTTATAATAATGTGTAGCTTAATTCATACTTTTCCAAAATCTGTTACGAACATGAAAATCTACGAAAACCAGAACAACTCCCCGTGTCACAACTCTTCACCGCCTCTCTAACACCGAGGTAAGTTGTGACAATTTATTTTGACTATTTGATAAATAAAAAATACCATTTAACCAATTTTTACAAATTAGTATTTATTAATCCAACAAAGTACTTATAATCATTTTATAGCAGATTTGTATCATTTGTAGCAAGTATAGCAACCAAAACTATGTGTTATTAAAGTAGGTACTCTAGCGGATAATACTTAGTGTTCAAATACGAAATTGTGCATTTTTAGGACCAGCCGAGCCGTAATAAAAATAGTCTGAAATCTAAATCTCTAATAAATAATAATATTAATAATGTCTTCGGTTACCGCGATAGTTACCCATGAAATAAAACTAGAGCTTCTTGCCGGTCCCATATTGGGATACCCTCCTACAATATAGGAGGGAATTAAATCTTCTCGGGTCAGAGGTGTAGGGTTAGAGCCGGCATAGCTTTATCGCGTATATCTTTACTTGAAAATAGTTGTATCGTATAAGACTTATGAACCGATTTTGCATGTACAACCATCTTTAAAGTTACTACTACGTTTAGTTAGTTAGTACTTTATTATAATTGTCAGTCAATAGTACTTCACTGCCCTTGCAATCTTATGTTATGTTATTATGGTTCATTACTTATGTATGTGGGTATTTTTGCACATTGTATCTTTTCTTCAGTCACCCGTTGACCACGAACGCTGTAAAGGGTTCGAAACGTCGGGATGTATTATAAATTCAATATTCGCGATATAATCCGTTTCCATAGTTTTATTTCATGAGTAACTATCGCGGTAACCGAAGACAATATTTTGGGAAAGTTTTTTTTTTTGCGTTTTGTTTGTAGGTACGTAAATGTTGTACACCGAAAACCACTTTACATGCGCCGTTGGCAGGTACTATCTCAAAATGGACATTTCTAAAGGGTCTTAAGAGCGCTGGTTGCAGCTCGCTAACAATCATAGTTTTCGAGAAATCTTACACTCACTCATTGTCTGACTCATTGTCACAACTCCCCTCTGTCAAAACCCTCCTTGGTCTCCCCTGCGGCTACGTGGCGGATATCTTGCCTCTAACAATCTGTCAGATAAGTCTATTGTATTGTACGGACATAATACATGTGTTATATAACAGACGTTTTCAGTTTCTGTAGTGAGGGATGGAATCTGTTTGTGAAATAAACTATTCTATTCTATTCTAAATTACAAGTTTCCGAGGCGCAGTTCACTCATCTTGTAGAGAGTGTGACTAATAGGTTGCTGCAATGCTACGGAATAAAGAATCATTAATCCTTTTTAGCTGTCCTTTATCTGAAACTAGCGACCCGCCCCGGCTTCGCACGGGTGCAATGCTGATGTAAGTGTTTATTTATTTCGTAGACTAAAATGACGTTTCATGTGTAAGACATGACATTTCTTAGTACCACATGAAATGTCATTTTAGTCTACGAAATAAAAAAACTGAATATTATACATATAAAACTTCCCCTTGAATCACTCTATCTATTAAAAAAACCCGCATCAAAATCCGTTTCGAAGTTTTAAAGATCTAAGCATACATAGGGACAGACAGACAGCAGGAAGCGACTTTGTTTTATGCTATGTAGTGATTTAAACAAGATCATAGTTTGTGTACTCGTTAGTAAATTTTTTATAAAGGTGACCATTATTCAGCAAGAATTATGTATTTATGTAAATTAGAGATGGGCCGAATATGGAGTTTGCCGAAAACGAATATTCGGCCGAATATTTGGATCAGATCTGAATCTTACCAAACTGAATAGTCGGCCGAATTATTCAATTCATCTGTCAAACTAATAAACCATTTGAATCGCAGCTAAAGATGATTCGCTGATTGGCTATTCTCTCTAGGGAATCCTCTCTGCCTTTTTAACCTAACCTAATTAAAAAGGCAAGGGACTCGCAAACGCATTTTCAACACTTCAAATACTCAAAACATCCCATGCCCTATTCAATATGTCTCATCATGTGTTTTAATGACAACGGGAAAACTTAAGGATGACTCACGTTAGACCGGGTCGTGACGGGCCGGAGCTTCCAGCGCTTACTTTTCTATGACATGACAGGTGATCACGTGATGCTTTCCATAGAAAACGAAGCTCCGGAAGCTCCGGCCCGGTCACGGCCCGGTCTAACGTGAGTCATCCTTTAACCTGAAGAAGAGATTACCTACTTGAAAAGTTCTGGAGCAGCAGCTTACAATTTACAGTGCTAGAACAAGACAGACCTAATAAAAAATATCTACCGAATAAATACCGAATAATTACCGAATATTCGGCTCATTTCTATTGTAATTGCTTCTGGGATAGGATTAAAAACCTTGTATAGATTTCGTAGAAAAAAAAAACCGGCCAAGTGCAAGTCGGACTCGTCAACCGAGGGTTCCGTACTTTTTAGTATTTGTAGGCAGCGTTCTCCTGTCAGTGGGAGTTCTATGAAATAAACATTTGTATTTGTATTTTGTGTAGTACCTGACGTTGTGCTTTAGAACCAAAATAGCACTCTCAGTAGACAGACCAGCACCATCTAACACTGGGTATCTACTGAGGTAACGCTCAAGCTCAAGCACACCGTCAAGAACCTTCGCTGCAATTGTAGCCAAAGAGATTGGCCTATAATTATTAATGTCAGACACATCGCCGGTTCTATTTTTTAGTACCGGTACAACAATCGTTTTCAACAACTCGTCTGGTAAGTAGGAGTGTCTCAAACCAAGGGTAAAAAGCATAGCCAACAGCCTATGGATGTGGTACTCAGCGTGTTGCAGGTGCTCGATGCTGCCCGTCTTGCCCTGGAGATTTTTCCCGAGTCATTTTATTAATTACAGAGGCAACATCTAAAGCTGTAATAAGAATAGCGTGACTCGCAACGTCGGCAGCAATTATTAGATTAGAGACTTCTCAATTTATCGACTTTCGATATACCTATATCGATACAATGTAAAATACAACATATTAAAAAAGATTAAAAGTAGAGGGAAATAAAAAGCTGTCTTATCGCTAAAGAGCGATCTCTTCCACATAACTTTTGAGTAGTTGAAAATGCGAAATAGAGATGTGCAAAAAAACAATGAAAACTTAATCGTTACTTAATAGTTTTACATTTAATTACTACAGTACCGTGTTTTTTTTTTTCAATTTCACGTTCTAAGTCTGTTTTAGTGCTAACAAATATTCCATTACTTTCTTTATAAAAGAAATAAGTAGTTTTAACTACTTATAAAACTCCCGTGATACTCAAACATATTAAAATTATTTTAAAACGGGTCACTCACGTATTATTAAGTCGAATAGCTCGACATGTTGTGTTTGTGTGAAGAGAATCCTCGTAAATTGGATCGAAACAATGTCATGTCGAGCTATTTGACCTAATAATATGTGAGTGAAATAAGTAGTCATGTTTTTATCCATATTATCTGCTTAAATTATACTTATTTTACAGTCAAATTTCCATTAACTATACCGGGTGTTTCCTGTAACAGGAGCATTAAATTAAACTGGAGGCTGTAATCCTCAAACAGACCAACATTTGTTAAGCAACTTTTAAAAATAACGTGTTTTGATTTTCATTACACTTTAAAGCTTATTCTATGACGCAATGTATTACAAAATTTGTTATGTTTAAAGGGTGACAAGCAACGTCAAACACACAGATGCCAGCGTACATTGAAAATAATATTTAATTAGTATGAAAAAGGTATAATCTAAATATTTCATAATTTTAAAAAGTTGCTGAACAAATGTTCCTCCTCCAGCCTCCAGTTTAAATTAATGCTCCTGTTACAGGAAACACCCGGTATAACTTTTTATTATTTTGTGTTCTACATTGTATCGATATATGTGTATCGGAAGTCGATAAATGAGAACTCCCTATGCCAGATTCAAAAATCCCACAATAATTCCAGTCTCTGAATTAATAAAGAGACGGTAGCCCAAATTCAAACAATTATTTAGAACATTCCCCGTTATACAAACAGAATAGGAATAGAAGGTCAGTCTCTCCTCAAGATTATTTATTCCCTGTAATCTTAGCTCATCTCAAAAATTTCGAGGCTGATTTACTGTTTTTCTAATCGGGCAATATCAAGTACTTATACGTAACGTATCTGTTCCTGTCCTGGCCGGGTCAAAAGTTGAAGAGAGAGTTGAAGCGGGGCCCGCGCTGCGAATATAAAACAGGCTCAACCGGACGGGACGAGAAAAGTTAAGGAACGCATGCACAGACCTTTAATTGTCTGAGTGCTGGCCAACACTTGTCAGATACATTTATTATATAGTGGACATTCTTATTAAATTCGACATATTGCGCGCGACTTTATATTGGATGCGGGTGGGACTTCGCCATATAGGTACATGCATAGCGCTGTCTCGCTCACACGCCGGAGCGGCGTGCAGATCCGCATCACTTTGACTTTAACGCTGGCGTATGAGTTGGATTACGATTTCTAAATACCCGTAATTGGGCCTAAAGACCACCTAAGATGTACACGGGGCTAGATTACTTCCCAATAGTCCGTTCGCAAAGGTGACTCACACTCAAGTCCTCGTGCTCAGCAGATTTCAAATTTCTGAAACAAGCGAGAACGAGATGCGAGTTTGATATAGGTACCTACTTATTAATTAAACTGTAAATAATACATTGATTTTAACTTAACTAAACTTAACTGTTTATATGCGTTTGGGACCCATTTGGTTATATTACTGAACTACATGGCTTGTAAAAACTTTAAGGTTCACATACCTAAAATTTAAGTGTCTCATGCTCATAGCCATCTTGAACGAGCTAAATGGGTTATCTATAACAATTAAAATTCAAATTGCATAATAATAGAAAATTTGTGAGATCAAATATCGAAATATATAAAAATGATATATTTATTATAATAAGAATAAAGCTAAAAACAAAAAGCTTAAATACATGTATCCTTAAAATGTTTTTTATTTTATTTTATTGATGTGATTTAAATTCTTATTCTTATTTTGTATATTGATTATAAATTGTCATAGGTACGTTATTTACATTATAATATGTCAAAGGTATTGAGGTATATTATTTTAGAGAGCATCCATTAATAATGTGAGGTGTTCAGGGAGAGAGGCAAGCCATATATCGCCAAATATATCACATTGAGGTGGGGTCTCGGGAAATATCACGTTTTTTTCTGGCCACAAATAGCCTAAGTTACCTATATTAAATTAAAATATGTTTCTAGACTAATAATATGGCGAAAAATCTAACACAACCTTCCAAATCAGAGATAACAATGCAAATTGTATTCTATTTAATATTGTCTTCGGTTACCGCGATAGTTACTCATGAAATAAAACTACGAAATCGGATTATATCGCGTATATGCATTTAATATACATCCCGACGTTTCGAACCCTTTACAGCGTTCGTGGTCAACGGGAGACTGAGGAAAAACTACAACGTGCAAAACTACCCATATACGAAAATGATCCGATGAACCATAATAAACTATAAACTTTAAGGCTGGTATGCAAAATCGGTTCATAAGGCTAGTTATACATTACAACTATTTTCAAGTAAAGAAATTTTGGCGTAGCTTTATCGCGTATATCTTTACTTGAAAATTAATAAAGCCAACCCATTTAGAAGTACTCATAACACAAATTTTGAAAGATCACACGTGATTAGGGGTGAAGGAGGAGGTAGGTCGGATAAATCTAACAACATCTCACCAGAGGGGGAGAAGGACTCAAAATATCCTCAAAAAACACCTCACACAATGAATGGACGCCCCTTTATTCAGAGCGCAACAAATATTACAACCGCTACTAACGCAGAGTCTTACGTAAGCGAACAACTCGCAAACGCGGCGTGGTTCTCGGTGTTCGCCTTCGCAACGAGATCGCCCACTTAGGACACTTCTATAGGTATCAAAGGTTTGATTAACCCCGCGCCGCATCGCTTCGCGTTCCAGTGTTGTTAGCATACGTAGTACGCTGCGTAACAGACACAAATGAAACCAAGATTATGACATGCTACGCCGTAGCACAAACTCGTGGCTAACATTATAACTAACTAGCTTTTGCCCCCGAATTCGTCTACGTGGAGTTAGTAACTTGGGTAGCTAATTTGCATTTTATCGATTTCCCATAAAAACTTCCACCACCCTTTTCACCCCCTTATAGGATGATTTCTGGGATAAAAACTACCCTATGTCCTTTCCCGGGATTCAAACTATCTCTATACCAAATTTCAACTAAATCGGTTCAGCGGTTTAAGCGTGAAGAGGTAGCAGGCAGACACACTTTCTCATTTATAATATTATGGAAGTATGGATATGCACAAGTAGTTCGCCCCGAATTATGTACATCAACATCAGCAGTAGCGTATGATAAACAACGCATAAAGTATCTGCCACACTCGATTACTTTTCCAAAAAGATATATTATCTCGACTGTTCGCGTTTATAAGTACCTGCAACAGTTTAATGGTTCTTAATAAAGAGCCATAATATATCTCTTTTCGTTTAGCTAGATCAGAGCATGGTGTAGATACTTTTGACGCTTACTGGCCAGCTTGAACGTACACTGACATCAGACTGATACCTGAATGTTGCCATTTCGTTATCGTGCATTTCGCTCGTACTTGTCCGTACATGTATTGGCGCGAGCGAGACGCACAATAACCAAATGAATTCAGAATCATTCTGATGTCAGTTTACGTTCGAATTGGCCTGATAGTCTGATACGCTACTTTTGATGCTGACTACTCGTGATTCGCCAAAAAGCTGCGACTGAAAAAGCTAGTATTTTAGTAGTACATAATTATGTAGAGTGGATAAAAAAATTTTGAACGCCCACGCGAACATGTAGAAAGTTTTAAGCTCTTCTTCTTCTCCTTGTCCTTTTCCCATTATTTGGGGTCGGCTCTCCTAGTTATATTTCGCCAGGCTTCTCGGTCCTGGGTCATCTCAGGTGGGATTTGGGCTTCTTCCATATCCCTCTTGACCTTTGCCAGCCATGTCAGTCGGGGTCTTCCTCGTCGCGATTGTGTGGGGAACATATCCAGCACCTTGCGTGTCATGTGTTCGGGTTCTCGGCGCATGACGTGCCCAAACCTCGAAGTCTCCCTTCGGTTATTTTTTCGGCTAAAGGTCTCACTTTAAAACTACCACGGATGTAGGTGTTACGGATGCGGTCTAGTAAGGTAACACCACCGGCCCAGCGCAGCATTTTCATTTCGGCGGCGTGAAGTTTATCCTCTAGCTGTTTTTTGAGGGGCCAGCACTCGGCGCCGTACGCCATGGCCGGACGGACTGCCGCTTTGTAAACTTTTCCCTTAATGGTTACCGGCATTCTCTTGTCACATAAGACACCAGTTATGTCTTTCCACTTCATCCAACCAGTGTTTATTCTGTGGGAGACATCGGCATCAATGGTACCATCGCTGGAAATGACCGAACCTAGGTATTTAAAGCTGTTAACCTGTTTTAATGGCGTTCCTTCCAAGGGGATGATATGGAGGTTTCGGTTACCGCTGAAGTTACAGTGCATATATTCCGTTTTATGGCGGCTTATCCATAGGCCTGCACTTTCCAACGCAACTCTCTAGTCCTACAGCATCTTTTGTAGGTCGTGAGATGTTTCACTAATAAGGACTATGTCGTCCGCATAGAGCAGTGTCCATGGCGGTGGTTGTTGCAATTTGGCCGTTAAGTAATTCATCACGATGTTAAAGAGAAGGGGGCTCAGAGCTGACCCCTGATGGACGCCGACCTTTACTTCAAACTCGTCACTCACTCCTGCTGGGCAGCGCACTCTGGTTGTGACATCATTATACATATCTTTTACGATATCGATGTAGCATTCGGGTACATTATGTGCTCGCAGTGCCTGCCAGATTAGGTTTCTTGGGACCCTGTCGAATGCTTTTTCTAGGTCAATGAACGCCATGTGTAGGTCAGCCCTGTTGTCCCTGAATTTTTCGATTAGGATTCGAATGGTATGAATTGCGTCAGTGGTCGATCTTCCCGCAACAAAGCCACACTGGTTTTCGGTGATCTCAATAAACTGGAGTAATCTTCTGCTTATTATGCGTTCCCATATCTTAAGAAAACTCCATAACTTCATAACTTTAGAAAGTTTTAAGTTAAACACTTTTATTTTAATCAGATGTATAATTGGGTTTTAAACTACTATAAAAAAGAAGAACCATTAAAACCTAAAAAAAGTTTCATGCCATCAATAGGGGCCACTTGCATAAATATCTAACCCGGGGTTAACCGGTTAAACGTGGAGTTACCATGGTTACCAGTACAATTTGAAAATGGGTTAACGGTTTAACCGTTTAACCCCGGGTTAGTGGGATGGTGCAAGTGGCGCTAAGAAAGCTTGAAAAATCAAATGTCGCTTCAGCCTAAAGAGGCGGCTGGATTCAGTCACCGTCTGGAACTCGTCGCGAGCGTGCGCTGTACCGCCCATCGATCCGCATCTCGGGACGCGTTCCATATTTAAAAATAATACCCCATTAACTTTCGAATACGTTACAAAAACTTACGTTATTGTTTTGCAAGAAATAAAAGCACCCCGTTTTTGTGACTGATAAGTTTGTTTTGTTATTTTTAGTGTGTTTGAGACTAAAATGTAAACTTTTTTTAAAGAGTGGATAAGTGTTTCAAGAACTGCTTTCGTTTGATTTGGCCGTTAGGTCTCAACTTTACGACGTAATGTAAGTAATTAGTTTTTTCCACTAAGCTTAATTAAACTTAAAGCGTTTATTTATGTTAATAATCAATACTTTTTTTTACAAATGTTGTAATTCAGAATAATATAAAAATTATTTGATGTAGGTATTTATCATATATATTTTTTAATTTGTTTGCGTTTTTGCGATGAAATTTTTTTCACGATAAAAAAAACTTGTTGATATTTTGATATCTTGTTAAATATGTATGTAGGATGAGTATAGTTTTTTTTTGTTTTTATTTACTGACAATTTGATATGACCAACTATATATACCAAAGCACTGCAGTCCATGACAAGATATTTACAGATGAAATACGGTTTTATAATGGCAAAAGTTGTGTAAGTTTTGCGGAACGTAATAAAGATAAATGTAGGCTAAAGAGGTGAAAAAGTCCAAGGGAGGTCACACTTTTTTGTGCTTTTTTAAGGATCTTCTTGTCGTCTACCATTTTAATTTCAGGCTACGAATAAGTTTTGAGTTAAAAATTACGAATCTATTCTTAAATTATTTTTTGTAACTGTTAATACGCAACAATTATTCTTTCAATAAAAAAAGGAATTGATTTGAAACACACATTTACTAAAAACGACCACGTATTAATGGGTAGGGTAATGTGCTTTCATTACGATATAACAAGCCCAACAAGCAAATGTAAGTACGTACCTTTGCGGCACTGACATAAGTCCCGTAAATACAAACAACTTTTTTTGGTAAAACTTATTAATGGCGCAACTGTTCATGTCCAAAACAACTTTCGTGAAAAAAAAATTTTTTTTTGTATTTTCTGTTAAGGAGAACACAATTTTGGATTTTCGAAGCGATTGTTTTCCTTCATAACGTAACTAATAATAAGACCGACGTTGATTCTAAATATTACCTAATGAATATGCTAGCATAAAAACTCACTTAAATCAATACGCGTTTTCCCTAATCAAAACCAGGTTTCCGTAAAGCCTTGGTGAAAACGCGTTTTCACTAGTATTTCAAAACACCTTGTTAAAAACTTATTTTAACTGAGATTTTTATTTTAACTTCGTGGTTGGTCCCATAGTAAAAGTTGCTCAGTATAATCCCAAAATCTCCTTGCCAACGGCCAGTGGCGTAGCTAGGCGTGGGCGAAGTAGGCCGTCGTCCACGGCCTCGCAACCCAAGGGGGGCCTCGCGCGAGGACCCTTCAGGCACAGTGAAAGCAAAGGGCCTCGCAGATGCGATTTCGCCCACATCTAGATCAGTTCACGCTACGCCACGCAACGGTAATGCACTTATTTTTTAACCACCCTGTATATGTGAAAATATTGGTTCGTAAAGTGACCACTATGCGTCCAATTTTCTTTAAGGATCGCGGCGCCTGTTAATAAGGAAATTGTGAATTGTGATATCAATCAATTGAAGAAGTTTTGATACAATGTGTTTGATATATAATTGCAAGGCTCTTGAGTATATTTTTAAATCCTTATGTGCCCAACTGAGGGCCTACCGTGAACCATTTATTTCGTTAGGTCGTATATTTGCCTCTGTATCCATCGAATACTCTACTAATATTTTTACTCTAATTAATTGAAGGTTCTGAAAATGTACAATTCAAATTCAAGTAAAGTGCCTAAGAATAATGTATAACTAACTCAATAGTCTACCCACGTTTTAATGTACCTACACAAACCGTGTGGGTGGCCTAAGTCTCTAAGCTAAGTTTACATTAGTACGAGTAGGTAACTAAGTCGGTAATATGAAGTAATTTTTTTTTAAATATTTGATAGAATGTTCATCATCATTAAGATAACAGTCGATAAAGTTTCCTACTGGACATAAGCCTTCCCCAAGGATCTCCTCAATGACCGGTTGTGCGCAGTTTTCGTCCAACGTTCCTGCGATCTTGCCACTATTGTCGGACTGTCATGTTAAGAGTCCTTTTCTGCTACATACGCGTACATACGCGTTCGCGATCGATACTCAAACGAACGCGATCGAACCTTTCTGCCCCAAGGGCCATCCATCAGTTGTACGAATGACTCGCACTAGAGTAATTCAAGTTAATGTCGAAAATAAGTTTCTGGTGTCCAGAGTACAAGGTCTGTCGAATTTGTTGGGTCTACGATGCCATGCCATGCCATTATTGTTGATGTTATGCCATGGTATTTATGGCTATGACATAAAAATCTGGCAATCATGGTCAAATATGGTTTAAGTCGAGGTTAAAGTAGGTACTGACATTACTTATACAGCTAAAATAATTATAAATTAAATACCAAATGTCGACTCAACCTTATTTTCCAATAAGTACTGCCTTGTTTGAAAAAGTTGTCTCGTTAGAAAATTTATCGTGTCCTTAAATCCAGGAAGAAAACAATTCAAGCGTATCGCTATAAATATAACAAACTAACTTTTAATTATTTATTAAAACTTGAGCGTTGGCATTTTTTGGGTTCCGTACCCAAAGGGTAAAAACGGGACCCTATTACTAAGACTCCGCTGTCCGCCTGTCCGTCTGTCCGTCTGTCCGTCTGTCCGTCTGTCCGTCTGTTCGTCTGTCCGTCTGTCCGTCTGTCCGTCTGTCCGTCTGTCCGTCTGTCTGTCTGTCACCAGGCTTCTCATGAACCGTGATAGCTAGACAGTTGAAATTTCCACAGATGATGTATTTCTGTTGCTGCTATAACAACAAATTGTTTTGATATCCCTCCACGCTCGCACGTAACGCCATATATAAATAAGAACTGCATTCTGAAGATGTCCACGCGTCAAAAGGTCCATTTAGCGTCGCTTATGTTTGGCATTGTGTACCACCAGATACCCTCGTACCTTTACGATAAGCTAACCTGGGCTCATAACTCCAGATCCTCGGAGGTCAGGTCATCTAGGTACCTGCAACTTGTCTGCCCTCGTCACCACTCAGCGGCCTTTCGTGGCTGTTTCCGGCATGCCGCTACTAAGATCTGGAATGACCTGCCTCCACCAATCCGTTCGCTGAAGTCGTTAAGTAGCTTCAAATCGAAATGACGTGCACACTTGTTACAAATTCAATTACAGACATCACAGTAACATATCAGTCACTCACTCGCACACTTATCACACACACTTTTACATTTCCGCGGCAATTTGATGATTTGTTTTAGTTTTAGTCTTTGTTATAGTTTTAGTCTTAAGTTTAGTTCGTTCTGGTGTTGGTTTTTTCTGTAACTTCGTTATAAATATATTTAAAAAAGGCGATAATTAATATTTTTTTTGTCTTAATTTTCTGTTTAATAATGTTTGTATTTTTATGTCAATGTAAATTTATTTGTGTGTCGTTGGCGTACGTGTCGCCATTATTTTTTAGATTAAGCCAGGTCCCCACAGAAAACCAGCGCCACGGTTTGCCGCGGCACTATGCTGAGTGGGGATCCTTTTTGGCGTCCAAATGTTTTTTTTGTCTGCATGCTTTTCTTTTTTATGTACTATGTTGTGGCGTCAAATAAATGTATTTTCTTTCTTCTTTCTTTCTAAATACTAAAAAGTACGGAACTCTCGGTGCGCGAGTCCGACTCGCACTTGGCCGGTTTTTTTATTGGTTTGCACTTTCTCTGCGCTGATGTCTGCTTGTGTTGCCTCGCTTGTGACACCTCTGAAGTTAGATTAGGCAATATAAAAATATATTTTAAAATAAAAACGTTTGACATGTGATTACTTCCTATCAGGGTAGTACGCTTGTTTGCGCACGGTGTGGTAGTTGTTGTTAAGAGTTGGATGGTGGTGGCACATGTACATGTACTAGGTATAGATAAGTAGGTATAGGTACTATAGGTACATAATATACACATGATGGTTTTTTTATTGTGATTGTATTGTATTGTAAATTAATAGTTATTTACACATTAGTTAATATCATATACACATTCGTGATGAAATAAATTCATTTAATAAGCTTCATGCATGAAGTTTATATTTGAACGAAATATTTTTATTCGGATATTTGTTACCGTTATATCATGTTACAAATGCATTTCCGTTGTTACATTATCATTTAATTGCTTAAAATAATAAATAAAAAGTACAAAATTTTGCCCGCGAATAGCTAGTTAAGTGAGCGAAACGCGCGAAACGTCACGTGACGTCACGCGTTCGACAGATGAGTGCACAACTGCACATATAAGTGTCATTAGTAGAAAACGTCAGTTGGACCTTCCAACGTGTGACGTCATCACGCTCTGTCGAATTCGCGCCAAAAATGATGAGCGTTTCAACCGCTCAAAATTTTTCGACATTATAAATATTTTTTAATAAAATAATGTGAAAGTTTACAAAAGTATTTTTATTTTTTCCGGTGTTCAAACGATATAAATTATGATTACAAAAATTAAAAAATATTCATGCATGGACATGGAGCTAATAGGCTAGATGACAAATTTTCATAAATGGTATAAATCGATCAGGTTTATTTTTAGGATCAAATGTCTATGTGGGACCCATTGCATTATAGCAATACAAAAGTCAGAAATTATAGTCAAAGTCCGACAGTCGTACTTCACTCACGACAAACGCTTCTAACAAAACGATAAGTGAACGTGACGTCAAGGTCACTGAGAGCCCATTTTGAATGTATGGACAAAACAAGAAGATTGCGTTTTTGTCGGTGAAATATTGCGTTTATGTATATAGTTGCTATACAATCTTTTTTGGATAAAATGTAAGCGATAAGACCGCCTGTTGTTGCTAATTTTATTATGTTAATTTGCTGTATTTAATCATGTTTCATTGTGCACAGTAAATAATATTATTATTCTCTTTATTCATTTTCCTTCTTAGGTCAGGGTTTTTACAACAATGTATATAAAAGTAAAATATAAAATCGAATACAAAAGATATATTATTATTATCCAGGGAGGAAAATGGGAACTACGCTTGTATGGCAAAACGGTCATCCACTATCCTCTTAAGGTTGTTATGCGTGGTGGGATATCGGATCAATAATCTACCTAAGTAATGAAAATTCGAAATTAATGAATCTAGGAGTAGGCAAGGCAACATATTTCTAAGTCATAAAAATCTCCCCAGTCAAAAATTACGAGTATTTTTTGGATGCCGTTTCTTGCAGCAGATTATTTTAAGTACGTCCCTATGCTAAAAGATAAGGCATAAGTAATTCGCTATATTTGATGAGCGTGCATTAAGTAGGTACTTATGAATTGGGTAATTTTCATATGATGAGTTAATAATATGGTTTAATCAGAGCGCTTGAAATAGCTTTCGCAATTATATGTAGGTAGTTTATATATGTAGGGGCCGTAAATGTAATCTAACATAATGCAAATTTTATATTAATGTCAGTCGTACTTTTACACAGTTATGCCGTGTTTAAAATAGTAAAGTGCAAAAACAATTCGTTCACAATACAATTTTCATCTATTTATATGGTCTAACGACATATGGGTTTCTCGTTGGAGACAACTCAATTACAATATAACATTTAAAACCTTCGCGCTTTGAACACATATTCAATCACATTTACAATCGGGTCTATCGCTTTATTTTGTTACATTCATTTACCCCAAACTTTTTCATACACTTTTTAGGGCTCCGTACCCAAAGGGTACCCTAAAGGTAAGGGTACCGTATTACTAAGACTCCGCTGTCGGTCTGTGTGTCTGTCTGTCTGTATTTCCGTCTGTCACCTGGCTGTATCTCATGAACACAGCTCATACAGAACATAGCTCATGATAGCTAGACAGTTGAAATTTTCACAGATGATGTATTTCTGATGCCGCTATAACAACAAATACTAAAAACAGAATAATATTTGGGCAAATTTTGGCTTCCAGGGGGAAACGATTACAACGTACCTGTCAAATAAGAAATAAATTAAAACGCCCCCAATAAAGAAACTAAATCCCCCGAAGCGAGAGACAGGAAGAAATTAATATAATAAAAGGAAAGTGATTTATTACAAAACGCGGTCAAGTGTGGCAGTATAGCGTAAACATGAAGAATTTTATTAATACCGGACTGTACTAATTATGACCAAGATAAGTTATAAGACGGGATTTTTAGAAGAAATATTTAAGACAATTCACTTACTATATCGTGCTGCGGGGTCAGCTATTTTGCGCGTTGGTTTTCTAATTTTTTTCCTAAACATTTGTAAAATGCTAGGTTTGGGTTGATATGAAAGTGAAAAAACCAATTTTTAGGGTTCCGTACCCAAAGGGTAACAACGGGACCCTATGACTAGGACTCCGCTGTCCGTCTGTGCGTCTGTCCGTCAGTCCGTCTGCCCGTCTGTCCGTCTTTCTGTCTGTCACCAGGTTGTATCTCATGAACCGTGATAGATAGACAGTTGAAATTTTCACAGATGATGTATTTCTGTTGCCGCTATAACAACAAATACTAAAAAGTACCTAATCCTCGGTGGGCGAGTCCGACTCGCACTTGACCGGTTTTTTTATTCTAGGCATAGCCCGTCTTAATGTCAGTAAAAAAGATAGATTATGTCACGTGTTAGCTAACCCTTTCGATATTATATACGGGCTTTATAAATGAGGGCAATTAAGTAATACAAGGGATTTATCGACCTTCGATACTTTCTTTATTGGGAACAAAGGAGTAAAACAGTTTCTACGTCAATAGCCCCGGGGAACTAATGGAATAATAACGGAATTAATCCTAAAATAACACCAAAGCTGACTGATGAAAACACCAAAGCTTATACTGACTTTCGAGTACTGGCAATTAAATAAAGAATTAAAGAACATTTTCGTTCGTCAAATAAAAATAAAACGCGAAAATTTCACCAACTGAAACTTAACTTAAGATTTTACGCACAAGAGTAAATGTAGGTACTATTGTCAGCACCCATCTAATTATGGGCCGAGTTTAGATAGTAGGACAAGGGTTAAAAAAAGCAAATTATGTACATTTAGTTGTTTTCGCTATTTTATTGATTTAACATTTCTGCCGCCTTAAGGAGAAAAACCATAAGTGACAATTTTTGCGAAATTGAGTTATTGACACCCTCGAAATCAGGAAGAAAAATGTGATTTTTCTATCTAGCAGTTATTTCTTTATCTCTAACAGGTCAAGATTTAGACAAGCATAACTACACGCCATTTTGGTAAAGTTAGTTCCTTTTTGAGAAAGAAAAAGCATAAGTTTATATTCATAGACAGAAAAGTACTAAAGTGACGACTTGTGTTTTTTTTTCCCTTTTGTGTTGAATTTAAGCCCAACATCTATTTCATAAGAAGAAAAACCATAGTTTAGTATTACATAAAATTTCTATGTAAAAAACCCTTAAGTTGACAAAAATGTTCATTTTTGTTAGTAAAAAAATATTATTAGTCATAACTTTTGGAAGTTGCACATTATGTTTTTTCTGTCTCGTATGACTCTTCCTTATGCTTTTTCTGCTTAGTGTCGGTTTCAAAAACAGTGAACTTGTGGTTTATTTCTTAAACATTGTTGTCAGTTATGCTTTATCAGGCTAGTAGGTAGTCCCCCTCCGGTCTCCTCAAAGACAGATTTCGGGCGGTTCAATTGGCGCGCGCGGCTTCATCGGTTTTTTTCCTTTGGAAGAGGTTGCGAGTACGACGCAGTACGCATGTATTAATACTCCTGCCTATTTTGAAAAACATGAGAAGTGTTAACGTGTATTGATGTACCGCATTCTGTTTCAACCTTAGATTTTAATACAAAAGGACATTTTTGCAGGTAAAAATTTTGGCTTGGCATTTGGTTTCAGTTTCAGGTTTATATTTGCCTTTTTAAAACTACCCCAGCTTGTTTCAAATACAAAAGAGCTCTTTTTTTATTTTCTCTAGATACGCCTAGCTGTTTAGTTGGAACATCTAGACATGCGGCAGCGTGTCCAGCCAAGTTAAAAGAAAAAGTAGCAACCGTGTGTAATATTACACAAACCATTTCGAGCTACTTTTGACCCCTTCATAACTTGAAACCTTTATATAACCTGCACATATGAAAATTGGCACATTTGTTCAAGCCTATTATATTTAGCTTGTCTAGAATACGAAATTTGGGTTGGGTATATTTGTAGCACCTAATGGCAATGTGTCATAAATGTTACTATTTAATTTTGTTATCAAGAGAGAGACATTTTTTTCTTCCGAAATGTCATGTAATAACTTGTAATTATAACAATTCAGTTGTTCATCGTAACTCCTCCAATTTCCACCACAAATTTTTTCTAAACTCGTAATACGGAGCATGACTGGTGAGACATCTTAATGTTTTTGGTTTTTTCTTATTCTGGAAGCAATTTTCGTAAGTCGACGATACTCTGATTTGAGCCTGGCGATGATCGTAATTGTTTTCTGAGTTGCGATAATGTATCCTTTTTTAATTCTTGTATTACCACTTGCAATTTTTATTTTAAATGACTCTAGTAGTGACATTATCGATCTTTAGATTGTACCTCATTTTCATTACATTATTACCTAAAGATCTCTAAAAGCATATGTACTTAGTGGAATCTAATTGTAATAAATTTGAGTTTTGTATTACATTATTGCTATTATTAAGGGTATCTCAAAGAATTAGTAATTACTTAGTGCAATCAAATTGTGGTTAATTTTAGTTTTGTGTTACATTATTACTCAAAGATTTCTAAAAGTATCTTATTTGTTTTCTTTTAATAAATAATATTGATTCCTCATCGTATTTTTATGAATTCGTTTAACGAGATAAATCATAATTTGATTACTTTAACTAAGCAAAAAAACCACAAAGTACCCAATTGTGCTTTTTCAGCTTCTAGATCGATTAGTAACATAAGCACAACTGTGTACTTGTGCTTTTATTTCTTAGACATCATAGTGCAAAACTAACACAAAAAACATAAGTACGCACTTATGTCATTTAATCTTAGTAAAGATATTTTTATTCTATTTGTTTTACGAGGTAGTAACTATTTTTTCTAAATAACTTATTTAAATAAATAGATAATCGAATAATTTATAATGCATAAAAATTCTACACTATTTCTTTGTTCATTAACAAAAGTTTCAACTTTGTACTTAGAATTTAACCTATTTGAACAGGAGCGCAAAGTTTTTGGGCTTTTTCTCGAAACTTACTTTTTGTCAGTTATGGTTTTTTTCCTTGAGACGGCAGATTTGAATCAGGCAACAAGTTACAAATACCTTACAGGCTGCACTAAAACCATAAACACGTTGTCGCTTATGTGGCAAATTGTGACGTTTAATTTGCTTGTATCTTTATACGAATAACCTGTCAGAGCGTCCTAATGGCAAGCGACAATGTGGTACCTTCTGCTTGAAAACGACACATTTGGTTTCCTGACATAATACAATACCATAGATAACAAGACTACGTCATAACAATCGCTAAAAATCTCTTCTTGATAGCTTTTTAGGTGAGTGAGCAATAAAGTGCTATTAAAGGTACATACATAATCCTGTCGCGCTATCACGATACCGTGCGTTTATTTTTATTGCTTTAGAGATAGGTAAAATATGCATTTTTATTACTTACTTAGATAAACTTTATTTTCGTTTTACCACTTGCTCTTCCAAATTGTAAGTGGTTAGTTTTGGCAAGGATCTAAAAAACATTATACGGAGGATGATTTATTTGATTATAAAATTTATTATTAAAAATATTGGCTTATAAGTATTTCGTAGTATCTAAACTGACTGACATAATTTTAAGTGAGCAATAAAATAAACATTAGGTACTTTGTTGCAAATTACATTACATATAGTGAAACTATAAAATACCTATTTAAATTCAAATTCACCATCACTGTAGCTGTTGTTAATAAAAACAAGTAGCAATAAAACTCATTGTATGTTCAATAAAATGTTTTATGTAGGTATTCATAGCAATCAGTCACATTTATATAATATATATTCTCATAACTTTTGTGAATTTTATTTTCTTTTCCTTTTGTAAGAATTTGATAATAATATGTTATCTGAAAGAGTTATACGTATTTGTATGACTTGATGTACCTACATATATATTTTTAGTTCAAATTTCTATAAAGAAGAAGATGTAATTATGTAATTTCTTGAATTATATTATTAGTAATTTAAAATGTTGTTTTTTTATCTTATTTAATGCATGTTAATTATCGTCGACTTTCTTTCCGGTCCCATATTGGGATACCCTCCTCCAATTGAGGGGGGTTTGAAATCTTCTCGGGTCAGAGGTGTAGCGTAAGAGCCGGTGTAGCTTTATTCGACGTTCATAAACAAAATATTGTAATATGCCTACTTAACTAATTTAACTGTCTATCTCGTAACTTGTGTTGCTTTACATTGCGGGCCGAATTATTTTGTATTTGTCTCGAATTATAATATTATTTTCACTGTATTTCCAAGCTAATTTATCTCAATATACTTCTTAGGTGCTATACTAACCACCGTTTAAATATTCGCCCGTATTGAATTTACACACTGTATATGTTATTTCCCAGGGGCTCACCTATTTTTATTTTAGCTATTTGATTCCCGCCCTCGAAGCAAAGGTAAATATTATGGCCCAGCTTGCATACGGTTTGATTGTCGCCGCCATACTCGTACGTCACTGATATATCGTTGCTTTAGATATTTGACTAAGTTAATTGCCTAAATTGCGTTCTAAGTATTATTTTATTAACCCAAATCTCAAATTAGTGAAAAGTCTTATGACACAAAATAAATAAGGAATATTTCAATAAAGTTTGATTTCAGATTTTTTATTTTATTTTTGATTTATTTATGTATTGCAAAAAATGGGCTTACAAGGCGCAGGCACCTTAATCAGCTGAAAGTGTATTTTGGACAGTGCACCTGCCAGTATTGAAATAATATCTAATAATGAAAGCAAATAAATTAAATTTCTGTAAATAAGCAACAAGCATTGCAGTCGTAGGACCGTAGGAAAAGGCTGCAGCTAGTCAGCAAAAAACAGACGGACCGGAAATGATACAAATTCTGTAATCTCGTTGAGCTATAAAACATTTTTATGAAGCACGTAGATTCTTGTTTACGCGTTGAAGCTCGTTTGACTAAAGTATATTAATGTGTTTAGTACTTTTGCGCAATAAAACGGCCCAAATTGTATATCAAGCGGGATTATAATGTTTTTAAAATTGAAATGTTGTTAATATACTTACAACTTAATGTTGTTATAATAATGAAGTGTATTGATATAACTAAAGTAGAATTTCGCATTAGCCGAGTTTAGTTTTGTGGGCTTCATCCGTTGTTTTTTTTCTGGTTGTTACTGTAGACTGTCTTAATTTATTACGTTTTAATGAATAAGTAGATCAATTATTTTTACCTTTCTAGGGTTTTATACCCGAGTTGTTCCAACCGGACACATAATTACTAACTACTTAAGCCTCAAAGTTATTCATAATCACTTCACTTATTATAGATTTAAGTTAAGTAATGACACAGGTTGGTTGATAAGCTATTATTAACCTGTGGCATACAGACAAACAGGCAGATGAACATCACAAAGTTCCATTTCCTAATTTGGTGACGAAACCTATGGTCTATGGTTAGTGGTTAGGGTACCTGGGAGGCCGTGGGTACATAGCTAAGATGACAATTCTTACGTTAGCATAAATCGAAAAATAATAATGTTGAAAATTACCACGTGACTTTTCGTTCGCATCCGACTTTCCGATACATTATTTACCTTCCGATTGACAAATGGCTGACATCCTCACTTCATGAAATACGACTGGCCAGAAGCATCATGTCGTTGAGGTCTGTTTTTTTATTCCGTAGACTAAAATGACGTTTCATGTGTAACACATGACATTTCTTAGTACCACATGAAATGTCATTTTAGTCTACGGAATAAAAAAACAGAAATACTTGTTAATTAAATCACTTTTAAAAAACCACATGCGAGCCGTTGACATGCAAATAAAGGAGATATTAACTCCCTACTTAATTTACGTGTTTTTTACAATGTGCTAATTAAATTTTATATTATCATAATGAATGTGACCCTTCCTGAATAACATGAAAAGATTGTATGAATAAAAGGTGTGAGTTTTCTTTCCGCATGAATTTATTTTTATAAATGTTTTGCATTTTTATTTTGCAAAACAAGGTTTGCCGATAATGTGAAGATCCTTAGGAGGGATATTTGTCTCGAATTATAATACTTAGGTAATATATTGCTGTTTAGGTACAAAATTAAACTACTCTCTTTGGTCTTCACGTACTGTTGCTAGTAGGTACAAGTCCAAATCGAGATTTGAACTCATAAAAGAATTGAAGCAGGTTCAACGTTTAAATAGAAAAACAACACACTTGTACATGTAATGCACCGTCCATTTAACTGTCACGTCTACGTGACGTCCGAAATAGATAGCTCTGTAAGCTTATGCATCACATATAATGCACGGACGTATCGACCCATGTCATTGTTGAAAGTGAGGTACAGTTAGTGTTAATACTGTGTGCGACTGGTGAGGCAAGTTTTTTTTCTTTTATTACCTAAAACCTACAAATCTTACGTCTGTAGGAATGGACGGCACGACCAAAGATGGAGTTTAGGTGCTGGGTTTGTACCTACCGCCTAGTAGGTATTCGCTATTCAAATTTTTAGGCTTCCTTAGCCAAAATGGCAAACATGGAACTTTTGTAGATACATGTAACCATGGGGTTACGACACTTAAATGTGTAAAAAAAATTGTAGAAAATATCAACATGTGGCACTTCACTTTAAGTTTTCTACAAATGTTTTCTGATAATTCGGTCCAAACAAATGTGCCTCGCCCCTCTATTACTTTTAAACCGGGCGTACAAAAAAATCAAGCTACATACACAGATTAATAAATAGTTACTACGTAACAGATACATCATTCCCATACAAAAGCGAAAATACCTACTCTATAATAGCCTACAAAAACTTAATAATAATACCTGCTGCTCAGGACGAGAAGAAATGTACCATAAGTATGGCGCACAAAGAGTCGAGACTGCCTTGCTCGCCGTGCGAGCCACGTGCCAACGCGTCATCGTAAGAATGCGCTAGGGTTGTACTGTTACTTATGTTATTATTGTAATAAAACGAATGTTGCGAATCAACCATATTTTATATTAGTCAATCAAATATTTAAAAACAACACTTATAATACCTGACTCAAAAAACTCCTTAATTTACGATTTATCTACTTATGTTCAAAGAAATAAATAGTGACAAAATTCATAAATATAGATTTAAAATACTACTCACCTTTCTTTGTCTCTCGGAAATGAAAAAACCGGCCAAGTGCGAGTCGGACTCGCCCACCGAGGGTTCCGTACTTTTTAGTATTTGTTATTATAGCGGCAACAGAAATACATCATCTGTGAAAATTTCAACTGTCTAGCTATCACGGTTCATGAGATACAGCCTGGTGACAGACGGACAGCGGCAGCGGAGTCTTAGTAATAGCATAGAGTAACTTATACTAGAGCGGTACTGTCATAGTAAATTTTGTAACCCATGTAAATTCACTGCCATCTGTCGACACACTTTAAAACTAAAAATGAAGATTTTTAAAAATACGATAGAATGTATTTAAATGTAGATAAATGATTTTTTTATTTGCATTCATTATTTTTATGATTTTGACCCATGTTCTTTCACTGATATGCGTTAAAATTGTTAAATAACAAACGAAACCGTAAACGCCATCTATACGACTGTAGGCCATAACTAGTAGCGCCCTCTGAACGAGAATCAAATTTTCTTGATTTTCGAGGCACGTTTTTTCCTTAGACTGTATCCATTTATTACGGAGTTATATCTATCTTTGGTAATAGGGTGCCGTTTTTACCCTTTGGGTAAGGAACCCTAAAAAACGAAAAAAATTTCTTTTGTTTTTTGACTTTTACACCCATCTACTGCACAATAATTACGTGGTTTCGGCATTTCGAAGCGTAAGCGCGGGAAACGTGCGGTGCGAGCGCTCAGGCGGGCGTTCGGCGGCCCTCTGTCGATTATATCGTCGACGATACGCCGAGCAGTAGGCATATAGCGCGTGGCTTTGAGCGAGTGAAGGAGGCCTGCTACATACTTCAATATTTTTTACCAAAATTCTTTTGAACACAGTCTGCTGCTGAGCCATTAATGAGTTTTTACCAAAGAAACGTCAATTTCATTAAAAGTACGTAAGTGCCGCGAATATTCTTGTAAATAATTGTAAATAATAAATAATTTTAATGGCATTTCAAATTGTTTTGATGTTGTTTTTTTTTCCTATTAAAGATTCTAATTTATTCATCAGGTGGTTTATCTTTTCACGCCCACCAATGTCACCGCCGTAAAACAAAAAAAGAATCCTTTTTAGTTTTGTTACTTTGAGATGGCTGTATTCGTTTCAAAGTATTTTTAGAATAACTGACTATTCACAGGCAAATTGTTTAATCAGAATTTACTCTTATTTCGATTCTGTAGGTACCAAATATAATGCATGCATAGTCAGTACTCATTCCACTACCCATATTCACAATACATATTCTCTTAACTGCCACTACTGTCAGTTAATGCCTAATATAATACTCGGAGTCCAACTGTACACTGGTTGGTCGGAGTCGGTGTGTCCACTAAGCGTTGTGAATGACAATCAAGCCAAATTGGACATTGATTGCAAATTCCTTTACAATGTGAATGCCAATACGTTTGAAATCAAACAGATAAAACTGCCATTTCCAGGGTTCTCTTTAACATGTGTATCAAAAACGATTAATGATTGTTCTTTGTACATTAGACAAAACGGAAAATATTTTTATTATTATTATTGTTGTTAGTTTTTTATTTCATTAAATACTGGTAAACAAGTTTGGGAACAAATCAAATTATTTTATTAAATATTTTTAATTTGTGTTTTTTAATACTGGTAAGTTTTTGTGAATATATTTGATAGAACTAGAACTTGTATATAACTTAAAAAAGACTCGGTATATTAATGATTCATAATAAGTACAAGTAGGATGACTAAAATCCTCTGCAAAGGTAGGTAGGTACGTTTTAGATTGGGCTGCTCTAAATTTTCGTCCTCAATTTACGATTATCCAAAGGCGTCAGTGTCGCCCAAACTTTCAGCAAACACCAGGATAGCGCTCGAACAGTCTAAGAATAAGTCAGACTATCCGTAAACATTAGTGCTGGGACATTGCATTGAGCTTCTTTGAATTCGGGATTTTATAATTATGATGCTATTTTTACCGTTTTTACGAATAAGAATAAGAAAATATTTACTGCCACACAACAAAAGAGGAATTACAGGAATATATTTCCAAATAATATTAAAAATTGGCATGCGTGACATTGTTAGTTCTCTATTTGTTACTAGGTTACTAGTGACTATTTTTCTTATTATTGGTATGTTATTATTGACATGATGAAAACTAATCGAATTTATACTGTCGTGAGACATACTAACATTAAGCTTATTTTACGTTTTAACTCACGTGTTGGAGTTTGGAGGAGACTGAGGCTCTCCGAAACATGTCGCGCGAGTTAAACCGTAAAATTATCTTATGATGATGAAAACTGTTACAACATTGTAATAAAACAATTAAATTCGAAAACTGTATTAATTGAGCATAATAATTATCGGATTGATTTTGAAAGCAAGAGTAAATTGACGAATGATATTTACTTTGCTCGTAAAAAGACATATATAAGATAAAATTCGGATAAAACCTGAATTGTGACCCAGCCGTACAAACACACGCAGTATGTACCTATCCCCTTGGATTGGACCAATACTCCACATATTTAGATATATAAAGATAATCATGAATCAAAACCTTTTTGCGAGACTAATGAATATTGTTAGAGTGCCGTAGCCAAAATGGAACACTCATAGTTTTTAGGGTTCCGTCGGTACACTTTACTAAAAATTATAAAAGAAATCAGTAAATATAAACGTGTGGGAACATCATTAAGTAAAAAAAATGTAGCTCCGCGAAAATTGTTTTGAACACAATCGGTTGAGACATTTTGTGAGCGTCAAAAAACTTATTTTTGTATTTAACCCCTCATATGCTGCCTGTCAAATTTGATCATTAAAAAAGTGACCTTGACATAAAAAAAACCGGACAAGTGCGAGTCGTACTCGCCCACCGAGGGTTTCGTACTTTTTATTATTTGTTGTTATAGCGGCAACAGAAATACATCATCTTTGAAAATTTCAGTTATCACAGTTCATGAGATACAGCCTGGTGACAGACAGACAGATGGACAGATGGACAGACGGACAGACGGACAGCGGAGTCTTAGTAATAGGGTCCCGTTTTTACCCTTTGGGTACGGAACCCTAAAAACCCACGCACGGATCCGTGTATAAGCATACGAAGGACGTCAGTGCCGTGAAGGTACACACGTGCGCCAGTCCGAATGCAAACATATATCTTTAACACGATTAGGGGAACGTAGGGCAAAATGATTCCTTTATATTTACAGAAGAAAAAAACTAGTTTAATTATTAACTTAAACGTAAATGTAGAGATAAAAACTTGGTAAAAAAACTCAAACAAATCATTGGTAAATCAGAAATATTACCAACCAATATTATCAACCTCGATAAGTCTGGACGAGAACATCGAACGGTGTCTAGACCAAACGTCAATCGGTATAATCCCAAAAGGAATTCGCGCGCTCCAGTAATCGGGTTCTAATATTAAACGTAACGATCGAATGTTTGCAAACAAGATGCTAGTTTTATGGGTCCTCAATCAGATTAAAGGTTGACGCTCGCATTTCGACTTAGCAGCTGCCGTTCGACGTTTTTAGTTTGCTTTGTCTGTTAAATTCGATATGAAAATTCATGCTATCACATACAATCCCTTTACCGTAGTGCGATTTAAGCGTAATTAATTCTACCGAATGCTTGGCTTGGCTGCCTAATTCCAAGAACTGCGACACTAACTAGGTAGCAACTGGTAGGCGCTTTGTTCTTTATAAAAACGTTTATAATAGTCGTTTTAATTAAGTTACAAAACTAAGCTTATCCGGTCAATTCGAACAACGTGATAATTACTAGATACCAGAACAATACGAGATCTAATAGATACGTTATAGTTTAGTTCTCAACTAGTTATGTTTTGCAGTTATATTCGAGAAACCAATTGTTATTTCACGCTACAGTTATAGCGACGTTTTGGGATATCCATTAGATATCCATTGGATGTCTAAGTAATATCTTAAGCAAATCTTAAAGAAATCGTTCAAGAGCCCCAGTAGCATTTATACGTCATTATGACGTCAGTGACGTCATTATGAAGTAATAATGCCGTCATTATGACGTCGCTGACGTCATTTTGCTACCTGGGAGGAGATTCGGAATCGCGGAAATGTCAATTTTGTCATGACTTTCCTAAATATCTCGTTATCGTTTCTCTTCTATATCTAGTGGATATCTAGTTGATATCTAGATCATTGTTCGAATTGGCCCGATAGTTAGGATTAAGACTGGTTTCTAACGTTGTTTATTTTATTTTAAATTTAATGTTCAATGTCTAAAGGTACCCTCTTGTTTCTACAAAAAGCTTATTTTATGTAAAATATATTAAATGATATTTCGCAATTATTTCCAATGGACTGATTAGAACTCTAGCCGAGCTACTCAACCATCCTGCTACCGCGACGTTCCTACATGCTTGAAATTTCTTGCATTTACAAGAATCTGCGTCGTCCTGCAGTCTGTGGCGATGATGATGGTGACTATGTATTCAATAACCTTTAACTTAAAGTGCAGTGCGCTGTTTCGAATCGCTTACTGCATATTGATCTCCTTTACGGATCGCTGAAATGCTCGCTGAATCGACCGTTGAGTGCTGAAACCGTTTCTTCTGAAAACGTGTCAGATTGAAACGTTTCAACCGTATCAAATCTGCAAGGTGAACACAGTGTCCGATATTTTCATGAGTTTAAATATTTATGAAGGAATTTTGCATTAACGTTTATATTAAAAAACTTCACAAAAAAAGTTTTATCATTCGAAATTATTCAACAATCTTCAAGCTCTGAAAAGATTGTATCGTGAAACGAAATCGTTATTTGCGACAGACCTTTACTCCGCGCCAAAGAAACGTATGAAAGAACGACTCTCAGGCGCGCTTTGATCATGAATGGTATGCTATTAAAGGAATCATGTCAATGAGTGTACAGACTACCTAACAGATAAAGCATTTTATTATTTTTATCTACACACCCATATCATAAACCCTCTATGATGCCTTCAAAATGCGTAAATAATGGCCAACATTAAGATAAACTGTTTTGTTACAGCAAATTTTTTATCTGTGAAAATGTTATTATTGCTAAATAATAACATCGATTTCGACTGAAAAACAAAGAAATTTGATTTGACCTCTATTCTAATATCAGTCGAAATGACGTTTTATTCGAAATGCAATGTCAATTGCATACAATTTTGACATGCGTGAAAAAAGTTTTCTTTGCCGCCATTTGATGTGCAGTTTATCTTTTAATTAGTTTGTAAGTAAAATATTAATTTGTTTTGTTGTGTTTAAAGTAACTCTAGCAAAAGTTTCGTATAAAATGTGCAATAAAGATATTTCGGAGACGCCACCTCATATCCGCGAATTCCGCCAGAGAGAAACTATGCCCCAATGTCGGCTTTAATAGGAGGTTAGTGAATACCTATATCATAGAAAGTTTATAATATGTGTGTAGATAAAGCAGTGTATGTAACTGTATATAATTAGGCATTAAAACACTCGTGTGATTCTGTTATGAAACTCACTTCGATCGGCTCATAAACCCACACTCGAGTTTTAATGCCTTTCATTATGTAGCAGTTACATAAACTACTAATTCATACCCTAAAAAGCGAAAGATTCCAAAATTGAACGGGTGGCGTACCGATTGGCACTAGGGTTCTTGGGTCACTTTGCTACCGAGTGAAATACATTTTTTTTCACCACATTTTCGCGAGGAATTTGCTAACTGTAAACGAATTCCAAATGAATGCTTTTAAATAATTACCATCAAAGTCATAACTTAAAAGTCAATTCCATCAGTCAACATGAGGATACAATTAAAAATTAGCTTCATATTACTTTGCCACTCTTAATTGTGGATAAGATGCAACTTTCTCAACACTTTTTTAAGAATAAAGAGAGCCTTACGTGCTAGTGTGACAAAAAATAACACAATA
This sequence comes from Cydia strobilella, assembly GCF_947568885.1. Classification (NCBI taxonomy): domain Eukaryota; kingdom Metazoa; phylum Arthropoda; class Insecta; order Lepidoptera; family Tortricidae; genus Cydia; species Cydia strobilella. The sequence goes on along the minus strand of NC_086049.1, from coordinate 11,971,001 downwards.
TTCATAGCTTGTAGCAATATATGACCTCTCTAAATGAATCTATTCGAAATAACAGTTGTTGCTTTGAAACAAAACTGTAAAGTGAAATTGTTGAAAGCATTATAAGCGGCAAGCCATTAGTCCTCGTGAAAAGACGGAATGAAAGAACGAATACTCACGGTGGGTTTTGAACGTGAATGCTACGAGTCTGCTATCTCTTTAAGCCGAATTGTGTCAATGAGGGTACAGAGATAAAAACAGATTGCTCATTACTTTGTAATGATAACAATCTGCACAATAGGCACCATGTTTTTAATCCGCTTCAATTCATTGACGATACTGCTTGATTGAAATATACATAATAATAAATAGATAATCTTGAAATAAAGATCAAAAACTTTTTTATTAACAAATTTTATATTTCTGTTAAATATTGGCGCCTCATTCAAGTTTCGTTCATAACTAAGTTCGCTTGATGACAGCACAGATAATTAACATTTCTTACATCAAACATTCTAAAATAAATAAGTTTAGATAATAGAGAAGCGTCCAAGGTACGTCCACAGTACAATCGCCATCAGATATATCGGAGCGGCCAAGGTGCTCAAAAATATCTGAACATGCACTCTAACGACTTGACAATAGAGGCTTTGTTTAGATATTGGCCGCTTCGATATATTTGATTGCGACTGCAAAACTTTATCCGCTGTAGTAAACTGTTGGAAACCGTTATTTCTGCACGTAGTCTTACTGTATATATTCAGAAATACTGCAACGGAGAACTCTAAATCTCTCAAACAGACAACAAGGGTCTATCGCGAACCACGTTCGACGTGTTGCCTCTCTGTCGCACTTGTAAATTCGTACGTAAGTGTGACAGGGAGGCAACACGTCGAACTTCGTAGGCCCTCTGTTCACAAATAATGAGGAAGATACTTACGTTCGTAAACATCCTTTGTCGTGAATTAAATTATGCTGAACACATTTTGTATTCATACGATTTCCATCGTCCGCCTAGTGTTTCTCTTCCAAATATAAATAAGATAATATTTTCTGATTCGTATTTTCATTTCATTCCTTTGATAATTTTCACAATGAGGTAAGTACAACATTTTATTATTTATGTAGGAAAGATAAAAGGAACAGCGATACATAATAAACTAAAATCTACTCAACTATTAAAAATTTTTCACAATGAGGTAAGTACAACATTTTATTATTTATGTAGAAAAGATAAAAGGAACAGCGATACATAATAAACTAAAATCTACTCAACTATTACAAAAATCTTAACCTAAATTAAACTAGATCCTAAACTAACTATATTCACAAAATACGCCCCCAATACGTTCCTTTGATAATGAAAGATAAAAGTTATCTGTCAGTTTTTGATCTTCTGAAATGAAAAAGGTTTGTTGATACAGTAAGTAAAACCGTCCATTCATTGCTGTTTATGGAATAAACTTCTTTACTCATTTTCACCGGTTTATAATGTAGCTTTATTATGTATTCAGAGTTTAAAGGGTCAAAAATATGTGTTTTGAATTTCACTTGCTTCGACAATGTATGTAATATTGTATCAAATTTATTGATCAGTACCTACTACTACCTACCTATGCAAATCAAGCTGCATGTCATGAAAATGAAGCTGTCCCGGGAGGCAACAGCAAAGACTGGCATTAAAAACATTTTCGTCATGTCTATGATATGGCAGTCAAAGCGCAACGTCTGAGCCCAACGAGGGTGCGGAGTGTTAGGGTCGGCAACGCGCATGTAACTCCTCTGGAGTTGCAGGCGTACATAAGCTACGGAGACTGCTTAACATCAGGCGGGCCGTATGCCTTAGAATGCAATCAGAAAAGAGAAAGTGGAAGATAAAAAATTATATAAATGTAGCTTGCAAAATAATACAAAATAAAATACAATATATGCAGTAAATATAAGCTTTTATAAAATGAAAGATCCCAAAGCGCAAGTACATATATTCCAATGTTTCACCAATGATCAATCTGGTCCCAATATGATTTATGTAATTAGGTACTTGTACATTACTCCTATATGAGACGTACATCATTTTCCACTCATTACACACGGGAATTTTGTTTTGAAAGAGAATTGCGAAACAGTTTATCATATTAAGCGCTTGGTTCGTTACTTGCATGAAATTATATTTTCCGATTCACGAGTCTGAGCGTGTCTAATATGTATGAGAAGGCTCTTTACATAAATTGATAGATTTTACTTTTTCATAATGTTTATACATTTTCATCATCACACTAGCTCATAGAAGATATAAGGGTTTATTCCACAGTCATACGTACAGCATCTACATAATGAGTTATTTATTTGTAGGTATAAGTATATTTATAGGCGATATTTATAGGAGTTTATTTGTAGGCGAGAAAATCATTAGGCTCAAATAGGACTAGGCCGGTCACGTCTACCGCATGCATCCGGAGAGGTGGGCTAGCTTAGCCACCAAGTGGATGCCGGTAGAGGGACGTGGACGGGGCAGACGCAAACGGAGATGGCGGGATGACCTGGACAGCTTCCTGAACAACTGTCCGGAGGAAACACTAAATCGGGAGTTGTGGAAATCAAGGGGAGAAGCCTTTGCCCAGCAGTGGGACACTCAGATAGACAATTATCTGATGTGATTTTGTTCATGTCATGCACTCATTGTTTAGGCACATTTGTGTAGGCACATACATTTACATGATGCTCAATTCGGGTTCCGACCTGGCCTATCCACTGAAAGTGCCATCCTGAGTCTCAAGCAGACTTAGAATGTTCAGTATTACACAGCTAGAAAAACGCCTGTATTTGCCTGTTATCTGGACCTGTCAAAGGCTTTCGACCTGGTATCGTACGATAAGCTGTGGCTGAAGATGAAGGAAGAGACTGACATACCTATTAGTGAAGTCATTTCCATCATTAGGTAAGTAAGTAAGTAAGTAAGTAAATATTCTTTACAGACTACAAAGAAATTTTTAAAGAAAACTACTAATAATAGGTACTGGTACAGCAGGCAGAAAAACAATGTTAAATGGGCAGGAGCGCACTCGGAAGTGTATGGGTTGGAGTGCGGGGTGCAGCAGGGGGGGTTAAGCTCGCCCCGGCTCTTCAACCTGTACATGAACCGGCTCATCGAGGAGCTCAGCAACACCAACATAGGTTGCTCAGTGGACGGAGTTTACATAAACAACATCAGTTATGCCGATGATATGGTGTTGCTTGGGTATGTGCATTATTTTTGTCATGAGCAAATATTTGTTTAGGAGTCATAGATATATCTAGACGTATTAACGTAAATAAACTTACAATTTGTAGAGCACTTAGAGAATAAAAAAGATTGATGGTACCTTAGTTAAGTGCTGTCAAAAAATATTCCTTTTATAATTTTGGTAAAAACTGACTCAAATGAACCTGTTAGCCTGATGGCTTTGATATGACTGAGCAAGTAAAATTATGAGTTAAAGGAAACATTGTAAAGCTTCAAGCAGAATATAATCTTACATGTACACACACCTTGTAAATTCTAATCAAGGATAGTAAATTAAGAAAGTAATAATATTTAATTAGTAACCCAAGCTGTGTTATAACAAGGTCATACGAGAAATATAATGTAGATAAAGCCATACGCTAATGTTAGACTTATTACCTCCAATAGACCAGAGGAAAGCGGAGCGAGCAAAGGAGACAGTTGGGTGTAGTAGGTATATTTATTGGTTATAAAACCACGAAAACTATAAGGCGTTCGCTGCGGCAATTAGTGTAACTCGTAATTAACCATACTTTGTATCAGGTCTTTCGGCCCAGTGACGCAGTGAGAGTGTTGAAATTTCATCAACATTCTGTTATTCAAAGTACAAAGCTGTAATTACACGCAGACGGCGTTATCTTGTAGGCGGACTAATCCACATTGTGCTTGATTACCTTTTGATTTAATTTTGAACGTAAATTATTATCAGTTGGTTTCTTGCATACTCAATTTGGCTGTAACCATTCATCTTTTCTATCCACACACCAGCAGACAACGTGACGCGTGTGCTTGAAGACTTGTTTACTCCGTCAAGCGCGACTTTTGTGTCGAAAGCTCAGACAAAGCAAATGGCACATCCATAAGTCCACAAAGCACAAAGTGCTCTTCACTTTTTCAGACGTTCTGTGAATGATCTTTGTCTCGGTGATCAAAAACACGTACAGTGCAAACGCTTTCGAGGGCGGTGGTTTAACGTTTGCTTCTAATTTGTATTTTAATGGATCGTTATTTTTTATACCGCCAATAGTTATGGCTTCCGTATATTTGTGTTTAATAAGCAATTAATTAGGTTGATATTTTTTATTGTTATCAATGAGTACAATATTTATTATGTAAACTTTTTAAATAACTTCAACAAGCCCGCAGTCTGCGTCGGTCCGCTAATGCGTGCTCCAGTTGAAGCTCCTCGTTATGGAGCGAAACATGTCTAGCAATCGTCTACTTAAAGGACGTGATTAAACAGGTTTTAATATATTTAACTTCGACATGGTTAAAACTTTACTAACCGAGTGTACAAAAACGCCTCCGCAACGCAGTTTTAGTATGTAGTCTGTCGGAAAAATTAATAATGATCCATGAAATGTGCAATGACGTGCAATACAAATAAAATTATGTCAGTATGTTATTTAAAAAAATATATTGAGGTGACAGTTGACACATGACAATCGACCGGCAATTTATTTTCACGGCTTCCTAGTCTCTATAGGTAGGTAGGTACTTAAATAAAACCGTGTGAAAGTGGTCGTATGAAAAACGCTGAACTGCCAATAACGGACGCTTGTCGCTCTAACCGTGATCGTAGAATTGTCATTAGCCCGATCTGTGATCTGGTAATATCCGGAACTAGCGCATTAAGCGTCCTATTCCACTGTTATGAATGTGATTTAAATGTCATTACACAACCTAAACACACACATGTTACCTCATTATTATTATTGTTTGTATCTCCTTCTGGATTTCACGGGCCTATAAATCCCGGTCTTTTGATAGGCTTGCGTGGAGATATAGATCCAACACGTAGAGGCCCCTTGGAGAGCTTTAATGTCATGTAGAATGCCTGCTGGAACCCGTTCACAGGTGCAACAATAGACACCGGGAACCGGTCGCAGCAGGCATTGGGACTATTGTAGAAAAAGTGAACAGTATACCGGTTTATGGATTGAAGTTTGGCTGGTCAAAAGATTGGGCTATTGCTGAGAGGTCCGGACACCTGCCATAACAATGTCTGTACACGTTATCGAGGTAGGCGGTGACTCGCCGCTGACTAGATGGGCCCCTGAAACTGCCGTCGTAAAGACGACCAGGAGCAACACCGGTGTGAGCGGCTCAGGGGTGTCGAGAGGTGTGCGCTGCTTTCTACCCAGTGGCTGTTACCAGCCACTGTGCCAACTCGCGTCTTATGCATCTTTCACTTCCACCCCTGGAGCATATAGCTCTTACGACTCCCCTCTGGACGACCAATGAAGGCAACCCAGAGCTGAGAGTCCTGTGGGTCCCCTTGGGGTCCACTCCGACCGACGAAGACACGCCGGAGACGGAGACCCTGACCGACTCTCTGGAGCACTCGGGTCCGTGGGGTCGTCACTCCCCAACAGCTCGCCACAAGCAGCCTAATTTATTGTCCCACTGCTGGGCAAAGGCATCCACTCGTTTCCTCCACTCAACCTGTCTTTTGTTCTTTCCCGCTAATCCGGTAAAAAATGCCCCCAAGTCGTCCACCCATCTCCTTTTCGGTCTGCCTGCACCATCAGCACAGAATAAGTAATAGTATTAACACCATCAGTCTATGGTGTTTCATAGGTCCCACTCGGTAACCATTTTGGCCCACCAAATATTGGCCATTTTGTAACCAACACAAATGTCATATTGACAGAAAGGGATAAACCAACAGCTTATTAGACAACAGATGTTCAAGAATAACGCCGTTATAAACTGAAATAAAAGTCATATACTAAGAAAAAAGTGACCAATGCCTCCAGTGCCCCAGGCTGGAATACTTCTAACAATAACGCCGTTAGTCATTACTGTCATTAGTACTAATGCTACGTAGTGACAAGTAACAATTTATGCTTAGATTACAGTACCAATATTTAATTATTTTATCTAAAATATATTGTTTTATTTAAAATCGTTCATTTGGGATAACGTAAACCACAAAACATGACGTGATTTCGACCAATAAAAACCACCATTTCGTGCTTAACATTAAGTTTCGCTAATTTATAAGTACGTATACTTATTACAAACTATTCAAAAACCTAAAATAATTTCACGCTATTGGTACATTTTTGTCTGCATTGCACCATCAGAAGCAAAAATCTAATAAAGTCCTTACTGGAGCACTTTGCAGTATTTTTCACGCGAGGTGACCAATTTTCGAATTAACTCGAGTTCTGTGCCAACAATATTTCATTTTTTAATTTCCAGATATTATGTATAATAAAATACTCTTACAAATTGCACTTAAAAGTCGAGGTAACACAATCGGCGGTCTTATCGCTGCCACATTAAAATGGTCATGTTAAAATTATACTGGAGCCAAAGCCATATTAAAATTGATCCAATCGTATGAATGCAAACCACGTGGATTTGTTGGCTGTTAGTATTGTACGTGCGCTGCTCACCTATTACAGAGTCGACTTGCACTTTAATACGAATTTAAAACATCATCTTCCTCGCGTTATCCCGGCATTTTGCCACTCATCGGGGTCCGCTTGACAATTAATCCTAAGAATTGGCGTAGGCACTAGTTTTTACTAAAGCGACTGCCATCTGACCTTTCAACCCAGAGGAGAAACTAGGCCTTATTGGGGTTAGTCCCGTTTCCACACGACACGATGTTTACGTTCACCTAACAGCGACTAGTAAATATCAAATGATATTTCGTACATAAGTTCCGAAAAACTCATTGGTACGAGCCGGGGTTTGAACCCGCGACCTCCGGATTGAAAGTCGTACGCTCTTACCGCTAGGCCACCATCACAGCCTTAATAAGAATTTAAAACAATCAAAATTAAGGCGTTGGGCACTATTAGTATGAATATTAGAACTAGCAGGCATATTCTGATTTTAATAACAGGTTACATATTTGATCTGGATCTGTTGTGGATATCATCTGTCATATTTATAACGAATCCAGATCAAATTCATAAGTAACCTGTTATTACAATCAGAATACGCCTCTAGGTTTTTAATGCTATTATTTTTATTTTACAGTTACGTGAAAACAGTTAAAGCTAAGTAATCTAAAATAATTAAGTAAATGCGTTGAATACATTTTTGAATTTAAAAACAAGAATGAAAAAAAAAAAATTAAAAACATACATTGTGTTTACAAATATGGTGACAATAAACAAATATCTAGATATAGTCTGTGCGGATAGAGGAGAGTCGTGGAATGTATGGGGCCCAATACATTCTATGATTCTTCGCTTTCCGAACAGACTCTAAAATTTTTTTGGACTCCGTCGCTGGTAGTAACAATTTGTGAAAACAATTAGTCTTACCCACCCACTCATATAATTTGCTATCCAATCAACTTACGTCTCTATTAATTATTAACTTCAAAGAGGCAAGAGGAGCTAAAACGCAAATACTTTAGATAGTTAATATAACTAGGAAGGAATCAATTTAGAGCAACGCGGTGAAAACTTTGAACAATTACCGAGAGAATGTTGAAACTGGATCAAAGGAAATTATTTAATACCTCAAACGATATTGGTTACAACCAAAAAAGTTTTAAGGGTCCGAGATACTTTCCTAGTTATATGTATATATATATATATCAACGACAACTTATTATACATATAATGTATTATACGGAGTACGGAGTGGAGAGTGATGATCACTTACAGGGTTCAGAAAACTGAATTTCTTGAAAATATAAGGTGGTGAAGCAGAAATCAGAATAGTATAATAGATTGAAAAAACTGTCGTGAGTCGTGTCGTGATGGATAGCGCAATACAAACCCCAACTGGTTATCTCATCGCGCGTCCAGCGCGCGGCTATAGTGACTGTGCTGGTCATGCACGGTTATTGGAGGACCTAGGCACACCGAAATATGTCACGCGTGTGACTAAAATACCGTAAAATAGAATAATGACAGGATAATGCATAGCTGCGACAATTAATCGGCTGCTTAGCCGAGATGCCCTTGATACAGGGTTATGTGATATAACTTGCTCAGATCATAAACGTATTAAATAAATATGTTTTGTAAGCGCTTAAGCTTGTTGAATAGCTCTTCTGCTAGGTTAAAGAAGAAACTAAACTTTGACTACCGTCAAAGAGTATCTACGTACCACTAATTCAAACAATTTCGAAAGAAAGTAAGACCTGCCAATGAAAATAGCCCAACATAGTTAAATGCCCTGGAATTGTTATTTAAATGAACAATGTTCCTTGTTTTGAGAGAAAGCAAACATTTTTATATAAAATTATTTATATTAGTCAAGCAAGGACCCTAAGCAAAATATAAATCTCATTAATCTCATACTAAATCATGGACTTTTAGTTCAGGTTCAGTTTAATTATTTTTCTCATTAAATTTCGTGGAAAAGAGTTTTGTTTCTATTGAAACCCTAAGAGATTGAGTTTCCAAACGAAAAATGTGACGCCGTTTCTTTAATGGCTAAGCTCCTTTTAATTTACAATCATGACCTTAATGGCTTCCAAAATTACATTGTTTGCTTAAATGAAACTTTTCTATTTTCAATGGGGTTTTAAATACTATAAATTTTCAAAATTAATTTGGTTAACTGGTACCTATAGTTTTACTTTAAAGGGTTTTACTTTTCTCCGACGTTTCAACTAGGTTGCACGACGTTTTGTACACATAATTAATGTGACTAATGACATTAATTATGTGTACAAAACGCGAGTTTAAAAAGTTATAATGACATGACATAATCTGTCGGTCTCTTGCCACCATCAATGTGCCTGCTCATCTTGAGCCGACTGGCATCAGAGATGATGGCAAGAGGCCTGATGGGGTGTCCTTAGTTCCTTGGAGTTTGGGACGGATGTTAGTGTGGGATGCTACTTGCGTAGAGACATTGGCACCGTCCCACATCCGGCACCTCCAACGGACTAATCTAAAAGCGGGCGGAGCGGCGGAATGCGCCAAAATTTTAAAACGTAATAAATATAAGAGCCTCGGTACCGGTAGAGAGTACCTTTTTGTACCATTTGGAGTTGAAACTCCAGGTCCATGGGGTCAGCGCGCACAAGTTGTTTGCAGAAATCGCGAAGCGTCTGGTTGACTTAACTGGTGACCGAAGAGCTGGCGGCTTCCTCGCACAACGTATCGGCATTGCGATACAACGAGGAAATGCCGCCAGCATCCTTGGTCAAGGCCTATTTTAGATTTAAGCTAGTTATTAATTTAGTTTAGTAGTACCACTGTATATATTTTTCATGTTAAAAATAAATAAATACCGTCCACAGAGTTTGACAGCCAAACTAGACATAGCTGCACAGCATGTGCACAGCCATGTCTTGTGATAATTGAATTGTCAAATGTCAACTGTTGTCAGCCAGTGTTGATGTATAAAGCATAGTTTTGATAGCACACGCAGTGCAAGTGTTACCTATTTATACGTTATAATTTCATAGAAGTTGACGTTTAAAATAACGCACTACGTGTGCTATCAAAATCGTTGCATACTTGTCTTGGTCTAGTCTAACTCTAGGAGCCTTAAAGCAACACTACTAAAGCTATCAAATTTGAGGTATAATTTTTTTGCTAAATCAATCAGTTATATTACAGTCGCCATCAGATATATCAGAGCGCCCGAGGTGCTCAAAATATATGAACACGTACTCTAACGCCTTGACAATAGAGGCGTGTTCAGATATTTGTGAGCACCTCGGGCGCTCCGATATATCTGATGGCGACTGTACCTAAATTGATTCAGATATATAAATAATAAGGTTTATAGTTGACATTTGAAGATTCTATCTAGTAGATGGAGCGTTGTTATCTGGTATATGAATATTGATTAGCTAGATAATAACATTAAAGCCGTAAATATTTGATGAATACAGTCATTAGGGCCCGAACGATGGAATAATATTAATGGAATGGAAATTTGTCGGAAAGTGCGTGGCATGTTTTGACGTTTTCCACCAAGAGGCTTAGCCAAGTAATAATTGTTAGAAAATGAACTTAAATTATGTATGGAAATGATCACGTCACTTTTCATTCGCATTTGACATATGAATAATATGTTTTTCATCACACTTGCTCGAAAAAGATCTTATTTCATGCAGGTGTACTGAAGGACAAAGGCTTATATTGTTCCCGCGGGAGTTATAGATTCTGAAAAAAAAAAAAGCTATAACTCACTCGTGAATTATAGTTTTTTTTATTGTCACTAATTCATACGAAGTAGGTTTAAATGAGTTTACCTTTGAAAATAATGACGTTTATAAACTATTTTTGTTGTTTATGCTTAAAAATATTTAATTTGATTAATTTAATAGCCGTTTAAAATATATTTACACAATTTTCAATTGTGGCTTAATGTCGATGGGTCTGTGCCTTCAATGCCTAAACTGCCAAAAAATTACAATATGGCGGTCGAAGGTTTAAGTATGACTCACGTTAGACCGGGCCGCGACCGGGCCGGAGCTTCCGGCGCTTACTTTTCTATGACATGACAGGTGATCACGTGATGCTTTCCATAGAAAACGAAGCGCCGGAAGCTCCGGCCCGGTCACGGCCCGGTCTAACGTGAGTCATCCTTTAAAATGTCACCGTATTTAAGAATGATTTCGCTTAAAATTTAGTTTTTTCTTTGCAAGTGTGATGAAAACCATTGTGTGTATCTTCAGTAAGTCAATATTATAGCACCATACACCACCGCCAAATGCCTGGCCTAAATTTAACTCAATTTCATTTTCGCAATTCTGTTGGAATCAATGTCATGTTATTTCGCTGCGTTTTCAAATAGAATATCGGGCTTTAATGTAGTTTTTGAAGACTTTTAAACTGTTTTAAGTGTGTAATATAATTAATAAAATTTTGTTTGTTTCCTGCTATTAGTATATTTTTTATATCGTTTTAAACATGTTATTACATAGAAAAAGCAATATATGTATAGCACCTAGTTAATAAAAAAGAATCGGCCAAGTGCGAGTCGGACTCGCGTTCCAAGGGTTCCGTACATTACACAATTTAAACAATGTCCATAAAAAACCCGTAGGGTCGGATCAAAAACTAAGTAATTAAGCCGGACTCACGCTTGAGTGCACATTTCTAATAGGTTTTCCTGTAATCTATAGGTAAAGATCTATTTTGTGTATTTCTTTCAAAAAATTTGACTCAGTAGTTTCGGAGATAAAGGAGGGGAAATGGTAATTTTTTGCCTATTTTCTTGAATAACTTCTAAATTGTTTATCCCAAATTTATAAAAAAAATATATTTGAGATTCTCACAATGAGTTCTTTCATTTGATATGTAACACGATATAGTTTGAAAAACTTTATTTTTAATTTTCATATTTACCCCCCAAAAGTGGCCCCCATGTTTAAAATTCATTTGTTTAAGTTACATGTACGTCTTTGGGTCACAAACTTACATATGTATACCAAATTTCAACTTAATTGGTCCAGTAGTTTCGGAGGAAATAGGCTGTGACAGACGGACCGACAGACAGACGCTCGAGTGATCCTATAAGGGTTCCGGTTTTTCCTTTTAAGGTACGGAACCCTAATAACAAAAGTAATTATTCACATTATATACCTAACAAAAATAAAACTATAATTAAAAATTAAACTATAATAAGACTAAATAAATCTAAAATAAAAACTATATTAAATCTAAAAAACCGGCCAAGTGCGAGTCGGACTCGCATTCCAAGGGTTCCGTAATGTCTTTAAAAAACCCGTAGGGGTCGGATCAAAAACTAAGTAATTAAGTCCGACTCACGCTTGACTGCACATTTCTAATAGGTTTTCCTGTGATCTATAGGTAAAGATCTATATTGTGTATTTTTTTCAAAATTTTAGACCCAGTAGTTTCGGAGATAAAGGGGGGAATGGTCATTTTTTGGCTATTTTCTTAAATAACTTCTAAACTATTTGTCATAAAATTATAAAAAATATATATTTGAGATTCTCATAATGAGATCTTTATTTTGATATATAACACGATACAGTTTAAGAAACTTTATATTTTAATTTTGACATTTACCCCCCAAAAGTGGCCCCCGTGTTTAAAATTAATTTGTTTACGTTACATGGCCGTCTTTGGGTCACAAATTTACATATGTATACCAAATTTCAACTTAATTGGTCCAGTAGTTTTGGAGAATATAGGCTGTGACAGACGGACAGACAGACAGACGCACGAGTGATCCTATAAGGGTTCCGTTTTTTTCTTTTGAGGTACGGAACCCTAAAAAGGGCCCTGCGGCATAGTACCGAAGACGCTGGCAGCTTTTGCTCGCTGGATAGTTAAAACAATACGCTGAGCGAGAAAGCTGCCAGCTATTCGGTCTCCTGTGGCGTCTGTAAGTCTTTTCGAAAGGTTAATAAAATTACGTTTTGTGGAACGTACATGTCAATCAATTTATCATACTTATAGGTTTTTTGGGTGAAATGTTACTCTGTAGTACAAATATTTGATAAGAATAGGTTGTAAGAATATTGTTACTCGAGTTTTTAATTCACTCCAGCCTGCGGCTGTTGTGAATATATCGACTCTCGTTCAATATTTGACTTACCCCCCACGTTGCCCAAACTACCTTTCGATTGGTGTTTGTCAATAAACGGCAGTCATCTTGGCAATGGCCTCGGATTACGAATAGTTTTTGTTTTTAATCATATCATTTACATGTCAAATAAGGTACTTACATAAACTATTTCTTCACTAATATTAGGTAGGTAAGCATTTAACAGATGTTTTAATTCGACTTAATTAAATAGGTCACATTCACATCCAGTTTTTTATAATTAATTTGGCCATGTTTACCTGAAAATACACAAAAAGTCTGCATTATTAACGACACAACAGTATAAATGATTGTCTTCAATATATTATGTATATGAAATGCGTTATTCGAATTTTGTTTATTTCTTTACTTCCTTCTCGTGAAGTCAACCATGTGAAAGTCCGTCTGCACTAACGCCTGAAATATATTGATTGTACCATTTTAGACGGGAAGTAAAAAAGGTCAACGTTATTATCGACACTATAGATTTACATGATCGAATAGAATATATGTAAATTACCATATTTAATTGAAATTATTTGTTTGTTTACTTACTCTTCGTAATGACAGCCAGCCATTTGACATTTCAAAGTCCGCCGTAATTGAAACCGCTACTTGGCGCTGTCATCGCGCATCCAGCGAATAGTCCAAAATTACACTAGGTAGAGTCTGTTCTGAATCTCCGGTAGACCTCACTAGCAAAGAAATAAATACAAGAATTACCAATGGATGGAAAAAATATTGGTCTATGAAGGAAGTCATGAAGTCCACTAATCTCAGCATTACCATAAAAAGAAAAGTATTTAACACATGTATCTTACCCTGCATTACATACGGATGTGAGACATGGGCACTCAACAAAGAGCACCGAGACAGGCTTAAGTACTGCCAGAGGTCAATGGAACGAAGTATGACGGGAACACGCAGACTAGACAAAGTGAGAAATGAAGACCTGAGACAAAAAACAATAGTGACTGACATACTTACTAAAATAGATCAGCAGAAGTGGAGATGGACTGGCCACATGTTGAGAGACAGGCGGGAAAAATGGAGCAAAATAGTAACAGATTGGTATCCAAGAGGTTGTACACGGGGCCAGAGGAGACCTCGAACAAGATGGGAGGATGAACTCAAACTCACAGCGGGCCCGAATTGGAGAAGAGTGGCCCACGACAGACCTCAATAGAAAGAGCTAGAGGAGGCCTTTGCCAAGCGGCACACTGAGTTACGGGACATACTCTAGCTCAGAATAAAAGGGCTAGATAGATAGATAGATAGAGTCTGTTCGGAAAGAGAAGAGTCGTGGAATTTATTGGGCCCCATACATTCCACGACTTCTTTCCGCACAGACATTATAAGATGTGACACTAATGTATACTTAAATCTTATGAGCTACGTATATAAAGTATAAAATAATATGAATAAGTTATTGCCAGCCAGTGACATTGATACTTTAATTAGCTACACGATCAAGTAACATGGAGGCAGATTCTGATTTAACAATTTGTTACGATTTTGATCTTGTTTTGACCGACGTGGCATCTCATGTGCACCAATAAGTACGAGCGAGAAGCTTAATGGCATGACTTTCATTGCAATTCTCTAACGCAGCGTCTTACGTAAGCGAAAAACTCGCGAACGCGAAGCGCAGCGGCGCGGCGGGCCCACGGCGTTCGCGTTCGCAACGAGATCGTCCACGTAGGACACTTCTATAAGAATTGATTCACCCCGCGCCGCAGTGCTTCGCTTTGCGTTCGCGTGTTGTTCGCCTACGTAGTACACTGCGTAACACCAATTTGCGTGATCGATCTTCAAAGTCGTTAGACTTATATTGACCGGGATATAGACCGTGATTACCTTTTGTATTGTTTTCGAGCTCCCGATATTTCGAGCTTTTGTGCTAGCGGTGGGCTACCGTGTCTGCGCTCGTGCCAAAGCAACAATGTCGTTTAAAAAGCGGTTGTATCGTGTTGGTGTTTTGGGTTCAAATCGATGTACTTGTAACATCTTTTGAAAATGTAGCACCATCGACCAACTCAATTACATAGATTTGAACCTCAAAACTACCACGATACAGCCGCTATTTAAACGACATTGTTGCTTTGGCACGCGCTCAGATACGGTAGCCCACCGCTCACACAAAAAAAACAATGGCTTTTGTTTAACAGATTTGGGTCTTAGGCGTAAAAATCATTTAAGAAAATTCATACCGTATAACTGCGTCGAAATATCGGGAGCTCGAAAACAATACAAAAGGTAATCACGGTCCATATCCCCGTCAATATAAGTCTAGTGAAACTAACGGTGAATCATTCAAAACTTCAAAGTCGTATCAAAATAAGATGAAGTCCGTAACAAATTCTTAAACCCAAATCGCTCTCATGTTGTTATTAAAAACAGTTTTTGCTTTTGTCATTTGTTTATTTTTGATCTAGACTATACACGACCTTTTACCTGATGTCATTAACTGTTTATATAAGATATTTATTTTGAACAAACAGGTTTGTTTTACAATTTATAAAATTTCTTATACAATTTTATTTACAATTAATAATTTCGCATTATAAAAAATAACCTCGACAAAGGACCGACAAGGTACCGGACGGTAGGGGGAAAAAGGTCCTGTTTAGAAAATTGTCACAACATGTGTTTTTAAATGCGAGACGAGTAGATACGCAGCGGTCAATACGAGCAGTTTAGGTATGTTATCTTGAACATGAACTTTGTCGAGGTTATTTTTTATAATGCGAAATTATTAATTGTAAATAAAATTGTATAAGAAATTTTATAAATTGTAAAACATGGTCTGAATAATGACAATTGAATAAGAAGAAAAATGTTGTAAAATGTACTTTTAAATATATTATTTATTCAGGTAATAAATAGAAAATAGTAAATAAAGTAGTAAACAGCAGTAGTAGTAGGCATTAAGTCCGCCTTTTGTACTTTTTTGATGTGCAATAAAGTTTAAAAATAAAATAAATAAATAGAAAGTCCATCCTTAGTTCGTGATCAGCAACGTAGGCTTCATCAAGTGGACATAAAAGCAAATCAGCAACAGGCTTCGTCATCTACTTACTTACAAATGATGTAATTCGCAACATGCTTGGTCAAAACCAAAGAACTGAAGAAGAATTATTAAATAAGTACTTATAGTCTTATTATTTCCTAGATCCGCATCATAATACTAGTTTATTAAAACAAACTGATTTTCCGTATACTGACCCATTTCTATTGCACGTTAATCATTATTCATCCTGTATAACGATAAATCACGGAACTAATCTGTCTTTCTTTTCGTATGTTTTCTAGGAAAAATATATTTATTCTTAACATTTCCTTAAGTTTTTTGCTGATGTTGATTTGTATGTCCTGTGATCAATGAATATTTGCCGCTAGGCAGAAACAGGGAATGAGTGGGTTAATTTCGTCTGACTACAGTTCTAGTTTTATTTTCATCATTCATAAATTAAGTTCTCGAAAATCATTTAAATACTTTAAAAGCGTCTAAGTTAAGTACATATGTTTAAAATGTTCGCTGTATTTATCGTTATGAAATTAAGTCACTAAATTTTGAATAGCAGAGATAGCTCACGAAAAATAGCAATAAAAATATAAAATAAAAGAATAAATAATAATTTTTAAGAAAAAAAAACCGACTTCAATGGGGGATGCCGTTGAAACGTTACTTATTGTTGATGGTGCACTCCAGACAATGAAATGAAAAAGACAGCATCTTTTGCCTAACTAAAATGAGGTAAAACCACCCACGTTTCTAGTAGCATTTCGTTTCTGTAAGGGTCATAGTTCTAACTTAACCTAACCTAATGTTCTGATAGCATTTCGTTTCTGTAAGGGCCATAGTTCTAACCTAACCTAACCCACTTTTCTGATAGCAGTTCGGTTCAGTATGGATCGCAGTTCAAAAAAAAGTCCAGGTCCAAGTTTGGGTCTGGGTCCATAACGAAGAGAATAAATCGCCAAACGTGAACTGTGTCGTTGAAGAGTTCTATTCTGATCATCATCAGCAGTTCCACTTCATCAAATGTCACTTTTTTATGTAAAAGCTGGATTTGTTGATGAAAATACAAATATCACTATGGGTATATGTATGCCTTTCTCATTTGAGGAGTTCCCTCGATTCCTCATGGATCCCATCATCAGAACTCGAGCTTGACAAAAATGTGTCTTGAAAACATAACTTGCTTACCAATCATAACGAAGAGGACAAATCGCCAAACGTGAACTATGCGTCGTTAAAGAGTTCCATTCTGATATTTCTGATCATCATCAGAAGCAGCACTTCATCAAATGTCACTTTTTTAAATGGAAATGCTGGATTTGTTGATGAAAATACAAAAGTCACTATATGTATGCCCTTCACATTTGAGGAGTTCCCTCGATTCCTCATGGATCCCATCATCAGAACTCGAGCTTGACAAAAATGTGTCTTGAAAACCAAACTTGCTTACCAATCATAACGAAGAGGACAAATCGCCAAACGTGAACTATGCGTCATTGAAGAGTTCCGTTCCGATCATCATCAGCAGTTCCACTTCATCAAATGTCACTTTTTTTAATGTAAATGCTTGATTTGTTGATGAAAATACTAAAATCAACATATGTATGCCTTTAATATTTGAGGAGTTCCCTCGATTCCTCATGGATCCCATCATCAGAACTGCGTTTTGACTAAAACGGGACCAATCTGTATGTATATACTTACAATCAAAAAAAAGAATTTTCAAAATCGGTCTAGAAATGACGGAGTTATGGAGTAACAAACATTAAAAAAAAAAAACATACAACCGAATTGATAACCTCCTCCTTTTGAAATCTTGAAGTCGGTTAAAAAAACAATAAAAGAATCCTATTTTGCTAACGGTGTTGACAATACTTCATATTTTTATGTATGTACCTAAGACTTAATATAATAAGGATGTATGGCGTACAATAATAAAACACAAATAATAAATTACGAAACCTCCTCAAGAAACCACACCACGCTCTAAAGTCATTAAGAGGAAAAAAGGCAATTATGTTTAATGTTTTCATATTGCCTTATTATATTAGAGCACCGCACGTTTCTCGTAAGTCGGGTGTTATTAGATCAAGTCTGGCGAAGTTTCCGTATGGGAAAATAATTTTCCATCATGGGCCCACTCTCGGGGGAGTCTGCGTCACGTGACGCGGGGCATTAATTGGGGCATTTTCTATAAAAAGGGACCTTATTGTCGATGGCGCTTACGCCGCACAGCGTCGCGCGGCATTGTATTTATATCGGAGCATCGTTTATAATGGCGTAAGCGCAATAAGGTCCCTTTTTATAGAAAATACCACAATTATTGTTTCTTCAAGATGTTTATGAATTACTTCTTTTTTCTACAATCCCTACTAACTATAGGTATATATTATTCGTTAATTATTAATATTGTAAAAGCGAAAGTTATTTTTCGTAGATAAACAAAATACTATATAAAAAAGGATTTCAGCCTTTTTTGAAAATTCATCCCCCAAGAGTTTAATTAAATAGAGAGGTTGTATGTTTGTATCGGGTACGAATATTTTTCTTGGGTTGAGAGAGGGACCTGAAACTAAGAAAGACGTAATTCCTATTAGAAAAAATAAAAGTGACTGCTGCGTTTCCGAAAATTCATCTCCTCAGGGAGTTAAAATGGGGCCGAAAATATTTCTTCAAATGAAAAACCTACGTAAATACTGATGGGGGTGAGAGGATGTTGCAAGTTTGTATTGTGAACAAAATATTGCTTTCAATGAGAGACCTCACATTTCATGGACAGATATTGTGCCACACAAATGTCACGTGTAGTTAAATTATTTACTCAACTACTAATTTTGCTGTAATGTAGAATTATACTTAGTAACCAGCATAAAAATCCACGCGAACAAAGTCCATATAATTATCGAACCTCCTCACAAAGTTTCACAAGAATCTGTTGAAAAATGCAACTTGTAGTTCCCTCGCGTTTTGCGCTCGCCAGTTCATTAAGATATTTCAATAATTTATATTACATAATCTACCTAAATAACTTAAATAATAATCATTATCCCGAATGTCCTTGTCCTAAACAGCAAACACATCCTATTTACAGTGTAATTCTAGAGTTTGGGAACCATAGTAACAAATGTTTGCAAGATCTTGTTTACCACAGGGAGAGAGGAAAAGGGAGGGGGGGGTTTTACCCAGTAGTAAATAAATATACAATAAGGTCTGTCGGCCCAATTCGAATAATGATTATAAGATGTCACACGACAGTAAGACGACGACAACGATTTAAGACGTTTTTGGTTCAAGAAATGTCACTTTTGACAATGTCTGATCGATATCGTATCGCTGTGACATCTTTTAAGCATTATTCGAATTGGGCCGTATGTCGGTCCCAGATTATTAAATTTGTTCCTTGAATTTTGCATATTGAACTAGTTACCGAGCGCTACGGAAATTATTACCTATTTTTGTATTTTCTAGGAAATTAAGGGAGTTGCGAAAAATGTCTTTATTGAGATTAAGTATGTTTTGTTAATCACGCATTGCCGGCGTCGATTAATTTATTTTCAACATAAAAAAGTCGTTTTTTACATAAGATGACGTTCAAATGGCAACTGCAGCTGCATTACCTACTGTTACGACATTACTGCTGCGGCCTTGACGCGGGCGCCGTCTTTGTCAATTTGCTTGATAAAATGAGTGACGATCCCCGCCGCATGATTGCCGCGATTACGGCGTTCAATCCTTCACTTATTTTGTCAAGGAAATTGATAGATACAGCGGCGGCATCAACGCCGCAGCAGTAATGTCGCAACAGTAATGCAGTCGCAGTTGACATTCGAATGTCAGCCATAAAGTAGTTATCGTTTTTTTTTTCTTTGCTTTAAGGTATGTGTGATGTTGTCTTCAATAAATGGTAGGACAGCCACCTTCGTCTATGTCACTCTTCGAAGGCCGCAAAAATATAATTATGTGACACGCTCTAATGGCTCTATAAATAAGATCATATCAGATATTTTTGCGGCCTTCGTTGTGTATCATATTATAGCAGGTGTCTGTACGTGCACATGTCCAGTTTCCGGCGAATAAGAAGTCCACATTTCATTACAATAACTTTTGTGCTGTAAGTATGTATATAGTAGGTAGTAACAGAAAAAATACTTTTCACGGTTTTTCTGTGCAATCCTAAGCCACTTCAGATTCAGATTGTTAAAGACTAACACAGAAATTAGATACCGAAGCGTTCCATTCGACATGTTTCTAATGGACGCAAATAACGGGTCAATACACTCATCAAATTAATATTTGTATTATAGGTACAGAGTAACATTTCACCCAAAAAACCTATAAAGGATGACTCACGTTAGACCGGGCCGTGTCCGGGCCGGCGCTTCCGGCGCTTACTTTTCTATGACATGACAGGTGATCACGTGATGCTTTCCATAGAAAACGAAGCGCCGGAAGGCCCGGCCTGGGCACGACCCGGTCTAACGTGAGTCATCCTTAAGTATGATAAATTGATTGACATGTACGTTCCACAAAACGTAATTTTATTAACCTTTCGAAACCACACCGCCACAGGAGACCGAAGAGCTGGCAGCTTTCTCGCTCAGCGTATTAGTTTAAGGCCGTTCCATCGGATTGCCGCTGTCACTGTCACATTTCGCAAGAAAGAACGGGAAAGATCATATGCGCCGAGTGTCAATTTTGATCGAATTTTGTCGATTTTTATTTATTTTAAAACCTTACCTTTACCTTACAATATCGAAATTCGAAAGCTATGAAATTACTATTTAAGTTAAGATTGTTTTTTCTTCTTTTTTTGTTTATAGTATCACATAATAAATAACCGAGTAAAGTAGGATTAAGAGTCCGAGTTAGAGGTTACTTTGGGAATTAATTGTATCAAGCGAAGAGTCATAATTCGTGTATCGGAAGCTATGTTGTTAAAGATAATATAGTCAAGAACTACATATATTTTCCACGTCTACGAATATCAACGCCTCTGAAAAAAACATGATCATATAAGGAGATTTTTCGCCTTCTGGCTCAGGGAACCGCCTTAACTATCCAGCGAGAAAATGCTGCCAGCGTCTTCGGTACTATGCTTCAGGGGCCTTTTTTAGATTTAATATAGTTTTAGTTTATAGTTTTTATTTTAGATTTATTTAGTCTTATTAATCTTATTATAGTTTAGTTTTTAATTATAGTTTTATTTTTGTTAGGTATATAATGTGAATAATTACTTTTGTTATTTTATTAACTAGGTGCTATATATTGCTTTTTCTATGTAACATGTTTAAAACGATATAAAAAATATACTAGCAGGAAACAAACAAAATTTTATTAATTATATTACACATTTAAAACAGTTTAAAAGTCTTCAGAAAAATATATTAAAGCCCGATATTATATTTGAAAACGCAGCGAAATAACATAACATTGATTCCAACAGAATTGCGAAAATGAAATTGAGTTAAATTTAGGCCAGACATTTTGCGGTAGTGTATAGTGCTATAATCTATAATATTGACTTACTAAAGACATATATGTATTCTACGAATACGAGTATGAATACGAGTATGAGTACGAATATGAGTTCTTACTACTGAATACGCGTATTCAGTAGTAAGAAGAGTCAACTGACAGTTCCTGACGTGTATTTTATAAGATCGCCGCTTTATTTCATACATCGTAGTTTTTGTTACTTGAAGTATATTTTATGTGATTACATACATATCTTAAAACTATGACTAAACTACTTGAATGGCTAGTACACAAGCGGCATCAAATTCTGGGAAAAAATCGACTCCTGTCTGACCATCAGTTTGGCTTTCCCAAGGGAAGTCTACTGAGGAGCCTGTAAATAATTAACAGATAATTACCGTTTCACATCTTGATGAAGGCAAAGAATGCATTGGTGTCTTCCTCGATTTGGCGAAAGCCTTTGACACGGTGTCGATTCCCATCCTACTGGAGAAAACTGGAGGCTTTTGGTATCCGTGGAAAATCATTGGATTGGTTCTCTAGCTATTTTACGAGTAGAAGCCAGCGTATTAAAATAGATATATTTTCTAGTGCTGCGAAGCCTGTGACATTCGGCGTACCACAAGGTAGCATACCTGGTCCTATGTTATTCATTACGTATATCAACGACGTCATGTCCCAAGAGCTTAAAAACAGTGAAGTTTTGTGTTACGCCGATGACACAGCCATAGTGTTTCATGGTGACTCTAGGCGGGACGCTTATGATGTAGCTACAGCAGGGTAACAACGACTATCTGACAACGAATCTTAACGCTGACAAATCAAAATTCATCGGATTTCATAAAACAGCGGCATCTTGTCCTTCACCTGCCTTTTCATGTCTTAAAATCCACAGTCACACATACATGACAACGGCGATCTCTCAAATCTCTGCATGCACTTGTGACGACATAAATCGTCGACGTCGGTATTCTACGTCTGAACTTTTCAACAAAGCGTAGGGCTTAAGTGTTCGTAGACTGTTTTTACTGCGTGCTTCCCTTTACGTACACAACATGGCCCTGTCGTCATCCTAATCAAAAAGACATGATACTAAAAAGAGTAGAAAATCCCTAAACCTCTTAAAACTGCTTTTGCTATGATATTCTCGGCTTTTATAATTATAATTAATTAGTAACAATCTGCGATATAAGGCACTGTGATTTAACTGAATCAAAAAAGCATATCGAACCCCTACTATTTTCTTGGAGTTATGATGAGTCAGAGGACATTTTGAAATGGCTATAGTTATAGACAATATTCTCCTGCGTCTGATCTCAAAAAATTAATAACGTGTACGGGTACTCTTCGGTTTTCTCTTTCACACTTTTATTCCGTAGGTATTAAGACCTGTCGTCATGTATGGATCAGAGTGTTGGGCCCTAAAGGTGACGGATGAAAAGAGATTGCATGTAGCGGAGATGAGAAAGTTAAGGTGGATGTGTGGCGTGACGAGAATGGATAGGATAAGGAATGAGCATATACGAGGAAGCCTGAAAGTTGCACCCATAACAGAAAAAGTAAGGGCAAATCGCCTAGCATGGTACGGGCATGTGATGCGGAGGGATGAAAGTCATGTGACGAGAAAGGTATTAAGAATGAATGTGGAGGGAAGTACGAGGAGAGGAAAACCGAGGAAAAGGTGGATGGACTGTGTAAAAGATGATATGAAACTAACGCAAGTGAATGATGAGATGACGGGTGACAGAGATGTATGGAAGAAAAAGACATGCTGCGCCGACCCCAAGTGAATGGGACAAGGGCAAGCGAATGATGATTCCGTAGGTATTCACACGCACGTAATTAAGTCATGCATATAAAAAGGTGTAAGTGAGTGTTTATGTACAAGTATGCGTGTATGTATGTAAGTGTGTATGCAATGCATACATACTCACATACATACACGCATACCTGTACATAAACACTCACTTACACCTTTTTAACTTACTGAGATCTTTTTAACTGACTTAGTTGGACAGTTAGTCATAATAATAAAAATATCTTATTTATAATGTAGTAGTTTTGATATTAATTATATTCTGTTAAAATAATAGCCACAACATCAGTATTCGGTATTTCTCTTAGATTATCACGTTACAGGCTGATCCTAGTGTGGGTCACTGTACTGCTTTTATTGAAGTTTCTGTATTTCTTGAAATAAATATCATTAGATTTTTTTATTGCGGCAGTAATGCGGCTACGAACGGTGTAGATTTATTACATAGACCAGGCTCTCTAGAAGTGTCGTATGCATAATTGTTAGACAGAAGTCAAACTGCGGTCTAACAATTATGCATTCGACACTCTTAACAAGGATGTTATGACTTTTTTATATTACCTTTATAAGCCACGGCTGCGTGATTTGTGTGAAAAATATATAAATAATACTTGTTATTTTATTAATTTTCAGGGTTCGTGCCCAAAGGGTGAAAACGAGACCCTTATTACAAAGACTCGGCTGTTTGTCTGTCTGTCCGTCTGTCACCAGGCTGTATCTCATGAACCGTGATAGCTAGACAGTTGAAATTTTCAGAAATGATGTATTTCTGTTGCCTCTATAACAACAAATACTAAAAACAGGTCAGGTTTGGTTCGCAAATCCCTTATTGTACCATTACAATTTACAAAAAAAAAATCAAGTAGAATCAGACCAAGCTAACGCTAAATTATAATTATATGCAATGACAAATTTCTATGGCAATGTGACATCTGCCGTTTATAACAACACTTCCGCACTTTGTTCTGTTCAAGTCGGTGCAAAGTTAGCTTAGACAGACTTTAACAAGCTATTTCCAAAAATCTAAAATCAAAGGTGCTTTTTCTAGAAGCCAAAGATCTTTCCTCAAAACGTTTTTTTTTTTCTTTCAAAAATCTTTAACTCAAATTGAAGTCGCCAGGTTTCCCTCGCGTCGGTAGCCTAAGTTATTAGCGGTAAGCGTAAATAATAATATAAATTTAAGTACATACTAGCCTTTTTTGATGTGCCATTAAGCAAAGTCCCTATTTCCCTCTTTTTATTGAGTAGGCTAACCATACATCATTAATTAATGATTACTTACAATAAGAATAATATGGTATTTACAAATGAATTCCATATTTTTATACTTCAGCTTTAACAATTATCATTTTAGAATTAGGAAATGACTGTTGATGATATTAAAACTTAATAAGATTTATTTTACTTGTAGTTATTACGGAACATTGAATTGTATCAACATTTAAATGCGGGACTCTCCAGCAGAATCCGGGAATCCGGGACGGTTATCCGCCTTATCGGTAACGCTCCCGCTCGTAGTTTAGGCCCTTTTAACATTGTTACTTATGCTAATTTTATTCAATACTATCGGTTCAGCGTCGCTGCCGATGCCGCTCGCGCTCAATTAATTTGCATTTTCAACCGGAATACCGTTTTTCAGGCGCCTTGTGGAAATATTAATTTACTGGTGAGATTTTTATATCGACATATTGGCTTTACGACAAAGTGTGTTCGGTGTTGCTTGTAGTTTTTAGGGTTCCGTACACAAAGGGTAAAAATGGGACCCTATTACTAAGACTTCAATGCCCGTCTGTCTGTCACCAGGCTGTATCTCATGAACCGTGATAGCTAGACAGTTGAAATTTTCACAGATGATGTATTTCTGTTGCCGCTAAAACAATAAATACTAAAAACAGAATAAAATAAATATTTAAGTGGGGCTCCCATACAACAAACGCGATTTTTTTGCCATTTATTGCGTAATGGTAAAGAACCCTTCGTGCGCGAGTCCGACTCGCACTTGGCCGGTTTTTTGTTATTGTCTTAAATAACACCTCAAATCAATAAAGGCAATAACTTTTAGCTATAAAACTACCGTGGGGTTTAAATTACGTAATGCATCCGTTTAAAACGAGTTTAATAAGACGAGCAGTTAGTAACTCATTGCTTGAACCGCAGATCTGTAACACCATGGTTGCAGCGAATAAATGATTTATGGTTTTATGATCTTACCGGAAATATATCAATAAATCTGCGCTACATATAAAATACATTATGTACATATATATATATATGTGTTTTGAATGTTATATATATATATATCTGACGTAGAGCGCTTGAATGAAAAAAATGTACATTTCAATGTATTGTCATCATTTTTAATTGCGAAAACATAATTTAATTAATTATTTTGCAAAGAGAGCTCTTGTATAAAATTACAGGTAATATTTTATTTTACTAGTAATAAATTTTATCACGCGAACTAGTTGAAGTTTTCATAGGCAATTGGCAATTACATGAAAGTATATAAAAGGTAGGCAATGCCAAATGAACGCACATTTATTTATTGCAATTGCTACTGAAATGAGCAATTAGGTCAATTTATCATTCAGATATAAGATTTTATTCCTTTTGAAGTCGCTACAGGCAAACGATACATTACGTACCTATTTAAAATGTATTCGCAGATTTTAACTGCATGAATTTGATTTTAATAATGTAGTATCTAATTTACTACGTACGCCAATGCCTTTATAAACAAGTAAGTGGGAAATAAATATGTAAATAACAAATTAAAAAATGCATAAAGCTGAATTTATTCTTGTACCAAACGAAAATAGTACATTTCGATGCTAGTGCGGAAAGTATGTCATTACTTCACGAGTACCGAGCTATCAAGACTCGGGACGAGTGAAGAATGACATTTCCGCACGTGTATCGAACGACGTTTTTTAATACAGTTGCGAAAAAATAAGAAAAACAACAAGTAAGGAATTTGAAACTTTTATATTATTAATACTGTGACATCATTGACATTGACATTATGAAGAGGTGTTTTTTTAGCTGGGTGTTATTATTATTGAACCCACTTCAATGAGTTTTTTTTTTAAATGCATGTTCTATAAAACAGAAACAATTCTAAATATAAAACATTGTACTGTTATTACCCAAACATCGTTAATTACGATTATTTGTGTATCGTACATTTATAAAAACAATATCGAACGTTGCCTTTGGAAACTTAAAGCAGAAAGAAAAAACGCCTTTTCTTTGACAGGCGTTCCGTTCCATTCAGACAACTTATTAAGAACGGTTTTTGAATATTCAATATAAAAAAATAGACATGTTATAATGATAAAGAGGTATGTAATAAAATGTAAAATATGTATATTTTTCGTATTCTTACATTAATAGTAGGTTTTTATTTTATTTAGGAAACCAATATTAACACTCATCAATAAGTAGTCATGAATTGGAACAAGAATAAATTTAAAAAAATTGGAAAAGTAAAAAGCACTAGTTTGGCGAAAACAACTTTCCGCACGCTAAACAGCTACGTAAAGTAGCACTTTTCGAGCAACTGTATTAAAATAGTTATTTACGATACAAGTGCGGAATAAATTAAAAATAATACACGACCGATAAATTAAAACACGACCACAGGGAGTGTTTTAAATCGACACGAGTTGCGAATACCTATTCGCATGTGTATCGTACAACGTTTTACAGTACATATGGCCCTTTAAACTTTCGGCATATGCACGAAAAGTGCTCTTTTACGCACTAGTGCGAGAAAGTAGCACCATATGTACTGTAATAGTTATTTACGATACAAGTGCGGAAAAGAGGAAATTCGAAACGAGTGGCGATAAATTAAAACACGACCACAGGGAGTGTTTTAAATCGACACGAGTTGCGAATTACCTATCCGCACGTGTATCGTACAACGTTTTACAGTACATATTGCCCTTTAAACTTTCGACATATGCACGAAAAGTGCTCTTTTACGCACTAGTGCGAGATTTGCACAGGTTACACTAAACCTTAACAAATTATGCACCTAAACCTTCCTCAAGAATCACTCTTTTGATAGGTGAAAACCGCATGAAAATCCGTTCAGGAGTGTTTGAGTTTATCGCGAACATCTAAAATTTAATCCGTCATAACGATGCGTACGATATTAGATGGATTACCTACGCACGGGACACTTGCTACCGCAGTTATGACTGCGGGCTTGGCCAATTTATTTACATTGAATAGCAAATAGCTCTCTCAGTAGTTCAGTCTATCAGTAGCAAACTAAAAATCAACTTCTATTCAGCTACAGAGCTGTGGGCGATACCTGTAGTGTTCATTTAGTTAAAGAACATAGTTTTGAAACAGTACACGCTTGGCACACAGATATTTGCGCCAATCTGTATATTTTTTAGCTCTTGTGCAACAAAATTGTCACGTAAATATTTTCATAGCTCATGTCAATCGATATATCAATATATGTGTTTTCATGCGCGGCACTCCAGATTCAGATTAGTACATAAACCGAGCTAGTTACAAGTTCGCTGTTTTTCAAGATGAACAACCACAAACCAAAATAACCAATAACCAAATATATGCTTGATAGAAAGGCAAAAAAAAATTTTTTTTAAACCATAAGTACTTGTAACTTGCAGCTTTATAAAGTAGCGACCACAATAAACATACAATATCTAGTATTGGTTCAATTGTTCTTTGGTAAATATCGTATAATTTTTTGTGCACATCATTTTAGTTTTTCATATTTTCAGATGTATACTTCTTTATTTACTTAAGTATGAACCTAAGTTAACCTAGCAGGAACATGCTTGTATGGGACCGAATTCGCCTATGTAAATAAATATTTAATAATAATAAATAAATATTATAGAGACATTTTTACACAAATTGACTAAGTCCCACGGTAAGCTCAAGAAGGCTTGTGTTGTGGCTACTTAGACAACGATATATATAATCCTTAAACAAATACTTAAATACATAGAAAACATCCATGACTCAGGAACAAATATCTGTGTTCATCACACAAATAGATGCCCTTACCGGGATTCGAAACCAGGACCATCGGCTTCACTGGCAGGGTCACTACCCACTAGGCCAGATCGGTCGTCAAATCTCAAACAATTCCGGTACCTACACTACCTACTGCTCCACTCACGGAGGCTGCTGTCTTCCGCTCGTGATAAAAACTTAGTTAGCGGTTCGTACCGTACCTATAGAATGCAGTGAAGTTCCCGTGATTCAATCATGTCAGGAACACAAAGAACTTTCCAAGTGTACATACTGCCAATGTACAGCGGTAAACTCTATTCAACGGCGCGAATCGAGGACACGTGAAAGTTAAAAGTAAAATTATATTTATACTTAAGTAGAACATTATATTCATATTCTTAAAGAGACAACGTTGATAATATCTTTATTTAATGGTTAAGATGCAAAAAAATTGAGTTATAAGTTGAGATGATAAATAGAGAAAATACGATTTCATTTGATATTAAGTACTCTCTAGGTATGCAAATGCATATAGTTAAACCAAGAAAAGTCTGCAATAATTTTAATAACATACGCAGTGCAAGTGTCATTTATACGTCATAATTTCATAGAAATTTAACGTTTAAAATAACACTTGCACTGCGAGTGCTATCAAAATCGTTGCAGACTTTTCTTGGTCCAACTCTAGCACTCGCACTAAGAGTGGCCGTGACACATGCTAAAAAAGTAAATGAATAATAAGATTAAATCAATTTTTATCAAATCGTAGAATGTGAAGTGACGAAACGCATAAAAATAAATAATATAAATATAAGTAAGTATATGAACCAACTTGACCTATGGCCGATGTTTGCATAATGTTTTTCAACCAAAGCCATAAATGACATAATTCTACCACATATTTAGACTTAACTAATTTTGTAAATTTGTGAAATGCAATGAATTTCAGCACTTGATTTGCATAACACTCAATATAGGGAGACCCTATCCCCGCATATATTAGGGACGATTCGAATGCACATAATTATGTGTGAAATCTCCGCTATGTGATTCTATAGGAATCCTACTTGTGTTGGTATGTGCTTAATGAAAAGCCGAGTAAGGATGGAATATTATGTAGGATGGAATAATACATATGTATATTTAAAAAAATAACAGTAATCATTCATTTTATGAAGAAAACATTTTGGTAATTTTCAATTTCTTATTGACAGAGTAATTGTACATAATTATATTTTCTAATAGTATTACTGTTATACAATTTCCCTCATATATAATAGTTTGACTATTTTTATGGTTCTTTATTGCAGATTACTGATAATTACGCTATTTTTACTTAATCTTATATGAATATAAAAAAAAATTGGTTGTATTTCTCTGAAATCTACTTGTCCTGTCCCTTCCGTTCCTCTAAATTAATAAAGCAAAGAGTTTGATTTACTGTGTCACATAAAACTTTGGCCATCTTTTTTAATTAAAGTTCAAACACTGTTATCCCAATCGCTTGGCGAGCACGAACCAAACCTCGGCATTAGCGAGCTCCATGCTCAATTGTTATTGGATCTAGAGGTCTCTTTTAGTTCGCTCGAAAACTCGATTCGCCCGCACTCGCGCCACATAAATAATAGTACTACCGTATAGAAAGGAAACTTCCTACAAAACCGAAGTTTGACAGCGGTTCAGGGTCGAACCATGATGTCCCTTTCTAATATATGGCACTATCCCTTTCGGCTATTTAGGGTTGTCAAAATGCAGGTAATATCTTATCTGTGGTCGTGCAGACAAATGGACGTCAAGTTGTGCCAACCCTAATAATTGCTAGAAGCAATGCTGAGCCGAATGGAGCCGAGTTTGCCCGTAGCGAGGAGTTTCGCACCCCTGCTCGCGTTTCTAGATTACACAGCCAGTGTGTCCGCTACATACCACAGTCCACACTCCGGGACAATATGGCCGCAGATTCAATTTGAGATGTGCCCACGGCTATTTCCTTTCTTTTATGGCGCGTGGCACTTAGGTCATGGGATTCATAGGATTAACTGGTCACTGCGAAATCAGTTGATGCAGAAATAGTGCTTGGAGAAAATAAGGAAGGCATTGACAGATGGAAGGAAGTTGATGGGATACTACCACATTTAAGAGTAGTGCGAAGCATACACATATATCAAAAACTTTAATATATCATAACCAATAATTGAATTAGGCTGATACACAGATATACTTGAGTCTTAAATAAATAAAATCGAAACGAATCGCAATTTAATATGCAAATTTAATATAAACTGTCTACTCCCTTTGTTTAATTTGTCTTAATTAATCCACGAAAACCTGCCTCGAGATTAGTCAATTTCGTTACACAATTAGAAGAAAATTTAATTGTAAGATAAATTACGAGGAGGAGAATTCGCAATTTGTGGTGTCTTTTCAGTCACAAAACCATAATAGCAGCGTTTTACCTGAAATAAAACGCATATTAAATACTTGCCTCACTGGAAGCTATAATTGAGAGAGCATATAAATTTTTATCAATTTTCATACGAATTTTTAGTTTTGTGTTATTTTTATTCCATTTTATTCTAACAGTATTTTGACGCTGCACCAACTAGATCTTTCAGTTTAGCCCACGGTTGACTGGTAGATAATTCCTTCTGGCATTAAGTCTGCCATTTGTACTCTTCATGTATTGTGCAAAGAAGTTTAAATAAAATAAATAAATAAATTTTACTACAATTTCCGTCTCAGTGGCGACATCTGGCGGTAGCGTTCTCTTTTTCTTATAAAGGCGAACACACATATAAGACATCCGTTATCCGCGACCACGACCAGTGTAACCTGCGTCGAAACGTCGCCGTCGGATATAATGGTACTAAAATAAATTGCTACATTAGATAATTAAATTATTATTAATAATTCTAAAGCCTGATAAAAACGGCATGCTCTCTTCTGTTGAATTCTTTCTAATGCAAAAAACGCAGTAAGTATAGTAACATCACCGTGTTTATTTTGCGAATATGTTAATTCTGAAATTGTAGATAGAAAATGAGTTTAGGTATTCCCGGGTACGGACGTCATTATGTAAGAGAGTAAAATAATACAATGTCACAAGCACGCAAATTGAGGTACTTAGTCGCAAAATTCACGTGTCCCGAACACGAGGGACTGAAATCCGTCGCCAATAGGTATGCGGTTTGAGAAGTTTAATTTTTTTCAATTTTTCAAATACGTTTGAAGTAAAATAATATACGTTCTAAAGGGAAATTAGAGGGAAACATCTAGGTAAGGCAGGTTAAAAGAGCTTTTGGCATTACCCGCAATTTTTAAATGAAATTCTAGCTTTTTATATGACAATAACACTCATATCTGTTTTTCGGGTATATATTGAACGCAGTGTAATCACAATTACAATATGTCTGTAACAATGTAGTATTATCCGATATTAAATTAAATGTATCGTCACTGGCAGACATTTTCACAAATACAAAATTAAAAGCATTGCGCGTGGATTGCCTTATTTATCTCTAAGTGTATATTGTCCAAGAGAAATAAGATGAATACAAGGAAGCGACGATAACGGAAGCCCCTGAAGCTATTAGAATCTTATTCATTGCCTTTGCTAACAAAAGCTTTTTGTTATAAATAGACTTCGATTGCAAAATTGTCAGGATTGAAATTGTTTGATGCGTCGCTGATTTTTACAAGTAAACAACTAGTGGAGGGGAAATTCCTTCTACTTTACCAGTTGCGTCCTAATATTATTATTCTACGTTCTAATTAGTGATACGAGGAATTTACTTTGCATTAAGTACATAAAGGTAGGTGGCTTCAGGTACTTTTTAAGTTTTATTAAACATTGGATCTATAAGTTAGGTATTGATCTATTCTGTGCTTAGTTTCAGATCCTTTAAGATATTGGTTGTTTACAATTATTGTTTTGATTTAAACATTTCTCCACGTGTTTGTTGCAACAGCTGCATTTCATATAAATTACCATATTAAACAAATAGCTACGCGCCGCGATTGCTTACACAAGCAGACATAAATTATAGTTTGCTGTCGAACACTTATTTATTAGAATAGAATAGAATAGAATAGAATATTTATTTGCTTGAATACGTAACAATCAGATCTTATAAAATAGTTAGACACAGTATTCAGTCGACACAACATCAACATGCAAAATATTTACATAATGGTACAAAAAATGGTATGGTTGGTGGTTGAGTAGCAAAAGCAAAGCGACTGCAATTTAACTTCGATGATGATCGGTTAAAGGTCAGGTAGGGGGTCTACGGTGCTGGATATTCTGAGTTTCTAATCCTGGTAAGGGCATTCATTTTTATAATAAGCGTAATTTTTTGGTTATGTTGTAATAAATACTTATATATTGGAGTCCAATGAAGAAAATGTATCAGCACAAGCTTTATTGAACAATTTACTGCTTTAGTTACCTACATTAAACTGTCTTACATTAATTATTTGGATTTTGACAACTTTGACAACTAAGGGCCACTCGCGCCATCCTACTAACCCGAAGTTAGGCGGTTAAACCGTTAACCCAGTGTCAAATTGTACGTGACCATGGTAACTCCAGGGTTAACCGGTTAACCCGGGTTACTGGAATGGTGCAAGTGGGCCTATACAATTCATATTATTAAGGATTAGCTACACTGGACGCGTTCTGCGGTCAGCCGGGCTATGATGCTCGACTGTATAAATGATATAGCTGTATAAATGATGATAAAACTGACATTTTATCCAGTTTTGACGTCTTATCCACTTTTGACAACGATAGCCGTTAAATGATATACTGCATAACATGGTCGTTGGATAATATGTCATTTGTCCACATTTCCACCTTAAAATTTGATGATAAGTGGATAAGTTAAATGATATATATGACACTTGTCCAGATTTATACATTTTTATACACTTTTGTCCACTTTGACAGCAATAGCCGGTAAATGGCTACGATTGTTGGATAAATAGATATATAGTCGATTTTTGACGGCTAGCCTTTGATTAATTTATCGTAGTGCTCACTGGGCACGATAAGTGGAAACACATAGACTTGAATACTAGAAGGGGATTTGAAATGAAATGAAATGTAATTAAAAGTATTTATTTGTCAGAATATGGTACATTGATGTGATCTTAAGTTAGAATTAATGCAAGTTCCATCATATTCTACCGTGAAGTTTGGTTTAAGGTCTTTTTGTGAGGATAGTACATCTTTCGTTTGTTCTGCTAAGATTAGCGAAAAAGACTTGTGGAATATAAATTGTGAAATATACCAGTTTTTGGAGTTAAATATCAGTAAGTATCTGTTTTTTTTTTCACTATAATATATACAATTTGGATTCCATTTATTTACATATAATATTATCAATACATTCTTTGTAGGGATGGCAAGACACCATTTCTTCTTGGCAGCTGCTGCTATTAAAAAAAGAGGAAAGAAAACTGCAACGACGGGCCATAAGGGATGCATGCAACCGATATGCCTAACAAGGAGTTTCGTCACATATATACCTATAGAGTGCGCAAAAAATTGGCACTCTATTTGTGTGGCGAACTCGACGCCGACCTCAAACCTCAACATGGCGATGGATTGCCGGCACATCTTAAAGTAAAGATATAATGTTGCACTATTCCTCAAATCTTTCTTGTCACCTTTACCACCACCTTGATCTTAATACTTGTTTAATAATGACATACCAACTTACAACTCTTTATTTTAGGTTCTAACATCACTGCACCTATTAACTGACGGTAGTTACCAAAGGGGAACTGGACAAGACCATGGCTTGTCCATTGCTCAATCTACCGTCAGCAAGTCCCTAGATCAATTTGTGACTGCGGTGAATAGAAGGTATGTCCATTTTGGTACTGAACACCACTGACGCAGGTGATGAGAACTATAATGATGTTCCTTTTATACGGCGTAATCACATACATAGTCAGTAACATTATATTTATACATTTTTCCTAATACATACTTACGTAGAATTTTGAGGACTATGAAATAGAAATAAGGCTTGAATGTGTATTTTTGAAAATTAAAAGTAATTTGAAGTGTTTCTAAATATTTCAATGCATATTCATATTCATATGTACCTAACTTTTGTTATTAAATGCAACTTCTTTAGGACTCTTCGAAGCTTGTACTTCCATATTTATGGAAGTATTATTCAATATTAGCTACGTGTAGCTAAGGTACCAAATCATAAAAGTGGTGGGTTGTTTACAGACTTAAGGACAAATGGATATCTCTTCCCAGGAGACGAGCGGTCCCGGCAATCCATCGCCAGAGGTTTACCCGGGTACCTGTCGAGTCGACCCTAGTATATAGTATCCATAATTTTTAGATGTAGGTTTTAAGTTTGTAAATTTCTGTATACTTTTTAATATTTGTTATATAAATAAATACACATATAGCTAATAAATTTTTTGATATTTTTTTGTATTAATATAAATAAATGTGGAACTTAAAAATGAAGTTCATAAGATAAGTATGCATAAAGCTGATGAAAGTAATTAATATGTACTTTATATTAATAATAAATTATGAATAAATAATGGGCTTGAAAAATTAGGTAGGTATATGCAACCTTCTCAATGTTACTTCATACAACCAAGTATTGTGTATACGCGAGTCAATGGCTAAAGAAATCGGTATAAGTAAGCTCTCCGATTACGCATAGGTTGTTACGAATCTCACGGTCACGTTATAAATACTGGGGTTTCCGAGATGTCTACATGCTTGCTAGCCTATCGTTGGGAATTAGGATTTTTCTTTTCTAGGGTTCCGTAGTCAACTAGGAACCCTTATAGTTTCGCCATGTCCGTTCGTCTGTCTGTCTGTCCGAGGCTTTGCTCCGTGATCGTTAGTGCTAGAAAGCTGAAATTTGGCATGGATATATAAAATATAAATCAATCGAAAAAAATGATATGAGGTTTTTAAACAGTTTCTGACATTTCCTGCGATAAATCGAGGATTGAAAACATTTTAACAAAAATACTGATGATCTTAGATTTTTCTCATGGGCTGTATTGTCATCGAATAATAAAAGTTATCGAACTATAATAGAAGTGGCCTACCGCGTGCGCCCGTGAGGGATAGAACATACGCAATGCGACAATATGATTGGTCGAGTAGCCCACCATAAACCATTCAAATTTACGATGGGGAATAAAAAAAACCGGCCAAGTGCGAGTCGGACTCGCGTTCCTAGGGTTCCGTACATTACACAATTTAACAATTTAAGCAATGTATTTTTTATGTGAAACGTGAGTGAAATGTCTTTAAAAAACCCGTAGGGGTAGGATCAAAAACTAAGTAATTAAGCCCAATTCACGCTTGACTGCACATTTTTAGTAGGTTTTTCTGTAATCTATATGTAAAGATCTGTTTTGTGTGTTTTTTTTTTAATTTAAGACCCAGTAGTATCGGAGATAAAGGGGGGGAATGGTAATTTTTTGTCTATTTTCTTGAATAACTTCTAAATTGTTTATCCTAAAATTATAAAAAATATATATTTGAGATTCTCACAATGAGCTCTTTCATTTGATGACCTTCCAACCCAGAGGGGGAACTAGGCATTGTTAGGATCAGTCCGGTTTCCTCACGATGTTTTCCTTCACCGAAAAGCGACTGGTAAACATCAAATTATATGTCGTACAAAGTCTATCATTTGAACCATGGGTTCAAAACAAAAAAAAAAACGTGAATGTAGAGCTGTAGAAAGACATTCAATGAAAAGTCGTTTTTGACTTATCGCTAAAACTTCCCTTCTTAGTAAAAAGACGTACCTATGTACAAAGCGTTGCGAAGGTATGCACCTACTCCCTTTTGCCTGTTATGTTATGTTGTTACTTACTAATAGGTTCCATTCAAGGCAGCCTATTGTGACGGACGGGTAACTACGGAGCCCTACAATGAGCATGGCCCGACATGCTCTATGCCTTTTTTTCATATATTCAGCACTTGAACCTCTTATGGTCACGGAATTAATTTAGATATTGTCTATGTCACCTATTTTGTGTGTTTTTTTTACTAGCCTATACATATATAATAGAAGGAAGAATAGAAAAAAGGAGAGGCAGAGGAAGATCGAGACGTGCGTTTTTGGACCAAGCCAAAGAGAAAATCAACGTAGTGACGTATCAGGAGCTCAAAACAGTGGCAGAAAGAAGAACGGAGTGGCGTGGCGGTTACTCCACCGACAAGAGCCATCAGGCTCTTAAGAGTTATGATGATGACATATACATATAAGAGTGTTCCACTGCTCGGCAAAGGCCTTCCCTCTCACCGCTATTTAGTCCTATCCAAATTGTCCAATGTACACTCCCACTTCTTTTCTAAATAAGTGTCCTGCCATCTCTATTTTGGTCTTTCTCTGCTCCGAGGTCCATCCTGTGGGATCCAGTATGTGGCTAGTTCGTTAATTCGGCCAACGTGCCCTGCCCAGCCCCATTTAGCCCACTTATAGCTTTGCGACCTTCATGCCCACATCCACAATACCGGTTTTGGATCGCAGTGCGGTGTTTATATGTAATATGCTCGGTTGGTCGGTTCTACGAACATCCAGCATGCTGCGTTCCATTGCTCTCTGACAAACCTTGAGTCTGGACTTTTCAGTTTCAGTTTAAGACAAAGTTTATGAATAGGTAGGATAAACATTCCGACCAGTTTATTTGACAAAGAATATCTGAATTTATACCAAATTGACCTGAATATCTATTCAGGTGCTGAATTTCTTAAAAAACAAGCGCACGTGTTGTCATCACGGTTTATGACATACAGCCTGGTGACAGACAGACGGACAGTAGAGTCTTAGCAATAGAGTCCCGTTTTTACACTTTGGGTACGGAAACCTAAAAAGTAACCAAGGAACCATATACATTGGACACACGTAGGGAGCTTTTGAAATGTTTACGTTTCCCATTCGTAAAGTGTCCTAACAGCAAAATCCAACTATCTATATCTCTTTCGCTCATTACTTTTCATATGTAAATGTGGTGGTCGAAAATCGTGGGTTCACCCTCGGGTTGTGCTTTAGCTATGAATTTCGGTTAGGGTCCGTTTCATACAGACAAGTGGTTAATAAGGATATTCGCTGACTTTGAATATGTTTGACGAGGATGTATTTTCAAAATGGCATAAAATCGTCAAATGAAGGAGTTTAATAATAAGTAATACTTAGTTTTAAAGAACATATTAACTATTTACTTAAATAAAACCAAAATTGGGCGATATCGTGAGAATTTTTTGAGAAAAGTTATCTTAAAAAAGAAAAAAACGTTAAATGCTAAAAAATTTGCATCTTTGGTGACAGATTGCACAAAAACTATAAGTGTAGTGCACTGTAGTGTGTATAAGAGATTAATAGCAAATTTATTAAGGATCACTTCGTTCCTACACACTTTTTCTGTATCTTGAACGGTTTCCTTAAAAATTGAGAAAACCCGGGTTTCAGGCCCATTGCGGGGGGGGGGGGGGTGACGCAGAGGGGGGAGGGATGGGGAGGGTTGATGAAAAATAACCTCGGTCCATAACGTACATATCCCAATTTAAAAAAGTCTTCCATTAATTATGCCGTAATTTTAGCTAATTTCCCTTACCTAATGATTGACGCGACAGTATCTCGCCGCGAGATAGACTACCCGTCTTTCTGTATGAATTAAAGGGGGTCGGGTAGTCTATGTCGTGACGAAATACTCTCGCGCCAAACATGTGCTAGCCCGGCTATAATTAGTTTATGTAGCTTCAGATACCATAGTAAAAAAAATACAGCGAATATAAGTTTTTATAGAAAACTTGTTTTTGCTCTATTTCGTTTACGTTTACGAGAGCTATATAAAATAATTACAGACCTAGATATACCTCATGTTATCGTATATGCAAGGTTTCATTAAAATCCAACACGTAGTTTTAAAATGAGAACGAAACTCCGTTTGTATGGGAAGGTGAAATTCGGCCGAGCTTGCCCGGGACTCTTACATGAAGATTACTGTTTACATGGCGGAACAAAAAGTATCATTCATAAGATTAACATATAGGATAGCGTTTACCCCTAAAAGCATCTGCTAATAGGATCAGAGTCACATGGAAAAGCTAGTTACTAAATAAAATACCTAATTCATGCATGTTTGAGAAAGATAGACGCATTTAAAATGGCATGGCGGTAAGAAATTCTGCTTCTTCTGATACAGGCGTTCGTAGGGC
Source organism: Cydia strobilella (assembly GCF_947568885.1). Classification (NCBI taxonomy): domain Eukaryota; kingdom Metazoa; phylum Arthropoda; class Insecta; order Lepidoptera; family Tortricidae; genus Cydia; species Cydia strobilella. Next base: position 11,932,729 of record NC_086049.1, on the reverse strand, counting down.
TCTGTAGGAAAAAGATAGGAGGGCGAACCATTCGTTCAATCCATTAATTGTAATGCAATTATCAATGATACTACATCAGTTACTAGCGGCGATACTCCTCGCCCCTTTTGGAATGTGGCGAAAATCTCGCACTGACCCTTAATGAAACAAGTTGGTCCAGGCTACAGCTATATGTTTGTGAAGCTGGAGCTGGTGATGGTGGTGTGATATTAAAGCGAACAGAGGCCTCGCCGGCGAGTTGCGGAGGCATGAGGCGGGGAACATCTTTGTGTTAACGAGTAATATGCGACTTAAGACCTCGGGACGTGAACACTCGCGACGAGTCAAGACAGTAAGGGGCACGACGACTCAGACAGAGAACTCATTGCATCTAACACCATGAAATAGTAACATAGTAAATGAGAAACTTATATCAAATAACAAACACAAACCACAGTATATAATTATGTATAACTAAACAATTCACAATTAACGTCTGGCACGATACTGCAGAGTCGATACACTCTCGATGTGTGCACGGTGCACCGTCGCATCTAGCGGCGGCAGCGGGGACTTGGTCGGAGCCGGAGCGCTAGGCCTCAGACAGGGCGTCGAAACGAAAGGGGCTAAAGGGCAGGCGAAAGCCGGCACTCCAATGGGTAGGCCTAGTTTTTACAGGCGCCTTCGGGGACATCGGTAAACAATGAATTCGATAGGGTCGTAATCGTAACACAATTTCAAACCGTACCACAAAATTCTTACATTGCATATTTCCATTTTAAAAGAACATTTTTACATATATATGATTAAAATAGAATTTTACTACTGCTGTAATGCGACATGCTAAAGACGGTTAAATTTGAGGCGACGGTATAAAAGTTTTACTTTAATAAACGCCTTAAATAAACTCAATTAGAGTTTATTTTTCAAAAGCTTACACCATGGATAATTTTTAACTATCAATATCACATGTACATGGATAAGTGATAGGACGTCATTTAGCCAAATATTCATTAAAATACACTTTAATTAAACTTGTTTAGAATTGATTTTTCAAAAGCTCAAACCATGGATAATTTATAACTGTCTATGTCATTTGTACATAGATAAGTGGTAGAATGTGATTTAACAATCTATTCTTTAAAATACACCTTAAGTTATCGACTTTAAAATTGATTTTTCAAAACCTCATCGCTATCATTTGTCACTTATACGTTATCCTCGCGACTTTATATCCAATTATATCACTTATCAGATATGCCGTCTTTTCACTTATACAATTATAAATGAAATGGTGACAAAGCATCATAGCCCTCCTGGTCAAACCCGCATTATGTATGAACAACATTGACAGCAACCTTTGAAGTTGAAATTTGACCCGACCGCTGCCCGCAGAACGCATCCAGTGTGGCAATAGTTTAACCGTAGCAGCATTAGCAGAAACAACGCGATTTTCGTTTGCGAATTCAATTCATATTTAGTCCAAAAAAAACCGGCCAAGTGCGAGTCGGACTCGCCCACCAAGGGTTCCGTGCAAATATAATCTTTTTTTTAATTTTTTACAAATTTATAGTTTTTAGATTTTTCCCTGTACTTGTAGTGTAAGACGATATTACTTGCAAAATTTCATAGTTCTAGGTCAACGAGAAGTACCCTATACATTTTGATTCCGTTGAGAGGGTCGACATATACGTTTTTTGCGGCATAATCTTTTATTAACCTTAATTTAGGTTTGATTTTTTTTAAGCTTTAAGGATGACTCACGTTAGACCGGGCCGTGAGCGGGCCGGAGCTTCCGGCGCTTACTTTTCTATGACATGACAGGTGATCACGTGATGCTTTCCATAGAAAACGTAGCGCCGGAAGCTCCAGCCCGGTCACGGCCCGGTCTAACGTGAGTCATCCTTTAAGCTGTACCTAAACCTATTTCAACTCAATATCTACACTCATTCCTGAGATAAAGGGTCTTGACCGACAGACGGACGGACGGACGGACGAACGGACGGACAGACAGACAGACAGACAGACGAACGGAACCATTATTATTACAGGATCAATTTGTTGTCTGTCCGACTAATAACTAATAATATCAAATACAAATACAGCAGCGTTTTGTTTTTTGAACCGCCTAATTAGTTGAATGTCAAATTAAATTATCATTTATTTTCTCCTCTACGTAAAATAAAGGTTGTCTGGAAGAGATCGTTCTCTAGCAATAAGGCCGCCTGTTTTTTACCTCTGTCTTTATGTACCCATATAAAAAATCAACATACATTTATTTCTGATAACCAGAGATCCATACATGTAAAGATAAAATAACAATTTAAAATACCACAATAATAAATAATTCAAACAAAATTATATCACAAAAAATAAAATTATTAAAATTAAAATGAATAAATTAAATTAAAACCGACATTAAAACAAAATAAAACTTAAAATTAAAAATTAAAATCCCAGTCAGTACATTAATTAAACTATTTTTCATAAGACATATGACACATTATATTATATGACAGTAGCACTTCCTTTCAGCAATGACTATAACCTATATTACCCATGTGTGTTTCTTTGTAAAATTTTAAGGTGTGCAATAAAGAGGAGTTGTATTGTATTGTACAGCTGTAACTTTTCCTACGACTATGTATAGGTACTTTTAAAACGACTGTGTTTTGTCGGATAGCGCTATGTATTTTTTTTTTCAATAATAAATCAAATCAACAACAAAAGGAAACGAAACGCGATAAACAGTGTAACTTTTCCTCAATGCCCTCTTATGAAATAAACTTTCTTATTTTATATCTCATTATTCCATTAATCTTGAACAGTATTTTATTACTTAAGTAGGTACTTTCATGAATGAGTAAAAATTAAAATGTACTTAGAAACTTTTTTTGCCACTAATTAAGACATTTATCAGTTAAAAGAAAGTTTTCCAATTAAGATTTAAGGTGTTTTTAGGGTTCCGTACCTCAAAAGGAAAAAAAACGGAACCCTTATAGGATCACTCGTGCGTCTGTCTGTCTGTCCGTCAGTCACAGCCTATTTTCTCCGAAACTACTGGACTAATTAAGTTAAAATTTGGTATACATATGTACGTTTATGACCCAAAGACGGACATGTAACGCAAACAAATGATTTTTAAACATGGGGGCCACTTTTGGGGGGTAAGTGAAAAAATAAAAAAATAAAGTTTTTCAGACTATATCGTATTATAATATCAAATGAAAGAGCTCATTGTGAGAATCTCAAATATATTTTTTTTATAATTTTAGTATAAATAATTTAGAAGTTCAAGAAAATAGGCAAAAAATGACCAATCTCCCCCCTTTATCTCCGAAACTACTGGGTCTAAAATTTAAAAAAAAATAAACAAAATAGATATTTACCTATAAATTACAGGAAAATCTATTAGAAATCGCAGTCAAGCGTGAGTCGGATTAATTACTTAGTTTTTGATCCGACCCCTACGGGTTTGTTAAAGACATTTCACTCACGTTTCACATACAAAATACATTGTTTAAATTGTGTAATATAAGGAACCCTTGGAACGCGAGTCCGACTCGCACTTGGCCGGTTTTTTAACATATGACTTGGATAGGTATTGACGTTACTTATAGGCATTAACGTAGGTATCTTTTATTCACTCAATTGGATGTAATTTAGATCCTTTGAGAAACTAAAAACAAATTGAGAATAATAAACAATAGAATCCCCCAAAACGTTATATTTACTTACTTTAAACAATTTTATCTTTCGCGCGCGCTTTCTCTTTCGAGATTATATCTAGTAAATGACATCTTTCAAATGTTGCTCCATTGGAACTTTGAGAAAGATGTCCGCAATTTAAATTCCGAGTCTTTTAAGCACTCAAATATAACCATTCTAAGCCTTTTATCTCATTTTCAATAGCAAAGAGATTTTATGATTGCAGCAGACGACTTCTTTGGTCTAAAATTGTACAACTGAATTTTGTAATAGTACATTTCAATGCAAGTGTGGAAAGTGTGTTATTACGTACGAGACCCGAGAATGGTAGTCATAGTATGTCTAATTACCTCCTAAACCAGCCATAGAAATTTTCTGCACTTTTGGCCATTTACTCTGTAAACATGACTCAAAAAGAAAAAAAATCTTATGATATCGATACGACTATTTGTTGAGGTGCGAGCCATCACGACTGCCATTTTGAAAAATTTCCAAAAACCGGATCGACGAAAAAAATCAATTTAAGGATGACTCACGTTAGACCGGGTCGTGACCGGGCCGGAGCTTCCGGCGCTTACTTTTCTATGACATCACAGGTGATCACGTGATGCTTTCCATAGAAAACGAAGCGCCGAAAGCTCCGGCCCGGTCACGGCCCGGTCTAACGTGAGTCATCCTTTAATCATAGAATCTGGTCACAAAATTTCACGAGAATCGGTTAAGAATTGCGACCAACATCCGGACATACGAAAGCAAAATGCCCGAGTCAAAACGTAGACCTTCGCTACGTCTTTGTAAACACATCATTTGAGATATAATGAGCCCTAAGCAACTTACGCACACAAATACGCGTGTACAAACGTGCCGTTCACACAAGCGAGTTTTGATGTATGGCGGGTTCGCCCTCTGCCAGCGTCCTCTGTTATCACCACACAGGCACACACACACATCACACTCACAGGCACCTGCCGCGATAGCAGAGGACGCTGGTTCGATTCCAGCCTGCGGGCACTGGAGGCCTTGGTCACTATTTCTTGGTATATGACATTTATTTCAGTTTGTGTGAGAGTAAACGGGTCGTACACTGAGTGGTTTAGCATCGAAAAGGGTGTTAGGCAGGGATGTGTAGAGTCACCGCGGCTGTTTAATCTGTTCATGGACAGTTTTTTGCATGATTTGAGAAATGATGAATATGGGCTGAGAATGAGTGGGTTACCGGCAAATGTCTTCTTTACGCTGATGACCTGGTATTGCTAGCGTCATCGGGTGAAGAGTTGCAGGAGATGGTCACTAGAATGCTTGGATCTTTTGAAAGGAAAGGAATGAAAATAAATGTAAGTAAGACGAAAGTAATGGTATTTGAAAAGGAAGAATATATGACAAACTGTGAAATTTTGATTGGTCAAGAAAGAGTAGAACAAGTGAAAGTTTGTGTATCTGGGAACCTTGTTCACTAGGGACGGTAAGCATGATAAAGATATTGAAAGGAGAGTGAATGCTGGAAATCGCGTGAATGGGGCGCTTAACGCTTTTATGAGCAGCCAGAAGGTGTCGCAAAAAGCACGGTTGGCTGTGCATAGAGGGGTACTGGTGTCTACACTTATGTATGGTAGCGAAAGTTGGGTATGGCAGAAGAGGCATCAGAGCCAAGTGAATGCAGTGGAAATGAGAGCGTTGAGAAGTGTGTGTGGTGTGAGATTACTAGATATAATTAGGAACAGTGTGATTAGGGAAAAGTGTGGACTGAACGAAGATGTAGTGACAAAAATTGAGAAAGGTATGTTGAGATGGTTTGGACACGTGGAAAGAATGAGTGAAAGAAGGCTAACAAAGAGAGTGTATAAGGGAGAGGTAGAAACGGGAGTTGGAAGGGGCAGACCTCAGCGGACTTTCTCTGATCAGATCGGGGAAATCCTGAAGACAGGCCAGGTCAAGAGCACCCTAAACCGGCGAGCGTGTATGAGGAATGTCATGAAAGTGAAGGAAGCGAAAGACGTATGTCAGGATCGTAGCAAGTGGAAATCCGTGGTCTCTGCCTACCCCTCCGGGAAATAGGCGTGATTATATGTATGTATGTATTTTTTTTATTTATTTTTTTAATCCGGTAAACAAGACAAAGTCGTTGATTAAACCAGTCACTTAATAATGCGTGCGAACTTAACGAACTGAAGTACATGTAATCTTTAAACACGTACCTAATTTGCCAGGTTTAAAATATGTATTATCTTTTAAAGTTTAAACCAAAAAGAGATAGCATTAACAAAATAACAAATATTGACATCTGTCGCCTGTTTCGCACCTCACCCCGGCCTGGTCATAAAGGTAAACAATAGGAAGTTATAAAGGATGTCAGGTAAAGATAATTTTTAAGAATGCCCTTTGAAAAACAACATGTGAATACCAAAAGATAAGACGTACGGTTTGTGTTTTTTTTTGTTCTATGCATGAATGTCAAAACTAGTGTCTTCATTATTTCATGAATGGCATATTATATGCATAGTTTAGTTTCTTTAGTTATAAATGCAAAATAAATGTAATATTATAAATTTATAACATTTCTGAACCAAACATAAACTTCCAACTTTTTATATGAAATCGCGGGGTTAAAAGCTATATCCATATTAAGCTTACGCACCGCCGAAGTACCGCGAAATGGCATTATCTAATCCGATCACTGATAATAACATACAATCGGAGCGGTATGTGGTATGTGTTTTAAAAGCTCGTAACACGGTAACTGAATCAATTTCTTACCCCATTTTCCGGATAAAATGTAGCCTATTTTATAGCTTATATTTATATGTGAATATTACCTACATATAAATAAGCTTTTTTCTGTTTGGCAGTTTGCAGGTTTCTTTAACTTACTTTTATCAATACGTCATCAATATTTGAACTAAACATCTATATTACCAATTTTTTCGACAAAATTTTAAATAAGTACATCAATACTTTTAGACCCTTACTCTTGAGCGTATCTCCAACACCATATTAAAAAAAGAAAAAATATATATATTGGAACCTGATGATGTCGTACTTTTATTCAACTATAGATAATTATGACTCATGTTCCTATTTCGATGATAATAATATTAATAATATACAATAATCGGAGCAGCGTTTGTTTTTAAAAATCTCACAATATGGCCACTGTATCTGAAGATATTCATGTTTCTATATCTACTTCAAGTTTTTGTCATTTGACAGGTCTCTCGATGCTAACAAAGTTCATCAGCGAGTACCAAAATATCCACATACAAACATGGAAAGGCCTCTGAGCTGTGAGAAAAGCGCAGTTGCACGTTCAACAAGGGCGGTCTTTATTTTTTCATTCGAAACGACATTTTGCTTTTTCCGTCAGAGCCGGTTCATCCTGCTGCTACTGTAAATATTCCATCGGTTCGAATTGGAACCTGCTACTAGCGGACCAGTAAAAAATGTGACGTCTGGTTATCGATTGCCTACGAATACAGGAAGACTAAGTAATCACACAGACAGATCTTGGACGGACGGACTTACGGAAGGATAGACGGACATGACAAAACTATAAAAGTGTTCCGTTTTGCCATTTTGGCAACGGAACACTAAAAAGTACGTGCATTAAATATGTTCAATCTAACAGTATCTCTGGGCGGTCTTGTGCTCTGCAAGTGATAGAAACAATGTTCCTGAGTGTCACGCCACCGCCACCATCGCCATCGCCATCGGGCGTTTGATTGAATTAGCCTATAGACTGTTGTTTTTCATAACAGTTACCATGGCGACGCATTACGTTACCCATTATAAAAACAATGTAATTTGTAATAATGCAGGTCTTACGAAACATGAGCTCAAGTTATACCACCTTTCAGTTGATACAGAATTCGATAGCCAAGTCAGGCAATGCGTGAAGAGTTAGAATCTAGTTTGACGGCTAACCAATTTTTAAACCGGATTGATGGAAAATACTAGGCTAGAAGTGCAGTTGAATAAACAAAAAAAAATATTAGCTTATACTGACCACTTTGTGAATGAGTTGAACTGTACTGTTTAACTGTTTTAACTGTTTATTTTTCATAAGGAACAAGAATTACAATATTCTTAGCTCTAATCTTATATTTTTAAGATTATATGGGCTAAGGGATATGGGGATGCAACCCCTGCTTACATTATTAAATTTTAATTAAATATTTTACATGCTAGTGAGTCTTTATACATTTATGTCTATCAGCGCTTTTTTAACAATAGCCTTAATAAAACTAGGTTTCTTATTTATATCTTCAATTACATCTCTGCACACACGTCATGCGATATTAACTTATACATTGATTTGACTCACATATTTATTTAATTGTTACCGTTACCGTTTTGAACTAGTCATCATCATCATCATCATGTCAGCCGATAGACGTCCACTGCTGGACATAGGCCTCCCCCAAGGCTCGCCACTCCGACCGATCCTGTGCCGCTCGCAACCACCGAATTCCCGCGACCTTCACCAGGTCGTCGCTCCATCTCGTTGGAGGCCTACCGGCCTTGAACTAGTATTTGCATTTAAAGCCTTAATCCATTCACTTAAAACTGTCATTATTAAATCCTTTGCTTATATTATGTACGATTTTCAGCAGAAACAATTGACTGTTAGACTACAGTATCTCAATAAGGGCCTTTGCACCATTCACTAACCCGGGGTTAACCGGTTAAACCTGGAGTTACCATGGTTACCTGTACAATTTGACACTGGGTTAACAGTTTAACCGATTAACCCCGGGTTAGTAGGATGGTGTAAGTGGCGCTAAATCCTCGGTAATTCGAAATACAAGAGAGGTATTTCTGTTGAGGAAGATTGAATTCTCCGACGTCTAAAAGCTGGCAGTCACTAGGCAATAACCAGGTTAAAGGTTATATTCGTATATATACCGTAGGTATATATCTAATCTAAATTATAAACATACTCCGCTTACAGATTGTGATCTCCTTGTACTTGTATCGTGATCTCCATTTTAAGTGGATTCTACACATTACAGAAAAATAGGTACTTTTCTTTAACTTCCAATAAAACCTATGAAACAAAGTTTTATAATGTTGCCCAAGTCATGGGTGTGTGAAAGTTGCTTTAGGTCGTGATTGAATATAGCGGGTTTCATGTCCAATACTTCATTACTTGCAATTTGCCTTTGGAATGGGTACCCTCTCTGTATGATTAGATCAAAGCAACTTCACTTCCAAGATCACGATGCACAAAGGTATCCCACAGGCAAACCTTATGAGTAATTAATTAACAGTATTGTATGGAATCAAACACTAGGGTGATTGAAACTTCATCGTGATTTTAAATAAATAAGCAAATTAACAAGCAAGTCAGATGTCTACATTAATGGCAGGTTTAAAATTGTTTGATGTGAACTTCTTTAGCTAAACTTTTCGTTTAGAATCAACCAGTAGGAAGTTTATTCTACAAAATACGAGGCACCGAGCTATTAAATTAGTTCATTGCCTACTTGGAACCATTTCAAGGTTCAGCAGCTGAAAGTGGAAGCTTCTGAATGTTTGTTAATCGTTTCTCGTTAAAATAATTTACGGTGATGCCGAGGAACAAGCTAAAAGCGATTTACTCTATTTATGTTAAGTATTTATAACTTTTTCTGCAACTTTTTTGTCTTAAAATTTAATCACAGTGCTTTAAATATTCATCACATCCTTTGCGCTGCGTCTTACCTAAGCGAACAACTCGAGAACACGAAGCGAAGCGGCGCGGAGCGGCGCGGCGGGCCCACGGCGGCGATCGTGTTCGCAACGAGATCAGCCACATCGCGGACACTTCTATAGGTTAAATTTAGAACAATTAGATAACAAGAAAAATTTCATAGTTAAACTCTAACAAAATATTATTACAGTTTCTTACAGTTTACAAAATTTCATACAATTAACAAGTTAATTAACAAGTTTAACTGTTTATCCTAAAATTATTAATAAAATACTTTTCATTAACAAGTCTACTAGTTTGACAGTTACAAAAAAAAAGACTAAAGTACTTTTGTTATTTTTGTGGCTTGAATTTGGTGCCATTTTTTTTTATTTGGAGCTAATATACATTTTTAGGCTCTACAATATTAATGCACGGCCAAATTATATTATTATATTCCCAATTAAAGTTCCTGTTTAATATTTTAGTTGTCCGGTTAATAAGAAGCCTTAAATAAATACATACTTATCACAAATCCATCAAAATGTTTTAATCGCAATCCGTCCCTGTCTTTACCTGGTTCGTGCATAATTTTAAATGGCACCTGCGCGCGGGGTAGTCCAACGCTAAAAAAACCAGTGTAAGTGCGCTCTCCGATAACGCCTTTGTTACGCACATCGATGACACATTTTAGACTGGTTCTGTAGTGTTCGACTTGCCGGCACTCAGTAACCGCAAAGACCACACAGCTATGGAATATATTTTCCCATTAGTTCATTTTAAACCTTATTGCAATCTACATAGAGTGGTAATTCAATAACCGGTTAAAACGGCCCTACCATTTTTTTATACTAGTAAGTAGCACTTGCGGTTTCACTTAACAATAGACAAAGGATAAGCCGAAAGGGGACTGTTTGAAATCTAAACACATTATAAAGACATACACATTATAACAAAGGATTGATTCACCCCGCGCCGCATCGCTTCGCTTCGCGTTCTCGTGTTGTTCGCCTACGTAGCTACGCGTACGCTGCGTCAGAGCTTTTGACTAGTGATAGTTATTTATTAAAAAACTGGGCATAACTAATAGTTGTTGTTTACCCTTCTTGCTCGACGAGCATCCTCGAGCAACCGAAATTCAAAATTAAACCACGAGTGTCACACGTGTTTGGAAAAAGTCGAATCTTGAAGGTTTCGATGGTAAGGCGAGCAAACTTTACTTTCCGTTTCAATACTTAGATTGCCAAAAACCCTGGGCTCCTTTAGGATACATCGCGCAAAACTCTAAAATAAGGAGGATATATAAATAACAATTAACACCCGTATGTACTACTTAACTAAGATAAAAGGAACAGCGATACATAATAAACTAAAATCTACTTGACTACCTATTACAAAAATCTTAACCTAAATTAAACTAAATCCTAAATACTGAAAACCGCCGCCGGGGTTGGTCTGTGATCCTAAACAAACTGTATTCATAAAATACGCCCCGCCCCCCTCCAGATGCAAAGGAGCCCATCATGCTTGCCGCGTTACCATGTTGAACAGCGATGGACAACCTTTGCATAATGAACGACCCGGAGCGAGGGTCATGTGACCACTCTCCCGCAACCGTCTGCCCACTTCCCCTATAAACGACTTGGCCTCAGCACGCCAACAGCCAGTGGTTTCCACGGCAAGAGAGACAAATAAATAGTTCGTCAGCCTTGCATACTTCTCCCGCTTTTGAACCGCCGCTAGCTCAGCCGCTGCCCCCGCCGACCGTACCGTGCGGCTAACATGCGAAGCAGCAAAAGTGCTGACGCACGTGGCGTCCCACAACAGACATCTGCCCCTCTCCCACGGGATCAAAGTCAGTCCGTCGGGCCTCTTCCCATCAGACCGACTAAGACCCGGTTTAGGAGGATATTACGTATCTATGCGTATTAACGCCTGTAAGCCTGCAATCGGAAATATTATTTCTGGCTATTTTGACGCTGGATTTGATCGATACATATCGTTACTAGTTACTTACATAATAGTTCCATCAAAAAAAAACCAAGTTTAATTATGTAGCAACTCGAATGCTGTAGGACAGTGTGTAACCAATTGAACTGAATTTTCATAATTACCTACTTACACAAATAATTATAATTTATTATTCACATCGGAGCTAAACATCATTATTTGTCATTTGTATTTCCATAATAGTTCCACACACACACATAATACACATGATAGTTACACGCAGCTGTAAAAGTGCCTACTTTATGTATGGAAGTGGGTAACAATGACATGCACTTTTGCAGCTCGCCGTACAGTCAGCATCAATAGTAGTGGATCGGAATAACGCGCCAAAAGTGCTCCACCCTAATTTTTATACACATATAAATAGAGTTCTCCATTTATAGTTCAATCTATTAGAGAATGCTAGGTACTTGTAACGCGTAGTCTGATTCGCTACAATTGATGCGAACTGTACACAATAATATTGGTCATATTATACGTCTAATCCTTCGCCCACTCCGCTCCGTAAACAGTAATCCGTGGCACATCACCCGTCCGTAATCCGAACGTGATCGATGGCCCAGCGATGTGAAATATGAATGTTTTGACTCGAATGATTTATTCTTTTATTTTCTCCGATTAATGAAGAACGCAACAGATAACCATTGTTTTTCCATATTTTTTTTTGTTTATGCGAAACGAAATTTATTTTAGGTTGCGTTTGATTTATTGGAGTTTATGAGAAAATAGGATGAACTTTGAAAATGTGGGTTGCAGAATTAAAGGCGAAATATGCCAAGGCCCATATGTAATATTTATGATTCGAATTTAGTTAGCTAATCGTTAACCAAGAAATTTTACTAGTTAAGAGGAAAGGGGACGGCCGCTTCTCCATGCAAACGTAGTCCCCATTTTCCTCTCTGGATATTGACATCATGGAAAATATTTTTACATAATTTGATGTATATTAACCATAGTTTTAATTTTCAATGTATGACCTTCATTTGAATATTTTGCAAATGAAATGTCGAGTCTTGTTATCTTAATTAAATATTTTCTGTGTAAAACTCACTTTGCCCTAATTCGCTTAACTTCATATTTCTTCAATATTAATGAGAAATTATAGGTACAAAATTAATAGTAAGATTAATTTAGTAAATATGTCTTGAATAATATTAATTAGTTTAATTCAAATTTTCATGGTATTCCAATTACTTAATTGTAGTGCCGTTATTACTGATAGTGGACTGGACCGTATTAAAATAAACATAAAGCGCATTACTAGTTTATTTTTTATAATATACCTGTAACCAGTATATTAGGCTATGGACTATATGTAGGTTCTCTCAGTGTCGTGGGTCTCGACGCTGCTATCACAATACCCGTCTGGCGGTTTCTAAGGTGTCTCCTAGTAGATAAAGTATATTAAGCTAAAGAAAGATTGGGCGCCAGCACACACAAAGCGTGCAAAAGAAGGAAGATTAATATGAGATGAAATAAACTATTGTTTGAGCTCAGAACACATTTAATTACAATCCTTAAATAAATGGATGACGGGCAGTGGGCCTGATACAGAATTCACGTTCTTATGGTAATTATGCTAGGGTAAACTATGCTATAATTAGACGTTAAACGTGACAAAGTCTATGAAGTTCTGTTTCCACGCTTAACACTTCGCACTTTAAATCAAATCTAAGAGGCCACTATTATATGTTCCTTGCTAGGTTAACTAAGTCTTAAAAGATCACTAAGAGAAATTTGAGTTGACCACACCTGAGACACGTGTTGCTACAGAGGCAGCAGAACTGTGGCCACGTGCCATCCCAGTGGCGCGCAGCAGACGGCAGGAGTCGCGACAATACGCAGCGAGACCGTCGTTGCGTGTCCAGCCAGCCGTTCTACTGGTACGCCACAGCCGCGATGAACAGCACGGAGTCACAAGGACGACACCGCAAGAGCAGGCTGCGCCAGCACGTTCCAGAAGACAAAGCTAGGTGTGCAGAGGCACAAGGAAGGATGCCGTGGGGAAGGAAGGAAGGACCGGCCTTCAAGCCGGACTTTTGATGAAATTGTTGGTGTCAACCTCTAACATGTTAACTTGAAGCTTAAATAAAGATATCCTCACAAGGGATTCAATAAGAAAAGGAAAGCCATTGCCACGTTGTCCTCGCTACGGGTTATAAGCTGCAAAGTGTATTTGCATTTTAGGGCTGCTTGCCCGAAGAGATTCGACCTGCAGAATCTTTCCCGTTACGTCTTACATCGCCATTCCTTTCCAAGTGATCGAGCATTGTCAACCTTTTCACGTCCTCCCGTACTAAGTTGCCACAGAGTACAAAAAAAAACTCACACTCAGTCATCGAAATTATATTTATAGTCGGTCAAATCAATTTGTCAGTCAGTAACAACCAGAAAAATCATATTCATCCCTTTCTTTCGGGCGCTAGTACTAGTGTAAGACAAAGACGGCATGACTCTCTCTGTCTACGTTTGAGATGTGACATTCGAGTCGAGTATGTAGCGAAACCTCAGAATAATGACTAAAGCATAGAAGTCGGGCAAAAATGCTTCGCAAATATGTATACCCGTACTTTACTTCCTTACGAATTAGATAATGTGCCGAAAAGAGATGCATATATGCTTGTTATTTCTCATTTACGTACGGTGTCATAAGTTTGATAATTTGCTAGGGATGTAACTGTGTCGACTTTTTATATCGATAAATTATGCATAAGTTTATGTGCCGTGTAAAATAATAATCACGAAATTGGCAAATTGATAATAGTCTGGCTAATGAAAGTTGAACCTGAAAAAACGCGGCAATTTCAAGAAATCTGTAGCAGGCGGCTCGTTGAAATGAAATGAAATGAAATGCGTGGAATACAAGGATTGCATAACTTTTACACTTTTTATAATTTTCATATTCTAAAAATCGTTAAAAAGTATAAAAATTATGCAATCCTTGGAATCAAAGAGCCGCCTGATATGAGGATTAATGCATGTACCTAATATAGCCTTTATCTCATTTGCAGTCTACCACTCAGAACCGTCTAACTATACCTCTCGTTTTTTTATCATTAGAAAGAAGGCGAGCGATCTTAACGTGTCGTTTTATCGAAAAACACTTGGAAAATAAGTCACAACAAATATAATATACGATCATTTACATACTTTTGCTTTCATAAGTAAAATATTGTTATATTTATAAAAAAACTTGTCAATAAAAAGACACGTGGAAATGGTTTACCGTTTTTTCTAATGCTAAAAGACTAAGAATAGTTTCTAGTCATGTACAGTCAGCTGCAGAGAAAAGGCACCCCCCTGCATACAAAGTTCTGTAAATTAGTATGGACGTGGGGTACCTTTTCTCTACAGCTGACTGTACCAAATAGGAAATAATAAAAAAAAACGTTCGTGTAATATTTTTTTATTATTTAATAATAGGGAATATTACGCGAAACTCGGCGTAGGTGGCGCCATTATCACAATCTGAGGGTCTATCGCGAAACAAGAAAATGGAACTTTCGTTATCTAACATCTCTGTCACTCTTGCGTATTCGAGCGATAAAGAGGCAGCTAGATAACGAAATTTCGGATTCGAGTTTTCCGGTAGGTCCCCTGAAAACTTGTCAAAAACCTGTTAAAGGTACAGTATGAATAAGTTACTCTACGGTGCACTAAAAAAGCTAGTGCTGCACTCTGGTGGCAGAACATTGCAGTAATATCCCCTATTCCTCGTCCTTTGGAAATCTGAAATAAAAAGTTGAGTTTTGTGACCAACAATATTAATAAAAGGAACATTCATCAATGATCATTAATGTCTTTTTTATTAGGGTTCCGTACCCAAGAAGTAAAAACGGGACCCTATTACTAATACTTCGCTGTCCGTCTGTCTGTCACTAGGCTGTATCTCATGAACCGTGATAGCTAGACAGTTGAAATTTTCACAGATGATGTATTTCTGTTGCCGCTATAACAACAAATACTAAAAAGTACGGTCCCCTTGGTGCGCGCGTCCGACCCGCACTTGACCGGTTTTTAGTATTAAACTATAGTCTGGCAAACACAATCTGTCAGTAAGTAAGAACAAAGA
The DNA here is from genome assembly GCF_947568885.1 of Cydia strobilella. Taxonomy (NCBI): domain Eukaryota; kingdom Metazoa; phylum Arthropoda; class Insecta; order Lepidoptera; family Tortricidae; genus Cydia; species Cydia strobilella. The sequence goes on along the minus strand of NC_086049.1, from coordinate 11,917,295 downwards.
AAACTATAGGTACAGTCGAAGGCAAAAATATCGATCCAGACAAATGGCTTAAAAATATGTGAACACGATTTTATTGTCTGAGCGTACACATATTTTTGAGACTTTGGGAATGTATATATATTTATGCCCTTGACTGTACTCATCAATTAAAATGAGACAGTCCTGGGCCAAACTATAAGAAAGCTGTAAATGTCGATAGGTTATTGATCTGAGGTCGATACATCACTATGCCAAAAATATAACCTTTCATACTTAGCAGAAAAGTTCGAAAATTTATGCAAAAATCTATATAGACTTGAATGCAAGTAATAATTACATAAACAATATATCGATTTCTATGTTTAGGGTCAGGTCCTATAAATTAATTTCTTCAAAATTGAACAAAACTCACCGATTAAAGGTTATCGGTTCGTGCGTATTTTCTTTTCTTCCTGTATGCGATTTACAGCCCTCGATCACACAAGACATTATCACAAAGGGAACTTCAAACCATTACAAATAAAAACTCAACACGTTTTCCAACAATCTTTCAGGAATAGCAAAAATATAATTAAAATAAACCAAGATGACCGCTGAAACATCCCGAAATATTTCAACTAAAATAATACGACTATGTCAAGTTGTTACAGTTGACACTTACCTGTGAAATAACGAACTTATATTTTATTTGGCTGGATTATATTATAGAACCACATAGGACCATTTGACATTTCCCTCAGTACATCTTATGACAATACTGAAAAAAACGAAAGAACTTGCGGATTGTTGTCTCACTCACTCATAGAAAAAAAGTAATAACGTGTTGTGAATACGATATCTTTTACCAAGCTTTTATTTTTGCCCGGCTTCTTTGCTTTAGTCATTATTCTGAGAGCGAAACATCTGAAAACACGCCTTGCAGTAAATGTTGCCAGGTTTTATGCAAAGGTGTTACCCGCCTCGACAGATGGCGTTAGGAGTATCGAAACGAGATTGATTCCTATATAAGCCAAAACCCAAGTTACGATTTTACAACCGTAACATACCTATTTGTAAATTGTTTGTACCACCAAATGGAAGTAGCTACCTACCCGTAGAAAGGTAGGAACATAAATCCTATGATGTACTTTCAATTAAATTAGTTTTAAAATATTGTTAGCAAGAGACTCAAATACGTAGGTACCATAGAGTTAGACCAAGATAAGTCTGCAACGATTTTAATAGAACACGCAGCGTTAAATAGGTTTTTTTCGTTTTAGCGTCAAACTTCTATGAAGTTATGAGGTATAAAGTGAGTAACACTTGCACTGCGTATGCTATCAAACTCGTTGCAGACTTCTCTTAGTCTAACTCTAGGTACATGTACAAATGCAGACATATGTAGCGAAAAAATAGTTACATACTCTTTCATTATAGCAATAGCAATTATTGTTCTAGACATACCTATAACTCTTAGGTATATGCAATAAAAATAAACCACGGGGTAAAGTAAAATGACTACAACATGGTGCAGTAAATCAAAAAGTTTCCTCGAAACACAATCAGTTCGCGTAACTAACAGCACAGTACGACAGCCAGTAAGTTTTTTAGGGTTCCGTACCCAAAGGGTAAAAACGGGACCCTATTACTAAGACTCCGCTGTCCGTCTGTCTGTCTGTCACCAGGCTGTATCTCATGAACCGTGATAGCTAGACAGTTAAAATTTTCACAGATGATGTATTCCTGTTGCCGCTATAACAACAAATACTAAAAAGTACGGAACCCTCGATGGGCGAGTCCGAGTCGCACTTGGCCGGTTTTTTTTTGTTTGCAATCGAAATTTCAAAATTGGACTCATTTGGATGGGCTCTGAACAGTCTGAACTTTGTCCTGTGACTGTGTGTTAGATTTATTTTTCAAGCCTTGTGTCCATTTAAAATTTAAAAAAATCGGCTAAGTGCGAGTCGGACTCGCGCACGAAGGGTTTCGTACCATTACGCAAAAAACGGCAAAAAAATCAAGTTTGTTGTATGGGAGCCCCCCTTAATTATTTTTTTTATTCTGTTTTTAGTATTTGTTGTTATAGCGGCAACAGAAATACATCATCTGTGAAAATTTCAACTGTCTAGCTATCACGGTTCATGAGATACAGCCTGGTGACAGACAGACAAACAGACAGACAGACAGACAGACAGACAGCGAAGTCTTAGTAATAGGGTCCTAGGAGAAAACTTTATCGCTAATGTATATGCGTGCACTTTTAAGGGGCCCACTGACTATCAGTACGCCGAACGATATCGGCCTGTCAGTTGTTCAACACTCAAATTTTTGTTCTAACTGACAGGCCGATATCGTCCGGAGGACTGATAGTCAGTGGGCCCCTTTAGGTACATTAGTAAATATTATAAAATGGACATTCCTTCTAAATATTTTTTATTTTGTTTCAGGTAAGCATCACGAATCTTATCCAACGCTATTGAAAGTCAAATTCAAATTAACTGGAAAAAAATGCAAATCAATACGAAACGTGCCACGGAACAAATTGACGGGATAATTTATTAATTCCGATTTCTTTCTGTTTTATACCAATCGATTCAGTCAAGACATCCCTTAATTTTGAAGTTAGGTACTTTTTAGGATTTCGTACCCAAAGGGTAAAAGCCGGGACCCTATTACTAAGACTCCTCTGTCCATCTGTCTGTCTGTCACTAGGCTGTATCTCATGAACCGTGATAGGTAGAAAGTTGAAATTTTCACAGATGATGTATTTCTGTTGCCACTATAACAACAAATACTAAAAAGTACAGAACCCTCGGTAGGCGAGTCCGACTCGCACTTGTCCGGTTTTTATATCGATCGATGTATATTTTTCCGGCGTTGAGTAAAGTGCCTGTGGAGTTTACCTAAGTAATAAACGTGGAAATATTACTATGTAGGGAATGTGAAAGTCCTCATTCATTCAAGTTAAACCTTTGTGAAATAGCGTAAATGTGTAAACACTCCTACCCTACAACAATGCCGATGCCGAGCATAAACGAGCTTTCATATAAACCATTACAAGTGCTCTCGACGATTACTCTTATTTGTTACTACATAGTTACATCACTATAGGTCACATTACACTCTTGGTGAGTGCAGAGGGCGCGTTTTGATCTCACTTTGACATTATTTTCAATGAATCTCGCTCTTACAGGTAGCTACTACAGGTGTGGCGCGACAGTATTTCGCCCGCGATATAGACTACCCGTTCCTCTTTAATTAATACAGTTAGAAAAAGGCGGCTAGTCTATCTCGCGAGCGAGATACTGTCGCGCCCCTTCTGTGCTAGGTGTACAGACATATTAGAGCGTACAAGATTAGATATGATTGATATCAAAGTAAGATCTAAATTAGATTTAAACTATAGACGCAAATAACGATGAATTTCGTACGTTGACGGCCATTACCTAATACCTATCTCTACCGCACGTGCATAATGATATTGTTAACCCGCGCGCTCGCACAATGGCAATAATATCAAAAATATTAATTACGCGCATGCGATAGAGATAGCAACAGGCAAGTCAATGTACTAAATTCTCGTGCTCGTACAAAAGGCCACTCCGTGTGATCTTTTACGAGCCGAGCGAGTAAATAGATCTTACGGAACCTCAGGCCACCATAAGTACGATTCCCACCGAAAGGGCGAAGTCGGAGCGCATTTCACATTTACATGTACGGCCGCCAGCCGGTCGGCTCCGTCGGCTCCTCGCGGACACGGACGGTTCCGGACGAACTCCATCACTTCTACCATACATAATGTATAGGCACCTTAAAAATGCGCTCCGGCGCCGCCCGACTCCAGCCGGTCGGTGGGTATCGTGTAGTGAGCTGCGAAATTGCATGGAGTAATTATGACTGATATCATTGCCATGCACTTTTGCGGCTGATGATACATTACTGTGTCCTCAGTTCGCTAGTTAAGCAATGGGAATGAACCCGATTGAGCTGTAACAACTTGAACCGTAATATAAACCTCTTATTAACGCCATAAAGCAACTTTGGAACACTTGCCTTAAATTTTATTACACCCGGTGGCAACTCGCTTTAAAGTTGAAGGCCATAAGAAAGTTCAGGCTTGCCCAGTTTTGAGCATGATTTAGGATGTAAAATTAAATTGTTAAGACAAGGAATAACGTAGAAATTAGCATATACCTCCTTCTAAAACGAATGCCTACAGTACAGTCGAAGGCAAAAATATCGATCCAGACAAATGGCTCGAAAATATGTGAACACGACTTTATTGTCTAAGGTGTAAGAGCGTACACATATTTTTGAAACTTTGGCAATGTATATATACTTATGCCCTTAACTGTACCTACAGTAGTTTGATATTTCTATTAACAAATAAATTAATGGAATATAACAAAACTTCCGTGAGACACAGACATATTAACGTCGAAAAACGCTCGACATGTTTCACTCCGTACTGCGTCAACGCAAGCTCCTGACACTCCTCGGTACGGAGTGAAACATGTCGAGCGTTTTTCAACTTAAAATACGTGTGACCCCGTTATCAATATATTTAATAATGGAATATAATTAATTCATTGAAAATAATTTAGGTTAATTTAGTTCGTATGTTATTTCAGTCTAAATGTTTTACATACATGTAGATACATATCTTATTATATTATAATAAATTTAAGTGGAAAAAAAATGAAAATTGTTGTATTGCTGCATATGTCTAAAGATATAAACGTAGCCTTTGTACTTGCCTTTTCTTAAAGTATTCTCTTAAAAAAATACTAAAAGACCTAGTATCCGCATTCATATACTAGTTAACAAAAAAAAAGAAAACCCCTTTGTAACAAACTACGAGTAATTAAGTGCAAAAACCACACGAACAATCGAAAGCTTCACAAAACATGCGCCTACAAAAATTTGCAACCCAATAAAACGTAGCAACCATAGTATTCAATTAATAGTTCTTAGTGTGCACTAAAAGCGTAGCCGCCGCCACGCCAATCAAAACGTGATGGTGGCAAATTGATTACGAGTAAGAGGAAATACCAGCAGAGCCCATTCTCAGATTTGAGAATTTTAGTTACCTAAATATCTCCGTATAAAAAAAGCAAAACGTACAGACAAAGGTACTAGTAATATTGAACTCAAATAAAATACATTAATCTAGGACCAAAATCCAGAGAGAAAAATGTCGAGAACGTTTGTATGGAAAAATTACCACTAATGTTTCCTCTTAATGTCTCGAACAGGGTTTGTCCTAGAGCGGCACTCAAACTTTGAAAATGTGATCTTGGATTTTAATATTGAGTTGATTATATTCCGTTTCGACGTCTCATTTGTACTTAAGTATACACACAATAGGTGTTTGATTCAAATAGGGCAATGGGAGGTAATTAACAATTATAAGATGACTCGATTTGTTCTTTTAAACTACTATTGTACTTATGTTAAGTAAGAAACAATTTTCTTGCCTACATATATTTTTTTGTTTATTTTGTAAGTATTCACCCACAGTTACATTTTGACATTTGAAACTGCTATAACGCTTTCCTTTTGGCTTTCTGTTTTATTTCAGGATACTATCGGAAATAATTCTTATCAGCAGATATGAGATTTTTTAAATATTTTATAGCACTTTATATTTATCTGCAAATTTTCCCTTGTGATTTCTAATGCATTTAAATATTTTTAAGAATTAAATAAGTAGGTACATATTGACAACGCTAACAGGCCAATTCGAGTTTTAGTTATTCGATCTGTTTCCAATATTTATATTTATTTTTTTATTATTTATAATTTGTTATTCTTAGTTCGTTTTAGTTTTACTTTTAATTGAATAATAATATGTTTGTTCAAAATCTTACATGGCCTTATTCATTCATCAGATCTTTTATCTAAAATGTTGATTCAATGACTGAAAAAAGCTCTGTTTTCTAAGAATACATAAAAAGCTTAGAAAAATTTAAGTTGTTATTTTTATTTTGGTCATTAATTTTCTTTTTTTTTGGAAAATTAATATCAAATCAAGGTCAGAATTTAAGTTAGAATACATGCTTCTCCTGGCACGTGTATAGTATCGATCCTGTTGTGGTATGATTGTACAGTTTCCTGGTATCTTATTTTATACCTTTACTCGTACACGTGCTTTGAGGTAACTAACGACTTTGGTATTTTACCTTATTGTATGTAAATGTGAGCTTTTCTTTTATAATATAAATTAGGATTAATACTACTATTAATACTACTATTAATCCTAGTTTATATTATAAAAGAAAAGCTCACATTTGCATACAATAAGGTAAAATACCAAAGTCGTTAGTTACCTCAAAGCACGTGTGCACGACTACTCGTTTACATTATTTTCTCTATCTAAAACTGTATCTACCTCCATATCATTGCAACTAACATTTAATATTTATATTCCAAAGATAATCTTAATCCAAAAAAACCGGACAAGTGCGAGTCGGACTCACGCACCGAGGGTTCCGTACTTTTTAGTATTTTTGTTATAGCTGCAACAGAAATACATAATCTATGAAAATTTCAATTCTCTAGCTATCACGGTTCATGAGATACAGCTGGTGACAGACAGACAGACAGACGGACAAACAGACGGACAGACAGACAGACGGATAGAGACGTCTTAGTAATAGGGTCTCGTTTTTACCCTTTGGGTACGGAACCCTAAAAAGAAGTACTTGATGCCTTAGGACACTAGCAGCTACTTTTCTCCATGGATCATCCGACATCTGATATCGGTTCGGACAATGTGAAAACGCAACGCTAAGAGGGTTTAATATTCAGTTTATAGTTATTTACTTAATTACTAACCTTTAGCATGGATTTTATATTTAGCTAATTTTCGCAGCATTCTGAATTATACGAGATTGATGTGACTGAACACAACACTGAACTGACCACGCACAATAGTCACATCAAATTTGTACCGTTTGTGGCTGTAGTTTGGTCAGATTGCCAATTACCTATAGGTAGCCGGACATGGCCAAATGTGGATAAGGGACAGAGACCCGTAAATAATTTGGACTGATTGTCCCAAGTATATATTGAAATATCGTGTACAGTCAGCGTCAAAAGTAACGGATCAGACTACGCGTTTAAAGTATCCATTCTCTAACAGCTTAAGAAAAAGAGACATGTCTTTATGTGTAGAACGATTAGACTGTAGCAAATAATTTTGAACGAGAACTGTAGATATTTATCTCTATTTGGAAGAAATTTAGATGGGGGCAGATACATTTGGCGCGTTGTTCTTCCGCTACTGTTAATGCTGACTGTAGTAAGTAAAAGTGAGATCTGTGCCTGACATAAGGCTTGAAGTAGCATCCCCAGCATTACATTGGCGGCATCTAATACTTTGTTAGGTGCTCGTCTGCTCGTGGTTTCGAACTTTAAGATACGTCAGGTCAGTGTCAAAAGTGACGTTTCTTAAAACAAAAATGTCACTTTTGACACTGACATATCTAATCTATATCGTATCTAGACGTAATATTTGACGTAGGTATCTTAAAGTTCGAATCAGGCCGCGAGACTGTATTTCGAGATCGACAGGTTTTACTATTTTCTCGTCTCTGTATTGAATATGGGTCATAATAATACGTATAACGTTAACGGGCGTGTAACGTTTCTAGGTGTTGTGGTGATGTGATTGCAATGTGTCTACACCACAATGTCACTATTGTGTTAGATGTTGCATTGGACGTCATGCTTCAGTAATGTTAGATTGGTGTTAGATTACCAGCCCAATATTAATGATTGCTTGAGGCCTATTACTTGTTATCAATTTGTTACGAATGATATGCTCTGTCAGCTCTCAATGGTGGCATTTCTGGTGGATGGTCTGCCATGGATAACAAATTAACAACAAGAAATGACTTGGGATCTGAATAGGCCACCCGGTTTTATCCCTTGAAAGGTGATGCCCGCGCGGAAAGAGAAGTTATAAGCCCATTAAGAGGGGACTCCTGCAAAATTGCATTTTTTATTTTGAATTTTTACACATTTTATAAAAGGACAAATGCATTGAAAAAATTAACACAGAAACTAAACTATAGGGCAGACTGTAAGAAAAACCTTAAAAGGTTAAAGTTGGCGCCATAGAAAAAAAACATGCTCAAATAAAAAGCTTCGAGAAGTAAACTGTTATAATCTTCCAAAAGGTACTGGTTTACCAGGGGTTCCTGCCAAAACGGTTAAAAGGTGCAGAAGTGATGGTTATTGTATGGAGGCTGAAGAGTGATTTAGCGAAATTGAAGAGTAAAAAGGTGGTTTAAATGTGATGCAAAATATGTGGGGCGCTGGTATTGGTGCTTTAGAAAAGCCTCCGAATACTAGCTGAGCCCAACGGCTGCGTTTAGCTACTGCATAAGGAATATTTAATACAATAATAAGTTGCATTCGCAACACATGTTTAATTTTCATTTATTTTTAATTGTATACCGTTACCCTGCATACCATAACAGTATATTAATTTTGGAATAAAATAGCTAGTGATATAGCCGAGAAATTTCACTAGCGAAGCTTTTTTTCTTTTAATCAGAAGTATACCTATACATTCAGAGTTATTGAGGAAAAACCTTGAACCCGCGCGATCGTCAAATCTTCCGTCGCAAGACTCGCAAGTTTCGCACGGCGCGCCATATTTTTTTATTCCTTTCTAATTTACTGGGGTGTACGCGCCCTATTAACGTAGTACAAGTACATGGTAAGTGGTGAGTGCCTTTCACACTTGGCTATGCATTTACAGCATACGAATGAAAAGCGTGCCACCAAATACGTTTCCGAGCCAATCTCAATACGTCAGAAGCACGTACCAAAAGATATTTACCTATAGAGGAGATCGAACGTATCTCAAAGACCAACAAGCGTCTGCTACTTCTAAAAATTCTGTCATCCAATATAATAAATACCTTTAACTTATTCAACAAGAAATGAACAATGATGAAATATTACTGATCTTTTGACTAATAACACCATATCTGTCAAAAGATGTCCATTAAAAATTGATCCCATATATGTGGTCTATTGATTATTACACACAAATTATGATCATCGGATCGGGAAACCGTTGGTTTATTAGGTAGTAGCAAAGATAGATAAAACTCCGTAATAGATGGATACAGTCTAAGGAAAAAACGTGCCTCGAAAATCACGAAAATTTGATTCTCGATCAGATGGCGCCACTAGTTTTGGCCTACTCTCGTATAGAGGGCGTTGACTGTTTCGTTTGTTATTTATAATTTTAACGCATACCAGTGAAAGAACATGGGTCAAAATCATATAAAAATAATTAATGCAAATAAAAAAATCATTTATCCATATTTAAATACATTATAACGTAATTTTATAAATCTTCATTTTTAGTTTTAAAGTATATCGATAGATGTCAGTGAATTTACAATGGTTACAAAATTTACTATGACAGTACCGCTCTATCTTATTATATCCTCTTTGGTAGTAGGTACCTACTTTGCGTTGCGTTAGGAAATTAAATCGATTATGTTGTCATATTATTTCTATACATTTAATATAACCTTTTTTCATTAGACATTATTTTTTTCTATGCAAAAGCGATCTGAACAGCTGAGTTCGACGGCTTCTAGCGAATAACAAATTTAAGGACATATTTATAATGACACTACCAGATTCCTAGAACGGAACTTTTCAGTGCGGAATTTCCTTTAAAATATTATTTACTTTGCCCGATTTCCATATCGCCCCGACAAACTCAGGGTTTCTAGCTGTTTATGCGTCTGTGTCAATCAGCCAGATACGGTTTACTCTTGGTTTTTTTCTTGTTTATACAATTTTTGCGTTTGATCTCGGAAGAATTCATTTGTAGCTTGACATCAGTAATGCATTTTTTAATCAATTGATACTGATTAATCATTATTGAAGTGTTCTTTTGCAAGCTTAAATAGTAAAAGTAGCGTTTACACTTCAGTCCAGTAAATTCTATGGCCTACTTTTAATAAAACTTTCTTCAAAGTTTTCAACTTTGAGAACTGAGTGCAATTTTTTACCTGAATTTTAAATAAATAGTTATGATTTGTGAAAGTATTTATCTAAAATATTTAAATGGTCAGTGCAAGTTGATTTTTACAAACTGCAAGACACTTTTAGAAGTTACATTAAGACTGCGGTCTTATCGCTGTAAGCGATCTCTTCCAGACAATCTTAGGATAGCACCATGTAAAGAACAAAAAGCTTTTGAAACAAGTAGTGCACAAAATTTATCAGAGGAATCTGAAGGCACGGTAGTCCCCCGCCAAGACGAGCCAAGCGAAGCGCAAGGGCATTACGCACTACCTACATTGTCTCGAGGCGCTGCGTCATTTTTTTTAACCCTCATAACTTGGGTTTGGATTATACCAGATAAACTAAATTCTCGGGATATGATATCGATAGTGGACTAATTAAACATAAAAAGTTTCTATTGCATACGTAGGTCTTATTCTTTAGATTTTATTGATATCTTAAAAACCCCGATTTCGTCACTTATTCACTCACTCACTGATCAACAAAATTCTAGGGTACTCCCTGAAGTCCTAGTCAGCTGTGGTATGTAAGCTAGTAGTACACAAACAGCAAAAAAAAATCTAAAACAGAACGTCCCCCCCCCCAACCCCGTAAACTAGGGGAAGAAAGTTTGTATGACTTCTGAAGATTTTGATGCTAGAGGTCTGAAAATTGATATAGGTTCTCCTTGTTATAAATAATAAAATACATATTGCAGTATTTTTAGTAAATCACCCCTCACCTTTTAAATTAGGGATGGAAGATTTTCATAAGTAACTTACAAAAAGAAGTGAAATCCCACCAAAAACATTTTCATGTAAAATGTTGCCAAGACGAAAACATAAGCCTCGCACTGTAAAAAAGTTATCAGATCTCATGTAGAGCCAAGCTTTGAACTCTACAAGCCCTAATTTCACAAACTCAGAACCATAAAGCAAATACTGCCTAGGTTTTTGTTTAATGGCTGAATGCCATGATGCGGTGTCACAAATATCTGTAAAATGGAAATTAAAAAAGAGCACTTTGCCGGCCTAGACCTGCAATTTTGTATGAAATTTAATTAAAGACCTAGTCTAGCCGCGCCTGAAACGTGATACTTCGCAATATATTGTAAGAAATATAATATCAATATTTCATTGCATGTGTGAGAAAATGTACTTTAACTATCAAATTCAGACGTGCGCGCCCTATCTAAAATAAACAACATTAACGCACCATAAGCTGGTTTTACGAGAAACTTTATGTACGTCAGTAATCCTCCTCTCAAAGGCTCAATTAGTGGTCATAATGGACCATCAATCAATTTACTGGCTAAAGTAGAGTTAAAATGAACTCTATACTATCAACTAGTAAGAGCTATTTTTACTTAAACGATTTCTTTATTGAAGCATGCAGTGACATTGTATTCAATTAATTTGAACAGGATGACATGTTGTTAGTTATTGGTTCATCGATTCTTTTCCGAATTTACATATTTTTTCAAGTGTTTATAGTTTCTTACTTATATTTTTTTTTAGTGTGATGTATTGTGTATAATTAAATATGAACTCATATTTAATAGTGCGTAGTTACCGCAATATATTTTCATTGTTTTTAGCTTTAATCCGACGTTTCAGCTGAGTTGCACTAGCCGTGGTTCATTCAACAGAATCAAAATCAAATTACGCACCTGCACCACAATGCCTATGACGATGATTATATCAGGATCTATTCAGGGTTCAATAGGGCTCCGATGGCGAGTGAGGACCCTTGGACACTGTCGGGTGCTTACGGGCCTTAAAATGAGGTCAGTTAACATTATTACAAGGTTTCCTTTGGGTACGCAGTTTGATGTAAATGCTTACCAATAAAAACTTAGTACTTATAATTGTTATATTTGTTATTATTGAAAGCGCAGATTAAAACATAGTAAGTATTTGGTAATAAACGGAGAGTGAAAATCAATGATCGTGGTTTTCGCTAAAACTAGTGCCTCACCTCACGCACTCACGAAACACCCACTGCTTCGTCTAGAACAAGCTAGGTGAACAAAAAATAATAAAAAAATAACAATGTTTAATTCAATTTAATTTCAAATTTCAAAAAACACGAAAAAAGTTAAATAATAAAAATAAAATAAAATATATTATTAATATTTTTTTACAAACAATTTGACAGTACATGAATACCTTTTTTGAGGTTGTTTAACATATTTAATTTAAAAGCTCCATAAACTATAATTTTATGATCTCCATCAGCATTTCCACCGTACTAAATAGTTTTCCTGAGTTCCAAGAACAAATGCACGAGTTAGTATTAAAAAAAAAAAACAACAAATCACTATAGGTGAGCCTGCAATGTTTCAAGAGTTCCCTCGGTATCTCCAGGTTATCATCCCTTTAAAACAAAATACAATATAAATTCCAATTCGAGCCGCCTAATAAATCGGAAATATAGATTTAAAAAAAAAACGACGAACTGAGATTTTCCTCCCTTTCACAGTCGAATAATAATTGAAAGCTAGCCCGGCGGTGGACAATCGTGTCACGCACGAAACGATGTAACGAGCCATATATAACTGACAGGTAGCGCTACCGTGAAATATATTTCAAAGAGATTCGCACCACACATTTGAGGTTGATTGGAAACTGCACACGACGCGGTCCATTTATTGCGTAGCCGTTTCGGACATTGCGGATTCGGATTGAGGATAATTATAATTTGGAAAACGGCTTATGTTTTGAATTTCGACTTTAGTGTTCAGTAATACAAGATTTACATTAAAGTAAGTGAAATAACTATTGGAATTAAAATAAACAGTTTTGAAAAGGCATACCTACCTCAATTAAAGTTTATGGAGAGCACAAATGAGGAAAACCGCATGTCAGCTCGGAGCTATCAGTATACATATTATTTACCTGTGTAACATAAGCAGCGAAGAAAAGTGCCACTTTGATCCCTCCTAGCGGGGAAGAAAAAGCCCCTTTTCGAATAGGTGATGTGAAAAATGAATTTGTTAGTGGCATCCACGTGTAAGGAGAATACGTAACATCCTAAATTTTTGCCCAATTATATTTGAAAACAACCTTCTAGATATTTGTGTGACAGCAGATACATGAATAAAGACGCTCAGAAAATTAATCATTTATCTTAACAAAAGATTTCCAATTTAACAAGCAGATGTACTCCATTCGTCGTCGTCTCGAATACTCGGAGAAACAAAACATGACAAATACATCCTCGCCTCGAACAAGACGAGGGTCTTGGCAGAGGTTTCATAAACGTAATATTTTATCAGCAGTAGTTTAGCTATGTTTGTAATTAAGTAAAGTTTACTAGTTTAAAGTAAATAATATAATATAATGACGGTGCAGCCTTTACTTACCCAACCCGTCTACCTCTAACCTGTACTAGCGTCGTTTTCTTGTCGTTGCTCATTTCTGTTTTTTTTTTATAATTTTACATTTTTGATCAATAAATGTTTGTTTCTATGTTTAAATATATATATATATATATATACTTAAAAGAATACATAATACAATAAAATACGCTATAAATCTAAAATAATTCAAACTTACATTTTGATAGCAAGATGTGACATCAAGATGGCCCAAAAATACGTTGTCAAAGAATTTTTACTGCAGAATTTTGATAATTTAAACACAATTGTGCGTTTGTTTATCAGAACTAAAGGATGATATTTTGAAGTTAATTCTTATTTCAGTTAAACGGTTGTGTTTTTATTTTTAATGCTATGTTGTAAAAGACGTTTAAATAAGAAAAAAAACTATTTAAAATCATATTTTCAGTCAACCTGTAAATTTGAAAAGGCCTGTTGGTTGTGACTTAGGCCCTAAATTGCTCCTAACCTGTATTTAGTTTTATTAAGTTGTAGAAAAAATATGGGCATTTTTTTCACTTACATTAAATTTTACTTTTAAATATTACTTTCGAAAACAGAAAAGATCTATTGAAGCTTAAATTATGTAAAACTTTTATAATGTGTAAAAAACTGTTAGGCCAATTCGAGTTTTAGTTATTCGATCTGTTTCTGATATGATATTGATCCTTCAATATCAAAAGTAATAGTTCTGGTTGAAGAAATGTCACTTTGGACACTGCCTGACTGACTGACAGATCCGTATCATATCGGAAACAAATCGAATAACTAAAACTCAAGTCAACAAACAGTCAACTATTTAATTTCTGGTGCGGGCTGTCGGTGGTTAGAAGTTTTTTCATTAATTTTATTACTGCATGGGCACCCAGTAGGTGTAGGTATTTTTAGAACGTATACCACTTTAACCACTTGAATTATAAAATAATATCGTTGTTAATTTCATAGTACACTAGCAAATACTATTTAGTAATATATTAGAGTCCAGCAGACCTATATTAGGTCAATTTAATTTTGTATTTTCACGATTCAGCGAAATCTATAACGATAATTGCAAGAACATAAATATATGTGGTATTTCTATAAAAAGGGACCTTATTGTCGATGGCGCTTACGCCATTATTAACGATGCTCCGATATAAATACAATGCCAAGCGCCATCGACAATAAGGTTCCTTTTCATAGAAAATACCCCATATTTTAAGCTTAATTACTCAACCCTCTTAGATAAATAATGGGAGACATAGGCATAATGACAAAACAATAAAAAATTAAACTTCGGTTTTATACTATATTAATAACATCCCATTATTAGTACGATTCGAAGAACTTAATTGTCTACCTACCAACTGTCTTACTAAGCCTAGGCATTAAACTTATTAATGAACACTATCTAAGTTTGAAATATTTCATTATTCTGGAAAAACTGGTGAAACGTTGCTCGATGGTTCTGAAAACAACCTTATTAAGAATCATGATCATGCAGTGATAGAAACTTATTCTCAATATTATGCTGGTTTCATTGTATTATAGACATTTAGGAAATTCTTTTACCAAATTATTCTACTTTGAACTTAAGGTGAAATAGGCTTTTCCAGAAATCAACCACAGTCTCAAAAAAATCAAATGTTGGCTCAAAAAACCGGCCAAGTGCCAGTCGGACTCGCGTTCCAAGGGTTCCGTACATTACACTATTTAAACAATGTATTTTTTATGTGAAATGTCTTTAAAAAACCCTTAGGGGTCGGATCAAAAACTAAGTAAGTCCGACTCACGCTTGACTGCATATTTCTAATAGATTTTCCGGTGATCTATAGGTAAAGATCTATTTTGTGTATTTTTTTCAAAATTTTTGACCCAGTATTTTCGGAGATAAAGGGGGGAATGGTCATTTTTTGCCTATTTTCTTGAATAACTTCTAAACTATTTATCTCAAAACTATAAAAAATATATATTTGAAATTCTTACAATAAGCTCTTTCATTTGATATATAACACGATATAGTTTGACAAACTTTATTTTTTAATTTTCTCATTTACCCCCCCAAAAGTGGCTCCCGTGTTTAAAATTAATTTGTTTACGTTACATGTCCATCTTTGGGTCACAAACTTACATATGTGTACCATATTTTAACTTAATTGGTCCAGTAGTTTCGGAGAAAATAGGCTGTGACAGACGGACAGACAGACAGACAGACAGACAGACGGACAGACAGACAGACAGACGCACGAGTGATCCTATAAGGGTTCCGTTTTTTCCTTTTGAGGTACGGAACCCTAAAAATGATATCGAATTTATTCAAGCATTTTCTGGTATCGCAAAAAGCGGAGGGAAGAAACAAACGGTTATTGTGTAGGTACTTAAATTATTTCATTTCATTTGGTTCGCCAAACATAGCACTATTTATTGAAGCTTTTATGCCTGTTATCCATCACTGTTAGTAATTACTTTGCAATAATTGTTATTAATCGTAAAGATGATAGATTTTGGGCGTTGCTGATTTTTCATACTTAGTAAACTATTGCTTACCAAAAACGCGTACTTACATATTAAGATATGAAGAGTAAATGACGCTAATACGTGAAAGTGGGCAACTATTTGTTTCATGAAATAAATACGATGGCCACATCCCATGCTCTAACCCGATTGTCAACGTTTGACAACCGAAGTTATCGCATAATATATGGAGCCCATCAGCGCCATCTACATCTGGTGTCAAATTACAAGTTTTTTCTTAGACTTTATATTATAACTTCTCTACAATACATGTATTTAAAGTGCAATAAACATTTTACATATAAACATAATAATATGGAACTTAGTAACAATCCGAAATAGGCCGCTCCCGGAGGGCATGCTCCTGCTACATGTTTGATAATCTAAACAAGTCACTATGTCACTCGACTTAATTTCACGGTAGAAATACATCTAACAAACCGAAAATTGGGACACAGAACGGAGCTTTCATTCCAAGCCGTTACAGATTCTATTGCTCAGGTGAACTAGAGTAAGGCAAGTGGTTTCATTTCTCATAGTTGTTGGTGGTCTCGGGGCTATAGTTAAACTGGTTCTGCACTCAGTGGCCGAAGAGACACGGCCGAGGATAGTGAACGGCGTACACGACACTGAAATTGCCAAAAGCTTTTCGGCTTTGACTTCAGTAATAGGCACCGCTTTCAGTAATTTCCATGCGTTGCGTCGGTAGGTCGATACGCTTCGCTTTGACAAGATCCCGCTCGGCAAGTATTATAGTTTAGTGTATGACCGTTGGAGGATCAATATTAGAGCGTTTTAGTATCCCTAATTTTTTTCGACTTTTTTTGACGAAGTTTTTCGATATTTTGATGATATTGTTGGTAGGTAGAGGTTCCTGCCTAACTATACAACCAGAAATAACATTAAAATGTAAACACACTTTGTAAAAAATGTCTACAAAGAATTAGGCATTCTAAACGCTTCTGATATTGTCCCTGAGAGCATCCGAGCATTTCAAAGCAGCATAATTTTAAAAATAATTCAAGAAACGTCCTGCTTTGAATTTCTGAGAATTATAGTAAGAAAAATAAGCCAACAGAGGCAAAATAATATAACCAAGGAAGAGTGACATAATGAAGTAATTCCATATTTAAACAGCGTCACAATCCTCGGAAACAATAGGTTTCCGTATATCAAAACCAAAGATAGATATAACTCCGTAATAGATGGATACAGTCTAAGGAAAAAACGTGCCTCGAAAATCAAGAAAATTTGATTCTCGTTCAGAGGGCGCTACTAGCTTTGGCCTACTGTCGTATAGATGGCGTTGCCGGTTTCGTTTGTTATTTAACAATTTTAACGCATATCAGTGAAAGAACATGGGTCAAAATCATAAAAATAATTAATGCAAATAAAAAAAATCATTTATCCATATTTAAATACATTTTATCGTATTTTTATAAATCTTCATTTTTAGTTTTAAAGTGTGTTAACAGATGGCAGTGAATTTACTGGGGTTACAAAATTTACTATGACAGTACCGCAGCGCTCTAGTATAAGTTACTCTATGATCAAAACTAAATATGTAGGTATATCGCGTTGTCACGTGATATTTATAACTGGTGTTTTTAAATAATTACACAGTATGACGAAACTAGTTAATAAAAGGAATAGTTGTTTCATGATTGTTATAAATATATAAAAATAACAAAGGTACTCCTAGTTTCTGTATTTTTTTCTCAATTAGTTTCCTCTTCAGTGTCCGAGCAATGCGACGCGACAGCGCGCAACGTACCGTAGGTAGCTGCCGCTGTCACATTATAGTCGCAGATCTGTTTGTGATAAACTTACAAGAAATCCCGGACTAATCTATAAATATAAATGCTTATAAATAGATCGCGGGCCACGCGCAATTTCCGTCAGTCATCGCATCCCAGGCAATAACTCGTAAGAACAGACAACGTTGACAGACAGTATTAAATAACTAAAAACCGGCCAAGAGCATGTCAGGCCATGCTGAGTGTAGGGTTCGGTAGTTACAGGTCCGTCAAAATAGGCTGCCGAACGGGGCCTATTAGAGGGTATGCTGTACATAACACGCAAAAGGGACTAAAGGGAGTACCTTTGTAGCACTTTTACTAAAAAGGGAAGACTTTTTGCAAAAACTTAAAAACGGCTTAACCGATCATGTTCGCTATTGTTTTGCTTAAAAGTATTTACTAAGCTATACTTTCGCGGTTTTTTGTCTCATATTTTTAGACCCCTGGTTTAAAAATTAGAAGGAGGGAACTTTTTTTCAGAGCTGTTTTTTCCGAAAATATGTATTATTATATTATGTTTATCAAAAAATGGTTTGATGAAAAATGGAAGGCTTTTTTGTTTTAAAAGATCTATCTAACGTCAACGCACGCTTTAGCATAAACAGTTGATTGGAAGTTACCATGATTGCAAAATCCGCGGTCTTGAACTCTTATTCCGCAAATTACGAGAAGATAATTTATTTTTGGTATTCTAGTACAAAACAAAAACACAAGCCTTTATTGAGTTTGCTGTGGAACGTAGGAATATTTATTTATTTATTGATGTTTTATAGCATTACAGATGCTATGCGTCAACTTATGATAATATCATAGGCGTTCAGATAAATACGTAATAACTTTTAAATTAATTACTTACGGGCCAATTCGAACAATGTTCTAGATATCAACTAGATATCCACTAGATATGAAACAGAAACGATAATGAGATATTTAAGAAAGTCATATCAAATTTGACATTTCCGCGATTTCGAATGTCCTCTTGAACGATCTCTATAAGATTTGTTTAAAATACTTATTAGACATCCAAAGGATATCTAATGGATATTCCAAAACGGCACAATAATTGTAGCGTGATATGACAATGGGTTTCTGGAATCGAACTGCAAAAGATAACTAGTTGAGAACGAAACTGTAACGTATCTATTAGATTTCGTATTGTTTTCTTATCTAGTAATTATCACGTTGTTCGAATTGACCGGTTAGATAATAATTTTACAGGAAGAAAACTAATGCATACCTACATTACAGTTATAATGGATGGCTTTATTCACGTGATAAAATAAATGTCACTTTTTAACTTACGTCCGTACCGATGGCCGCTGGCCGATGGTAGGTCCGTACTATCACCTACCATCATAGCCTGATAGGTACGGCACGGACGTAAGTAAACATATACCTATCTTATTATAGGTCGTCATCATGGAAAAATAAAATTCATGGCCGATTACTAACCACAACCGTCATCTTAACCAGAAATCTGAATCCAAAATAAAATTCAACACAAATAGAGGGTAACACATCATCGCAGTCTATTTCAGTTGGCATAGACAAGCAAAACAAGCATGGCAACTGACGCAAGAAGTTTTCGCGGCTCGTAACTCTATGGTACGGAATAGCAAATGGCGTCGCCGATGGACGAGCGGCCTTTGGCTAATACTGCTTGCCATTGAAAGACAAATACAAATTGTTGGAATGATTGTATGGATTGTATGGGTATATTATGTTTTGTGATTTTGTCCACTTTTTTCGGAACGGTTTTCCAATGATCCACTATCCGCCACCTGATTTAAAATTCTCCTATCTCCGTCTACCTACAGGGACGGTAGGAATTACGTTAAAAATGAGGCGACACGTTAAGTTTAAATCAAATTGGGTGGAAGATTTTATTGAACAGCGTATGGAATCAATGAAAGTGTATGTCTTTAAAAAACTCCGTTAATTTCGGGGTATGGCTAATGAGTGTCCCACTGCTGGGCAAAGGCCTCTCCCCGGGCTCTCCATAACTCCCGATTAAGCGCTTCTTCCGGCCAGTTGTTAAGGAAGGCGTCAAAGTCGTCCCGCCATCTCCGCCTGGGCCTGCCCCGCCCACGCTTCTTCGTCGGCATCCATTTGGTGGATACGTTAGCCCACCTATCCGAATGCATACGATAGACGTGGCCGGCCCAGTCCCATTTGAGCCCGGCGGTTTTTTCGCCAACGTCAGCAATGCGAGTTTTAGAACGCAGCGTGGTGTTCCGGACGCGATCCGGTTGTTTTAGTCAGTGCCAGGGGGTATTAAAACCGTATCCATTTTAGATATATTTAATTTTTAATACATATAATGACTTGGCCATCGCATGGATGCATAATGACATAAGGATCATCGTCAACTATTAAAAATAATTCTAATTGAACATAACGCTAGCGCTAATCACAAACAGTTTGAGCATTACCTGCACATATTTACCTACGAGTACGGTACGAGTAAAGTATTATGTGCGATTGCCAAGTCATTATATGTATTAAAAATTAAAAATATCTCGATACGATTTTAATAACCCCTGGCACTGACTAAAACAACCGACTTGGTTTCGCATTACATCTCAAAACTATTTTGTAGTAGAAGAATTGCGTTGCGAAACTTGCATTTTTTTACATGTACTTAATGTTTTTGATGGGTTATAAATTCAATATAGGTACACGATATAATCCGTTTTAATAGTTTTATTTTGACACGACTTTATTTTAGTTTCAATTCTATGAAATATTTCTGTAGAAGTAAGGCTTGTTCTTTGAAATATTTTTTCAGAAGTTAAATAAGTACCTGCCAACATTTATAGAAAAATAATGTCATTTCGCGTTGTTTATATAATATTTATTTATTTATTTTATTTATTTTATTACAAGGAGATAAAACAGAAGCATAAAAGTGAAGAACAATATAGACAGCATATACATAACTATTATAAATTATGTTGTTTCCTTAAGCATATCTCACCGAGAACATAAGTGGTATTAGAATGTAAACCTAGCAACATGCAACACTTAACTATTTTAACTTCAACAACTACATTAAATTCATTATGATCAAATTATGATCTAAAACTACTTATCTATTTTTTATATAATTTTGTGACAGCAGCCTTGAATGAGGCACGGGAGCGGCTTTACGAGTTACGACGCAAGACCAGAATAAAGAAATACTAGTCAGAAAGTTCTAACAAGAAAGTTAATAATATTGTCTTCGGTTACCGCGATAGTTACTTACTCATTAAAAATATAACTATAAAAACGGATTATATCGCTTATATTATAAGAAATTAAACTTTGTTTCTAACTTATACACTTTTCAAAATGAGCGGAGCCGTAAAGAAACCAGGTTTTATATTGTTACAACTTGTTAAAGCTCTTACTTAGTTCCAAGACTCTCTACGACCATCTCAATAAACTTTACGAATAAAAGCACCCATCAAATCCTGCCCCGGAGTACGCACAAAGTACGCCCACTTAGTTTAATAGGTTAGCTTCTAGAATCGTATCCTGTAAGTTTTATCGCCCGAAGTCTTGACGCTTGGGTACGCTTTGAGTCTAAAGAGAAACCTTATTCTTAAAGGTATCGTAATGTACCCATGTTTAGGTGAAGGAAACGAAAGATATATGCAATTAACTGTAGATCTTAAATAAGCATGGGGAAAATAACTTTAATTTCAAAATGGCGCTCAAATGGTTTCGTAACGATACTCGTCGTGTTGTTGCCTGGGCACGGGGCGGGGCCTCAACTTGCACTGTACCTACACGTTAGACCACCAACACAGAATAAAATTAAATAAAAGTACTAGGTATAGAAGATTCACTCTCTAACAAAACGCGTCTATTAAGACAGATATGACAGTTAGGTGGCCCAAGCGCGAACATCCGTCCGTTCCGTAGCGGTGCGCGGCAACTACTATGGCTAGACACCAAAATTGGTGTCGGCCGCATGTACTTGTAGCGACGCAATGGAATCGCGGAGTAAGCCACGCCTGCCACCAGGAATTTGTGTCTATTTTAGCCAAATCATTTAAAGCAAAATATGCTATGCACACAGATTTTTCATATTTCTACCATTGCAAGATTAGATTTTATTATTGTTTTGCTACTTTACTTTAACCATAGATTACACAAGTTTCAATAGTTACAACACTATTTATACCTGAACGCTAAAATGTGTGTCTGATTTATAAGCTTGTTAATAAAATATTAGAAACCTTTTCGATATTTTTCATAACTGCTTTAGGCGGTTTAAACCCCGCAAAGCACGAGACTTGACGAAAACCATTTAAGCAATTGATAGTTAAGTCAGAAACAAAGTCCTCGTTAGAATTGTTAAACCTAACAATTAACATTTTGCAATTGAATCGTTTTCTGGGAATACATTTGCATGAAAACACAAAACTGCACGATCACAGAATAACTAATAGTATGGAAACTATTGAAGTTAAAGTAGGTACGTAATGGTTATCTACCTGCGGCCAACCCAGCGTAAATCTACAGCACACGATGAAGTATTCAGAATATTGCCACGCGACGGCGAGCGAAAAATATGGTATTTAATTTATCAACCCGAGTTGCAGGTAGATTAAAAAAAATATTTTAATGGCCAATCTCGCAACACTTGCAATACGAATGCATAGAATATAAAAATATTTTAAAAGCTTAGTTGAAACGTCGTTAATTGTACAACGGGGTGATACGTAAGCGTCAACCAGCCTGTGTCTTACGTAAGCGAACAATTCGCGAACGCGAAGCGAAGCGGCGCGGCGCGGCGGGCCCACGGCGTTCACGTTTGCAACGAGATCGTTGAATATTATACGAAATATAAACTTTTAGCTTAAAAATATTACCGTACAGCAAGAATCTAGTATGATCCTACCATCTACCTGCCTTACAAAAAAGTAACGGTCTTGCAAAATCCTTAGAATACCACATTTTTAGGGTTATGTACCCAAAGGGTAAAAATGGGACCCTATTACTAAGACCCGCTGTCTGTCTGTCTGTCTGTGTCTGTCCGTCCTTTACCAGGCTGTATCTCATGAACCATGATAGCTAGACAGTTGAAATTTTCACACATGATGTATTTCTGTTGCCGCTATAACAATAAATACTAAAAAGTGCGGAACCCTCGGTGGGCGAGTCCGACTCGCGCTTGTCCGGTTTATTTATTTATTTAATCCTAGCAATCATTGCTCATCAAGCACACGTTTAATGTTTACTTCACAGAACGAGTAAATCTGCTTGAGTGGACAGAAATAGTCCATCCCGTTTGCGCCTCTATTGAACAATTCCAGAATACACAAACAACATGATTCAGGGAATTTAATGTTGATGATTTGTAATTCAACTTCAACTATCTTTATATGTATTTTCTAGTTAGTTTTAGTGTTTTTCTTTAGTTTTATTATGTAGTGTTAAGTTACTTTGTTCATAAGTTTTTTGTTTTTGTAATTTTGGAGACTCATTTGCTGAATAAATGTATTGTGAGTATTATTTACTATCTTTATTGCCAATATAATACATTTACATGTAATATAGACCCTGTAAGGGCACAGCAATTTAATCTTATTGTAGGTAGCTTTTTCGAGTTTTTTTTTTGTTGATGGCTACAATCGAAAATGGACAATAAATGAACTGCACGACATACACGTTAGCTACGATGCTTAAACCGAATAGGATATACACTGCAGCCACTAACCTGAGAGCTGATGATGGAAGCTGGAGTCTTGGAGTCCACGTGACCAAGGTGGACTGCAGCGTCTTCTTTCACGTTCCTCACACGGTTTCTGAAGGTTTTGTATGCCGGCCGGCGAGAACAACACTATGTAGCACAAATAGTTAAATAGTTATAGTTAGTTTTATAGTTAAATTTTGGACATTCCATTCGAATATACAACAAGTAAGGAATAAAAACAATATCGAATGTTGCCTTTGGAAACTTAAAACATGCTTGCAGTAAGAAATAATTTGGCCAAGCCCGCAGTCACAACAATACGTCAAAACCAGTAAGTAGGTATAAAACCTCATGTTATTATAACCTATGATTGTTGTAGGTATGTGAAACATAGACTGCTGGACACAACTCAAAATGAAAAGTCTGTTTTTGTCTTTTAAGTTCGTTTCTTACTATTACCGAAATTTTTAATAAGAGGTATATGAAGGTAACAATAAGAAAAAATACATTTTATCTATATTGATTTGAGTTTGCCTGTAGCCGCGGACGTAATGTGACGTTCAAAACGTCAGGCCAAAATAATAAAAGTAAGTGCATTCTATTAAATCCCGTTTCAGTATTAAATTATGCGACATTTAATTCATCGCCATCGGGTTGAGAGGGGTAACCAGATTTTTTATTTCATTTGTAAGAATCGTGTGGGGTACCATTAGAAAGCTTGCAAAAGCATTGAGTCGATGGACTGATTTTGACTTCATTTTAGACTGCAGTAGTTTCGATAAAAAATGCATTTAAAGTTGCAAGCTTTCATACAAAAATATTCGCCTCTGTCCTGGGGATTTTCGCAAAAACTATAACTAACAGGCAGCTAACCAGACAATAACCAACTAAAACGAGCATGAAGACGGCGGGAAAATTATCAGGATAACGTAACCTTTACTAGTTTTTTGACTGCAGCCTGATCTTAGGTTACTTAGGGAATCAGTACTTGGTAATTTTGTACTTTACAATGGTTCACCTATTACTTAAAAAAAACAACCTTATTCCAATAGAAAATAAGTTTAAATTTGGAATGGGATTTTTTTATTTTATTTATTATTAGTAGTAGTAGTAGTAGTAAATCACTTTATTGTACAAAACAAAAATTGTTAACATGAAATTCATATAAATTATTTGTCATTTAGTAAATTTGTTTGTGGAATTTATACGTGCATAGAGTTACTAAATCGTAGATAGCTAGATAAATTAATTTAATATTTATTTAATAGTGTTGATGATTTCAAATTTTGACTATGACTGACAGTTCAGTATCTGATTAGTGAAATTATACTGTCGAGTTAAGTAAACCTGGATAAGGGTTGTGTAATGGACAGATATGATTTAGGAACCTAATACATATTACAAATTAATGGTCATTTATACAATATGGTACAACACAGGTTCATGGCAATAATGTATGTAAATAAATAAATAATTATTTCAAATTGATTGCAGTTAAAACTAGTTTTGACTTTTCGGGAAAACGCATTTTCACTAGGTTAAACTAGTTTTCACTGTAGGTATTCTGCCAGAGTTAAAGGATAGGTGCGACGATGAGCAAAGCGAGAAGGAGTATGTTAGGCTAACCGTGACCAATCAGCGCGAATTCGAGAGAATGGCGATAAATTAAATGTCGCATAATTTAATACTGAAACGGGATTTAATAGAATGCACTTACTTTTATCATTTTGGCCTGACGTTTTGAACGTCACATTACGTCCGCGGCTACAGGCAAACTCAAATCAATATAGATAAAATGTATTTTTCTTATTGTTACCTTCATATACTTAAGAAACGAACTTAAGAGACAAAAACTGACTTTTTATTTTGAGTCGTGTCCAGCAGTCTATGTTTCACATACCTACAACTATCATAGGTTATAATAACATGAGGTTTAAATTAAACCTACTTACTGGTTTTGACGTATTTAGTTTTTACATACGAAGTTGTCATTTTTATTGTCAACTATGACGTATAATGTGTTTATATTGGTGTTTGGTAAATAAAGATATAAAGAGAGATTTTATGCTACTGGACGTGAGATATAAGAGGGACAGTCGGTGTCTACGACACGGATATCAAATGACGCCTCCCTCTGTGCATCCTAGACGCCGCGGCAGCAGAGATCGCCGCGAAGTCCACCGTCGCCTTCGGTGATGATGGGTTCTTTGACCACGTTCCCCCAGATTATATTATATTATTATAAGAGTTAGGGGCGAAAACCAGGTTTCATGCAATTTTTAAAAAACTCCTATAAGCTATGATTAAAATATATCAAATTGTGTAAAAATATTTTCCATTATGTCAATATCTAGGGAGGAAAGTGAGGACTACGTTTGTGCGGAAAATCGATTGTCCCCTATCCTCTTAATGTATGCTAGACACCTCATATTGTCACTGTGACAAGGTACAAAATGGGTCATAAATTAAACCTGTTCGAAATACCTTAAGCAATGACAAAAGCTTTATCTAATAAGCTTTATCCTTTCATAGTCAGTTTCTAATAAGCTTTCTCATTTCATAGTGCTTGGTCTTTGTCTTTGTTCTTTATCTAATAAGCTTTATCAGTTCATAGTGCTTGGTCTGGAACGCCACGTGCGTCAGCACCTTCGCCGCCTCTCATATCAGTCGCACAGCACGCGCGGCCGGAGCGGCGGCCGAGTCTCAGGCGGCGGTGAAGCGCCAAAAGTATGCTCCATTGGGCTCGGGGTATATTTTCGTCCCTTTTGCGGTGGAAACGGCGGGCTGCTGGAGTGCTTACGCGAAGCAATTTGTGCGTGACATAGGCCGTCGACTTAGACAAAAGGGAAAGGATCCCCGCTCCGAATCGTTCCTGGTGCAGAAGCTGTCCATAGCCATCCAGCGGGGTAATGCCGTGAGCATTATGGACACTTTTGCACCCGGAGCAATAACGAACGGGGTTGACTAAAAGTGACCTCACGTAATTATGTAATTATTTGTAAGAAATAATAAAATGAAAATGTTTGTGACATTGTATATCTTGATTAAATGTTTTGATTAATAAAAAATAAAAAAATATCGGTTGATAAATTAAAATATTGTCAACATTTACTATAAAGTAGATACCTAAGTTATCTTCCATATAAATTTATCAATGATAGTATGAATTTATTGATAACAGTGTAGCAACGCCATGTAGGATTATTGATCACCCGACATTAATCCCTCTAAAAAATCTACCTACCGAACTAGATAACTTGAGGTTTCAATCAAGTACAACCCCTTTTGAGGCTAAGCTTTGCATACACAATCACTTATGAAAATGTAATGTTTGAAGTTACTAGTCTCTAATAGAAGCGTGCATAATATATAGTTATATACCTATTTACTATCAACTATACCTATTCAAAGATTATGTACTCTTCGCTCTCCATCTCTCTTCGCTTTGTGCACGAAAGAAAAAAATAATC
Organism: Cydia strobilella; assembly: GCF_947568885.1. Lineage (NCBI taxonomy): Eukaryota > Metazoa > Arthropoda > Insecta > Lepidoptera > Tortricidae > Cydia > Cydia strobilella. The sequence goes on along the minus strand of NC_086049.1, from coordinate 11,890,469 downwards.
AATCAAACCGTTCTCATCAATAACAGTCAAAGTAAATAATGTTGCAACTGTTACATCGTGAAATTGTAATGTGCTCTCGATAGCCAAGCCGGGATTTTCCGTAAAACAAAAGAATATTCATAAAAAATGTTCGCATGAAGGTATTATTTGCTACATTATGATTGAACAGCATTTCAAAAATGCATTTGTATTGTTTCAGGTAACCCCTACTTTCGAAATAATGGAGCACCAATCATCAGACGAAGATTTTTATAGCATATGCTTGAATATGACCTCTGATGAACTTAGCCTTGGAGCATGTAACTACAGCAATGAATATGAAAGTGGAGAGCTACTAGAGAAAGTCGTGTCCAGGGTTGTACCAATTTTCTTCGGCTTCATCGGAATCGTTGGACTAGTCGGCAATGCTTTGGTCGTGTTGGTCGTCTCCGCCAACCCTGGCATGCGATCGACCACAAATCTCCTCATCATAAATCTGGCAATAGCTGATCTCCTCTTCGTCATTTTCTGCGTACCTTTCACAGCCACGGACTATGTAATGCCAAGATGGCCGTTCGGCGACTGGTGGTGCAAAGTTGTGCAATATTTCATAGTAGTGACCGCCCACGCGTCAGTATACACCTTAGTGCTTATGTCCTTAGACAGATTCATGGCTGTGGTACACCCAATAGCATCAATGTCGATCAGGACAGAGAAGAATGCGTTATTAGCGATAGCTTGCATTTGGGTGGTGATACTAACGACAGCAATACCTGTAGCAGTATGGCATGGGGAGAGAGAGTACTCTTACTACCATAGAAATCATTCGTCATGCGTCTTTCTAGAAGAGCAGGGTTACAGCAAGCTGGGCTTCCAGTTGTCGTTCTTCCTATCTTCATACGTCGTACCGTTGGCGTTGATTAGTTGTTTGTACATGTGTATGTTGATCCGGCTGTGGAAGAGTGCGCCGGGGGGGAGGGTATCTGCGGAAAGCAGGAGGGGGAGGAAGAAAGTGACCAGGATGGTCGTCGTGGTGGTTGTGGTGTTTGCTGTGTGCTGGTGTCCTATACAGGTAAGCATTATTAAAATTAATTAATTAATGTATTAAGCTGCAGAGATAACTAACCCCTCCTCCTGCATAGAAACTTGTTTGCAGAGGGGGTAAGCTATCTCCGCAGCTTACTGTACACTCATTTTGCGAAGTATCTCACTTATTAAGAACAGTCGGTTCCGGTACTCCATCCCCCCCTCCCCTTCTAACATAAAATTACTTTCGATGGCGGAAAAAGTTTCAAGTCCTTCATTAAAAAAAACCGTTCCTTTACATCATATATGATACCGGAATAAATTTCCAAATTGCTAAATCCACTTTTCTTGTACCTAAAATGATGCCTGTCTATCAAGTTTCAAGTCCCTCACTCAAAAGTACTCCTTCCCAACACAAACTTGGAACGCCTTTCACCCTTTTGAGGTTTGATTTCCAAAATAAAAAGTATCCTACAAATGACATCGGACTCAATCTCCATGTCAAGTCCCATCTTAAGTAATCGGTTTAGCGTGACAAAGTAAGAGACAGGCAGAGAAACTTTCGCATGTAAATAATATATATTATCCCATATTGTTGAGAAGAATATTGCCAAGAATTCGTTCGATTGCTTGAACATGTTATACTTAATTGAAAGACAACTAAAACGTAACAAAGTTATCAATATCGCCTTAATAAATTGCAGTGGCAAGCATTTCAATTAAGCACACATGCTTAAAATCACCGCCCTTTTGACCTCCGGGATAAAAACTAACCTATGACTTACCCCGGGACTCAAACTATCGCCATAACACATTTCATCGAAATTGGTTCAGCGGTTTAAGCGTGAAGAGGTAACAGACAGACAGACAAATAGTGATACTTTCGCATTTATAATATTAGTTTGGATGATTATATGTAATTCTATTTGATTTATTTGGATACTTTAGGGTAGTCTGAATCTGCAACTCCTTTGTATGTTTCGGACTAATTACTAGGGACATAGGGACACGGACTAGGGTATCTAAATTTACACCATTAAATCAATACCTATGTGTTTGTGTATTCTCAGACTGCTACATTTTTAACTATAAAACTACATTTATGTAACAACTACGTTAGACTTATATTAACCGGGATATAAACCGTGTTTACCTTTTGTATTGTTTTTGCGACATTGCGACGCAGTTATATGCATCTCCCATGCATGCATGCATGTCATTATGTAATAGAAGTCTAGTAAAACTAACCATGAATCATTCAAAACAACTACATTAATTTAATATATATTTATAAGGGATACAATAGTATCAGTAAGTTAATAAACAACGTAATTTTGTTTCCGTCGCCGGATCTGAAACAAGACTCCTGACGTGACGTGCCGCTGCCGTGGCATCGAGGTCAACAGGGTAGACATTAGCTGTGCCCCTGGCTCCTCAGAGAGCAGTTTTTAAGCGGTCTGGCTTTTCTGGGCTTTCACACTACAATAACCAGGGAAGCACGTTTTAAATTGTTTAAAGGATGTAACAGCAAAACAGATTACGCTTCATGCTGCTTTTATTTTGCCTTAGATGTGATTGTAAAAGCTGCATTTTTACAGTCTACTAGTTGTTTGTTTAACAAGGGGGCAAAGTTGTTGTTTAACCGTTCGTACTAATATTGATACCCGAGCAAGCGAAAGATTTCAAAATGGTTCGAAAAGTGGAATCTTGAGCGTTGCGAGGGATTCAAGGCACGAAGGTTAAACAAATCTTGCTACCGAGTGAAACACAAAATTTTTCACCACACACATGCGGGAAAATACTAACAGTAAAATATCAAACAAAATCAAAGCAAAACAATTCAAAATTAATGTTATCAAATATTTATCATTCAAAATCATCATTTAAAAGTCAATTCTACCAGCCAACATTTAAGGAAACAATTCAAAATTTGCGTTTGATTACTTTGCCCCACATATGGATAAAATGCAACTTTCTCATCAGTTTTTGAACAATCAAGAGAGCCTTTACCAGCTGGTATGGTGAAAAAACTTTTTCTATAGGGAGCGTGCATGAACTAGCTGTATAGCAGCAGCACAGGAGCCCCCTGTTTATTGGCGCGAAATGTAAATGTCAAGCTTAAGTTTCTAATTTACGCCACAAGATGGCAGAAACTACAACGCGCAAGGCAGCGTACGTGAACTGTAGGGGGCAACCTGCTTTAGCGTGAAGTGTCAATGACAAGTTTATGTTTCCGATTTAGGCCACAAGGTGGCAGATCCTCCAACGCGCACGGTCCCTATAAAATCGATATAATTTCTTCAATCATAAATGTCACGTGTGACACTGACAGATCATATTCATGAAAAATCCAGATCGAATTCATAACCTGTTATTAGTCAGAATAAGCATACTTAGTATCGATTGTATTTTCTGACACTTTCGCTATTAAGTACGAAACTTCGTAATCCAGCACGTAATCACGAAATATGAGTTAAGTAAGACAGTCGGTTGCTTTAGCAGATTACGACTTAAAAGGTAATTAATTACACATTAAATAGCAAAAACGGATTCCGAGTTTCTCTGAATTATTTATAACATTTAAAACTTTCGCGTTTTGAACACATATTAAATCACATTTAAAATCGGGTCTCTCGCGAATGTATTTTCTTACCTTTATTTACCGACGTTTCGACACAGGTTTCACTGGTCGTGGTCGCGGCTAACTGATGTCCCAGCAAAATGTCAAAACTGAGATTTGTGTGACTAACTTGTTTGTCACCAACATTTTAATTTAAAAAAACTCCATTATATCGCTAATAAATAAGTATTTATTTTGCAAAGCTAATGACAGTTGTCACAAGAAACACGACAATTGTGACGAAATTACGAAACAGAACTCATTTCCTGTCAAGAATTACCGCCAAAAATTCCTTTAAATCTTGTGAAGGTATGCTAATTTGATTGCCCTAAAGTACCATTATTATAAACTCATATTGACAAGTAAATATAGTTATTATTCGAAATTAAATTATCATGAGATATATTTCAAAATATTTGGATCACTACGGTTTCACTCACTAGATACTATTGTTCATTATTTATTTAAATGAAAAATAGAGTAGGGTAGACTGGGGACAATTGAAACAGTTTATGTTTGATGGCCTGTAACTATTTAATTTTTACAGTTAGAAAGGCATGCGCCTATATCACTAAAGCCCTTTAGTGGTTAGTCCATGGTTAGGTAAAATAAAATAAATAAATAGAAAGCTTTTATTTCAGGCAGTTACCCATATTGCATACAATAATAAATTAAAACTACTTAAAAACTAGTTGACACTGTAAAGCGGTGCCAGTGTCACTCATGTTAAAAATAAATCAAGTTCAGTCATTTTCTGTTCCCATCCACGTTCTACCCTAAATTATATTTAGTATTAGAAGGCTTACTGTTTCTTTTGAGATATAGGATTGTTCTCAAAAATAGTAAGGAAGTTTCAAAATGTAGATACCAAATTTTAATACAGATACCTAAAGCGAAATACAATACAGTACAGATACGGCGGCGGGCGTTCTCGTCTACGTGACAGCATGATAAAACGGCGTCCGTCACTTTCAATTACGAGGTGTTAAAAAGTGACGGTTATTTAATTACGCGGATTGGAAAGAGCAATCCATGAACTCTGATTTGATTTTTAGTGTTCCGTACACATAGGGTAAAAACGGGAACCTATTACTAAGACTCCACTGTCCGCCTGGATCGCCTGTCTATCTGTCACCAGGCTGTATCTCATGAACCGTGATAGCTAGTTGAAATTTTCACAGATGATGTATTTCTCTTGTCGCTATATATAACAACAAATACTAAAAACAATAGATGGTATGGAACGCTTCGTTCGCGAGTCCGACTCGCACTTGACCGGTTTTTTTAAATATAGGTTTAATTATAGGTAGGTACTAGCTATTCGGGAAAAAAAAAAATATTTTCCGCGTTGATGGAAATTCGTGTTGTAGAGTGGAATTGAGACATGGCTTTGAATTATTAATTTCCTTTTATCCTTTTAGGATTTTCGTTTTAAGGTTCATTCTGATATATTTAAATTAAATTTCTGGTCACAAAAAGGACATGTTTTTGATTTATGAATTTGCTGTGTGACGGATTTTGGTAATTCGAAGTTGATAAATTGTGGTGTGGTTGTTCATTATGGATGAATTAAGATCCGTTTATATCTACAGACATTGAGTATGACAGACACGTGCCGTGGCAGACCAAATATTATTCTAAGATACAGTATGTCTGTCGGAGCCTGCGCGGTCGTGTAACGATAAATATGAATACGATAATAGACACTGTAGAACGTTATTTTGTCTGCCACTTCCACTTCACGTGTCTGGCACGCTCAATGTACATTACAAACTACCTCGAGAGCCTTTCATCCCTTAGTTAACAATCTACTATTTTTAAACGGTTTTATTTAGCTTGACCCCGTATATACTTACCTTTATATATACATATGTATAGTGCTTCATTTTATCTTCCAATGTGAAATTTTAAAATAATTTAAGTATCTTTCATCAATTAATAGTAGATTGTGTTACAAGGGAGCAAAACGACATATTTACGGCGAGGGCGTACATTGAATCCTAAACGAAGCGAAGGATTCTATAATAGAATCCCGAGAGTAACGAGGGCACACACAAATAAATGCTTTTACCGATATGAGATTTGAATCCGGGACCTCCTCCTTCGTAGGCAGGGTCACTACCGACTGGAAATAGGAGGCCGTTAAAAATAGGTACCTATACCCTATTATTATTATCCACAGCCTAATAACAAAATCCGATGTTTCTAAAGTAATAACGTATAACATAAGATCAATTTACGACACGTTCTTTTGCAATTATCTTCTATAGGTACTAGAAACATGCGTGTTTCAGCTACAAATCTAGATTCAATACAACTTTGCAAAGCCATTGTAAATAAACGCTGCCAACTTTATAACGAAATCAAAACAAGCCTAAAACCTTCAGGAGCCCTTCGACGAAAGCAAACAATAAGCAAACAAGAGCTTTGTTCATCAGATTGATATTTCGTATACTGTCGAAATCCTTTTGCAAATTATTTGTATGAGACTTGACGAGTTGAGTTACCCCACTAAAACAGTGACAATTCTGTTAAACGAGAATAGATCGTAATATTTTTAGCACAAGGGTCCTTTAGCAGTTTAACCAAACTTAGATATTAGGCCCATTGGCAGTGTAACTCGACTCGGTTTACAGTATCGATTTTCTTTTGTTTAATATTACACCAATGGGGTTGGCAACTGTCAAAGGTTTACAGAGATGGCGCCATAGCTTGCCCCTTTTGTATGAGATTTGGCTTAAAGGGCTGGCATCCAGGGTATTAAAAAAACAAAAATTTGACACAATTCTAGGGATTGACAGGGCAAGCTAAGCTATTTTCGCTTAAGGAAATACCACTTTTGTAGGGTAAGGGACATAGCAGAATTAGCTCTTTTAGTTATAATATTTATTTATTTATTTAAGCTTTATTGCACAATACATGAAGGTACAAAAGGCGGACTTAATGCCTTAAGGCATTCTCTACCAGTCAACCAATGGGTTAAACCAGATAAATATTGCCTACAATGTTACGCCATACGCTTAAATAAATAAATAAATAGCAGAATTGACCCGTTGAAAAAGGGAACATTGCAATAACTTATTTATTACCTTTTCATACAAAAATGATTTTTGTGCAAAAAATGAAAATGATATGTTAGACTAAATAAAAAATTGGACAATGATGCCATTTATTTTTCATTTTGGAAACTGCATCGAAGCATCGGAAATAATAAATAAAAGGACTCAAATTTATGATTTCATCAAGAAAAGTGAACGACCGTTTCTCCATCCAAACGTAGCCCTCATTTTCCTCCCTGGATCAATGACTTTAAGTAATATATTTTTAACATAATTTATTGTATACAAATATGTTAACATATGTTGTGTTATAATGTATTGTACTTGTCCCTTCGTTTGACTTTTTTCTACTTTTTGATTGTTATAAAATCCAGAGAGGAAAATGGGGACTACGTTTGTATAAAGAAGCTGTCACATAACTACGTCTCGTCTCATCTTAAAGGTGATATATTAAACCAGCGTATCTTGTTCCAGATAATCCTGCTAGTAAAAGCGCTGGATGCGTACAGCATCAATTACTTCACAGTGACGGCGCAGATCGTCTCCCACGTGCTGGCCTACATGAATAGCTGCGTCAATCCGCTGCTATATGCTTTCCTGTCGGAGAACTTCAGGGTTGCATTTAGAAAAGTAAGTAATTATACTATATATTATTATATTGGTAGTAGAATCGATAGCCATTGGGGCGGAAAGGTTCTCGAGTGGCGACCACGTACTGGAAGGCGCAGCGTGGGTAGACCCCCCACAAGGTGGATTGATGACCTGGTAAAGGTCGCAGGAGTCCGCTGGATGCGGGTGGCGCAAGACCGGTCATTGTGGCACTGGTGGTGGTGGCTGGGGAGGCCTATGTCCAGCAGTGGACGTCCTCTGGCTGATACACAACAGACAGAACGGCCACGCACCGCCCCGCCCCGATTCGAATTACCTCGCTCCGACTCGACCTTTTGCAGACCGCTCAGTACTGTTTTTAAGCAACTTACTCACGCAATGACGCATGCTGCGTGTACAGACGTGCCGTTCACACATAGAAACGAAAGTGATTTTTGATGTTTAGCGTGTCCGCCCTGTGCCTATCCCTATGTGCCTGTGCCTATGTGCCCTGTGTCTTTTGCTCATCCGCCCCTCATAACAGTTAATACCATCGCTTTGCAAGCATACGGCTTTGATATGCTTTCGGTTTTGATATTCTATACAGTTGATCCCAGTTACTTTTCTACATTTTAATTTCTAAGTTTTCCTAGTATTCCAACTTTTCAATTCGTATTTTAAAAATAAAAGATTGATGTAAAGAAACTTTAATTTCAAAATATAAACGATTTCAAATAGTGCAAATTATATTTCGTGCATTATAGACGTACGTAGACTCGAGTACGTTATTTTATTACGGATTTCAAAGTTACACAACACTGGTTCACCGAAGCACTCGATCACGCTCGTGTAAACAGTGACATTTACGGCCACGACATGTTTTGAAACTTCATTTCACAGCGGTTATTTATTAAATAAATACATAGAAAACAGATGTTTTTGCGCTTTCCATTATTCTAAAATCTAAAAATACTCACTAAGAAGACAAAAGTTCCTTTAACGTCACCGTCACCGTCTCCGTTTATCTTATCTTATCTTATAGTTTCGGGGGCCCTTTCGGATACACTTCGACCCATAGGGATCTTTTGTGCAGTTACCCCCTAGAAAAGATCCGTCCGCTACTCAAGAGCCTTCCCCACCATCTCCATATGCCGGATGATGGACCTTATGGGTAGCTTTTTGAATTCCTTTGGTACCAGGTAGCCTGTTCCAAAGTCCTTCATTCTTTGTCTGGCGAGGGCGTGACATTCACACATAAGGTGTTCTATTGTCTCTTCCTCTTCGCCACACATACGACAATCGGTGTTGTCAGCGTGCCCCATCTTGGCCAGGATTCCCTTGACCCCGTAATGGCCAGTAAACACCCCCGTTATTATTTGGAGTTGCCGTTTGCTAAGTTTCCAAAGCTTTTTGCTCCAACCAGAGTCTACCCCTTGTATAAAGAGCTTTGAGTGCTTTAGACCCGTCAGACTGTCCCATTCTTCCTGGTGTTTGGTCTTAGTAAGGTCTTTGATAGCCGTTGTGATGGTTCCCTGTGAGAGCCCCACGAATGGTTCCGGACCTATAAGGTTGTTTGCAGATCCGGCTCTGGCAAGTTCATCTGCATTTTCATTGCCCATGAATCCCTCGTGCCCTGGGATCCACACCAGTTGCACTTTGTTTTGCCTTCCAAGCTTGTTCAGAGCTTGGATGCCATTGTATACCAGTCTAGAGTCCACTCTAGGCGCCTTAAGCGCTTTGAGTGCAGCTTGGCTGTCGCTGAGAATATAGATATTCTTCCCTTGGGTTTGCCTAACTATATTCTCATGTGCACAGGCAATTATAGCGTATGTCTCGGCTTGGAAGACAGTGGCGTAATTGCCCATGCTTATGCTACTACTAAAGTCATTTGCATAAATGCCTGCCCCAGTACCAGAATCTGTCTTGGACCCGTCTGTGTACCATATGATGTCATTTTCATCAGACATTGGTGCTTCAAGACCTTCGGTCCATTCAGCCCTTGTTGGAACTTTAACATTAAAATTCTTACGGAACACAAACTTGGGTTGCATCTTATCGCAGCCCATATTCGTAATCCTTTTCATGAAATTGTCACATTCCATGTTTGTGTGTTTAGTCTTTGGCTTGTTATCGCTCCAGAGGCCTGTCAAAGCCAGCCTGTGTAACGATTTCCGCGCCTCAGATTGTATCACTAGGTGCAGCGGCGGGAGGTCTAGTAGTACCTCCATCGCCGCTGTTGGCGTCGTTCTAAACGCGCCAGTAATAGCCATGCACGCCGTTCTTTGTATTTTCGTAAGGGCATCCCTGCATGTGCTCTTTAGTGTCCTTGGCCACCATGCCAGGCATCCGTACAGAATGATAGGTCTTACCATCATGGTATAGATCCATCTCAGTACCTTTGGGTTTAAACCCCACGTTTTGCCATATGCCGTTCTACACATTCCAAACACCCTCAGTGCCTTGGTTATGGTAGTTTCGACATGCTTTTTCCAGTTCAGTTCTTTATCTAGTGTTAAACCTAGATATTTCACTTCATCGGACATTTCCAGAACCCTTCCATAAAGCTTCAGCTGTTTCATGCCGTTAAGGGTCTTTTTCCTGGTAAACGGTACTACTACTGTTTTGCCAGGATTGATGGAGAGCTGATGATGGTTGCACCACCTCTCCACTTGCTTCAGTGCTGTATTCATGATTTCCGATACCGTTCCCGGGAATTTCCCGTTTACAAGAATCACTAAATCATCTGCATACCCTACCGTGTATATTGGGCCTTTGTTTAGTTCTTCCAGTAGTGAGTTCACTACCAGGCTCCAGAGAGTCGGTGAAAGAACCCCCCCCTGTGGGCAACCCTTCGTGGCCGTGGCTAATATTTCATCTCCCATGAGGGTGGACTTTATTAGTCGGCTATTTAGCATAGTACCAATCCATCTACAGATTGTCGGTTCTATGCCATGTTTAGATGCTGCAGTGCTGATTGCCTGATACGTGGTGCGGTCAAATGCCCCCTCCACGTCTAGAAAAGTGGCTAGGCATAGTTCCTTGTTCTCTATCGCCTGCTCTGCTTTGGTTGTCACCAGGTGCAGTGCCGTTTCAGTCGATTTACCCGGCTGGTACGCACATTGCAATTGGTGCAGTGGATGTCTCTTAAGAGGACCATCCCTTATATGTCTGTCTACCAGTTTCTCCAATGTTTTGAGGAAAAATGATGACAGACTTATCGGCCTGTACGATTTGGCTTCTGTGTAATCTGCTTTGCCTGGTTTAGGCAGGTATGTTACTTTTACCATCCTCCACACACGTGGCACGTGTCCGAAAGCTATGCACGCTCTGTACAGTCTACCTAAGTGTGGTATTAGTACATTGGCGCCCTCTTGTAGTAGTATGGGGTAGATTCCATCTGGCCCCGGGGCTTTGTATGGCTGAAATGTTGATAGTGCCCATTGTATCTTATCGTGATCTACTACCTTTTTAGACGTGTCCCAGTTGTACCTGGTAGTGCTAGTGGGTTGTTCCACCACACTAGTTACTATATCGTCCGTTACGCTCTGGTGTATTATCGAGCCTGGGAAGTGTGTGTTACACATGACTTTTAGGGTTTCTAACCCCGTTTCAGTCATTCCTCCATCACTTCTTCTAACTGAAGTGAGCGGAACTGACTTCGTTGTGGCTAGCGCTTTTGTAAGTCTCATGCCTTCCGGTATGGACCTGATTTGATCGCAATGGTTCATCCATGCCTTCCTTTTTGCTTTCCTCACCGCTTTGCTGTATTCAGTGAGTTTCTGCGCATAATGCTGAAAGTCCTTAGTCCTTTTAGCATCGTTGAAGACAGCCCTGGTTTCCTTCCGGAGTTTTGCGATCTCCGGGTTCCACCAGGGCACCTTCTTCGCCAGGATTTTCTTTTCCGGGCAGTTGTTTGCCCAGGCTGTATAAACAGCTTGTACCATTCGGTCTGATTCAAGTTCTATGTCACTGATAGAGTTTAGCTTGCCTTTAAGGTCTCCCAGTTCCGCCTTCAAGTCGCTTTTGAACGCTAACCAGTCGGTGTTTCTGGGATTCCGTTTGCGTATAATTTCTAATTGAATTTTAGTCTTATACCTAAAGCATATGTATCTATGGTCCGATAAAGAAATCTCCCCAGAGACATGCCATGAGCTAATCTTACTACTCGCGTTGTTGGACGCTAGCATTATATCAATAACCTCACCCCGCCTAGCATTGACGAATGTCGGTTCATTGCCTTTGTTTAATAATTGTACCGTAACCGTCTCCGTTTACTAACGTCATAGTTATAGTAACAAATCATTTTGACGTTTTATAAAGGTAACATTCGGATTGAGACTGCACCAGCGTTACTGCGGCAGTATTGTGGTGCCGCATATAAAAGACTGGTACTAAGAGACTGGCATTACTGATATTACTGGTATTACTGGTAGTAAGACTGGCAAATAAGAGACTGGTAGTAGGTAGAATCAGCATCAATAGTATCGGATCAAACAACGCGCCAAAAGTATCTGCCATAGTTTTCCCAATAGAGATAATATCTCTTCATTTCGCGTTTAACATTATATGTCACAGTCTAATTATTCTACATATCTCTATTTATGTTAAGAAGTCTTTGATTAGAGAATGGCAGATAATTTTGATGCGCAATTTAATCCGTCCCTTTTGATGCTCACTACAAACTTTTCTTGAGACTATAACTAGCAAACGAACGGACCTACATATAAATATAATCCATGATGAAATCCTGTTCAAACAAGGGGCGAGCGTATTTTCTAATTTTACAAGTAAAAAAAGTGCGATAAAACTTTATGTAGCTTTCTAAGCATTTTCACCAAGTAAAAGCTAAACCATGTTTCAGATGTAAATTGTGATAGTAAAGCAATTTTATATATCTTAGGGCCATTTGCACCATCCCACTAACCCGGGGTTAAGCGATTAAACGGTTAACCCAGTGTCAAATTGTACTGGTAAACATGGTAACTCCAGGTTTAACCGACTAACCCCGGGTTAGTGGAATGATGCAAGTGGCCCTTAGAGTGTTATGTTACTAACATTATAATACAATAGGCAACACGACAAATCAAACTCACCTCCAGTCTAAAAGAAATTCCACCCTACTGGCCAAGAAGTGAAAATTAAGTGTCATAATTGTGTGGTTATAGGTTCCTACACGCTATAGGTTTTTTTGCATTAGAAAAAGGTACTTATAAACTACTTATGAAAGCAAAAGAATGTAAAAGATCGTATATGATTTATAATTGCTGTGAAAAGGCGCGTCAAAATCGCTTACCTTCTACATTGTAGCGTTAGGTATCTAGGGCAGATGAGTGACAAGGCCTAGGCTACAAAAAATAGTGTTTTATTGGGGCTTAATCGCGTGGGTCGTTAGCCTTTTTGGTGACGGCACTTGGATCGGTGTGTAGCCGGATATTACTGTCCTGGTCTGGCGTTCCTGGCGTAGTGGCAGCCCGGCGTTTAGCGCTGGACAGCGAGAGGAGCACAGGCGCGGAGGTTGAACAACCAGTTAGCCGTAGGGTAGACCCTGGAATTGTATTCCACTGTGTTAAGACTCCGCAGTAAAATTAGTTCCATGGAGCGTCCCGCCTTATATTACGGCTCATGTCTTGACAGCATAAGACATTCTGGTGGTTATTTAATCTAGGTTCAGTTTGTCTGGCGGTCGATACATGGAGATTCAGAACGGAGATAAAAAGGCTTAGGAACATAAGCGTAAGGTTGCAATTGGCAAAGTGCAATATTATGGAAGCTAGAACATTAATATTTAGTTATAGTCTTACGCATGATAATTACAGATTAAAATCACATACTTAGGCTAAGAATATATTTTACATCTATGGTACAGTGGTACATTAACATTCAAAATCATAGTTCGCCATTTTGGCGTAGCGTAAAGCATAAGGCTGTATGATAAAGTAGCAAGCTGCGGAACAGAGAAAACTTAAACCTAAGAGAGGTATTTAAGTGTTCAAACTTACCCAAAGCGGGGGAAAACAGATACACTTGATTATATCGGAAACTTAGTGGCACAGCAGTGGAAGAGCACATGTTCCCTATACAAGTAGTATTACTTTCGGCATCGCGAGACAAGGCGCGGCCGTTAGCGCTCTCATGCACGAGCGACGTGCGTACAGCGCTGCAGTCAGATCTCCAATGGCGGCTGCGGCGGCCCGTTATAACATGGCGCCGGCTATCGCGTAAACAAGAAGCCGGTTCGCGGCCGCGATTGGAAAAGTCGATAGTATCGACAATATCGACATCGGTACTTATCGGTTGGCAAGAATATTAAACTAAAGAAAAATTAACGTTACAGTTACCCCGCTCCCTAGGGAAGGATTTTTGCTCGCCTTACTAATATAAAAAAATCCGATTACCTGAACTACATTCTAAATATATTTATATTCAACTGGCTAAGCTTAGATTAGTTTGTACTATCTTGAGCGCCTTACAAGTTTAAGGTCCTTAATATGCCAAGTGCCCAAATCTTTGCTGGACATATCTTGCAAGTCATAGACTAGGGGGGACCTCTTACGTACTATTCTGCATTCTAAGAATTTTGGTGCCAACTTTTTACTGAAATACTGGTCTTTGTCGCTTTGGTAGTAGGTTTTTCTCCAAACTATGTCATTGACGTTGAATTCAGCTGGTAGACGCCTTAGGTTGTAGTGAGAGGTATTTTTAGCATGAGCTTGCCAAAGACGAGTTTGGACCTCATCAAATATATTTGCCATGTGACCAATATTTTCGGCATAGATATTGCGTGGTTGAAAAATAACCTCGTTGGGCAGATCATTATCTACGTAGTGCGAGCCACATGTTACCAATTCTCGTGCGTAAACAAGGAAGGATGGCGTGTAATTAGTTACTTCGCTTCTTGAATTATTAATTGCAAAAGAGATTTTTGGTAGATTAACGTCCCAAGTCCTATGATCGTTTTCAATGACAGCAGAAATACACGTAATAAGGGTCCGATTATGACGCTCGACAGTATTAACTTGAGGAGTATAACGAGGGGTAAAGAAAACGTTGGGCACTTTGTACTTCTTAAAAAACGAATCTAAGTTTTTACTTATAAACTGACTCCCGTTATCCAAGAATATCGTCTGAGGAACTCCATGAATAAGAAATACTGAGTCCTCTAGATGTTTGATTACTGCTTCCGCATTCGCTCGTCGTAGTGGGAACGCGAGGCAATATTTCGTAAAACAGCACACTATTACGAGAAGAAATGTGTTCTGTTTCCTACTTGAAGGAAGGGGGCCAATGAAATCAATTGATAACATTTGGAAGGGTCGTGAGCACTGTTTAGGTCTGCCCATGACCCCTAACGTAGTATGATTTGGTAGCTTATGTGCCAGGCAAACAGAACAGCTAGAAACAATCCTAACTACGTCAGAATGCATACCCGGCCAGAAATACCGCAGAGCCAGACGGTGGTAAGTTTTATAGATGCCCAGGTGACCAGCAGTTGGGGTAGCATGGTTATCTATGATGATTTGCTCACGCAACTCGCGAGGGACCACCTCCTTCCAAGCGAACTCCGATGTTAGTGCACACTTATTCTTAGAAAGTCTGTAAAGAACATTGTTATTGATAGTGAAGTTAGGAAGACTGGAGGGAGACGTGCGACAAGTATTGTATTTATTTACCCACGTTGGGCGCCACTTGTAGCGTTAGGTATCTAGGGCAGATGAGTGACAAGGCCTAGGCTACAAAAAATAGTGTTTTATTGGGGCTTAATCGCGTGGGTCGTTAGCCTTTTTAGTGACGGCACTTGGATCGGTGTGTAGCCGGATATTACTGTCCTGGTCTGGCGTTCCTGGCGTAGTGGCAGCCCGGCGTTTAGCGCTGGACAGCGAGAGCAGCACAGGCGCGGAGGTTGAACAACCAGTTAGCCGTAGGGTAGACCCTGGAATTGTATTCCACTGTGTTAAGACTCCGCAGTAAAATTAGTTCCATGGAGCGTCCCGCCTTATATTACGGCTCATGTCTTGACAGCATAAGACATTCTGGTGGTTATTTAATCTAGGTTCAGTTTGTCTGTGGCGGTCGATACATGGAGATTCAGAACGGAGATAAAAAGGCTTAGGAACACAAGCGTAAGGTTGCAATTGGCAAAGTGCAATATTATGGAAGCTAGAACATTAATATTTAGTTATAGTCTTACGCATGATAATTACAGATTAAAATCACATACTTAGGCTAAGAATATATTTTACATCTATGGTACAGTGGTACATTAACATTCAAAATCATAGTTCGCCATTTTGGCGTAGCGTAAAGCATAAGGCTGTATGATAAAGTAGCAAGCTGCGGAACAGAGAAAACTTAAACCTAAGAGAGGTATTTAAGTGTTCAAACTTACCCAAAGCGGGGGAAAACAGATACACTTGATTATATCGGAAACTTAGTGGCACAGCAGTGGAAGAGCACATGTTCCCTATACAAGTAGTATTACTTTCGGCATCGCGAGACAAGGCGCGGCCGTTAGCGCTCTCATGCACGAGCGACGTGCGTACAGCGCTGCAGTCAGATCTCCAATGGCGGCTGCGGCGGCCCGTTATAACATGGCGCCGACTATCGCGTAAACAAGAAGCCGGTTCGCGGCCGCGATTGGAAAAGTCGATAGTATCGACAATATCGACATCGGTACTTATCGGTTGGCAAGAATATTAAACTAAAGAAAAATTAACGTTACAACATCTATTACAGTTTATAATTTAAGGTTCATCTGTAAAAAATGTGTTACACTATATGTTAACTCTGACATTTCATGTGATGTTGATTAAAAATTTTCTATGTCTATGTCTAAATAGATTTATTAGCCCCCAGATAATTAAAGACTGTGTCGAGTTTGGCCTAAGATTCAACAAAAATTCCATCATATAGACGACAGCTGGTGACAGGTTTTTTGATCTTCCTTTATTCTTGTCTCGCAAATCTACCAAATACAGAATTGTCATATAACATAATTCAATAAGCTAATTCCAGAAGATTGTAAGTAAATAGATTTTCTCTGCCCGGAATCAACCTTTTCTGAAACTGAAAGTAAATAAAATGAAATCTGTTTACAATAAAACAATACCTGTGTACGTTAACAGTTAACAGATGAAAAGAGTTAAAAGTAGATCTAAAACAAATATTTTAAAATAATCTATTAAATAACAGATTATTTCCTTTGTAGTTTGATCTTTCTTTGTTGTTTGATCTGTCTAAAACCATTGAAGATAATAACATATCGAGTGTAAAATTCATTAGGCACGTAGCTGCAACACGAAGTGTTACGATTATATTGATATAGGTATAGAGTTATTAGGGGTTAGGGGTTTAGGGTTTTAAGGACAAATAACCCTTTTGACTCTTCACGCCTCTTCGTCGAACAGGTGTACAATACAACGGACCAGCGTAATCACAACCAGTATGTATAAAGGCCTTCTTAACTTGATTTACCCTAAATGCTGGTAAATCTGCCATTATTGGGCAGTTAGCCTTTGGCTTGGTCCGGAAGCAGTAATTGCATAAATGAATCCGGTTCGAATGACCAAAATGGGTTGCGGAAAAACTTACCACAATATATTTTCACTGGTTCTGGGTTTCTCCCTGTGGAGCGTCCACTGAACGGCGCGCGGCGGCACTTGGGGATCCCTTTTGGTTTTCTTTAATATTCTTATTATTTTGCATGCACGCGATCGTATTTGGTGGACGCTCCACAAGGAGAAACCCAGAACCAGTGAAAATATATCATACTAAGTTTTTCCGCATCCCCAAATAAAGTATTGCAGACTCAAAAATGAAATTCAATGTATTTGCCGAGCATAAGTTAGTCTACACAATTTATCTGATTTCTTTAATTAGGTGTCGACAAAAAATAGTCCTACTTTTTATATTATTAATAACTTTACATGATTGAGATTAATTATATTTTAGGTAAATAAATTTCTTTAACGTCCTTAATTATGTAACTATAATTTTATTCAAAATGTTAAAAGGTGAATTATGTTAAATGATAATGTCGGCATTGATTACCAATTGAGCTGTTAAGATAATAGGTATATAGGTAAAATATTATCTAATTTATTCTTTTAAATAAAATTCCACAACATACAACAATACAAAGACTAGACATAATGTAAACTAATTAAATTAAATTCTAATATTACAAAATTAAAACTAAAGTTAAACCTAGAAATAAAATAAAAATACAAGCTATAAGATATACTTACCTACAAAAAAAAAAGCAATTACCAAGAGAATACCCCTTCTAACAAGTCGGACTGCGGCCTGGACCCCATGACACTGTCAGCGTTACCTCTCTGTCGCAAGGGAAATACGTTGAAAGAGTTACGCACCAGCCTTGAGGTCCCCTGAGGTGTCGACCAGCCGCGCCGACAGTGGTCCCATGAATATTTTTATGTCGGCTGACCAGGGTCTCAACCGCGAGCGCCGCAAACTCATAGTCGTTGAGCAACGCTGAGTATTTGCGGTGCTTGAGTACTTGGGCCTGGTCAGCCGCAGCGCCGGTCCGAATGCGGGTCCCCTGAATGTGGGACTGTGCAAAGGTGGTCAGCCGCAGCGCCGGCCCGAATGCAGGTCCCCTGAATGTGGGACTGTGCAAAGGTGTCGACACATGTTGCGTCCCACACCAGGGCCCTTCCTAATTTCCACGGCACCAACGTGGCTCCGTCGGGAACTAGGGACGCTTGCCATCGTCCCTTGCAAATAGGTACAAAGAATAACTACAACAAAATAAATATTTTGGTTTCTAAATGACCCAAAGACCAACTTTGCCTCTGACACTAAACTAGAGATCACCACTATCAAACACTACCTACATAGAAATATAAGCGAATTAAATACAAGATTACATTAGGTACATAGCAAGATTTAGCCAACGCAATATGCAAAAAGACTACCAGTATAAAACAGATAGATATTATAGTGTAGGTAATTATTTATTTCCAAGGATAAATGTAAGGAATATCAAAAAGTTCATTCAAATATTACTCTATATTTATTTTATTTATTTATTTTAATACAATTCTGGTTAAACGGCATTACAGCAAACACCAATGCGCCGAGAAACTTAACCTAACAGAAAATTTCATTTCCAGAAAAATATAATACAAAAGTAGGTACAAGATACAAAATACACAGGAAGAAACAGAAATAACACATCACATAACATAGTATTATAATAATACATAGTAGTATAATATATTCCTTAGGCCAGGATTACACTTGTAAGTTTTACTTACGTAAGTAGGGACAAAGCTATTTGCTAGAATGAGATAACGATATTCATATCTCATTCTGTAGTTATAGCTGTGTCCCTACTTACGTAAGTAAAACTTACAAGTGTAATCCTGGCCTTAAGGGAGCACTTTACAACGAAAGCACAAATCTCAAGTATGATCCGGCTTTCATAATGCGTCCTCAAGCTTTCGCGTATATTCAAATAAAATTAAATTAAAAATTACTATTAATGGTTCCACAAAACATCAGCATAAGTATAAAGTTGAGTCCCTGCGCTAAGGCTGGTTACATCACCTGTCTATAGAGACAGAACAATGTCGTAAAATAAACGTGGTACCTACCCACGTTGAATTTGTACGTACGCATCGGCCTTTTACATAAGTAATTGTCAGAACATAACAAGTATATTTTTATTACCACCGGTCTGGCCTAGTGGATAGTGACCCTGCCTGTGAAGCCAATGGTCCTGGGTTCGAATCCCGGTAAGGGCAATTATTATTATGAATGATATTTGTTCCTGAGCCATGGGTGTCTTCTATGTACATAGGTATATTAAGTATGTTTTTATCTATATAAGCATGTATATCTTCGCCTAGCACCCATAGTACAAGCTTTGCTTAGTTTGGGGCTAATAGGTTGAGCTGTGTTTGATGTACTCTAATATTTATTTATTTAATTAGACTGCGCGCGACTTGCGGTTCACCAATAATTAACACATTATTATTCCAGGCGCGAGCCTGATTAACTTTCGGATACAATAAAATTACATTACGGGAAAGTTATCCGAAACTCACCGACGTGTTGAATTTGAAGGGACCTAATTCTATTTGGGCCGGCATTTAAGTTATTTGAATCGTTATTGTTCTTTTAACGAATTTATTAGGACATTGACTACATAAATAAGTGGATAGGTACTTGTGTGTTTATCGCTGTTCTGACATACTATTAATAGGGTAATTTTTGTATTTGCATGCGGCTTTAAAAAGCGTTTCGTATGTGTTTGTAAGCAGAAAGTATCTAACGCCCACTTCTCGAAGGGTTCGCGTTCAAAGGGAAAACAAAATAAACGGAACTAATTGACCAATGACCAACGAAGCGTTCTTTAAGGGGCATGGCACACTGCGACCGATTCGCACGTCACTCCGAAGTTTGAGCGAGACAACGCTATACGCGTATTAAAGCGACATCCTGCTCGCACGTCGGGCACGACGAACGAATCGGACGCAGTGTGCCATGCCCCTAATATAGTACTCATGTTTCTAACAGTAAAACATTGTTTTTAATACAGTTGCTCAAAAAGTGGTACTTTTTGTCGCTGCGTAGCGTGCGAGAAGCTCAATTTCTCGAACTAGTGCTTTTTACTTTTTAGTTCCAAACTATACTTTCGAAACGCAGTTAAAATTGAATTTAGCGCGGAGCAGGTACCAGGGCCTCATGAGTTATGAGGAGGTGTCGTTGACCAACCCGCGCCGGGCCCGCGGCGGCCGCGGCCGGGGCGCGCACGAGTATGAAGGTATCGCGGGCTGCGGCAGCTCGCGTATCTTAGCTGTATAGGTACTTTTGGTTTTGGTTTGGTTTGGTGGTATGATTCTACTAATGATATATTAATTTATTATTTTTTCGCAATTGTATTAAAAAACACCGGTGTGAAGTTAGCGGCCAAAAGTTGGCGGCCAAATGTTGGCGCCAATCAGCCGCCAACATTTGGCCGCCAACTTCACACTAAAATTAACCTACCAAATTAAGAAGTCCGTAATAAATCTCCCCATACATAACAGAAATGGTATAAACATAAATTATTAATATAGAAAAATAACTATTTACTCAACGTTAAGGAGTGCTTAAGGCAGTGTCCCGTTAAATCATGATATTTTTTTCACCTAACTACTAGATCGATGATTGGGGTCGCACTATATATGTCTCATTAGATATGTAATAGGCAATTCAAGTCAGCTTTTAGTAGAGCTGTACCTCGTTTAGTTTGGACGCTATGAGTCAGCGGCCGAAATATGTCTCAACTTGTGGAGAACTATGTGTTTAAGATTTAATTTTTTTCACCTTACTTCTAGATCGATGAATTTGGTTGCACTATATACGTCTCATTAGACATCTAATAGGCTATTCAAATCAGATTTTAGTAGAGCTGTACCTCGTTTAGTTTGGACGCTATGAGTCAGCGGCCGAAATATGTCTGAACTTGTGGAGAACTATGTGTTTAAGATTTAATTTTTTTCACCTAACTTCTAGATCGATGAATTTGGTCGCACTATATATGTCTCATTAGACATTTAATAGGCTATTCAAATCAGATTTTAGTAGAGCTGTACCTCGTTTAGTTTGGACGCTATGAGACAGCGGCCGAAATATGTCTGAACTTGTGGAGAACTATGTGTTTAAGATTTAATTTTTTTCTCCTAATTTCTAGATCGATGATTTTGGTCCCACTATATATGTCTCATTAGACATCTAATAGGCTATTCAAATCAGATTTTAGTAGAGCTGTACCTCGTTTAGTTTGGACGCTATGAGTCAGCGGCCGAAATATGTCTGAACTTGTGGAGAACTATGTGTTTAAGATTTAATTTTTTTCACCTAATTTCTAGATCGATGATTTTGGTCGCACTATATATGTCTCATTAGACATCTAATAGGCTATTCAAATCAGATTTTAGTAGAGCTGTACCTCGTTTAGTTTGGACGCTATGAGTCAGCGGCCGAAATATGTCTGAACTTGTGGAGAACTATGTGTTTAAGATTTAATTTTTTTCACCTAACTTCTAGATCGATGAATTTGGTCGCACTATATATGTCTCATTAGACATCTAATAGGCTATTCAAATCAGATTTTAGTAGAGCTGTACCTCGTTTAGTTTGGACGCTATGAGACAGCGGCCGAAATATGTCTGAACTTGTGGAGAACTATGTGTTTAAGATTTAATTTTTTTCTCCTAATTTCTAGATCGATGATTTTGGTCCCACTATATATGTCTCATTAGACATCTAATAGGCTATTCAAATCAGATTTTAGTAGAGCTGTACCTCGTTTAGTTTGGACGCTATGAGTCAGCGGCCGAAATATGTCTGAACTTGTGGAGAACTATGTGTTTAAGATTTAATTTTTTTCACCTAACTTCTAGATCGAGGAATTTGGTCGCACTATATATGTCTCATTAGACATCTAATAGGCTATTCAAATCAGATTTTAGTAGAGCTGTACCTCGTTTAGTTTGGACGCTATGAGTCAGCGGCCGAAATATGTCTGAACTTGTGGAGAACTATGTGTTTAAGATTTAATTTTTTTCACCTAACTTCTAGATCGATGAATTTGGTCGCACTATATACGTCTCATTAGACATCTAATAGGGTATTCAAATTAGATTTTAGTAGACCTGTACCTTGTTTAGTTTGGACGCTATGAGTCAGCGGCCGAAATATGTCTGAACTTGTGGAGAACTATGATTAACATTTAATTTTTTTCACCTAACTTCTAGATCGATGAATTTGGTCGCACTATATACGTATCATTAGGAATCTTATAGGCTATTCAAATCAGATTTTAGTAGAGCTGTACCTCGTTTAGTTTGGACGCTATGAGTCAGCGGCCGAAATATGTCTGAACTTGTGGCGATCTTGTTAAGATTTAATTTTTTTCACCTAACTTCCAGACCGATGAATTTGGTCGCACTATATATGTCTCATTACACATCTAATATGCTATTCAAATTAGATTTTAGTAGAGCTGTACCTCGTTTAGTTTGGACGCTATGAGTCAGCGGCCGAAATAGGTCTGAACTTGTGGAGAACTATGTTGTAAGATTTAATTTTTTTCACCTTACTTCTAGATCGATGAATTTGGTCGCACTATATAAGTCTCATTAGACATCTAAAAGGCTATTCAAATCAGATTTTAGTAGAGCTGTACCTCGTTTAGTTTAGACGCTATGAGTCAGCGGCCGAAATAGGTCTGAACTTGTGGAGAACTATGTTTAAGATTTAATTTTTTTCACCTAACTTCTAGACCGATGAATTTGGTCGCACTATATACGTCTCATTAGACATCTTATAGGCTATTTAAATCAGATTTTAGTAGAGCTGTACCTCGTTTAGTTTGGACGCTATGAGTCAGCGGCCGAAATATGTCTGAACTTGTGGCGATCTTGTTAAGATTAAATTTTTTTTACCTAACTTCCAGACTGATGAATTTGGTCGCACTATATACGTCTCATTAGACATCTAATAGGGTATTCAAATTAGATTTTAGTAGAGCTGTACCTCGTTTAGTTTGGATGCTATGAGTCAGCGGCCGAAATATGTCTGATCTTGTGGAGAACTATGTGTTTAAGATTTAATTTTTTTCACCTAACTTCTACATCGATGAATTTGGTCGCACTATATACGTCTCATTAGACATCTTATAGGCTATTCAAATCAGATTTTAGTAGAGCTGTACCTCGTTTAGTTCGGACGCTATGAGTCAGCGGCCGAAATATGTCTGAACTTGTGGAGAACTATGTGTTTGAGATTTAATTTTTTTCACCTAACTTCTAGATCGATGAATTTGGTCGCACTATATATGTCTCATTAGACATCTAATAGGCTATTTAAATCAGATTTTAGTAGAGCTGTACCTCGTTTAGTTTGGACGCTATGAGTCGGCGACCGAAATATGTCTGAACTTGTGGAGAACTATGTGTTTAAGATTTAATTTTTTTCACCTAACTTCTAGATCGATGAATTTGGTAGGACTATTTACGTCTCATTAGATATCTAATAGGGTATTCAAATTAGATTTTAGTAGAGCTGTACCTCGTTTAGTTTGGACGCTATGAGTCAGCGGCCGAAATATGTCTGAACTTGTGGAGAACTATGTGTTTAAGATTTAATTTTTTTCACCTAACTTCTAGATAGATGAATTTGGTCGCACTATATACGTCTCATTAGACATCTTATAGGCTATTCAAATCAGATTTTAGTAGAGCTGTACCTCATTTAGTTTGGACGCTATGAGTCAGCGGCCGAAATATGTCTGAATTTGTGGAGAACTATGTGTTTAAGATTTAATTTTTTTCACCTAATTTCTAGATCGATGATTTTGGTTGCACTATATATGTCTCATTAGACATCTAATAGGCTATTCAAATCAGATTTTAGTAGAGCTGTACCTCGTTTAGTTTGGACGCTATGAGTCAGCGGCCGAAATATGTCTGAACTTGTGGAGAACTATGTGTTTAAGATTTAATTTTTTTCACCTAACTTCTAGATCGATGAATTTGGTCGCACTATATACGTCTCATTAGACATCTAATAGGGTATTCAAATTAGATTTTAGTAGAGCTGTACCTCGTTTAGTTTGGACGCTATGAGTCAGCGGCCGAAATATGTCTGAACTTGTGGAGAACTATGTGTTTAAGATTTAATTTTTTTCTCCTAATTTCTAGATCGATGATTTTGGTCCCACTATATATGTCTCATTAGACATCTAATAGGCTATTCAATTTAGATTTTAGTAGAGCTGTACCTCGTTTAGTTTGGACGCTATGAGTCAGCGGCCGAAATATGTCTGAACTTGTGGAGAACTATGTGTTTAAGATTTAATTTTTTTCACCTAATTTCTAGATCGATGATTTTGGTCGCACTATATATGTCTCATTAGACATCTAATAGGCTATTCAAATCAGATTTTAGTAGAGCTGTACCTCGTTTAGTTTGGACGCTACGAGTCAGCGGCCGAAATATGTCTGAACTTGTGGAGAACTATGTGTTTAAGATTTAATTTTTTTCACCTAACTTCTAGATCGAGGAATTTGGTCGCACTATATATGTCTCATTAGACATCTAATAGGCTATTCAAATCAGATTTTAGTAGAGCTGTACCTCGTTTAGTTTGGACGCTATGAGACAGCGGCCGAAATATGTCTGAACTTGTGGAGAACTATGTGTTTAAGATTTAATTTTTTTCTCCTAATTTCTAGATCGATGATTTTGGTCCCACTATATATGTCTCATTAGACATCTAATAGGCTATTCAAATCAGATTTTAGTAGAGCTGTACCTCGTTTAGTTTGGACGCTATGAGTCAGCGGCCGAAATATGTCTGAACTTGTGGAGAACTATGTGTTTAAGATTTAATTTTTTTCACCTAATTTCTAGATCGATGATTTTGGTCGCACTATATATGTCTCATTAGACATCTAATAGGCTATTCAAATCAGATTTTAGTAGAGCTGTACCTCGTTTAGTTTGGACGCTATGAGTCAGCGGCCGAAATATGTCTGAACTTGTGGAGAACTATGTGTTTAAGATTTAATTTTTTTCACCTAACTTCTAGATCGATGAATTTGGTCGCACTATATACGTCTCATTAGACATCTAATAGGGTATTCAAATTAGATTTTAGTAGACCTGTACCTCGTTTAGTTTGGACGCTATGAGTCAGCGGCCGAAATATGTCTGAACTTGTGGAGAACTATGATTAACATTTAATTTTTTTCACCTAACTTCTAGATCGATGAATTTGGTCGCACTATATACGTCTCATTAGGAATCTTATAGGCTATTCAAATCAGATTTTAGTAGAGCTGTACCTCGTTTAGTTTGGACGCTATGAGTCAGCGGCCGAAATAGGTCTGAACTTGTGGAGAACTATGTGTTTAAGATTTAATTTTTTTCACCTTACTTCTAGATCGATGAATTTGGTCGCACTATATAAGTCTCATTAGACATCTAAAAGGCTATTCAAATCAGATTTTAGTAGAGCTGTACCTCGTTTAGTTTGGACGCTATGAGTCAGCGGCCGAAATAGGTCTGAACTTGTGGAGAACTATGTGTTTAAGATTTAATTTTTTTCACCTAATTTCTAGATCGATGATTTTGGTCGCACTATATAGGTCTCATTAGACACCTAATAGGCTATTCAAATCAGATTTTAGTAGAGCTGTACCTCGTTTAGTTTGGACGCTATGAGTCAGCGACCGAAATATGTCTGAACTTGTGGAGAACTATGTGTTTAAGATTTAATTTTTTTCACCTAACTTCTAGATCGATGAATTTGGTTGCACTATATATGTCTCATTAGACATCTAATAGGCTATTCAAATCAGATTTTAGTAGAGCTGTACCTCGTTTAGTGTGGACGCTATGAGTCAGCGGCCGAAATATGTCTGAACTTGTGGAGAACTATGTGTTTAAGATTTAATTTTTTTCACCTAACTTCTAGATCGATGAATTTGGTCGCACTATATACGTCTCATTAGACATCTAATAGGGTATTCAAATTAGATTTTAGTAGAGCTGTACCTCGTTTAGTTTGGACGCTATGAGTCAGCGGCCGAAATATGTCTGAACTTGTGGAGAACTATGTGTTTAAGATTTAATTTTTTTCTCCTAATTTCTAGATCGATGATTTTGGTCCCACTATATATGTCTCATTAGACATCTAATAGGCTATTCAATTTAGATTTTAGTAGAGCTGTACCTCGTTTAGTTTGGACGCTATGAGTCAGCGGCCGAAATATGTCTGAACTTGTGGAGAACTATGTGTTTAAGATTTAATTTTTTTCACCTAATTTCTAGACCGATGATTTTGGTCGCACTATATATGTCTCATTAGACATCTAATAGGCTATTCAAATCAGATTTTAGTAGAGCTGTACCTCGTTTAGTTTGGACGCTATGAGTCAGCGGCCGAAATATGTCTGAACTTGTGGAGAACTATGTGTTTAAGATTTAATTTTTTTCACCTAACTTCTAGATCGAGGAATTTGGTCGCACTATATATGTCTCATTAGACATCTAATAGGCTATTCAAATCAGATTTTAGTAGAGCTGTACCTCGTTTAGTTTGGACGCTATGAGACAGCGGCCGAAATATGTCTGAACTTGTGGAGAACTATGTGTTTAAGATTTAATTTTTTTCTCCTAATTTCTAGATCGATGATTTTGGTCCCACTATATATGTCTCATTATACATCTAATAGGCTATTCAAATCAGATTTTAGTAGAGCTGTACCTCGTTTAGTTTGGACGCTATGAGTCAGCGGCCGAAATATGTCTGAACTTGTGGAGAACTATGTGTTTAAGATTTAATTTTTTTCACCTAATTTCTAGATCGATGATTTTGGTCGCACTATATATGTCTCATTAAACATCTAATAGGCTATTCAAATCAGATTTTAGTAGAGCTGTACCTCGTTTAGTTTGGACGCTATGAGTCAGCGGCCGAAATATGTCTGAACTTGTGGAGAACTATGTGTTTAAGATTTAATTTTTTTCACCTAACTTCAAGATCGATGAATTTGGTCGCACTATATACGTCTCATTACACATCTACTATGCTATTCAAATTAGATTTTAGTAGAGCTGTACCTCGTTTAGTTTGGACGCTATGAGTCAGCGGCCGAAATAGGTCTGAACTTGTGGAGAACTATGTGTTTAAGATTTAATTTTTTTCACCTAACTTCTAGATCGATGAATTTGGTCGCACTATATACGTCTCATTAGGAATCTTATAGGCTATTCAAATCAGATTTTAGTAGAGCTGTACCTCGTTTAGTTTGGACGCTATGAGTCAGCGGCCGAAATATGTCTGAACTTGTGGCGATCTTGTTAAGATTTAATTTTTTTCACCTAACTTCCAGACCGATGAATTTGGTCGCACTATATATGTCTCATTACACATCTAATATGCTATTCAAATTAGATTTTAGTAGAGCTGTACCTCGTTTAGTTTGGACGCTATGAGTCAGCGGCCTAAATAGGTCTGAACTTGTGGAGAACTATGTTTAAGATTTAATTTTTTTCACCTTACTTCTAGATCGATGAATTTGGTCGCACTATATAAGTCTCATTAGACATCTAAAAGGCTATTCAAATCAGATTTTAGTAGAGCTGTACCTCGTTTAGTTTGGACGCTATGAGTCAGCGGCCGAAATAGGTCTGAACTTGTGGAGAACTATGTGTTTAAGATTTAATTTTTTTCACCTAATTTCTAGATCGATGATTTTGGTCGCACTATATAGGTCTCATTAGACACCTAATAGGCTATTCAAATCAGATTTTAGTAGAGCTGTACCTCGTTTAGTTTGGACGCTATGAGTCAGCGACCGAAATATGTCTGAACTTGTGGAGAACTATGTGTTTAAGATTTAATTTTTTTCACCTAACTTCTAGATCGATGAATTTGGTTGCACTATATACGTCTCATTAGACATCTAATAGGCTATTCAAATCAGATTTTAGTAGAGCTGTACCTCGTTTAGTTTGGACGCTATGAGTCAGCGGCCGAAATATGTCTGAACTTGTGGAGAACTATGTGTTTAAGATTTAATTTTTTTCACCTAACTTCTAGATCGATGAATTTGGTCGCACTATATACGTCTCATTAGACATCTAATAGGCTATTCAAATCAGATTTTAGTAGAGCTGTACCTCGTTTAGTTCGGACGCTATGAGTCAGCGGCCGAAATATGTCTGAACTTGTGGAGAACTATGTGTTTGAGATTTAATTTTTTTCACCTAACTTCTAGATCGATGAATTTGGTCGCACTATATATGTCTCATTAGACATCTAATAGGCTATTTAAATCAGATTTTAGTAGAGCTGTACCTCGTTTAGTTTGGACGCTATGAGTCGGCGACCGAAATATGTCTGAACTTGTGGAGAACTATGTGTTTAAGATTTAATTTTTTTCACCTAACTTCTAGATCGATGAATTTGGTAGGACTATTTACGTCTCATTAGATATCTAATAGGGTATTCAAATTAGATTTTAGTAGAGCTGTACCTCGTTTAGTTTGGACGCTATGAGTCAGCGGCCGAAATATGTCTGAACTTGTGGAGAACTATGTGTTTAAGATTTAATTTTTTTCACCTAACTTCTAGATAGATGAATTTGGTCGCACTATATACGTCTCATTAGACATCTTATAGGCTATTCAAATCAGATTTTAGTAGAGCTGTACCTCATTTAGTTTGGACGCTATGAGTCAGCGGCCGAAATATGTCTGAATTTGTGGAGAACTATGTGTTTAAGATTTAATTTTTTTCACCTAATTTCTAGATCGATGATTTTGGTTGCACTATATATGTCTCATTAGACATCTAATAGGCTATTCAAATCAGATTTTAGTAGAGCTGTACCTCGTTTAGTTTGGACGCTATGAGTCAGCGGCCGAAATATGTCTGAACTTGTGGAGAACTATGTGTTTAAGATTTAATTTTTTTCACCTAACTTCTAGATCGATGAATTTGGTCGCACTATATACGTCTCATTAGACATCTAATAGGGTATTCAAATTAGATTTTAGTAGAGCTGTACCTCGTTTAGTTTGGACGCTATGAGTCAGCGGCCGAAATATGTCTGAACTTGTGGAGAACTATGTGTTTAAGATTTAATTTTTTTCTCCTAATTTCTAGATCGATGATTTTGGTCCCACTATATATGTCTCATTAGACATCTAATAGGCTATTCAATTTAGATTTTAGTAGAGCTGTACCTCGTTTAGTTTGGACGCTATGAGTCAGCGGCCGAAATATGTCTGAACTTGTGGAGAACTATGTGTTTAAGATTTAATTTTTTTCACCTAATTTCTAGATCGATGATTTTGGTCGCACTATATATGTCTCATTAGACATCTAATAGGCTATTCAAATCAGATTTTAGTAGAGCTGTACCTCGTTTAGTTTGGACGCTACGAGTCAGCGGCCGAAATATGTCTGAACTTGTGGAGAACTATGTGTTTAAGATTTAATTTTTTTCACCTAACTTCTAGATCGAGGAATTTGGTCGCACTATATATGTCTCATTAGACATCTAATAGGCTATTCAAATCAGATTTTAGTAGAGCTGTACCTCGTTTAGTTTGGACGCTATGAGACAGCGGCCGAAATATGTCTGAACTTGTGGAGAACTATGTGTTTAAGATTTAATTTTTTTCTCCTAATTTCTAGATCGATGATTTTGGTCCCACTATATATGTCTCATTAGACATCTAATAGGCTATTCAAATCAGATTTTAGTAGAGCTGTACCTCGTTTAGTTTGGACGCTATGAGTCAGCGGCCGAAATATGTCTGAACTTGTGGAGAACTATGTGTTTAAGATTTAATTTTTTTCACCTAATTTCTAGATCGATGATTTTGGTCGCACTATATATGTCTCATTAGACATCTAATAGGCTATTCAAATCAGATTTTAGTAGAGCTGTACCTCGTTTAGTTTGGACGCTATGAGTCAGCGGCCGAAATATGTCTGAACTTGTGGAGAACTATGTGTTTAAGATTTAATTTTTTTCACCTAACTTCTAGATCGATGAATTTGGTCGCACTATATACGTCTCATTAGACATCTAATAGGGTATTCAAATTAGATTTTAGTAGACCTGTACCTCGTTTAGTTTGGACGCTATGAGTCAGCGGCCGAAATATGTCTGAACTTGTGGAGAACTATGATTAACATTTAATTTTTTTCACCTAACTTCTAGATCGATGAATTTGGTCGCACTATATACGTCTCATTAGGAATCTTATAGGCTATTCAAATCAGATTTTAGTAGAGCTGTACCTCGTTTAGTTTGGACGCTATGAGTCAGCGGCCGAAATAGGTCTGAACTTGTGGAGAACTATGTGTTTAAGATTTAATTTTTTTCACCTTACTTCTAGATCGATGAATTTGGTCGCACTATATAAGTCTCATTAGACATCTAAAAGGCTATTCAAATCAGATTTTAGTAGAGCTGTACCTCGTTTAGTTTGGACGCTATGAGTCAGCGGCCGAAATAGGTCTGAACTTGTGGAGAACTATGTGTTTAAGATTTAATTTTTTTCACCTAATTTCTAGATCGATGATTTTGGTCGCACTATATAGGTCTCATTAGACACCTAATAGGCTATTCAAATCAGATTTTAGTAGAGCTGTACCTCGTTTAGTTTGGACGCTATGAGTCAGCGACCGAAATATGTCTGAACTTGTGGAGAACTATGTGTTTAAGATTTAATTTTTTTCACCTAACTTCTAGATCGATGAATTTGGTTGCACTATATATGTCTCATTAGACATCTAATAGGCTATTCAAATCAGATTTTAGTAGAGCTGTACCTCGTTTAGTGTGGACGCTATGAGTCAGCGGCCGAAATATGTCTGAACTTGTGGAGAACTATGTGTTTAAGATTTAATTTTTTTCACCTAACTTCTAGATCGATGAATTTGGTCGCACTATATACGTCTCATTAGACATCTAATAGGGTATTCAAATTAGATTTTAGTAGAGCTGTACCTCGTTTAGTTTGGACGCTATGAGTCAGCGGCCGAAATATGTCTGAACTTGTGGAGAACTATGTGTTTAAGATTTAATTTTTTTCTCCTAATTTCTAGATCGATGATTTTGGTCCCACTATATATGTCTCATTAGACATCTAATAGGCTATTCAATTTAGATTTTAGTAGAGCTGTACCTCGTTTAGTTTGGACGCTATGAGTCAGCGGCCGAAATATGTCTGAACTTGTGGAGAACTATGTGTTTAAGATTTAATTTTTTTCACCTAATTTCTAGACCGATGATTTTGGTCGCACTATATATGTCTCATTAGACATCTAATAGGCTATTCAAATCAGATTTTAGTAGAGCTGTACCTCGTTTAGTTTGGACGCTATGAGTCAGCGGCCGAAATATGTCTGAACTTGTGGAGAACTATGTGTTTAAGATTTAATTTTTTTCACCTAACTTCTAGATCGAGGAATTTGGTCGCACTATATATGTCTCATTAGACATCTAATAGGCTATTCAAATCAGATTTTAGTAGAGCTGTACCTCGTTTAGTTTGGACGCTATGAGACAGCGGCCGAAATATGTCTGAACTTGTGGAGAACTATGTGTTTAAGATTTAATTTTTTTCTCCTAATTTCTAGATCGATGATTTTGGTCCCACTATATATGTCTCATTATACATCTAATAGGCTATTCAAATCAGATTTTAGTAGAGCTGTACCTCGTTTAGTTTGGACGCTATGAGTCAGCGGCCGAAATATGTCTGAACTTGTGGAGAACTATGTGTTTAAGATTTAATTTTTTTCACCTAATTTCTAGATCGATGATTTTGGTCGCACTATATATGTCTCATTAAACATCTAATAGGCTATTCAAATCAGATTTTAGTAGAGCTGTACCTCGTTTAGTTTGGACGCTATGAGTCAGCGGCCGAAATATGTCTGAACTTGTGGAGAACTATGTGTTTAAGATTTAATTTTTTTCACCTAACTTCAAGATCGATGAATTTGGTCGCACTATATACGTCTCATTACACATCTACTATGCTATTCAAATTAGATTTTAGTAGAGCTGTACCTCGTTTAGTTTGGACGCTATGAGTCAGCGGCCGAAATAGGTCTGAACTTGTGGAGAACTATGTGTTTAAGATTTAATTTTTTTCACCTAACTTCTAGATCGATGAATTTGGTCGCACTATATACGTCTCATTAGGAATCTTATAGGCTATTCAAATCAGATTTTAGTAGAGCTGTACCTCGTTTAGTTTGGACGCTATGAGTCAGCGGCCGAAATATGTCTGAACTTGTGGCGATCTTGTTAAGATTTAATTTTTTTCACCTAACTTCCAGACCGATGAATTTGGTCGCACTATATATGTCTCATTACACATCTAATATGCTATTCAAATTAGATTTTAGTAGAGCTGTACCTCGTTTAGTTTGGACGCTATGAGTCAGCGGCCTAAATAGGTCTGAACTTGTGGAGAACTATGTTTAAGATTTAATTTTTTTCACCTTACTTCTAGATCGATGAATTTGGTCGCACTATATAAGTCTCATTAGACATCTAAAAGGCTATTCAAATCAGATTTTAGTAGAGCTGTACCTCGTTTAGTTTGGACGCTATGAGTCAGCGGCCGAAATAGGTCTGAACTTGTGGAGAACTATGTGTTTAAGATTTAATTTTTTTCACCTAATTTCTAGATCGATGATTTTGGTCGCACTATATAGGTCTCATTAGACACCTAATAGGCTATTCAAATCAGATTTTAGTAGAGCTGTACCTCGTTTAGTTTGGACGCTATGAGTCAGCGACCGAAATATGTCTGAACTTGTGGAGAACTATGTGTTTAAGATTTAATTTTTTTCACCTAACTTCTAGATCGATGAATTTGGTTGCACTATATACGTCTCATTAGACATCTAATAGGCTATTCAAATCAGATTTTAGTAGAGCTGTACCTCGTTTAGTTTGGACGCTATGAGTCAGCGGCCGAAATATGTCTGAACTTGTGGAGAACTATGTGTTTAAGATTTAATTTTTTTCACCTAACTTCTAGATCGATGAATTTGGTCGCACTATATACGTCTCATTAGACATCTAATAGGCTATTCAAATCAGATTTTAGTAGAGCTGTACCTCGTTTAGTTTGGACGCTATGAGTCAGCGGCCGAAATATGTCTGATCTTGTGGAGAACTATGTGTTTGAGATTTAATTTTTTTCACCTAACTTCTAGATCGATGAATTTGGTCGCACTATATACGTCTCATTAGACATCTAATAGGGTATTCAAATTAGATTTTAGTAGAGCTGTACCTCGTTTAGTTTGGACGCTATGAGTCAGCGGCCGAAATATGTCTGATCTTGTGGAGAACTATGTGTTTAAGATTTAATTTTTTTCACCTAACTTCTAGATCGATGAATTTGGTCGCACTATATACGTCTCATTAGACATCTAATAGGGTATTCAAATTAGATTTTAGTAGAGCTGTACCTCGTTTAGTTTGGACGCTATGAGTCAGCGGCCGAAATAGGTCTGAACTTGTGGAGAACTATGTTTAAGATTTAATTTTTTTCACCTTACTTCTAGATCGATGAATTTGGTCGCACTATATAAGTCTCATTAGACATCTAAAAGGCTATTCAAATCAGATTTTAGTAGAGCTGTACCTCGTTTAGTTTGGACGCTATGAGTCAGCGGCCGAAATAGGTCTGAACTTGTGGAGAACTATGTGTTTAAGATTTAATTTTTTTCACCTAATTTCTAGATCGATGATTTTGGTCGCACTATATGTCTCATTAAACATCTAATAGGCTATTCAAATCAGATTTTAGTAGAGCTGTACCTCGTTTAGTTTGGACGCTATGAGTCAGCGGCCGAAATATGTCTGAACTTGTGGAGAACTATGTGTTTAAGATTTAATTTTTTTCACCTAACTTCTAGATCGATGAATTTGGTCGCACTATATACGTCTCATTACACATCTAATATGCTATTCAAATTAGATTTTAGTAGAGCTGTACCTCGTTTAGTTTGGACGCTATGAGTCAGCGGCCGAAATAGGTCTGAACTTGTGGAGAACTATGTGTTTAAGATTTAATTTTTTTCACCTAACTTCTAGATCGATGAATTTGGTCGCACTATATACGTCTCATTAGGAATCTTATAGGCTATTCAAATCAGATTTTAGTAGAGCTGTACCTCGTTTAGTTTGGACGCTATGAGTCAGCGGCCGAAATATGTCTGAACTTGTGGCGATCTTGTTAAGATTTAATTTTTTTCACCTAACTTCCAGACCGATGAATTTGGTCGCACTATATATGTCTCATTACACATCTAATATGCTATTCAAATTAGATTTTAGTAGAGCTGTACCTCGTTTAGTTTGGACGCTATGAGTCAGCGGCCTAAATAGGTCTGAACTTGTGGAGAACTATGTTTAAGATTTAATTTTTTTCACCTTACTTCTAGATCGATGAATTTGGTCGCACTATATAAGTCTCATTAGACATCTAAAAGGCTATTCAAATCAGATTTTAGTAGAGCTGTACCTCGTTTAGTTTGGACGCTATGAGTCAGCGGCCGAAATAGGTCTGAACTTGTGGAGAACTATGTGTTTAAGATTTAATTTTTTTCACCTAATTTCTAGATCGATGATTTTGGTCGCACTATATAGGTCTCATTAGACACCTAATAGGCTATTCAAATCAGATTTTAGTAGAGCTGTACCTCGTTTAGTTTGGACGCTATGAGTCAGCGACCGAAATATGTCTGAACTTGTGGAGAACTATGTGTTTAAGATTTAATTTTTTTCACCTAACTTCTAGATCGATGAATTTGGTTGCACTATATACGTCTCATTAGACATCTAATAGGCTATTCAAATCAGATTTTAGTAGAGCTGTACCTCGTTTAGTTTGGACGCTATGAGTCAGCGGCCGAAATATGTCTGAACTTGTGGAGAACTATGTGTTTAAGATTTAATTTTTTTCACCTAACTTCTAGATCGATGAATTTGGTCGCACTATATACGTCTCATTAGACATCTTATAGGCTATTCAAATCAGATTTTAGTAGAGCTGTACCTCGTTTAGTTTGGACGCTATGAGTCAGCGGCCGAAATAGGTCTGAACTTGTGGAGAACTATGTTTAAGATTTAATTTTTTTCACCTAACTTCTAGATCGATGAATTTGGTTGCACTATATACGTCTCATTAGACATCTAATAGGCTATTCAAATCAGATTTTAGTAGAGCTGTACCTCGTTTAGTTTGGACGCTATGAGTCAGCGGCCGAAATATGTCTGAACTTGTGGAGAACTATGTGTTTAAGATTTAATTTTTTTCACCTAACTTCTAGATCGATGAATTTGGTCGCACTATATACGTCTCATTAGACATCTAATAGGCTATTCAAATCAGATTTTAGTAGAGCTGTACCTCGTTTAGTTTGGACGCTATGAGTCAGCGGCCGAAATATGTCTGATCTTGTGGAGAACTATGTGTTTGAGATTTAATTTTTTTCACCTAACTTCTAGATCGATGAATTTGGTCGCACTATATACGTCTCATTAGACATCTAATAGGGTATTCAAATTAGATTTTAGTAGAGCTGTACCTCGTTTAGTTTGGACGCTATGAGTCAGCGGCCGAAATATGTCTGATCTTGTGGAGAACTATGTGTTTAAGATTTAATTTTTTTCACCTAACTTCTAGATCGATGAATTTGGTCGCACTATATACGTCTCATTAGACATCTAATAGGGTATTCAAATTAGATTTTAGTAGAGCTGTACCTCGTTTAGTTTGGACGCTATGAGTCAGCGGCCGAAATAGGTCTGAACTTGTGGAGAACTATGTTTAAGATTTAATTTTTTTCACCTTACTTCTAGATCGATGAATTTGGTCGCACTATATAAGTCTCATTAGACATCTAAAAGGCTATTCAAATCAGATTTTAGTAGAGCTGTACCTCGTTTAGTTTGGACGCTATGAGTCAGCGGCCGAAATAGGTCTGAACTTGTGGAGAACTATGTTTAAGATTTAATTTTTTTCACCTTACTTCTAGATCGATGAATTTGGTCGCACTATATAAGTCTCATTAGACATCTAAAAGGCTATTCAAATCAGATTTTAGTAGAGCTGTACCTCGTTTAGTTTGGACGCTATGAGTCAGCGGCCGAAATAGGTCTGAACTTGTGGAGAACTATGTGTTTAAGATTTAATTTTTTTCACCTAATTTCTAGATCGATGATTTTGGTCGCACTATATATGTCTCATTAAACATCTAATAGGCTATTCAAATCAGATTTTAGTAGAGCTGTACCTCGTTTAGTTTGGACGCTATGAGTCAGCGGCCGAAATATGTCTGAACTTGTGGAGAACTATGTGTTTAAGATTTAATTTTTTTCACCTAACTTCTAGATCGATGAATTTGGTCGCACTATATACGTCTCATTACACATCTAATATGCTATTCAAATTAGATTTTAGTAGAGCTGTACCTCGTTTAGTTTGGACGCTATGAGTCAGCGGCCGAAATAGGTCTGAACTTGTGGAGAACTATGTGTTTAAGATTTAATTTTTTTCACCTAACTTCTAGATCGATGAATTTGGTCGCACTATATACGTCTCATTAGGAATCTTATAGGCTATTCAAATCAGATTTTAGTAGAGCTGTACCTCGTTTAGTTTGGACGCTATGAGTCAGCGGCCGAAATATGTCTGAACTTGTGGCGATCTTGTTAAGATTTAATTTTTTTCACCTAACTTCCAGACCGATGAATTTGGTCGCACTATATATGTCTCATTACACATCTAATATGCTATTCAAATTAGATTTTAGTAGAGCTGTACCTCGTTTAGTTTGGACGCTATGAGTCAGCGGCCTAAATAGGTCTGAACTTGTGGAGAACTATGTTTAAGATTTAATTTTTTTCACCTTACTTCTAGATCGATGAATTTGGTCGCACTATATAAGTCTCATTAGACATCTAAAAGGCTATTCAAATCAGATTTTAGTAGAGCTGTACCTCGTTTAGTTTGGACGCTATGAGTCAGCGGCCGAAATAGGTCTGAACTTGTGGAGAACTATGTGTTTAAGATTTAATTTTTTTCACCTAATTTCTAGATCGATGATTTTGGTCGCACTATATAGGTCTCATTAGACACCTAATAGGCTATTCAAATCAGATTTTAGTAGAGCTGTACCTCGTTTAGTTTGGACGCTATGAGTCAGCGGCCGAAATATGTCTGATCTTGTGGAGAACTATGTGTTTAAGATTTAATTTTTTTCACCTAACTTCTAGATCGATGAATTTGGTCGCACTATATACGTCTCATTAGACATCTAATAGGGTATTCAAATTAGATTTTAGTAGAGCTGTACCTCGTTTAGTTTGGACGCTATGAGTCAGCGGCCGAAATAGGTCTGAACTTGTGGAGAACTATGTTTAAGATTTAATTTTTTTCACCTTACTTCTAGATCGATGAATTTGGTCGCACTATATAAGTCTCATTAGACATCTAAAAGGCTATTCAAATCAGATTTTAGTAGAGCTGTACCTCGTTTAGTTTGGACGCTATGAGTCAGCGGCCGAAATAGGTCTGAACTTGTGGAGAACTATGTGTTTAAGATTTAATTTTTTTCACCTAATTTCTAGATCGATGATTTTGGTCGCACTATATATGTCTCATTAAACATCTAATAGGCTATTCAAATCAGATTTTAGTAGAGCTGTACCTCGTTTAGTTTGGACGCTATGAGTCAGCGGCCGAAATATGTCTGAACTTGTGGAGAACTATGTGTTTAAGATTTAATTTTTTTCACCTAACTTCTAGATCGATGAATTTGGTCGCACTATATACGTCTCATTACACATCTAATATGCTATTCAAATTAGATTTTAGTAGAGCTGTACCTCGTTTAGTTTGGACGCTATGAGTCAGCGGCCGAAATAGGTCTGAACTTGTGGAGAACTATGTGTTTAAGATTTAATTTTTTTCACCTAACTTCTAGATCGATGAATTTGGTCGCACTATATACGTCTCATTAGGAATCTTATAGGCTATTCAAATCAGATTTTAGTAGAGCTGTACCTCGTTTAGTTTGGACGCTATGAGTCAGCGGCCGAAATATGTCTGAACTTGTGGCGATCTTGTTAAGATTTAATTTTTTTCACCTAACTTCCAGACCGATGAATTTGGTCGCACTATATATGTCTCATTACACATCTAATATGCTATTCAAATTAGATTTTAGTAGAGCTGTACCTCGTTTAGTTTGGACGCTATGAGTCAGCGGCCTAAATAGGTCTGAACTTGTGGAGAACTATGTTTAAGATTTAATTTTTTTCACCTTACTTCTAGATCGATGAATTTGGTCGCACTATATAAGTCTCATTAGACATCTAAAAGGCTATTCAAATCAGATTTTAGTAGAGCTGTACCTCGTTTAGTTTGGACGCTATGAGTCAGCGGCCGAAATAGGTCTGAACTTGTGGAGAACTATGTGTTTAAGATTTAATTTTTTTCACCTAATTTCTAGATCGATGATTTTGGTCGCACTATATAGGTCTCATTAGACACCTAATAGGCTATTCAAATCAGATTTTAGTAGAGCTGTACCTCGTTTAGTTTGGACGCTATGAGTCAGCGACCGAAATATGTCTGAACTTGTGGAGAACTATGTGTTTAAGATTTAATTTTTTTCACCTAACTTCTAGATCGATGAATTTGGTTGCACTATATACGTCTCATTAGACATCTAATAGGCTATTCAAATCAGATTTTAGTAGAGCTGTACCTCGTTTAGTTTGGACGCTATGAGTCAGCGGCCGAAATATGTCTGAACTTGTGGAGAACTATGTGTTTAAGATTTAATTTTTTTCACCTAACTTCTAGATCGATGAATTTGGTCGCACTATATACGTCTCATTAGACATCTTATAGGCTATTCAAATCAGATTTTAGTAGAGCTGTACCTCGTTTAGTTTGGACGCTATGAGTCAGCGGCCGAAATAGGTCTGAACTTGTGGAGAACTATGTTTAAGATTTAATTTTTTTCACCTAACTTCTAGATCGATGAATTTGGTTGCACTATATACGTCTCATTAGACATCTAATAGGCTATTCAAATCAGATTTTAGTAGAGCTGTACCTCGTTTAGTTTGGACGCTATGAGTCAGCGGCCGAAATATGTCTGAACTTGTGGAGAACTATGTGTTTAAGATTTAATTTTTTTCACCTAACTTCTAGATCGATGAATTTGGTCGCACTATATACGTCTCATTAGACATCTAATAGGCTATTCAAATCAGATTTTAGTAGAGCTGTACCTCGTTTAGTTTGGACGCTATGAGTCAGCGGCCGAAATATGTCTGATCTTGTGGAGAACTATGTGTTTGAGATTTAATTTTTTTCACCTAACTTCTAGATCGATGAATTTGGTCGCACTATATACGTCTCATTAGACATCTAATAGGGTATTCAAATTAGATTTTAGTAGAGCTGTACCTCGTTTAGTTTGGACGCTATGAGTCAGCGGCCGAAATATGTCTGATCTTGTGGAGAACTATGTGTTTAAGATTTAATTTTTTTCACCTAACTTCTAGATCGATGAATTTGGTCGCACTATATACGTCTCATTAGACATCTAATAGGGTATTCAAATTAGATTTTAGTAGAGCTGTACCTCGTTTAGTTTGGACGCTATGAGTCAGCGGCCGAAATAGGTCTGAACTTGTGGAGAACTATGTTTAAGATTTAATTTTTTTCACCTTACTTCTAGATCGATGAATTTGGTCGCACTATATAAGTCTCATTAGACATCTAAAAGGCTATTCAAATCAGATTTTAGTAGAGCTGTACCTCGTTTAGTTTGGACGCTATGAGTCAGCGGCCGAAATAGGTCTGAACTTGTGGAGAACTATGTGTTTAAGATTTAATTTTTTTCACCTAATTTCTAGATCGATGATTTTGGTCGCACTATATATGTCTCATTAAACATCTAATAGGCTATTCAAATCAGATTTTAGTAGAGCTGTACCTCGTTTAGTTTGGACGCTATGAGTCAGC
Organism: Cydia strobilella; assembly: GCF_947568885.1. Taxonomy (NCBI): domain Eukaryota; kingdom Metazoa; phylum Arthropoda; class Insecta; order Lepidoptera; family Tortricidae; genus Cydia; species Cydia strobilella. Next base: position 11,850,584 of record NC_086049.1, on the reverse strand, counting down.
GGCCGAAATATGTCTGAACTTGTGGAGAACTATGTGTTTAAGATTTAATTTTTTTCACCTAACTTCTAGATCGATGAATTTGGTCGCACTATATACGTCTCATTACACATCTAATATGCTATTCAAATTAGATTTTAGTAGAGCTGTACCTCGTTTAGTTTGGACGCTATGAGTCAGCGGCCGAAATAGGTCTGAACTTGTGGAGAACTATGTGTTTAAGATTTAATTTTTTTCACCTAACTTCTAGATCGATGAATTTGGTCGCACTATATACGTCTCATTAGGAATCTTATAGGCTATTCAAATCAGATTTTAGTAGAGCTGTACCTCGTTTAGTTTGGACGCTATGAGTCAGCGGCCGAAATATGTCTGAACTTGTGGCGATCTTGTTAAGATTTAATTTTTTTCACCTAACTTCCAGACCGATGAATTTGGTCGCACTATATATGTCTCATTACACATCTAATATGCTATTCAAATTAGATTTTAGTAGAGCTGTACCTCGTTTAGTTTGGACGCTATGAGTCAGCGGCCTAAATAGGTCTGAACTTGTGGAGAACTATGTTTAAGATTTAATTTTTTTCACCTTACTTCTAGATCGATGAATTTGGTCGCACTATATAAGTCTCATTAGACATCTAAAAGGCTATTCAAATCAGATTTTAGTAGAGCTGTACCTCGTTTAGTTTGGACGCTATGAGTCAGCGGCCGAAATAGGTCTGAACTTGTGGAGAACTATGTGTTTAAGATTTAATTTTTTTCACCTAATTTCTAGATCGATGATTTTGGTCGCACTATATAGGTCTCATTAGACACCTAATAGGCTATTCAAATCTGATTTTAGTAGAGCTGTACCTCGTTTAGTTTGGACGCTATGAGTCAGCGACCGAAATATGTCTGAACTTGTGGAGAACTATGTGTTTAAGATTTAATTTTTTTCACCTAACTTCTAGATCGATGAATTTGGTTGTACTATATACGTCTCATTAGACATCTAATAGGCTATTCAAATCAGATTTTAGTAGAGCTGTACCTCGTTTAGTTTGGACGCTATGAGTCAGCGGCCGAAATATGTCTGAACTTGTGGAGAACTATGTGTTTAAGATTTAATTTTTTTCACCTAACTTCTAGATCGATGAATTTGGTCGCACTATATACGTCTCATTAGACATCTTATAGGCTATTCAAATCAGATTTTAGTAGAGCTGTACCTCGTTTAGTTTGGACGCTATGAGTCAGCGGCCGAAATAGGTCTGAACTTGTGGAGAACTATGTTTAAGATTTAATTTTTTTCACCTAACTTCTAGATCGATGAATTTGGTTGCACTATATACGTCTCATTAGACATCTAATAGGCTATTCAAATTAGATTTTAGTAGAGCTGTACCTCGTTTAGTTTGGACGCTATGAGTCAGCGGCCGAAATATGTCTGATCTTGTGGAGAACTATGTGTTTAAGATTTAATTTTTTTCACCTAACTTCTAGATCGATGAATTTGGTCGCACTATATACGTCTCATTAGACATCTAATAGGGTATTCAAATTAGATTTTAGTAGAGCTGTACCTCGTTTAGTTTGGACGCTATGAGTCAGCGGCCGAAATAGGTCTGAACTTGTGGAGAACTATGTTTAAGATTTAATTTTTTTCACCTTACTTCTAGATCGATGAATTTGGTCGCACTATATAAGTCTCATTAGACATCTAAAAGGCTATTCAAATCAGATTTTAGTAGAGCTGTACCTCGTTTAGTTTGGACGCTATGAGTCAGCGGCCGAAATAGGTCTGAACTTGTGGAGAACTATGTGTTTAAGATTTAATTTTTTTCACCTAATTTCTAGATCGATGATTTTGGTCGCACTATATAGGTCTCATTAGACATCTAATAGGGTATTCAAATTAGATTTTAGTAGAGCTGTACCTCGTTTAGTTTGGACGCTATGAGTCAGCGGCCGAAATATGTCTGATCTTGTGGAGAACTATGTGTTTAAGATTTAATTTTTTTCACCTAACTTCTAGATCGATGAATTTGGTCGCACTATATACGTCTCATTAGACATCTAATAGGGTATTCAAATTAGATTTTAGTAGAGCTGTACCTCGTTTAGTTTGGACGCTATGAGTCAGCGGCCGAAATAGGTCTGAACTTGTGGAGAACTATGTTTAAGATTTAATTTTTTTCACCTTACTTCTAGATCGATGAATTTGGTCGCACTATATAAGTCTCATTAGACATCTAAAAGGCTATTCAAATCAGATTTTAGTAGAGCTGTACCTCGTTTAGTTTGGACGCTATGAGTCAGCGGCCGAAATAGGTCTGAACTTGTGGAGAACTATGTGTTTAAGATTTAATTTTTTTCACCTAATTTCTAGATCGATGATTTTGGTCGCACTATATAGGTCTCATTAGACATCTAATAGGGTATTCAAATTAGATTTTAGTAGAGCTGTACCTCGTTTAGTTTGGACGCTATGAGTCAGCGGCCGAAATATGTCTGAACTTGTGGAGAACTATGTGTTTAAGATTTAATTTTTTTCACCTAACTTCTAGATCGATGAATTTGGTCGCACTATATACGTCTCATTATACATCTAATAGGGTATTCAAATTAGATTTTAGTAGAGCTGTACCTCGTTTAGTTTGGACGCTATGAGTCAGCGGCCGAAATATGTCTGATCTTGTGGAGAACTATGTGTTTAAGATTTAATTTTTTTCACCTAATTTCTAGATCGATGATTTTGTTTGCACTATATATGTCTCATTAGACATCTAATAGGCTATTCAAATCAGATTTTAGTAGAGCTGTACCTCGTTTAGTTTGGACGCTATGAGTCAGCGGCCGAAATATGTCTGAACTTGTGGAGAACTATGTGTTTAAGATTTAATTTTTTTCACCTAACTTCTAGATCGATGAATTTGGTCGCACTATATACGTCTCATTATACATCTAATAGGGTATTCAAATTAGATTTTAGTAGAGCTGTACCTCGTTTAGTTTGGACGCTATGAGTCAGCGGCCGAAATATGTCTGAACTTGTGGAGAACTATGTGTTTAAGATTTAATTTTTTTCACCTAACTTCTAGATCGATGAATTTGGTCGCACTATATACGTCTCATTAGACATCTTATAGGCTATTCAAATCAGATTTTAGTAGAGCTTTACCTCGTTTAGTTTGGACGCTATGAGTCAGCGGCCGAAATAGGTCTGAACTTGTGGAGAACTATGTTTAAGATTTAATTTTTTTCACCTAACTTCTAGAACGATGAATTTGGTCGCACTATATACGTCTCATTAGACATCTTATAGGCTATTCAAATCAGATTTTAGTAGAGCTGTACCTCGTTTAGTTTGGACGCTATGAGTCAGCGGCCGAAATAGGTCTGAACTTGTGGAGAACTATGTTTAAGATTTAATTTTTTTCACCTTACTTCTAGATCGATGAATTTGGTCGCACTATATAAGTCTCATTAGACATCTAAAAGGCTATTCAAATCAGATTTTAGTAGAGCTGTACCTCGTTTAGTTTGGACGCTATGAGTCAGCGGCCGAAATAGGTCTGAACTTGTGGAGAACTATGTGTTTAAGATTTAATTTTTTTCACCTAATTTCTAGATCGATGATTTTGGTCGCACTATATAGGTCTCATTAGACATCTAATAGGGTATTCAAATTAGATTTTAGTAGAGCTGTACCTCGTTTAGTTTGGACGCTATGAGTCAGCGGCCGAAATATGTCTGAACTTGTGGAGAACTATGTGTTTAAGATTAAATTTTTTTCACCTAACTTCTAGATCGATGAATTTGGTCGCACTATATACGTCTCATTATACATCTAATAGGGTATTCAAATTAGATTTTAGTAGAGCTGTACCTCGTTTAGTTTGGACGCTATGAGTCAGCGGCCGAAATATGTCTGATCTTGTGGAGAACTATGTGTTTAAGATTTAATTTTTTTCACCTAATTTCTAGATCGATGATTTTGGTTGCACTATATATGTCTCATTAGACATCTAATAGGCTATTCAAATCAGATTTTAGTAGAGCTGTACCTCGTTTAGTTTGGACGCTATGAGTCAGCGGCCGAAATATGTCTGAACTTGTGGAGAACTATGTGTTTAAGATTTAATTTTTTTCACCTAACTTCTAGATCGATGAATTTGGTCGCACTATATACGTCTCATTATACATCTAATAGGGTATTCAAATTAGATTTTAGTAGAGCTGTACCTCGTTTAGTTTGGACGCTATGAGTCAGCGGCCGAAATATGTCTGAACTTGTGGAGAACTATGTGTTTAAGATTTAATTTTTTTCACCTAACTTCTAGATCGATGAATTTAGTCGCACTATATACGTCTCATTAGACATCTTATAGGCTATTCAAGTCAGATTTTAGTAGAGCTGTACCTCGTTTAGTTTGGACGCTATGAGTCAGCGGCCGAAATAGGTCTGAACTTGTGGAGAACTATGTTTAAGATTTAATTTTTTTCACCTAACTTCTAGACCGATGAATTTGGTCGCACTATATACGTCTCATTAGACATCTTATAGGCTATTCAAATCAGATTTTAGTAGAGCTGTACCTCGTTTAGTTTGGACGCTATGAGTCAGCGGCCGAAATAGGTCTGAACTTGTGGAGAACTATGTTTAAGATTTAATTTTTTTCACCTTACTTCTAGATCGATGAATTTGGTCGCACTATATAAGTCTCATTAGACATCTAAAAGGATATTCAAATCAGATTTTAGTAGAGCTGTACCTCGTTTAGTTTGGACGCTATGAGTCAGCGGCCGAAATAGGTCTGAACTTGTGGAGAACTATGTGTTTAAGATTTAATTTTTTTACCTAATTTCTAGATCGATGATTTTGGTCGCACTATATATGTCTCATTAGACATCTAATAGGCTATTCAAATCAGATTTTAGTAGAGCTGTACCTCGTTTAGTTTGGACGCTATGAGTCAGCGGCCGAAATATGTCTGAACTTGTGGCGATCTTGTTAAGATTTAATTTTTTTCACCTAACTTCCAGACCGATGAATTTGGTCGCACTATATATGTCGCATTAGACATCTAAAATGCTATTCAAATTAGATTTTAGTAGAGTTGTACCTCGTTTAGTTTGGACGCTATGAGTCAGCGGCCGAAATAGGTCTGAACTTGTGGAGAACTATGTTTAAGATTTAATTTTTTTCACCTTACTTCTAGATCGATGAATTTGGTCGCACTATATATGTCTCATTAGACATCTAATAGGCTATTCAAATCAGATTTTAGTAGAGCTGTACCTCGTTTAGTTTGGACGCTATGAGTCAGCGGCCGAAATATGTCTGATCTTGTGGAGAACTATGTGTTTAAGATTTAATTTTTTTCACCTAACTTCTAGATCGATGAATTTGGTCGCACTATATACGTCTCATTAGACATCTAATAGGGTATTCAAATTAGATTTTAGTAGAGCTGTACCTCGTTTAGTTTGGACGCTATGAGTCAGCGGCCGAAATAGGTCTGAACTTGTGGAGATCTATGTTTAAGATTTAATTTTTTTCACCTAACTTCTAGATCGATGAATTTGGTCGCACTATATACGTCTCATTAGACATCTAATAGGGTATTCAAATTAGATTTTAGTAGAGCTGTACCTCGTTTAGTTTGGACGCTATGAGTCAGCGGCCGAAATATGTCTGAACTTGTGGAGAACTATGTGTTTAAGATTTAATTTTTTTTACCTAATTTCTAGATCGATGATTTTGGTCGCACTATATAAGTCTCATTAGACATCTTATAGGCTATTCAAATCAGATTTTAGTAGAGCTGTACCTCGTTTAGTTTGGACGCTATGAGTCAGCGGCCGAAATATGTCTGATCTTGTGGAGAACTATGTGTTTAAGATTTAATTTTTTTCACCTAACTTCTAGATCGATGAATTTGGTCGCACTATATACGTCTCATTAGACATCTAATAGGGTATTCAAATTAGATTTTAGTAGAGCTGTACCTCGTTTAGTTTGGACGCTATGAGTCAGCGGCCGAAATATGTCTGAACTTGTGGAGAACTATGTGTTTAAGATTTAATTTTTTTCACCTAACTTCTAGATCGATGAATTTGGTCGCACTATATACGTCTCATTATACATCTAATAGGGTATTCAAATCAGATTTCAGTAGAGCTGTACCTCGTTTAGTTTGGACGCTATGAGTCAGCGGCCGAAATATGTCTGATCTTGTGGAGAACTATGTGTTTAAGATTTAATTTTTTTCACCTAACTTCTAGATCGATGAATTTGGTCGCACTATATACTTCTCATTATACATCTAATAGGGTATTCAAATCAGATTTTAGTAGAGCTGTACCTCGTTTAGTTTGGACGCTATGAGTCAGCGGCCGAAATATGTCTGAACTTGTGGAGAACTATGTGTTTAAGATTTAATTTTTTTCACCTAACTTCTAGATCGATGAATTTGGTCACACTATATACGTCTCATTAGATATCTAATAGGGTATTCAAATTAGATTTTAGTAGAGCTGTACCTCGTTTAGTTTGGACGCTATGAGTCAGCGGCCGAAATATGTCTGAACTTGTGGCGATCTTGTTAAGATTTAATTTTTTTCACCTAACTTCCAGACCGATGAATTTGGTCGCACTATATATGTCTCATTAGACATCTAAAATGCTATTCAAATTAGATTTTAGTAGTTGTACCTCGTTTAGTTTGGACGCTATGAGTCAGCGGCCGAAATAGGTCTGAACTTGTGGAGAACTATGTTTAAGATTTAATTTTTTTCACCTTACTTCTAGATCGATGAATTTGGTCGCACTATATATGTCTCATTAGACATCTAATAGGCTATTCAAATCAGATTTTAGTAGAGCTGTACCTCGTTTAGTTTGGACGCTATGAGTCAGCGGCCGAAATATGTCTGATCTTGTGGAGAACTATGTGTTTAAGATTTAATTTTTTTCACCTAACTTCTAGATCGATGAATTTGGTCGCACTATATACGTCTCATTAGGCATCTAATAGGGTATTCAAATTAGATTTTAGTAGAGCTGTACCTCGTTTAGTTTGGACGCTATGAGTCAGCGGCCGAAATAGGTCTGAACTTGTGGAGAACTATGTTTAAGATTTAATTTTTTTCACCTAACTTCTAGATCGATGAATTTGGTCGCACTATATACGTCTCATTAGACATCTAATAGGGTATTCAAATTAGATTTTAGTAGAGCTGTACCTCGTTTAGTTTGGACGCTATGAGTCAGCGGCCGAAATATGTCTGAACTTGTGGAGAACTATGTGTTTAAGATTTAATTTTTTTTACCTAATTTCTAGATCGATGATTTTGGTCGCACTATATAAGTCTCATTAGACATCTTATAGGCTATTCAAATCAGATTTTAGTAGAGCTGTACCTCGTTTAGTTTGGACGCTATGAGTCAGCGGCCGAAATATGTCTGATCTTGTGGAGAACTATGTGTTTAAGATTTAATTTTTTTCACCTAACTTCTAGATCGATGAATTTGGTCGCACTATATACGTCTCATTAGACATCTAATAGGCTATTCAAATCAGATTTTAGTAGAGCTGTACCTCGTTTAGTTTGGACGCTATGAGTCAGCGGCCGAAATATGTCTGATCTTGTGGAGAACTATGTGTTTGAGATTTAATTTTTTTCACCTAACTTCTAGATCGATGAATTTGGTCGCACTATATACGTCTCATTAGACATCTAATAGGGTATTCAAATTAGATTTTAGTAGAGCTGTACCTCGTTTAGTTTGGACGCTATGAGTCAGCGGCCGAAATATGTCTGATCTTGTGGAGAACTATGTGTTTAAGATTTAATTTTTTTCACCTAACTTCTAGATCGATGAATTTGGTCGCACTATATACGTCTCATTAGACATCTAATAGGGTATTCAAATTAGATTTTAGTAGAGCTGTACCTCGTTTAGTTTGGACGCTATGAGTCAGCGGCCGAAATAGGTCTGAACTTGTGGAGAACTATGTTTAAGATTTAATTTTTTTCACCTTACTTCTAGATCGATGAATTTGGTCGCACTATATAAGTCTCATTAGACATCTAAAAGGCTATTCAAATCAGATTTTAGTAGAGCTGTACCTCGTTTAGTTTGGACGCTATGAGTCAGCGGCCGAAATAGGTCTGAACTTGTGGAGAACTATGTTTAAGATTTAATTTTTTTCACCTTACTTCTAGATCGATGAATTTGGTCGCACTATATAAGTCTCATTAGACATCTAAAAGGCTATTCAAATCAGATTTTAGTAGAGCTGTACCTCGTTTAGTTTGGACGCTATGAGTCAGCGGCCGAAATAGGTCTGAACTTGTGGAGAACTATGTGTTTAAGATTTAATTTTTTTCACCTAATTTCTAGATCGATGATTTTGGTCGCACTATATATGTCTCATTAAACATCTAATAGGCTATTCAAATCAGATTTTAGTAGAGCTGTACCTCGTTTAGTTTGGACGCTATGAGTCAGCGGCCGAAATATGTCTGAACTTGTGGAGAACTATGTGTTTAAGATTTAATTTTTTTCACCTAACTTCTAGATCGATGAATTTGGTCGCACTATATACGTCTCATTACACATCTAATATGCTATTCAAATTAGATTTTAGTAGAGCTGTACCTCGTTTAGTTTGGACGCTATGAGTCAGCGGCCGAAATAGGTCTGAACTTGTGGAGAACTATGTGTTTAAGATTTAATTTTTTTCACCTAACTTCTAGATCGATGAATTTGGTCGCACTATATACGTCTCATTAGGAATCTTATAGGCTATTCAAATCAGATTTTAGTAGAGCTGTACCTCGTTTAGTTTGGACGCTATGAGTCAGCGGCCGAAATATGTCTGAACTTGTGGCGATCTTGTTAAGATTTAATTTTTTTCACCTAACTTCCAGACCGATGAATTTGGTCGCACTATATATGTCTCATTACACATCTAATATGCTATTCAAATTAGATTTTAGTAGAGCTGTACCTCGTTTAGTTTGGACGCTATGAGTCAGCGGCCTAAATAGGTCTGAACTTGTGGAGAACTATGTTTAAGATTTAATTTTTTTCACCTTACTTCTAGATCGATGAATTTGGTCGCACTATATAAGTCTCATTAGACATCTAAAAGGCTATTCAAATCAGATTTTAGTAGAGCTGTACCTCGTTTAGTTTGGACGCTATGAGTCAGCGGCCGAAATAGGTCTGAACTTGTGGAGAACTATGTGTTTAAGATTTAATTTTTTTCACCTAATTTCTAGATCGATGATTTTGGTCGCACTATATAGGTCTCATTAGACACCTAATAGGCTATTCAAATCAGATTTTAGTAGAGCTGTACCTCGTTTAGTTTGGACGCTATGAGTCAGCGACCGAAATATGTCTGAACTTGTGGAGAACTATGTGTTTAAGATTTAATTTTTTTCACCTAACTTCTAGATCGATGAATTTGGTTGCACTATATACGTCTCATTAGACATCTAATAGGCTATTCAAATCAGATTTTAGTAGAGCTGTACCTCGTTTAGTTTGGACGCTATGAGTCAGCGGCCGAAATATGTCTGAACTTGTGGAGAACTATGTGTTTAAGATTTAATTTTTTTCACCTAACTTCTAGATCGATGAATTTGGTCGCACTATATACGTCTCATTAGACATCTTATAGGCTATTCAAATCAGATTTTAGTAGAGCTGTACCTCGTTTAGTTTGGACGCTATGAGTCAGCGGCCGAAATAGGTCTGAACTTGTGGAGAACTATGTTTAAGATTTAATTTTTTTCACCTAACTTCTAGATCGATGAATTTGGTTGCACTATATACGTCTCATTAGACATCTAATAGGCTATTCAAATCAGATTTTAGTAGAGCTGTACCTCGTTTAGTTTGGACGCTATGAGTCAGCGGCCTAAATAGGTCTGAACTTGTGGAGAACTATGTTTAAGATTTAATTTTTTTCACCTTACTTCTAGATCGATGAATTTGGTCGCACTATATAAGTCTCATTAGACATCTAAAAGGCTATTCAAATCAGATTTTAGTAGAGCTGTACCTCGTTTAGTTTGGACGCTATGAGTCAGCGGCCGAAATAGGTCTGAACTTGTGGAGAACTATGTGTTTAAGATTTAATTTTTTTCACCTAATTTCTAGATCGATGATTTTGGTCGCACTATATAGGTCTCATTAGACACCTAATAGGCTATTCAAATCAGATTTTAGTAGAGCTGTACCTCGTTTAGTTTGGACGCTATGAGTCAGCGACCGAAATATGTCTGAACTTGTGGAGAACTATGTGTTTAAGATTTAATTTTTTTCACCTAACTTCTAGATCGATGAATTTGGTTGCACTATATACGTCTCATTAGACATCTAATAGGCTATTCAAATCAGATTTTAGTAGAGCTGTACCTCGTTTAGTTTGGACGCTATGAGTCAGCGGCCGAAATATGTCTGAACTTGTGGAGAACTATGTGTTTAAGATTTAATTTTTTTCACCTAACTTCTAGATCGATGAATTTGGTCGCACTATATACGTCTCATTAGACATCTTATAGGCTATTCAAATCAGATTTTAGTAGAGCTGTACCTCGTTTAGTTTGGACGCTATGAGTCAGCGGCCGAAATAGGTCTGAACTTGTGGAGAACTATGTTTAAGATTTAATTTTTTTCACCTAACTTCTAGATCGATGAATTTGGTTGCACTATATACGTCTCATTAGACATCTAATAGGCTATTCAAATCAGATTTTAGTAGAGCTGTACCTCGTTTAGTTTGGACGCTATGAGTCAGCGGCCGAAATATGTCTGAACTTGTGGAGAACTATGTGTTTAAGATTTAATTTTTTTCACCTAACTTCTAGATCGATGAATTTGGTCGCACTATATACGTCTCATTAGACATCTAATAGGCTATTCAAATCAGATTTTAGTAGAGCTGTACCTCGTTTAGTTTGGACGCTATGAGTCAGCGGCCGAAATATGTCTGATCTTGTGGAGAACTATGTGTTTGAGATTTAATTTTTTTCACCTAACTTCTAGATCGATGAATTTGGTCGCACTATATACGTCTCATTAGACATCTAATAGGGTATTCAAATTAGATTTTAGTAGAGCTGTACCTCGTTTAGTTTGGACGCTATGAGTCAGCGGCCGAAATAGGTCTGAACTTGTGGAGAACTATGTTTAAGATTTAATTTTTTTCACCTTACTTCTAGATCGATGAATTTGGTCGCACTATATAAGTCTCATTAGACATCTAAAAGGCTATTCAAATCAGATTTTAGTAGAGCTGTACCTCGTTTAGTTTGGACGCTATGAGTCAGCGGCCGAAATAGGTCTGAACTTGTGGAGAACTATGTGTTTAAGATTTAATTTTTTTCACCTAATTTCTAGATCGATGATTTTGGTCGCACTATATAGGTCTCATTAGACATCTAATAGGGTATTCAAATTAGATTTTAGTAGAGCTGTACCTCGTTTAGTTTGGACGCTATGAGTCAGCGGCCGAAATATCTCTGAACTTGTGGAGAACTATGTGTTTAAGATTTAATTTTTTTCACCTAACTTCTAGATCGATGAATTTGGTCGCACTATATACGTCTCATTATACATCTAATAGGGTATTCAAATTAGATTTTAGTAGAGCTGTACCTCGTTTAGTTTGGACGCTATGAGTCAGCGGCCGAAATATGTCTGATCTTGTGGAGAACTATGTGTTTAAGATTTAATTTTTTTCACCTAATTTCTAGATCGATGATTTTGGTTGCACTATATATGTCTCATTAGACATCTAATAGGCTATTCAAATCAGATTTTAGTAGAGCTGTACCTCGTTTAGTTTGGACGCTATGAGTCAGCGGCCGAAATATGTCTGAACTTGTGGAGAACTATGTGTTTAAGATTTAATTTTTTTCACCTAACTTCTAGATCGATGAATTTGGTCGCACTATATACGTCTCATTATACATCTAATAGGGTATTCAAATTAGATTTTAGTAGAGCTGTACCTCGTTTAGTTTGGACGCTATGAGTCAGCGGCCGAAATATGTCTGAACTTGTGGAGAACTATGTGTTTAAGATTTAATTTTTTTCACCTAACTTCTAGATCGATGAATTTGGTCGCACTATATACGTCTCATTAGACATCTTATAGGCTATTCAAATCAGATTTTAGTAGAGCTGTACCTCGTTTAGTTTGGACGCTATGAGTCAGCGGCCGAAATAGGTCTGAACTTGTGGAGAACTATGTTTAAGATTTAATTTTTTTCACCTAACTTCTAGAACGATGAATTTGGTCGCACTATATACGTCTCATTAGACATCTTATAGGCTATTCAAATCAGATTTTAGTAGAGCTGTACCTCGTTTAGTTTGGACGCTATGAGTCAGCGGCCGAAATAGGTCTGAACTTGTGGAGAACTATGTTTAAGATTTAATTTTTTTCACCTTACTTCTAGATCGATGAATTTGGTCGCACTATATAAGTCTCATTAGACATCTAAAAGGCTATTCAAATCAGATTTTAGTAGAGCTGTACCTCGTTTAGTTTGGACGCTATGAGTCAGCGGCCGAAATAGGTCTGAACTTGTGGAGAACTATGTGTTTAAGATTTAATTTTTTTCACCTAATTTCTAGATCGATGATTTTGGTCGCACTATATAGGTCTCATTAGACATCTAATAGGGTATTCAAATTAGATTTTAGTAGAGCTGTACCTCGTTTAGTTTGGACGCTATGAGTCAGCGGCCGAAATATGTCTGAACTTGTGGAGAACTATGTGTTTAAGATTAAATTTTTTTCACCTAACTTCTAGATCGATGAATTTGGTCGCACTATATACGTCTCATTATACATCTAATAGGGTATTCAAATTAGATTTTAGTAGAGCTGTACCTCGTTTAGTTTGGACGCTATGAGTCAGCGGCCGAAATATGTCTGATCTTGTGGAGAACTATGTGTTTAAGATTTAATTTTTTTCACCTAATTTCTAGATCGATGATTTTGGTTGCACTATATATGTCTCATTAGACATCTAATAGGCTATTCAAATCAGATTTTAGTAGAGCTGTACCTCGTTTAGTTTGGACGCTATGAGTCAGCGGCCGAAATATGTCTGAACTTGTGGAGAACTATGTGTTTAAGATTTAATTTTTTTCACCTAACTTCTAGATCGATGAATTTGGTCGCACTATATACGTCTCATTATACATCTAATAGGGTATTCAAATTAGATTTTAGTAGAGCTGTACCTCGTTTAGTTTGGACGCTATGAGTCAGCGGCCGAAATATGTCTGAACTTGTGGAGAACTATGTGTTTAAGATTTAATTTTTTTCACCTAACTTCTAGATCGATGAATTTGGTCGCACTATATACGTCTCATTAGACATCTTATAGGCTATTCAAGTCAGATTTTAGTAGAGCTGTACCTCGTTTAGTTTGGACGCTATGAGTCAGCGGCCGAAATAGGTCTGAACTTGTGGAGAACTATGTTTAAGATTTAATTTTTTTCACCTAACTTCTAGACCGATGAATTTGGTCGCACTATATACGTCTCATTAGACATCTTATAGGCTATTCAAATCAGATTTTAGTAGAGCTGTACCTCGTTTAGTTTGGACGCTATGAGTCAGCGGCCGAAATAGGTCTGAACTTGTGGAGAACTATGTTTAAGATTTAATTTTTTTCACCTAACTTCTAGATCGATGAATTTGGTCGCACTATATACGTCTCATTAGACATCTAATAGGGTATTCAAATTAGATTTTAGTAGAGCTGTACCTCGTTTAGTTTGGACGCTATGAGTCAGCGGCCGAAATATGTCTGAACTTGTGGAGAACTATGTGTTTAAGATTTAATTTTTTTCACCTAACTTCTAGATCGATGAATTTGGTCGCACTATATACGTCTCATTATACATCTAATAGGGTATTCAAATCAGATTTCAGTAGAGCTGTACCTCGTTTAGTTTGGACGCTATGAGTCAGCGGCCGAAATATGTCTGATCTTGTGGAGAACTATGTGTTTAAGATTTAATTTTTTTCACCTAACTTCTAGATCGATGAATTTGGTCGCACTATATACTTCTCATTATACATCTAATAGGGTATTCAAATCAGATTTTAGTAGAGCTGTACCTCGTTTAGTTTGGACGCTATGAGTCAGCGGCCGAAATATGTCTGAACTTGTGGAGAACTATGTGTTTAAGATTTAATTTTTTTCACCTAACTTCTAGATCGATGAATTTGGTCACACTATATACGTCTCATTAGATATCTAATAGGGTATTCAAATTAGATTTTAGTAGAGCTGTACCTCGTTTAGTTTGGACGCTATGAGTCAGCGGCCGAAATATGTCTGAACTTGTGGCGATCTTGTTAAGATTTAATTTTTTTCACCTAACTTCCAGACCGATGAATTTGGTCGCACTATATATGTCTCATTAGACATCTAAAATGCTATTCAAATTAGATTTTAGTAGTTGTACCTCGTTTAGTTTGGACGCTATGAGTCAGCGGCCGAAATAGGTCTGAACTTGTGGAGAACTATGTTTAAGATTTAATTTTTTTCACCTTACTTCTAGATCGATGAATTTGGTCGCACTATATATGTCTCATTAGACATCTAATAGGCTATTCAAATCAGATTTTAGTAGAGCTGTACCTCGTTTAGTTTGGACGCTATGAGTCAGCGGCCGAAATATGTCTGATCTTGTGGAGAACTATGTGTTTAAGATTTAATTTTTTTCACCTAACTTCTAGATCGATGAATTTGGTCGCACTATATACGTCTCATTAGGCATCTAATAGGGTATTCAAATTAGATTTTAGTAGAGCTGTACCTCGTTTAGTTTGGACGCTATGAGTCAGCGGCCGAAATAGGTCTGAACTTGTGGAGAACTATGTTTAAGATTTAATTTTTTTCACCTAACTTCTAGATCGATGAATTTGGTCGCACTATATACGTCTCATTAGACATCTAATAGGGTATTCAAATTAGATTTTAGTAGAGCTGTACCTCGTTTAGTTTGGACGCTATGAGTCAGCGGCCGAAATATGTCTGAACTTGTGGAGAACTATGTGTTTAAGATTTAATTTTTTTTACCTAATTTCTAGATCGATGATTTTGGTCGCACTATATAAGTCTCATTAGACATCTTATAGGCTATTCAAATCAGATTTTAGTAGAGCTGTACCTCGTTTAGTTTGGACGCTATGAGTCAGCGGCCGAAATATGTCTGATCTTGTGGAGAACTATGTGTTTAAGATTTAATTTTTTTCACCTAACTTCTAGATCGATGAATTTGGTCGCACTATATACGTCTCATTAGACATCTAATAGGGTATTCAAATTAGATTTTAGTAGAGCTGTACCTCGTTTAGTTTGGACGCTATGAGTCAGCGGCCGAAATATGTCTGAACTTGTGGAGAACTATGTGTTTAAGATTTAATTTTTTTCTCCTAATTTCTAGATCGATGATTTTGGTCCCACTATATATGTCTCATTAGACATCTAATAGGCTATTCAATTTAGATTTTAGTAGAGCTGTACCTCGTTTAGTTTGGACGCTATGAGTCAGCGGCCGAAATATGTCTGAACTTGTGAAGAACTATGTGTTTAAGATTTAATTTTTTTACCTAATTTCTAGATCGATGATTTTGGTCGCACTATATATGTCTCATTAGACATCTAATAGGCTATTCAAATCAGATTTTAGTAGAGCTGTACCTCGTTTAGTTTGGACGCTATGAGTCAGCGGCCGAAATATGTCAGAACTTGTGGAGAACTATGTGTTTAAGATTTAATTTTTTTCACCTAACTTCTAGATCGATGAATTTGGTCACACTATATACGTCTCATTAGATATCTAATAGGGTATTCAAATTAGATTTTAGTAGAGCTGTACCTCGTTTAGTTTGGACGCTATGAGTCAGCGGCCGAAATAGGTCTGAACTTGTGGAGAACTATGTTTAAGATTTAATTTTTTTCACCTTACTTCTAGATCGATGATTTTGGTCGCACTATATATGTCTCATTAGACATCTAATAGGCTATTTAAATCAGATTTTAGTAGAGCTGTACCTCGTTTAGTTTGGACGCTATGAGTCAGCGGCCGAAATAGGTCTGAACTTGTGGAGAACTATGTTTAAGATTTAATTTTTTTCACCTAACTTCTAGATCGATGAATTTGGTCGCACTATATACGTCTCATTAGACATCTATTAGGGTATTCAAATTAGATTTTAGTAGAGCTGTACCTCGTTTAGTTTGGACGCTATGAGTCAGCGGCCGAAATATGTCTGATCTTGTGGAGAACTATGTGTTTAATATTTAATTTTTTTCACCTAACTTCTAGATCGATGAATTTGGTCGCACTATATACGTCTCATTAGACATCTTATAGGCTATTCAAATCAGATTTTAGTAGAGCTGTACCTCGTTTAGTTTGGACGCTATGAGTCAGCGGCCGTCTGTCTGTCACAGCCTATTTTCTCCGAAGCTACTGGACCAATTAAGAGGCCGGTGTCGATTTTAGTCGCAAAAATGTTAAATTGATAGATTTTGTCTGTGAAATTGTACACCTTTTGTTACCTAATTGAAATAACAAGTACTGGTTTCTATTAGCGCATCTTGTTATCTTACCCTTTATCAGATAAATTTGTTGAAAACAGACTCACTAAATTAGTAATTTTTGCTTTTCTGATGGACGTTTAGGTAAACGCGCGTAAAGCACTGATTTTGTCGCTCATTATGTAAATTCGATTTTATTATTGTGTAAATTTCGTAAAGTTTGGACAGCTAAATATGGTAATTTTGTATTACACATATCCTGTACTTGACGTTTATCAGACTACATTTTTATAATTATGACTTTGAAGTAGTGTAAATGAAAGTTAGACGAAATCAATTTTCTCCAGAAATTACTTCAAAACAAGTGACAATTTCTCTGAAAATCGACTTAATTTCAACGTAATTTTGATACTTAAACAATCTACAACATTTGTTGAAACTATTCTTATACATCAATTTGTACAATTTACCACCATAAATTTTTGATGAATTTTTAAAAACTGCCCCTTCTTTTCATATATTACCGGTGACACACGCTTGCGACCTCATTATTAAAAGGCAAGATGAGAAGACGTGCTAATAGAAACCAATACTTTTTATTTGGATATTACGTAACAAAACGTGTATAATTTCAACGACTACATCTATCAATTTAAAATTTTTGCTCTAAAATCGACTACGGCCTCTTAAGGTAAAATTTGGTATACATATGTAAGTTTGTGACCCAAAGACGGACATGCAACGTAAACAAATGAATTTTAAATACTGGGGGCGTTTTTGGGGGGTATATGAGAAAATTAAAAAATAAAGTTTTTCAAACTATATGGTGTTACATAGCAAGTGAAAGAGCTCATTGTGATATTCTCAAATATATTTTTTTTATAATTTTATAATAAACAGTTTAGAAGTTATTCAAGAAAATAGGCAAGAAATGACCATTCGCCCCTTTATCTCCGAAACTACTGGATCAAAAATTTAAAAAAAAATAAACAAAATAGATCTTTACCTATAGATTACAGGAAAATCTATTAGAAATGTGCAGTCAAGCGTGAGTCGGACTTAATTACTTAGTTTTTGATCGGACCCCTACGGGTTTTTTGAAGACATTTCACATAAAAATTACATTGTTTAAATTGTGTAAAGTATGGAACCCTTGGAACGCGAGTCCGACTCGCACTTAGCCGGTTTTTATTTTTATCTAACTTCTGGTTCGATCGAATTATAGAAACTATACGTAACCGATATGCCCGATACTAACGGATTTAAAAATAGACGCCTTAAGTTGAGTTATTCATTTAGAATATATATGAGTTTTCCAGTTGTTGATGTTACACGATGTGTACGTATATTTACATACACCGGGTTGACGTTAATTTAAGATTTGCCCAAATATATATTGCACAACTGGCACCCGTTATTTAGAGATTTTATTTTTTGTTCTATTGTCATATGTGTTCGTTTTTCTGCGATTGACATTATGCAACTGGTGTTTAAATGAATTTTCCTATAGCAAAAATGACATTGATAATATCCCCCGTCGTTGTCTGTGATAGTTTTCGAACAAAAAAAGCATAGTTTGTCCATTTGGTCACTTTTTTCCAGAAGAATATATTTTATTTCATCCCTGAATGCATCAAAATCCATTTTGTTATTGATCATGGAGGTTTCATTAACCAAGCACGAGAAAAAGAAAACCAACATAGGGCAACAATTATAAGAGTCCATTTGCTTTGTATGCTTCACGGTTTCGAATTTAGATATATGCATGGTAAAATTCTTTTCTTTTAATAATTTATTCACTTCTGCCAAATACATATGGCCAAGTGCGTTTTCATGCCCTAGCGGATCAATGACCGTCATTGTTTTGCGTTTAATGGACAACAAAACCATTGTGAAATGTTGATACAGACATATTAAAAATACAGTGTCAGTCTCGGTGGTTATTGGTAGATTCTCCACAAAATCATGGTTGCGGACACTACCCCCAAAAATAAACGTTGATTTCTCCACGTTCACAATGTTGTATTTGCCGTTATTGTATATATGACACGCATGCTCCACAACAAAACCGGACAAGTATTGTTGCGGCTGCAGGGTCGCGTAGTCATCATAGGGTAGTAAGTCAAGGGAAAATTTTAGGGAAGCCATCTTTGATACGGTGTATCCTCTATCGATTCGTGCGTAATATTTTGTATCCTTAGCTAATCCGTTCGGAAAGACTTCAAGGGTACAGACCTCAAGATTTGGGTATGAATAGTTGGGCTGTGGGGATTCGAATACTTTGGTTGAATTGAAATGTGTCCCAGTACGGCAATATTCACAGACGAACTCTTCAATATCTTCAAAAGAACATGTCTCATATTCTGGCCGGGCACATGTTTGATGGACCCACTCGTTGCACACATTGCAGGAAACCCATGAGGTTGTCAAGTCCTCCTGACTTGTGCCTCGTCGGCAATAGGTACAGAATGTACTGTCATGTAATTCGAGTAATTCGGCCTTTATTTTAATCTCTTTTAGAAATCGCCCATCGAAGTGGCTGTGGGAAGGTCTTTTTCTTCTTTGCCACATTTCTTCTACTTGACCTGACTTTGGTTGTTTGGTCAGCCTCTTTTTAGGAATACCATTTAAAATTTCGGTGGACAGTGATATTACCTCTGTTCTCAATTTTCTTATTAACTGAGTGCATTTTAAATTACTTTGTCCATTTAAACTATACTGTTTTATTTGTCCAAAGTAATTCTCCACAGCTGAATTGCTCGTACGCATGTCTTTCCTCAAATTACTCCACAAGGGCACATATGCCATGTATTTAGATACAAAGGTGGCATATAGTGAGGGGTCGTAATATTTACTTAACGTATGACCCGACGATTCGATGTTTATGTTTTTTTCAATATTTTTACACCTGATGTAGTAAGGGCTACTGGCATATATTGATTCCTTATTAGTGTTAGAGTCACTAAAAAGCGACGAAGAAGTGTGTTCCATTTTTTCTAATAACTCTATAAGGTCTTTTTTTCAATATTATTGCGACAAAGTGCGACCAGTTTATTATACGCATTTGCAACTGAGGTTGTGTAATATTTGGTATTGAATAGAATATAAGCATTTGCAATGAACGCATCCACCGTTGATAAATCTTTCATTAATATCACGCTTACTAAAAGTTCTTTTACGGCATTTTTGTCACTGGCCTGTGATTTATTGACATCTTTGCAAATGCACTTCACTAAATGTGCGCAGCACAAAAACATAGGTGTATGACAATCCCTTTTCAACATATTATCGTAACATAGTCTTAGGTACTCAAGCAACGTGCAATTGTTGAATGACTTGCACACTGCATTTATTAGTGCGAAACTAAAGTCTGTCACTACTCCTGAAAATGCAGGCCAACAGTTATGAGCCTCACAAAAGACTCTAAAATCATTTAGCAATTTGAAAATGGTATTTGCATCATGCATTGCCGATATCATCGAGAAAACGGAAAATACTCGCTCTGTCAATTCAAGGAGGATTACCCCACTGTACAAAAATATTCTTTTAATTGACTTATCTCCATTAGGAGGCCTGCATACACTGCCTGTTGCATCAAAATGCAACAGGGTCTTTTTCGTGTTTTTTATTACTTTCAACTGTTCGTTACTAAAGAGTTTTACAACAAGAGGAAACGATAATTCCTGTATATACTCTGGATGATCTTTTTGATATAAATATAAGTCAATAATATCATTTTTTGACCGATCATTGATACCCATAGCCTCAGATCTCACTTTTCTAATCGTGGAGTCCGATTTAACACGTTGGAGGTTTTTTGCTTGCTCTAAACAAGCCTGGTTTAAATTTAAGAGACTTTGTTTTTTATGTACAAGTGGCTTTGTTTTGATGAGTTTACGTTTTTCTATTTTCCTTTCAAGGCCGCGCAATTGAGCAGTTAAATAATGGCTGTGACAGAAATTTAGATTTGTACTGTGTACTGTCACAATATGATCAGAAAGTGTGATTTTAAACTGTTTGCAATTTGTGTGCCTGCATGACGCTGATATTATGATTGTCCCGTCTTTCAAATACTTTTTGTGATTAATTTTTATAGTACATGTATTGTTTATGTATTTTTCTATTGCCTTTTTTAGGATGTAAGGGTACGTAAAAGTATTTAGAGTACCATCTGTAAACATCTCGTTCCACAGTTTTTCATTTATAGTGTACGACCCCTCAATAACGTCATCAATCGTAAGGTGATCGACATTTTTGGACCCTGTAGGGAGTATATCAGCCGAAATATCTGGACTTGAAATATTTAGAACTACTTTCTGTACATGCTGTATGTCAGGTGACACTTTATGCTTTTTATCACTATGACAGTCATTTTCACTTTTTTTCATTGGGCTCACATTATCGATATAAGAGGCAAGGGAAGGTGATTTATCACTATGATCGTTATTTTCATTTTTTCCCAATGAACTCACAGTATCGATATAAGGGGTCAGTGAAGGTGATTTAACACCATGACCGTCATTTTCTTTTTTTTCTATTGGGCTCACATTATCGATATAAGAGGCCAACGAAGCCGATTTACCACTATGACCGTCATTTTCTATTATTTCCATTGGGCTCACAGTATCGATATAAGGGGCCTGGATTTCGTCGTATGTCGGTGAATTCGTGGGAAGATACTTGTCTGACGATTTTGCAGCATCTCTATGTATCTTCCACCAAACCTTATAAATTCTTGTACGATTGCGTAAAGTGTTGGGTAGCTGGAAGAAGTTGCACAACAATTCATAGCTCACGTGAGACGATGTTGTTATAGAGTCTGGCTTGGAACATAAGTGATATTTGGCTATAGCCAATTTCAAGCCATCTGTTGTGAGCGCAGTTTTGTTTATTTCTGGATTGTAAAAATGAAAGTTTCTGAAACCCTCATTTTCATTTATTATTTTAAAGATATGTACAAAATGTTTATATTTACAGTTCTTTAAAGCCAGAGAAAGCTTTTTACAGTCGTCAACTGTCACCTTCTCATTCTCTTCTAGCTGAGGTTTAAGTTTATGCAGTTCGGAAGAGATTTGTTTGAAGGAGCTTATTTTTGAAATGTACATTATTGAAATGCTGCATAGATAATATGAAACCAAGCAATTAAACAACAGTTAAATTTTAATAATATTTTCGATAAAAACAAAACAAAAAAAATCTCTTGTATCTACATCTGATTTCCGATACAACCATAAAAGTTTTGCTCCAATTATAATTATAATTTCAATGTTCGATATCAAGGAAACGTAACGTAATTAAACTAATTAAGCACTACACAAATACGAAATAAGTTGTTAATACATAACAAGTAAGCAATTCCCTCAATATTTTTTTACCCTTTGAGTCGATGCCAAGCTAACATACCTACCTGCCTTACCAAATCAGCTAAATTACTTACATACCTAAATACTAACTAAGACTTATCTAACAAAAGCACGCAGGAGTACCTACTTAATAACCTAATAATTACAATACAGGAACAACGAATACATATATGTACTACTATTTATACAACGATACCTTAGTACCTGATCATATTATATAATCTAAGATAACTAATAATATATATATATACAAATGATAATGATACCTATTTATTATTAGTAATAAGAGTAATTTACACAAGAATCAAAACTAATATATATATATATATGTAGGTAATTAGATAATATCAATTGAATCTCAAAGCAGAAGCACGAAGGGTAGCAATAAAGCACACAATACTAAAATATGCCGCCAATATACTATTTGAGAGTATTTTTTTATGAAATTTCAACCCCGCTTAGGTAACCTCGGTTCGAGAAAATAACAAACAAACGATAGCGTCTTCTAACTCGATGCCACTGCCATCTATATATGTGCGACAATTAAACAACTCAGTTTTTTCGATTTTCTCGATAGATGGCCTAGGTAGTAGTATTATTACACCCACGTTTTTATTTTAGTCTTAGAAAAAAATCCGATAAATACTTAATCCACTAACATAGTGTCGAAAACTGGGGTTTAGAATCCAACTCGAGAAGACTATATTGTTACCCGTCTTGCATGATTACTGTCCAGAAAAGAACAGAGGTCACATAGGTTGTATATGGAACTCCGTTTGGTATAATAATTTTTATTTTCTAGTTTCTGGTAAGTACACTAAGCAGCGTAAACAAGTAAAAATTACTACCTAGGCCATCTATCGAGAAAATAGAAAAAACTGAGTTGTTTAATTGTCGCACATACATAGATGGCAGTGGCATCGAGTTAGAAGACGCTATCGTTTGTTTGTTATTTTCTCGAACCGAGGTTACCTAAGCGGGGTTGAAATTTCATAAAAAAATACTCTCAAATAGTATATTGGCGGCATATTTTAGTATTGTGTGCTTTATTGCTACCCTTCGTGCTTCTGCTTTGAGATTCAATTGATATTATCTAATTACCTACATATATATATATATATTAGTTTTGATTCTTGTGTAAATTACTCTTATTACTAATAATAAATAGGTATCATTATCATTTGTATATATATATATTATTAGTTATCTTAGATTATATAATATGATCAGGTACTAAGGTATCGTTGTATAAATAGTAGTACATATATGTATTCGTTGTTCCTGTATTGTAATTATTAGGTTATTAAGTAGGTACTCCTGCGTGCTTTTGTTAGATAAGTCTTAGTTAGTATTTAGGTATGTAAGTAATTTAGCTGATTTGGTAAGGCAGGTAGGTATGTTAGCTTGGCATCGACTCAAAGGGTAAAAAAATATTGAGGGAATTGCTTACTTGTTATGTATTAACAACTTATTTCGTATTTGTGTAGTGCTTAATTAGTTTAATTACGTTACGTTTCCTTGATATCGAACATTGAAATTATAATTATAATTGGAGCAAAACTTTTATGGTTGTATCGGAAATCAGATGTAGATACAAGAGATTTTTTTTGTTTTGTTTTTATCGAAAATATTATTAAAATTTAACTGTTGTTTAATTGCTTGGTTTCATATTATCTATGCAGCATTTCAATAATGTACATTTCAAAAATAAGCTCCTTCAAACAAATCTCTTCCGAACTGCATAAACTTAAACCTCAGCTAGAAGAGAATGAGAAGGTGACAGTTGACGACTGTAAAAAGCTTTCTCTGGCTTTAAAGAACTGTAAATATAAACATTTTGTACATATCTTTAAAATAATAAATGAAAATGAGGGTTTCAGAAACTTTCATTTTTACAATCCAGAAATAAACAAAACTGCGCTCACAACAGATGGCTTGAAATTGGCTATAGCCAAATATCACTTATGTTCCAAGCCAGACTCTATAACAACATCGTCTCACGTGAGCTATGAATTGTTGTGCAACTTCTTCCAGCTACCCAACACTTTACGCAATCGTACAAGAATTTATAAGGTTTGGTGGAAGATACATAGAGATGCTGCAAAATCGTCAGACAAGTATCTTCCCACGAATTCACCGACATACGACGAAATCCAGGCCCCTTATATCGATACTGTGAGCCCAATGGAAATAATAGAAAATGACGGTCATAGTGGTAAATCGGCTTCGTTGGCCTCTTATATCGATAATGTGAGCCCAATAGAAAAAAAAGAAAATGACGGTCATGGTGTTAAATCACCTTCACTGACCCCTTATATCGATACTGTGAGTTCATTGGGAAAAAATGAAAATAACGATCATAGTGATAAATCACCTTCCCTTGCCTCTTATATCGATAATGTGAGCCCAATGAAAAAAAGTGAAAATGACTGTCATAGTGATAAAAAGCATAAAGTGTCACCTGACATACAGCATGTACAGAAAGTAGTTCTAAATATTTCAAGTCCAGATATTTCGGCTGATATACTCCCTACAGGGTCCAAAAATGTCGATCACCTTACGATTGATGACGTTATTGAGGGGTCGTACACTATAAATGAAAAACTGTGGAACGAGATGTTTACAGATGGTACTCTAAATACTTTTACGTACCCTTACATCCTAAAAAAGGCAATAGAAAAATACATAAACAATACATGTACTATAAAAATTAATCACAAAAAGTATTTGAAAGACGGGACAATCATAATATCAGCGTCATGCAGGCACACAAATTGCAAACAGTTTAAAATCACACTTTCTGATCATATTGTGACAGTACACAGTACAAATCTAAATTTCTGTCACAGCCATTATTTAACTGCTCAATTGCGCGGCCTTGAAAGGAAAATAGAAAAACGTAAACTCATCAAAACAAAGCCACTTGTACATAAAAAACAAAGTCTCTTAAATTTAAACCAGGCTTGTTTAGAGCAAGCAAAAAACCTCCAACGTGTTAAATCGGACTCCACGATTAGAAAAGTGAGATCTGAGGCTATGGGTATCAATGATCGGTCAAAAAATGATATTATTGACTTATATTTATATCAAAAAGATCATCCAGAGTATATACAGGAATTATCGTTTCCTCTTGTTGTAAAACTCTTTAGTAACGAACAGTTGAAAGTAATAAAAAACACGAAAAAGACCCTGTTGCATTTTGATGCAACAGGCAGTGTATGCAGGCCTCCTAATGGAGATAAGTCAATTAAAAGAATATTTTTGTACAGTGGGGTAATCCTCCTTGAATTGACAGAGCGAGTATTTTCCGTTTTCTCGATGATATCGGCAATGCATGATGCAAATACCATTTTCAAATTGCTAAATGATTTTAGAGTCTTTTGTGAGGCTCATAACTGTTGGCCTGCATTTTCAGGAGTAGTGACAGACTTTAGTTTCGCACTAATAAATGCAGTGTGCAAGTCATTCAACAATTGCACGTTGCTTGAGTACCTAAGACTATGTTACGATAATATGTTGAAAAGGGATTGTCATACACCTATGTTTTTGTGCTGCGCACATTTAGTGAAGTGCATTTGCAAAGATGTCAATAAATCACAGGCCAGTGACAAAAATGCCGTAAAAGAACTTTTAGTAAGCGTGATATTAATGAAAGATTTATCAACGGTGGATGCGTTCATTGCAAATGCTTATATTCTATTCAATACCAAATATTACACAACCTCAGTTGCAAATGCGTATAATAAACTGGTCGCACTTTGTCGCAATAATATTGAAAAAAAAGACCTTATAGAGTTATTAGAAAAAATGGAACACACTTCTTCGTCGCTTTTTAGTGACTCTAACACTAATAAGGAATCAATATATGCCAGTAGCCCTTACTACATCAGGTGTAAAAATATTGAAAAAAACATAAACATCGAATCGTCGGGTCATACGTTAAGTAAATATTACGACCCCTCACTATATGCCACCTTTGTATCTAAATACATGGCATATGTGCCCTTGTGGAGTAATTTAAGGAAAGACATGCGTACGAGCAATTCAGCTGTGGAGAATTACTTTGGACAAATAAAACAGTATAGTTTAAATGGACAAAGTAATTTAAAATGCACTCAGTTAATAAGAAAATTGAGAACAGAGGTAATATCACTGTCCACCGAAATTTTAAATGGTATTCCTAAAAAGAGGCTGACCAAACAACCAAAGTCAGGTCAAGTAGAAGAAATGTGGCAAAGAAGAAAAAGACCTTCCCACAGCCACTTCGATGGGCGATTTCTAAAAGAGATTAAAATAAAGGCCGAATTACTCGAATTACATGACAGTACATTCTGTACCTATTGCCGACGAGGCACAAGTCAGGAGGACTTGACAACCTCATGGGTTTCCTGCAATGTGTGCAACGAGTGGGTCCATCAAACATGTGCCCGGCCAGAATATGAGACATGTTCTTTTGAAGATATTGAAGAGTTCGTCTGTGAATATTGCCGTACTGGGACACATTTCAATTCAACCAAAGTATTCGAATCCCCACAGCCCAACTATTCATACCCAAATCTTGAGGTCTGTACCCTTGAAGTCTTTCCGAACGGATTAGCTAAGGATACAAAATATTACGCACGAATCGATAGAGGATACACCGTATCAAAGATGGCTTCCCTAAAATTTTCCCTTGACTTACTACCCTATGATGACTACGCGACCCTGCAGCCGCAACAATACTTGTCCGGTTTTGTTGTGGAGCATGCGTGTCATATATACAATAACGGCAAATACAACATTGTGAACGTGGAGAAATCAACGTTTATTTTTGGGGGTAGTGTCCGCAACCATGATTTTGTGGAGAATCTACCAATAACCACCGAGACTGACACTGTATTTTTAATATGTCTGTATCAACATTTCACAATGGTTTTGTTGTCCATTAAACGCAAAACAATGACGGTCATTGATCCGCTAGGGCATGAAAACGCACTTGGCCATATGTATTTGGCAGAAGTGAATAAATTATTAAAAGAAAAGAATTTTACCATGCATATATCTAAATTCGAAACCGTGAAGCATACAAAGCAAATGGACTCTTATAATTGTGGCCCTATGTTGGTTTTCTTTTTCTCGTGCTTGGTTAATGAAACCTCCATGATCAATAACAAAATGGATTTTGATGCATTCAGGGATGAAATAAAATATATTCTTCTGGAAAAAAGTGACCAAATGGACAAACTATGCTTTTTTTGTTCGAAAACTATCACAGACAACGACGGGGGATATTATCAATGTCATTTTTGCTATAGGAAAATTCATTTAAACACCAGTTGCATAATGTCAATCGCAGAAAAACGAACACATATGACAATAGAACAAAAAATAAAATCTCTAAATAACGGGTGCCAGTTGTGCAATATATATTTGGGCAAATCTTAAATTAACGTCAACCCGGTGTATGTAAATATACGTACACATCGTGTAACATCAACAACTGGAAAACTCATATATATTCTAAATGAATAACTCAACTTAAGGCGTCTATTTTTAAATCCGTTAGTATCGGGCATATCGGTTACGTATAGTTTCTATAATTCGATCGAACTAGAAGTTAGATAAAAATAAAAACCGGCTAAGTGCGAGTCGGACTCGCGTTCCAAGGGTTCCATACTTTACACAATTTAAACAATGTAATTTTTATGTGAAATGTCTTCAAAAAACCCGTAGGGGTCCGATCAAAAACTAAGTAATTAAGTCCGACTCACGCTTGACTGCACATTTCTAATAGATTTTCCTGTAATCTATAGGTAAAGATCTATTTTGTTTATTTTTTTTAAATTTTTGATCCAGTAGTTTCGGAGATAAAGGGGCGAATGGTCATTTTTTGCCTATTTTCTTGAATAACTTCTAAACTGTTTATTATAAAATTATAAAAAAAATATATTTGAGAATATCACAATGAGCTCTTTCACTTGCTATGTAACACCATATAGTTTGAAAAACTTTATTTTTTAATTTTCTCATATACCCCCCAAAAACGCCCCCAGTATTTAAAATTCATTTGTTTACGTTGCATGTCCGTCTTTGGGTCACAAACTTACATATGTATACCAAATTTTACCTTAAGAGGCCGTAGTCGATTTTAGAGCAAAAATTTTAAATTGATAGATGTAGTCGTTGAAATTATACACGTTTTGTTACGTAATATCCAAATAAAAAGTATTGGTTTCTATTAGCACGTCTTCTCATCTTGCCTTTTAATAATGAGGTCGCAAGCGTGCGTCACCGGTAATATATGAAAAGAAGGGGTAGTTTTTAAAAATTCATCAAAAATTTATGGTGGTAAATTATACAAATTGATGTATAAGAATAGTTTCAACAAATGTTGTAGATTGTTTAAGTATCAAAATTACGTTGAAATTAAGTCGATTTTCAGAGAAATTGTCACTTGTTTTGAAGTAATTTCTGGAGAAAATTGATTTCGTCTAACTTTCATTTACACTACTTCAAAGTCATAATTATAAAAATGTAGTCTGATAAACGTCAAGTACAGGATATGTGTAATACAAAATTACCATATTTAGCTGTCCAAACTTTACGAAATTTACAATTATGAGCGACAAAATCAGTGCTTTACGCGCGTTTACCTAAACGTCCATCAGAAAAGCAAACATTACTAATTTAGTGAGTCTGTTTTCAACAAATTTATCTGATAAAGGGTAAGATAAGAAGATGCGCTAATAGAAACCAGTACTTGTTATTTCAATTAGGTAACAAAAGGTGTACAATTTCACAGACAAAATCTATCAATTTTACATTTTTGCGACTAAAATCGACACCGGCCCGGCGTCTTAATTGGTCCAGTAGCTTCGGAGAAAATAGGCTGTGACAGACGGACAGACAGACAGACAGACAGACGCACGAGTGATCCTAAAAGGGTTCCGTTTTTTCCTTTTGAGGAACGGAACCCTAAAAATTAGAACAGTATCTTCACTAGTTCAGAAATATTTCATTTTATAATATTTCTAATAGTACAGCTCTACTCAAATCTAATCTGACTCATAGCGTCCAAACTAAACGAGGTACAGCTCTACGAAAATCTGATTTGAATAGCCTTTTAGATGTCTACTGAGACATATGTAGTGCGACCAAAATCATCGATCTAGAAGTTAGGTGAAAATAATTAAATCTTAAACACATAGTTCTCCACAAGTTCAGACATATTTCGGCCGCTGACTCATAGCGTCCAAACTAAACGAGGTACAGCTCTACTAAAATCTGATTTGAATAGCCTATAAGATGTCTAATGAGACGTATATAGTGCGACCAAATTCATCGATCTAGAAGTTAGGTGAAAAAAATTAAATCTTAAACATAGTTCTCCACAAGTTCAGACCTATTTCGGCCGCTGACTCATAGCGTCCAAACTAAACGAGGTACAGCTCTACTAAAATCTGATTTGAATAGCCTATTAGATGTCTAATGAGACATATATAGTGGGACCAAATTCATCGATCTAGAAGTTAGGTGAAAAAAATTAAATCTTAAACACATAGTTCTCCACAAGTTCAGACATATTTCGGCCGCTGACTCATAGCGTCCAAACTAAACGAGGTACAGCTCTACTAAAATCTGATTTGAATAGCCTATAAGATGTCTAATGAGACGTATATAGTGCGACCAAATTCATCGATCTAGAAGTTAGGTGAAAAAAATTAAATCTTAAACACATAGTTCTCCACAAGATCAGACATATTTCGGCCGCTGACTCATAGCGTCCAAACTAAACGAGGTACAGCTCTACTAAAATCTAATTTGAATACCCTATTAGATGTCTAATAAGACGTATATAGTGCGACCAAATTCATCGATCTAGAAGTTAGGTGAAAAAAATTAAATCTTGAACATAGTTCTCCACAAGTTCAGACCTATTTCGGCCGCTGACTCATAGCGTCCAAACTAAACGAGGTACAGCTCTACTAAAATCTGATTTGAATAGCCTATTAGATGTCTAATGAGACATATATAGTGCGACCAAATTCATCGATCTAGAAGTAAGGTGAAAAAAATTAAATCTTAAACATAGTTCTCCACAAGTTCAGACCTATTTCGGCCGCTGACTCATAGCGTCCAAACTAAACGAGGTACAACTCTACTAAAATCTAATTTGAATAGCATATTAGATGTCTAATGAGACATATATAGTGCGACCAAATTCATCGGTCTGGAAGTTAGGTGAAAAAAATTAAATCTTAACAAGATCGCCACAAGTTCAGACATATTTCGGCCGCTGACTCATAGCGTCCAAACTAAACGAGGTACAGCTCTACTAAAATCTGATTTGTATAGCCTATAAGATGCCTAATGAGACGTATATAGTGCGACCAAATTCATCGATCTAGAAGTTAGGTGAAAACAATTAAATGTTAATCATAGTTCTCCACAAGTTCAGACATATTTCGGCCGCTGACTCATAGCGTCCAAACTAAACGAGGTACAGCTCTACTAAAATCTAATTTGAATACCCTATTAGATGTCTAATGAGACGTATATAGTGCGACCAAATTCATCGATCTAGAAGTTAGGTGAAAAAAATTAAATCTTAAACACATAGTTCTCCACAAGTTCAGACATATTTCGGCCGCTGACTCATAGCGTCCAAACTAAACGAGGTACAGCTCTACTAAAATCTGATTTGAATAGCCTATTAGATGTCTAATGAGACATATATAGTGCGACCAAAATCATCGATCTAGAAATTAGGTGAAAAAAATTAAATCTTAAACACATAGTTCTCCACAAGTTCAGACATATTTCGGCCGCTGACTCATAGCGTCCAAACTAAACGAGGTACAGCTCTACTAAAATCTGATTTGAATAGCCTATTAGATGTCTAATGAGACATATATAGTGCGACCAAAATCATCGATCTAGAAATTAGGTGAAAAAAATTAAATCGTAAACACATAGTTCTCCACAAGTTCAGACATATTTCGGCCGCTGACTCATAGCGTCCAAACTAAACGAGGTACAGCTCTACGAAAATCTGATTTGAATAGCCTTTTAGATGTCTAATGAGACATATGTAGTACGACCAAATTCATCGATCTAGAAGTTAGGTGAAAAAAATTAAATCTTAAACACATAGTTCTCCACAAGTTCAGACATATTTCGGCCGCTGACTCATAGCGTCCAAACTAAGCGAGGTACAGCTCTACTAAAATCTGATTTGAATAGCCTATTATATGTCTAATGAGACAAATATAGTGCGACCAAAATCATCGATCTAGAAGTTAGGTGAAAAAAATTAAATCTTAAACATAGTTCTCCACAAGTTCAGACCTATTTCGGCCGCTGACTCATAGCGTCCAAACTAAACGAGGTACAGCTCTACTAAAATCTGATTTGAATAGCCTATTAGATGTCTAATGAGACATATATAGTGCGACCAAATTCATCGATCTAGAAGTAAGGTGAAAAAAATTAAATCTTAAACATAGTTCTCCACAAGTTCAGACCTATTTCGGCCGCTGACTCATAGCGTCCAAACTAAACGAGGTACAACTCTACTAAAATCTAATTTGAATAGCATATTAGATGTCTAATGAGACGTATATAGGGCGACCAAATTCATCGGTCTGGAAGTTAGGTGAAAAAAATTAAATCTTAACAAGATCGCCACAAGTTCAGACATATTTCGGCCGCTGACTCATAGCGTCCAAACTAAACGAGGTACAGCTCTACTAAAATCTGATTTGAATAGCCTATAAGATGCCTAATGAGACGTATATAGTGCGACCAAATTCATCGATCTAGAAGTTAGGTGAAAACAATTAAATGTTAATCATAGTTCTCCACAAGTTCAGACATATTTCGGCCGCTGACTCATAGCGTCCAAACTAAACGAGGTACAGCTCTACTAAAATCTAATTTGAATACCCTATTAGATGTCTAATGAGACGTATATAGTGCGACCAAATTCATCGATCTAGAAGTTAGGTGAAAAAAATTAAATCTTAAACACATAGTTCTCCACAAGTTCAGACATATTTCGGCCGCTGACTCATAGCGTCCAAACTAAACAAGGTACAGCTCTACTAAAATCTGATTTGAATAGCCTATTAGATGTCTAATGAGACATATATAGTGCGACCAAAATCATCGATCTAGAAATTAGGTGAAAAAAATTAAATCCTAAACACATAGTTCTCCACAAGTTCAGACATATTTCGGCCGCTGACTCATAGCGTCCAAACTAAACGAGGTCCAGCTCTACTAAAATCTGATTTGAATAGCCTATTAGATGTCTAATGAGACATATATAGTGGGACCAAAATCATCGATCTAGAAATTAGGAGAAAAAAATTAAATCTTAAACACATAGTTCTCCACAAGTTCAGACATATTTCGGCCGCTGTCTCATAGCGTCCAAACTAAACGAGGTACAGCTCTACTAAAATCTGATTTGAATAGCCTATTAGATGTCTAATGAGACATATATAGTGCGACCAAAATCATCGATCTAGAAATTAGGTGAAAAAAATTAAATCTTAAACACATAGTTCTCCACAAGTTCAGACATATTTCGGCCGCTGACTCATAGCGTCCAAACTAAACGAGGTACAGCTCTACGAAAATCTGATTTGAATAGCCTTTTAGATGTCTAATGAGACATATGTAGTGCGACCAAATTCATCGATCTAGAAGTTAGGTGAAAAAAATTAAATCTTAAACACATAGTTCTCCACAAGTTCAGACATATTTCGGCCGCTGACTCATAGCGTCCAAACTAAGCGAGGTACAGCTCTACTAAAATCTGATTTGAATAGCCTTTTAGATGTCTAATGAGACATATGTAGTGCGACCAAATTCATCGATCTAGAAGTTAGGTGAAAAAAATTAAATCTTAAACACATAGTTCTCCACAAGTTCAGACATATTTCGGCCGCTGACTCATAGCGTCCAAACTAAGCGAGGTACAGCTCTACTAAAATCTGATTTGAATAGCCTATTATATATCTAATGAGACATATATAGTGCGACCAAATTCATCGATCTAGAAGTTAGGTGAAAAAAATTAAATCTTAAATACATAGTTCTCCACAAGTTCAGACATATTTCGGCCGCAGACTCATAGCGTCCAAACTAAACGAGGTACAGCTCTACTAAAAGCTGACTTGAATTGCCTATTACATATCTAATGAGACATATATAGTGCGACCCCAATCATCGATCTAGTAGTTAGGTGAAAAAAATATCATGATTTAACGGGACACTGCCTTAAGCACGCCTTAACGTTGAGTAAATAGTTATTTTTCTATATTAATAATTTATGTTTATACCATTTCTGTTATGTATGGAGAGATTTATTACGGACTTCTTAATTTGGTAGGTTAATTTTAGTGTGAAGTTGGCGGCCAAATGTTGGCGGCTGATTGGCGCCAACATTTGGCCGCCAACTTTTGGCCGCTAACTTCACACCGGTTTAAAAAACGTCGTTTACAACACGTGTGAAATGTCTTTTCACACTAGTTGTAAAATGTACTATTTAATTTAAATGACAGACACTGTCCGCTTGATGAATGTAGGCCGAATAACATTACCTACTTATTATTTGATTACCTACTACAGAAGTATTGTTTTCTTTTGTACCTTTATATTTTAGGTTAGAATAGTTATAGGCTACTAAACCATAATCGGCTTACACAGGTTACAACAACAGTTGATGTGTTGGAATAATATTTGTCTAGTGGGCGGCTCAGTCTTTTTCATTTTACATATTTTGTTAAGTTTTCAGTGAGCGTTGAAATACGCTGGACATACTTAGTTTGATTGAACACTGCTTTGTTCATAATAATATTCACATCACCGGTACGTATAAGTAAATATTATTTAATAACCCGATCCAGTCGCAAAAAGGCGAAAAACGCTTATTTTATGATGTACCGTAAGGTCAGGGTACTTTAGCCCTTACAACTTACAAGGTTACTTTGTCTACCCATGAAAACCCATTTATTAAGTGATACTTTACCTAATTTGTAGCATAGACTAATTGAAGTTTTAAGCCATTATTGCAAAATAATAAAATTTGTGTTTTAGAGAACATTAAAATGTAGTGAAATTTTAATGAGCCGCAGATGCTCGTATTACATATAATAGATACAATATTTGCAACTTACAACTTAAAGAACATTTAATTTGTATCACGATATTTACCTATAACAGCATTTCAAGAAATACTAAAAAGCGAGATAGAAAAGAAGTTAATCGAAAATTCTAATAATTGGATTAATAATACCTCGCTTTAACAGCCCCAAAGGCTTTCATGTGACAAAGACGCAAAATTATAATTTGCGTCTTTTACATCGTGCAGTCGAGTTCATAAATATGTATACATTTTTCACCTTATTGGTGCCTTATTGCAATGGATTAAGGTGAAGAAATGTACACATATTTATGAACTCGACTGTACCACAGTAGGTATAGAGTGTGAAATGGAATTTTACTTTGAAGGTGACTTACAAGCCAAGCCACATGTGTACATTACGTAAACATGACTTGACGTGTGTTTTGACTTGAAGCCAAGCTTGTAGCGGTCTCGAAACATCAGCTATTGAACTAAGTAATAGTATATATTGAGTCATATGGCACTTCGTGCCCCTACGACACAAGGTATTGTACGTTTCTGACAGCTCATCCCAATGAATCAAACATTTCTAATGTTCTCTTGCGGCACTCGATAGATCATACTATATATAGTATGAATTATTTGAGATGATTTTTTCGGGCTCGGGCCCTAATCTGTTAAACAAAAGCCTTTGTTTCTTTTAAGAGCGGTCTTCAGCACGTGCCAAAGCAACCATGTCGCTTAAAAAACAACTATCGTGATAGTATTAAGGTTCAAATTTATGTGACAGCTCATTCAGAGAACAATCAGGGTGGTATTTTCTTTGGAGATAACAAAACGTGTTATCTCCGAATGGGCTGTTTCATTAATTTGATCCATATAAATAATATTGTAAATTTGCTTTTTAAAAGGGGCTTGTTCGCGTTACCTACGTCGGGGCTATTAGCAATAAGCAGTCTAACCACTACATAAAGGAAACAATACCTTTTGTTTGACAAATTAGGGCCCGAGCCCGAAAAATCATCTGAGATAATTCATACTATACCTACTACTGTTCAGCGTTGGAGGTAATGGCGACCAAATGAAAGCAGGGAATACTGATATCTAAATTTAATGTTTACAGAAGGCTGGTTAGAAAAAGTGAGTTTATCTACATACATGTAGAAGCTTATATAGTTAAGTACAACGCCACACTATGACACTACGGATTGGTTATGAACTATTACATACATTGACATAGCTAACTAAGCTTATTGAGCACTTATACTAGTACACAATAGTTTCGGTAGATGTCACCTTTACATATCATAGGACTGTGGTGCCACCTACAGACGATTGAGAGACTTTATCTGTCTAGATTAGGTAAGTAGGTATTTAGGTATGCTAATACCTACTTATCTGTTACCTACTTGTTAAGATATGTCTTAACAACTACCGTTTCTGCTTACATTCTTGTACAATGACACACGCTAGGTATTTACCTAGCGGAAGTTCAAGTTTGACAATATCTACTTGTAGAAAGAAAATCAAACGCGAACGAAGTGTCATCTCTAGGATAACATTTAATTAGTAACTGTTTAGCAATTACGAACGAATAGGGGATATTACTGCAATGTTCTGCCACCAGAGTGCAGCACTAGCCTTTTTTAGTAAACCATAGAGTAACTCATCCATACTGTACCTTTAACAGGTTTTGGACAAGTTTTCAGAGATAATAAAATATGACATTGATGCATCAAGGCGGTTTGTTTACAGAAGGACCTACCGGGTAACGCGAATCCGAAATTTCGCTATCTGCCACTTTATCGCTCGAATATGCAAGAGTTTCTTGTTTCGCGATGGACCCTTAGATTGATTATCTTTTTTATTTATGAAACTAATAAGATTCTGACTTTTGACTAATGTCATCATTGCCGCATATTTTCAAACAAATTGTCAATAGCACTGCTAATGATTAATACAGTATTTTTCTTTTTGTGGTCGATTATTGGAAATAACTTTTGTTTGAATTTTTTTTATCTTTTGTTCTTATTAAAAAAATATTAACGTTAGAGCATTCCTGAGGAGTAACCCTACGTGATATTTCAGGGTTTGTCCAATGGCTAAGGTCATCCTGTATATAGGCCCATAATAAATATTAAGCCCGTTTGCTATACCTAAACAGGGGTTTTGATATACAGTGAGCCTTCTGTACGTAGTACTATTATTTATTCTGTGGTTTTGATAAAAGCAAAGCAATCTGTTTTCATTAGGTACTCGTGAGTGTAGGAAAAATACACAAAAGCTTACTTGTTCGTTCTCGGTCTTAGAAACATTGTGGAACAAAAGCGTTTTTGACACTTACGAAAATTTTCCTTAACTTCGACTGTGCTCAGTGTTGCGTAATTTGATTATAGCCTTATGAATAATAACGTCATTAGAATAAGCAGGCTGCCATAGAAAAAAATTAATTTATCCTCGAATAACCTATATTGCAAGAATGTTATGGTTCTGATTACCAATTGGCTTTAATATAGTGACATTATATTGATAGTGAGGTGAACGCATCATTCCAATCCCTCATTGGTAACCACCCAATGGTATTGTTTGCCGATGATAGCACAATTATATTTACGGAGACAGACATGCAGGTCCATCAGGACAATATCAATCAAGCCCTACATAGTATTATTGAATGGCTTAATAAGAATAACCTACAAGTAAAAACTAATTTGAAAAACTAATTTTATGAACTTTAATTTGCTGACCAGAAATACACCTAATCTAGTTGTTACTTACCAATACCAAATAATTAATGAAACTGACTCTACAAAATTTTTAGGATTAAGCTTAGATAGTAGTCTGACATGGAAAAATCAAATTGACATTATATGTACAAAACTTAATCAATTTAGTTATGCATTGTATAATTTAAGGAAAGTAGTTAATCAATCAGCTGTACTGACAGTCTATCATGCACATGTAACGGCTACTTTAAGGTATGGGATAATGTTTTGGGGAAATGCCACTGATCGTGAAGCGGTTTTTATGAGTCAAAAGAAATGTCTACGATCAGTATGCGGTATTACAACCATGGATTCATGTAAACCTCATTTTATAGAATTAAAAATACTGACAGTCCCTTGTTTATATGTGTATGAAATAGCAACCTATGTCAAATGTAATATGAATAAATTTATAAAATACAATAGCCTGCGTCATCAGGAAAAAATTAATTATAAGTCATCCAGAACCGCCTTTGTGTCTAAAAGCATAATTGGTATGACGCCCCGAATATTTAATAACTTACCATTAAAATAAAAATAAATAAAATAAATAATCATTTATTGCAGATCATAACAATCCATAGATTTTGTTAGTTTGTCTTAAGCTAAGTACCTAATACTAATGTTAGTAATTAAATAAGTTATTCTACAACTAAAAAGAACTAAACACCATACAGGTCAACATACAGGTCGCCCAGTTAAGACCACCAGGTGCCTCCATATTCGACAGTCGTACCTGTCCTTAAGCATCCTAAAACTAGAAAACATTAAAGAATTTAAAACTGCATTGTATACCTTTTTAGCCTCTAAGGCATATTATACTATTCAAGAATATCTCAATGATATACATTTGTAATAGAGTAGGTAAAAGTAATTTGAGCATGCAATACACATGACATTTTAAATATTTGCATTTCTTTGTGATAAAACATGTATAGTATAGTAGTTTTGATATCGCAAGTTAAAAAATATTTGTAACCGTTTGAAAGATGTATATAATATAATATAATATGATGCATGGTCATTATAAGCAATGTATTAGGGATAGCTTTAAGCCATAGTAATTAAGTTAGATTTAAGTTATATTGCATTGCCCTACAGGGTTTCATAGCTGAACCAATAAATGTACCAACTTGTATACCTAAATATGACAGCAATAAACACACTGATTACTGATTATTCCGTCATTCAAAATACGTGGTTATTATTTGGGTTTAAACAAGGGCCTGACACTCTTTGATAGAGAAAGATAGTCTTATTGCGATTCCTTTAAGAGGAAAGAGCATATAGTGCCATGCTTTGTCTTTATCACCGACCGGGCGTTTTTTTATGGTCGGGTTATGGCATCATAGCAAGGAGGCTATGGCGAAATACCGAAATTTATAAGAGTGAAAGAGAAAAAACATTGGACATGCAAACCGTATACATTTTATATGAATATTCTTTCTCTATCTATGCTCGGGGTTTCTCTGCGTGATAGAATCAGAAATGATGATATCCGCAGTAGAACTAGGGTCACTGACATATCTCGCAGAATTGCGAATCTTAAGTGGCAGTAGGCGGGGCACATTGCTCGCGGAACTGATGGCCGGTGGGGCCGGAAGGTTCTGGAGTGGCGTCCGCGTACCGGAAGACGAACTGCCGGTAGGCCTCCAACAAGATGGAGCGACGATCTGGTGAAGGTCGCGGGAATTCGGTGGATGCGAGCGGCAGGATCGGTCGAAGTAGCGAGCCTTGGGGGAGGCCTATGTCCAGCAGTGGACGTCTATCGGCTGACATGATGATGATGATGATGATGATTCTTTCTCTTACCCCCGGTCGCTCGGTGGCGCGTCTATAACTACTTGTATATGCTATGTCTATGGGTTTAAATAACTTTTTATTGTAACTTGTTGCCATGGTTACGCCAAATTATTACACACCGACTGACTACCCTTAGCAACTTACACACGATACATAGCAATAAAACGTATCGTACGTATTCAAATAACGGCATAGTTATTGGAAAATAAAATGGAATCCAGTCATTCAATCGATTCTTTAGCCCGTTTGCAGCAAACAAAATGTTATTGAAGCGATACAGAAACCAAATTCCAGGATTGTATTAACAAAAGCGTTTTTATTGGTTCAAAAATATAAACATTTAAAAAAAAACATCGACATTCGTGTCTAATATTTACTTCCATTTATTATAGGGACGTCGTTCTGTCCAGTTTGATCAAGAAATATAAACCTCCGATGCGCTCGCAAACCGTGTTTTCTCTTATTTCATATTGTAAACTCTATATTTCCTCTCCAGGTGATGTACTGCCCGCCTGCCCACAACGACGGCCTGTGCAACCGGCCGCAGCCCACCAAGACCACCAGGACCGGCAATGGGAACTCCTGCCACGACATCGTCTGAGATTCGGTCCGCGGGCGTCGCGCCCGGGAATCCGAACAAGCTACTGTGGTGTAAGCATAAGTGAACAATTATAAACATAAATTAACAAGTGTAAACTTAAGTAAACAAGTGTTGATGCTAGCTGGTAATAGTGTAAAAATGTACCATACTTTTAGATTAGGTTGAGAAGGCCCTTTTGAATGTTAGTTAGGCTAGATGTGGGTGTGAGTGTTCAAGGAGGCACCATATGTACTGTAAAATAATATTAAGTTCTAGGCCTCATTCCTTTGTATGTGAGATATGGTTTGAAAAATGCTGGACGGATTGTAAATACCTTTAATTTTTACAAGAGAAATGAATATACCTAATATTTAGTACTGACATAACTAATTTTTCCTTTTTTTCTATAAATAACTGTATAAATGTATGTAAATTATGTTAATCCATTAGCTTTGGTTGATAAAAACCAATATAATTAGTGAAGCAACATCATTATAATTTATCCGTTGTTTGATAGACAAAGTGACAAAAAGGAAAAAAAACTAGCTAACATTCACAGCAAAAATTGCAAAATGCAAAAAAATCTGTAGCTAACGACTATAATATTTTAACAAAAAAGTTTATTACTCATAGTGGCGTAAAATAAGCCAAAAAGTATTAAAAATGCGCCACTCGTTGTGCTTTTTACGACCTGTCCAGTCCGATTTTGCTTAAGAGAGTATATGGTCGGGTAGGCAAAGTAAGTAACTTGCAAAGTATATTGCGAGAGCCTAACTTTATCTCCGTTTTCAGGAGTACATTTGTTTTTTAAAGTATGCATAAGTTGCATTATATCTTTTATAAATATACTGTATGTGTTTGTATACGTTAGAAAACAAATGTCCTTATTCAATGCGTTTCGTATCTTTGTTCAGCAGTGGAGGTGCACTAGGCTGTGAAGTATTCTCTTATGTTATCCGTTTACATGGAAACAGAAAAAGTAAAATAACAGAGTGTAAAAAGGAGTTAATACTTTATATTACGAGTATGTTCTGTTGGACTTGCCTTCACTTCTCTTCTCTTCACTTCACTTTTAATACAAAAGTAATTCCGTCTGTCTGTCTGATACCTCTTCACGCTTAAACCGCTGTACCGATTTAGATAAAATTTGGTATTGAGATAGTTTGAAGACCGCGCATGGACATAGTATATTTTTTGTCAATCCCCATTATAATCATCAGTCGGTTGCGGGCGGAAGAGTACTTATAAAATAAACAAGAGCATGGCAAATATACGCTAACTACGCTGTCCTACATTATTTTGTTTGAGTTAATTCGCGATAGACATGACGTGTAATAATTAAGGGCAAAATATCAAGAATAATAATCATCAGGAATCAAAACTGTTAACGACCAAAAACATTTAGTCTCAGGGTTACTAGGTCACAATCATTCCTGCATGGACTGCTGTTGGAGGATTCCGTTGCTAAATGGAACCAGCAGATTCCATTAAGCTTGTATACAAGGGCATGGCAGTACATTATAACATTTAAAACTTTCGCGGTTTAAACACATATTAAATCACATTTAGAAACGGGTCTATCGCGAATTTATTTTGTTACCTTTATTTACCGACGTTTCGACACAGGTTTCACTGGTCGTGGTCGCGGCTAACTGACGTCCCAGCAAAATGTCAAAACAGAGATTTGTGTGACTACCCCACGAAAAGTGCATTTAAAGTTCGAGGTAGACATCACATTTTCAAACCACCCACTACACATAAAAGTTAATTATTGTCAATAGTCCGACACACAACACTCACAACATCCGCGCACACATCCGAAGATAGATCCCTTGGCTTTAACTTCTGGATCACTGGTCCCCAAGTTGCCGATAAGTTAAAACCATCTTCCCTATTAAAATTTCTGGGGTGCTTCTTGATTTCAATCGCTTCTCGCACAACTCGAGGATAATAATGGCGTTCAGTGGAAACAACTTTTGGTTTATGAAAAATATATTCGCGATAGACCCGTTTCTAAATGTGATTTAATATGGCAGTACATTATTTGTACATATTAAACTGCCGATCACTGTTTACACCAAAACGACGTGAAGTAGGTACATATTATATGTACAAAGCGAGGCAATAAAGGGAAATCGGAAACTATAATTTGTAGGTTCTATTCAAGAATGAATGTCTATGAGAGGTTTAAATGTCTTCGAGTTCGGGTTATTTTTTTCTAAATCGCCTTCATGACTTCTTATAGTTTCAGGGCTATAACCGTGAAAATCGAAGTTCGCTAATTGAGGGCAATTTTCTCTGTCACTCTAATTATGCCTTCATTGGAGTAAAAGATAAAGATCCCCGCAATTTACGAATTTCGGTTTTCGCGGTAGCCCCTCAGATTTCCTCTTGCGATTGCCACCCTGTAAAGTTTTTAACTTTAAGAGGTCCTTCTTATATTATGTGAGTATATTGTAATTAAAATTAATGATGTATATATTGTTAAGGTAGTAGGCAATGTTTAGGTTATGTTTCGAATTTGAATAACTACGTACTCGATTTACTAGTGATAACCTCCTCCTCATATTCTTGAGCCCAATGTGAGAAGGAGCAGACATTTCTAGTAAAATGTATCATATCGCTTATAAAATCTTTTTAAACATGTATTTAAGTAGATGTTTGTGATTATTATGTATAAATATAGTTTAAGCTGTAGAAACATCGAAATGTAATGTTGGATATGTAATGTAAATGTTATTATTAATTCAAAGATTTAATTGTAGTGTCAAAGTCATATGATGGCAAAAATCTTTAACGTAGAATAGATTTAGGTAACTGGAGCTGTAAAATTAATTAATATTTCGTTGTTATTTTTGTATATAGCTAAATTTATCATGTGTATATGTAATGTACCATGCTTTAATGTTTAATAAAAATCAATGTTTTCACAAATGGTTTAGTGTTTTTCTCCAGGTATAACCAAAAAAAAACTACGTTACTGACCAAACCAAACTAGGAATAATATTAAAGAAAAATGTAAGA
Organism: Cydia strobilella; assembly: GCF_947568885.1. Lineage (NCBI taxonomy): Eukaryota > Metazoa > Arthropoda > Insecta > Lepidoptera > Tortricidae > Cydia > Cydia strobilella. The sequence goes on along the minus strand of NC_086049.1, from coordinate 11,808,357 downwards.
AATTAGGATAAAAAGCACTTTGAAAATAAAAAAAATATATGAAGAAAAAAAAACTCCGATACTATACGTTCGTTTTTTTTCGTTATTTGAGGCATATGCCACTATGTTAGCTGTGCATTGAATCGAATGGTATCGCGTTTGACACTTCTTATAAGTAATATAACTCTAGTGAACCGAAAAGGAACGTGTCTAATATCAGCTTTGCTAGTACCTTTGTAGGTGACGGTTCCACCTTTTGGTTAACCTATGAATCAACAATTATGGAAAGCATAATGTTGGAATCCAAATATAACATGACACTAGACAATTAACAGTCATCAACAAACTCTTTTCAAAACAGTTTTTTTCCCATTTTTAAAGGTAACATTTTCCAGCTGAAATAGTCAAAATTTACGAATTAGTGCACACTTTGGTTTGCCACGTTGGGCGCCAGTGTGAGGGGGTAGGTCAGTAGGAGCCTCCCTCAACAGGATGGGTAAATTAAAGGCAGGATCCAAGGCGATCAGGGTATTTATTATTAAAATAAGAAGGCACCTGCAACAATACAGGCGAGAGTTACTGTCTGATGCGCTAACAAATAGAGATAAAACACTTTAAATTACTTAACTATTATAAAACTTACAATTTCATGTGGCTTTGAATGTAGGTAGAACAGATGCGCTGTTACAATAACACGTGCAGATAACACAATGCACTTGCAGTATGAATTCACTATATAGATCACAATATAAAGTATTATACTGAATACTATGCACTGCAGGAAATAGATCTTTACTCAGCAAAGTTTTGTATTGAACTGGATTCGAAGAAGGATTAGAATTTGAATGGCGAGTTTAGGAATTGTATTGTGCCAGGAATAATACAAAAGTTGGTAGTGTAATGTTCCGTTACACGCACCGTCACAATATCTACTAAAGCTTGTCCCAGAAAAAATGGCGTTTGTATTCGCACAGGTTGCACATCAGACTTCTGACCTAAAGGCTTAAGGAGACTGACGTTGTTATGTAAAAAAAAACTGTTTTCTTATTCTTTATAACCAAAAGTCCTTCTAGATGGTCACTAAATATGTGGTTCGCTTCACGTTCCTAAATCACGAATAGTTAGTAAGTGTTTTTAGTTTTTTTTACCTTATGGTATCCAATATTTGTCTTTCGTAAAGCATAGAAAATATTTGCTCTTAAATTATATACCATCTTTTATTTAACCACTAAACTCCCAAAACTAATCTAATTAATTATAAAAATATTTATTAAAGTAAATAATTATCGACGTAAGTTACAGAATTAATTAACATAATTAGTTTAGTCCAAGAGTTTCCTTAATGAAGCAAAATTAAATTAATAACACCGATAGTTGCACTTTAAACAATATCGTTAAGTAATGTAGCAATAGCAATCCATGTTTGTAAAGTAAAACCCGCGTAAGAAGATTCTAAAGGAACCCCGTAAAAACGCATCTTAAGGAAAGCGACATAACCGTTAAAAAAAATATGAAAGAAAGTAGAAGAGAATATTTAAAATGGCGTAGTACTGGGGAAATCGCATTAAACGTGATCCTATTAAGCGGGCTCGGGTTCTATTTGGTTTGACACGTTATTGCCAAATCTGATCTAAACTCAAGTAAGTCGAAGAAGTATACTTTAGCTCAAAAATTAATTGGTTAGTAGTATAAACAAAGGCATAATAATACAGGTAAAGTACTGCAAAATTCTGTATCGCTGCAAATTTGCCAACTAAAGTCTGTACAGCCCCGTATCTAATAGTTACCGTGACTGAAGTAACAAGTAGGTAGGTACTTATCAATCAAGTGATAAGGTGTATGATTTGTCTCTATAAGATCACAAAAATAATAATCGATACAAATTAAACAATCGATAAAATCATATAGCTTACACAATGTACACCCGCCGCTCTCAGCGAACCATTTTTGAATTCACTGTTGCGTAAATACTGAAAACGTACATTTAAGCCCAGAACAAAAGCAACCCTTCGTCGGATTAGGCCAAAATCTATAACAATACCGTATTGAAAACCGCCCTCACAACTTACAAACCGCAAAATCACAACACACGACTATGGAAAATGTTGCGGATTAATATGACCGAAAATAGATACACTTTTTATATGTAAAAAAAGAAAATCACAAGTGCCCATGCCACTTTTTGTTGAGTTTTTAGTGTTTTCCTGTAAGAAGGAGACACCTGAGGATCTACTGCGAAAATCGGAATTTCGTTATCGCTTCTTTATCGCCCGTATGTGCAAGAGTGACAGGCAGATTAAAGAAATTTCGATTTTCACGGTAAGCCTTATGTGATACAGGTTTTACAAAGGTAAGCATATCATATTATGGTAGGTAACAATATTACGTAAAATGGCAAAACTAATGCTTATTTTAACAACGTCTCTTTTAAGTCACTTTCGGAAAAAACTATTGCATCTCTCAAATAATTTCTAATAGACTATGATGTAAACTCAAACGGACTAATGTAAAAGCGGGCGGAGCGACGGAAAGCGCCGAAATTTTAAAACTTACTAAACTATGTATGAAAAGGTCCATCAAAAAACAGTAATTAGGCGGCGCCACCATACACCGAAATACTACCAAAAACAACCTATTTATGTAATTTGGTTGGGTTATTTGTTGCCTTATATGGTTCATGTTATACTCATGTCCCAGAGCCTAACTAGCGCCACCACCGGAGAGATTAGGAACTATTATTTAAAGCTGAAAGCGGTCACTTTTGCGACAATTGTGCCATAAGAGATCGGCATCCTTTCTATACCATCCATAGTTTGAAGGTTATATCGGTCCGGAAATACCACAGGTGACAGATCATTCTATGTGTGTGTGTTAATATAGTTTAAAGGGGCCCAACTGACTATCAGTCCGCCGGACGATATCGGCCTGTCAGTTAGAACAAAAATTTGACAGTTCCGAACAACTGACAGGCCGATATCGTCCGGCGGACTGATAGTCTGTGGGCCCCTTTAGTATTGTCTCTGTCCGTTAACATAACACACATTCCGGTATATGACACAAAAAGACATACGAAACCATGATAAAACGACGTGACTGCTGTGCGTAAAAGACGTATGATGGAAAGGGACTTAACGAGCATACCAAACTTTCAATCAAAGAAACATATTTTTTACTAAAGAAGTTTGCCGGAACGATCTTGCCGAGTTTTATTCATACTCACGGGGGGTACGTACAAACTTTACCTTCTTTCAAAAGTTGACAATTTAAACTACTATGGCTTTAAGAGTCACACGAACTTGCCTCCAAAAGGCAACAATCTCATACATTCGAACGACGATCGTTTATTTTAAAACGACATGCTTTAATTAAGTACATGAGACTTGATATGAACATTCACGTAATATAATATCTATGACTGGTATTAGATTTCGCGGCTAAAAATTGTTATACACAATTGTGTAACACCCTAGGTATGCCGTATGCTTGTTTGCCACCGACGTGATATAAAAAAATACTTTCTAGCAACGCATACTAATAGTCAAATTAGTTTCTTTTTTTGAACTGTCAAAACGATTTTGCTACTATCTGGGGATTCTGGGGGCACGGCAGTGCCCACGCCAAGTCGAGCAAAACAAAAAGGCACGGCCGTACCATCCTTTTCGCGAAGCCATTCAGGCCATTTTCGACGGTGTGTAATTTTGTGCTGGCTAAAGCTAGAACCCTGAATTTTCAGTGACATATAGGGCATGATATGGCTTACATATATTCCCATGAACATTCAATTTAAACTTGTAGTTTAAGAATTGCACGTCAAAGTTCCTTACTTTTGTCACTGGCACAGTCACTCACTCACCGATCATCATAATTCTAAGGTACTTCTAGCCAACCCACAAGCTTCAAATTTTAAACATAAGTAGTTTTTAGCTTAACAAGCCATAAAAAACCTTAAAATATTGCAATATCAGTCACGTTTTAAAGATTTAGGAACTGCATAAGTTTGTAGTCCCATATAAAAATATGCTATTACAAAGTTACTTTTGCAGTTTCAACAAATAGTAGGTAAATGTCTAAGATGTACGATGTGAGTATAAAGATGTGTATAGTATGAGTATGGTATGATTATGAGTATGGTATGGATATGAATATGGTATAGGTATGAGTGCGGGTATGGTGTGGAATGGGGACTTGGGTATGAGAATTGTATGAATACAAGTATAGTTTGGTATGGCCATGAGTACCTATTGTATAGGTATGAGTACGAGTATAGTGTGGGACGGGTATGAGTATGAGCTTTGAGAAAAGTGGTAGCTGACGTACAAGAAGTAGTACCCGAAAAGAAGGACAAAAAGAGATGAGATCCCATCAAAAACATTCTTTCCCAAGGTCGTCCGTTTAAAACGAATCCTCAGCCAGCAACTAGCTACTTCCGAGCCTCGACAATATTGTATTATTTTTCAAAAATGGACGGCAAAGCCAGCCTGGCGCAACCGCAAGTAGGAACAGAAATACAATATGTATGGAAATGTTCACAATACTAGTGCTCTGTCGCCATATTGTGTTTGAGGGACTTTCTGTTAGTTTTCGAGCTTTTCGTCGCAATTTTTTGTTTTAATTCGTGTTATCATTATATAACAATCATTTACTAAAACGGATTGTGCATATTTACAAAAATACGACCAAGGAAACAACATAGAACTTGTGCTATTTGTGGAATTCTTGCCTACCGATTTGAAAATAAAGAAAGGAAATTTATGGCAACATTTCCTTTGGATCCTGACCGGTAAGCAAGAAATTGGATAATATTTAGTCCCGTGACTCTTGTAACGTAACGTGAAAGCACGATTGTATGCTTTATTCATTAAAAAATTGTAAAAATTGTTTTGTTCGTAACACTAGTGCTGCTCTTGGTAATATAGTTGGTCAAACAAAATTGCCAGTAGGTAAATAAGAACCGAAAAAACTATACTCATCCTTTTATTTTGGGTCCTAGTACTAGTGTAAGACAAAGATAGAATGATCATCTCTGTCTATGTTTGAAATGAAACAAACTATAACTATCGATAACTAGGTATTTTTAATTTACTATGCTTGTGTAGTACATGTACTAAAATCAAAAAGACACGATTCCCTCCACTGTACTAGACCGAACTATTCCCTAATGATTCTGCTCTTAGTACGTTTTAGTACACTACACGCGAACGAAACAGAATGGGAGCGAGGACCGAGGAGTGACAATGACAGCAAATCGATGAGCAGACAAGAAAGGGCGACAAAAATAATCTGCGATAGTGGCACAAAAATTAACTCAATATTCATAAAATGACTAATTTTCTCTGGAGAAGATAATATTAAGAGCGCTATTACATTTCGGCGTTGAGCGAGTTTAGGTATTTTACGCGCTGCGGCGGGCTGTGCGAGCTCAGTATGCCGATCCCTTCTACCACGTTTTCCCTCTCGCTCGCACTACAATGATGGATTAAACAATCTTGATCCTTTGTGAAGCATATTGAAAACAATTATAACGACACTAACTTAAAATCCTAATTATTGTTATTTGGTACGAAAATACTAAATCCAGTGCAAATGTAATATAATACAAAACTTACTTTTGTATTATAAAAGAATTATTTTATACTAGAAAGAAATTATACTCGCTTGTTTACATGTTTCGTCATTACATTTGGTACAGGTACAGGGTAACCGTACAGCTTGGGACAATGTCACTTGGTGCTAAATTATATCCCAAAAAGATAATTTTCACTGAAAATGACAAAAACTGTCAATCTGTCAAATTTGACTGATATGTCAAACAACACTAAACTATGTCACTTAGTACCAAACTTTAACAAAACATGTTAATTTTCACTAAAAATGACAAAAACTGTCAAACTGTCAATTTTGACAGTTTTGACAGATGTGTCAAACTAACCAATTGCATTACGCACCAATTGCATTAAAGTTAATTCTTATTAAATTTTTGAGACGTTAATGGCCATTGAAGTTAATGTTTTGTTTAGTGTTGTTTGACATATCAGTCAAATTTGACAGATTGACAGTTTTTGTCATTTTCAGTAAAAATTATCTTTTTGGGATAGAATCTAGCACCCACTGACATTGTTAAATGTAGATTTATACTATCTGTCAAAATTGACAGTTGGTGACCTTTTGACAGTTTTGGATCCCAAATCGAAACGGCTTGTCTCATTTTGATACGACCTTCAACATTAGTCATGGGATGGAAAATGTAGTTTGACACATCTGTCAAAACTGTCAAAATTGACAGTTTGACAGTTTTTGACTTTTTTTGTGAAAATTAACATGGTTTGTTTGCTAAATTATATCCCAAAAACTGTCAAACTGTCAATTTTGACAGTTTTGACAGATGTGTGTGTGTACATTTTCCATCCCATGACTAATGTTGAAGGTCCTATCAAAATTGGACAAACCGTTCCGATTTGGGATCCAAAAATGTCAAAATGTCACAAAATCTCAATTTGGCAGATTGTATAAATTTACACTTAACAGTGTCACTTGGTGCTAAATTATATCCCAAAAAGATGAAAATGACAAAAACTGTCAATCTGTCAAATTTAAATACTATGTAAAACAACACTAAACTATGTCACTTAGTACCAAACTTTAACAAAACATGTTAATTTTCACTAAAAATGACAAAAACTGTCAAACTGTCAATTTTGACAGTTTTGACAGATGTGTCAAACTACATTTTCCATCCCATGACTAATGTTGAAGGTCCTATCAAAATTGGACAAGCCGTTTCGATCTGGGATCCAAAACTGTCAAAAATGACAATTTTGACAGATAGTATAAATCTACACTTAACAATGTTACTTGGTGCTAAATTCTATCCCAAAAAGATAATTTTCACTGAAAATATCAAATTTGACTGATATGTCAACCAAACCTTAGTTCCACTAGGTACTGCCAGGGTTCAGCATCAGCTCTATCATGGGTACTGCTCTCCTAAGTGCTCACCAAGACGAGTCGGATGACTAAAACAGCGTGTGCCTATGTTGCACCAATCCTAAGTTCCACTAGGTACTGCCAGGGTTCAACATCAGCTCTATCATGAGTACTGCTCTCCCAAGTTGCTCATCAAGACGAGTCGAATGACCAAAACAGTGTGCATCGTTTATAATGGCGTAAGCGCCATCGACAATAAGGTCCCTTTTTACAGGAAATACCACATTTTATTCTGTTTTTAGTATTTGTTGTTATAGCGGCAACAGAAATACATCATCTGTGAAAATTTCAACTAGCTATCACGGTTCATGAGATACAGCCTGGTGACAGACGGACAGACAGACAGACAGACAGCGGAGTCCTAGTAATAGGGTCCCGTTTTTACCCTTTGGGTACGGAACCCTAAAAACAGAATAAAATAAATATTTAAGTGGTCCCATACAACAAACGTGATTTATTTACCGTTTTGTGCGTAATAGTACGGAACCCTTTGTGCGCGAGTCCAACTCGCACTTGGCTGTTTTTTTTTTAAATTTACTACCAATAAAATGTCAGGTCATTTCAAATATTTTTAATGTTGTTCGGAAGTTTGTTATGTTACTATACTATATTATAATACTATAAAAACAAATACAGTACTCGGATCAAAGTTTCTCAGTCGCAATTTACACGCACACAGTATAGCGTTTTACACGGCGCCTGCCGCACACAACGATAAAAAACCTCGTTGTCGCCGTCGAAAACGTGCGGAGCCGACCGACACAGGTCCAACCTCTTCAAGCTCTGCTGCGGTACTGAGATCGCCAGCGCGCGTCATCGGCAATATAGAGTAGTTTTCAAAAAATTGCCAAAAAATTAAAGTAGAATTTGATAAACACAAATGTATACCAACAGTATAAGCAAACGTTGTAGATTGCTCGTGTATAAAAATGACTTCGATACTAAGTAGATTTTCGTAGGAATTTACACTTGTTTCGAAGAGAAAATTCAATTCGTTTAACATTGATTTTCTCTTTCTTAAAAGCATGTAGGAAGAATATCATTCGATATTCCTAAAGTACAGGATATTAGTAATACAAAATATCCAACTTTAGCAGAGTAAACTTCTCAAAATCTACAAATAAGAGCTCACAATTCAGTGCTTGACGCGGTTTTTCGTAAACGACCATCAGAAAAACAATCATTACTAATTTAATTAGTCCTTTTTCTAAAATGTACAACGATATTCCTAAGGATAAGAAGACGCTCTTACTGGAACAAGTACTCTTTATTTCTAATAATGAGCGTAAAATCTTAAATGTTGTCGGGAATATCATCAATTTTACATTATTTCGACTTTTCTTTTAAGAACGCTTAGGTAAAAAAATCTAGTAGGTATCTCATAATGTTCGTCACAATAAAACTAAGAGCACTCAATATGTAGTTCAGAACAAATTATTATTATTATATATTATATTGTTTAACACACTAGCAGCTGAAAGCTGATGCGTGTATATCACTGCACTTGTTTTTTTTTACTATTAGGTCTATTAGTGTTCATTTTGTTAGTTGTTTTAAGTGTTTGTCAAGTCTGTTTTTAAAGGTGTTCACTGAAGGAGCACATATCACTGCTTCTGGTAATTTATTCCACTCGCGTACGACGCGGTTTGATAGAAAGTGCTTCCTAGGATTGCTTGTGCTGGGAACTCGAATAATCTTTAAGCTGTGGCCTCTTAGACGATTATTATTGCTCATAACAAACAGGTCCTTTAGTTCAGGTAAGTCATAATGATCGTGTATGATCTTGAATGTTTCAATGAGGTCACCACGCTGTCTTCTTCGCTCCAGGGTTGTCAAGCCAAGATTGGCAAGCCTTTGGTCATATGGCTTATTACGTAATCCATATACCATCATAGTTGACCTGCGTTGCACCTTTTCAAGTAAAGTTATATCCTTCTGAAAGTATGGACTCCAAATTCGGTAAGCATATTCCAGAAGAGGCCTTATGTACGTCTTATATAGTTTTAGAAACAGTGCTTTATCAATTGTCTTGAAGGTCTTCCGTATAAGGTATACTAGTGAGTTGGCTCTTTTTGTTATTTCCAGAATGTGCTTATCCCACTTCAGGTTGCTTGTTATAGTGACTCCAAGGTCTCTTTGTGAGTTCACTTCTTCTAGGACCTGCGTACACATGGTATATGCAAGCTGAGGATTTGTGGGCCCAATATGAAGAATGGTACATTTATTCGAATTAAGTGACATGAGCCAGTCCTGTATCCACCCGCTAATTCGATCCAAGTCTTCCTGAATGATATTATGCGAGATGAGAGGGTTCCCCATTATTTTTGTGTCATCGGCGAACAGTGACAGTTTAGATTTGACAATGGACTTAAGATCGGTGACAAAAATCCCAAAAAGGACTGGACCGAGGACAGATCCTTGTGGGACACCACTAAGAACCTCAATGGGTTCAGACAGCTCCTCCCCTACTCTGATTTTCATTTTTCTTGCACTTAAGAAGTCTTGAATCCAGTTCAGAAGTCTTCCACGGATGTCGTAATGCTCCAGCTTACTAATGAGCCTTTTTATAGGTACCCGGTCGAAGGCTTTCTCGTAATCTAAGTAAACCACATCCGTTGGGAGGTGTTCGTTCCAGTTCTTGTCAATGTCAAATAAAAACAATCAATTTTACATAATGGTACATGTTTAACAGTTATTGAAATTTTCATTCTATGTGTTCGTCCACTGAATAATATAATGAGTAATTCAATAAAATGTTTTTCAATTGCTGTTGAAACCGTATATTTTTTATTTTATTTTATTTTATTAGAATACCGGTTTCTTTGAGAAAGTTACTTTATTTAAGCTCAGGAACGCACCCTTAAAATTAACAGACTTTAAAAAAAACACCGTATATACCTTACACCACCGTGCCATATACCTTATTTTAAAGATGTACGTTTTTAAACACAGTTTGTAAATAGCTAAAACAGTTAAAATGTATATGACTTTTCAAAAATATATACGAAATTTGTAGCTGGCGAAGACTAGGGGCCCGTTTATCAAAAGCTTGTAGCTTGTAATACAAGTGGAAGTCCCTTTCTGTCCCTTTCTAACAAAAGCTGTCAAAAAGGGACTTCCGCTTGTATTACAAGCTACAAGCTTTTGATAAACGGGCCCTAGCTGTGATTCATTTTGATGAGAATTCAGGAGTGTCATGCATCACTGGTGTCATGTCGTCATGTACGAGTAGCGTGGCGTTTAGCCAGTGCGATTAGCGGTTGTGTTCAGTTGTGTTGCTCAAGTGCGTGATATTACATTTTGCTGGAAATTTAGGTGTGTTGTGGTGATTTAATTAAATGCGGTGAAATAATGATTTAATTAAATAAATAATATTTATTATACACTTAGTGTGTTGTCTTGTCATTGGGTAAATGTCTGAAGCTCAGGCCCCAATTTCACCACGGTGACAGGTGCGACAATTGTCGAAATCACTAATACTGACGTCACATGCCTCCATAGGCTACGGTAACCGCTTACCATCGAACGGGCTGTGTGCTTGTTTGCCACCAACACTTTAATAAAATAAAAAAAACTCCATTATATCGCCAATAAATAAGTACTTTGCGATGCTAATGACAATTGTCACAAGAAACACGACAATTGTCGCAAAATTCCGACACATAACTTATTTCCTGTCAAGAATTACCGAAAATTCTTATAAATCTTGTGACAATTGTCATCATCATCGTCATAAACGTACCTGTTTTTTGCCGATATAGTAAAGTTTTTTTAAATATTACAATGATGGTGGCAAACAGGAATACAGCCCGCCCGATGGTAAGCGGTAACCGTAGCCCATGGATGCCTGTGACGTCAGCAACATTGATGTTTTACAATTTCGCACCTGTCACCGTGGTGAAATTGGGGCCTGGTGTCATGTTTATCTTCGTGACCCAAATGGTACAACGCTCCCGTCATGTATAGTGATTAGGTATGTACCTATTTCAATTTATAGGTTACCCTTATATACAAACCGAGCCGAACCAAGACATCTAAATACATGTTTTATAGTGACATTGTTTACATTTCTCGCGTCGAATGATGGTTCCTATGAAAGTTCATTTTTATATGGAGTGTGTCACGTAAAATATTTGTAGACATTTTTTGGAAGTTTAGTAGACCAGTGTGTCAGTAGGTAGTGACAATTTTTGATGAAATGAGACACTGCTGAGTGTAAATATATTTCGATTTAAACGTAATATTTTTTGTTATTTGCGGCAATATCAACACATCTTATGAAATTGTTTGGGTTTTGGTGAAATCACGTCATTTTTTGCATGTAGTAGACTTCTCATGACATCCACCTTAACTATGTACCTATATAAAAAAAGTTTACAAATATGGAAACAATATTTTTTGATATGTCAGTTACTAATGAAGTCGATGTAGAAAGCTATGAAAGCTATTTTAACGAAGCTCCGGAGTGGAACAGAGATCCCGAAGCGGATGTCACGAAACGAAAGTTTACACAGAGAGTTTTAAAGCAATGAAAGCTTATCTGTGAGCGGGCTTTCCCAAGCGAGGTAGCGGATACTGAAATAATTATCGTGCAAAATGTGTGGTTTTAATTATTACACATGTGAATACAAATTACCTACCTACTGAAGACCTCCAATACTTTGACAGTTTTATTAGGGCGCGTTCCCACTATGTCGTAATGACAGTAATCGTACCGTCGTATATGGGAACACCTCCGTTTAAATATACAATAAGCCACGACAGGATGATTACCGTTATCGTGTCGTCTGTAGTGTGAACACCTCTATTTAAATATACGGGCTACGACGCACGACTATCTGTCTTTAAGACTTTAGTGGGAACGCGGCTTTAAAGGTATGCCTTTAAAGGCATAAATAACATTTTATTATTAAATAGGTTAAGGTGTGTTTGGTGATTACTAGTATTATGTTGGGGACAAAAGTAGGTAGCCAATTTTTTTATAAGGACGAAATGCCATCAACAGTACAGACCAATGTAGGCAGATTTAATATATTTGGTATTGTGACCAAACGTACACAATTTATAAACAACTGAAAATCTTGGGTACCTTTTTAAAATGTCGTGAAAAAAATAAGGTTTTGCTTGTGACTTAAAGCACCGACCACATTGATATAGGGTGTGTTTTTACAACGCGAATAAAAGTACCATTCGCACTATAACAATAGTGCCGGTTTATTTTAACGAACTGACCAAAACGTTGACTGATACAAATACAGTGAGCAAAATCCGTCAGTTAACTGATGTGAAAACAGCTCGATTAGTATATTTTAGTTACTTCCATAGCGTTATGTCATATGGTATTTTACTGTGGGGTGGTGCTTCAGAGATAAATACCATTTTTGTTCTGCAGAAGAGGGCTATTCGAGCAATATATAAAATGAACCATAGAGACTCACTTAGAGATAAATTTAAGGAAATTGACATAATGACAGTGCACTGTCAATATATTTATGAGAATATTCTGTATGTACATAAAAAACATTGCCAGTTTTAAGAAAAACTGTGACATACATAACATTAATACTAGAAATAAGCATAAGCTTGCAGTACCCTTCACTCGGCTCCATAAAATTAAAAAATCATTCATGGGTAGTCAGTTGTGTAAGATTTTATAATAAACTTCCAAATATCATCACTGAATTATCTGTTAATAAATTTAAAAAATATGTAAAACGTAAACTTATCTCTAAAGCCTATTATAGCACACAAGACTACATGAATGATGAAACACCGTGGGATTGTGATTGAAAATAATTAATTATTTATTATTGTGTTAATAATGATGAAATTGATAATTCAATGAATACCTATATTAGGTAATCCGTATTTTTTTGACATTTAGATTTTTATTCTAGAAAGTTTCTGGACTAGTATTTTTTTTACAAGTTTGGTGTTTGACGATCCTTTTGTGAATTCTTATTATTAAGTTTGACATATCTATAATAATATTGTCTTCGGTTACCGCGATAGTCACCCGTTGACCACGAACGCTGTAAAGAGTTCGAAACGTCGGGATGAATTATAAATTCAATATACGCGATATAATCCGTTTTCATAGTTTTATTTCATATCTATAATAATTCAATGTTTTTAAGAATAATAATAACTGCATCAATAAATTGCTCTGATATTTAGATTAAGGTAATATTTAAAACTTGACAATTTAAAAGTGCTTGTTGCTAGGCCTATTTGAATAAAGATTATATTGACTTTGACTTTGACTTTGAATAAGAGCTTAAATCGAGTTACAATTTAGAAATAAAAAAACTGACGGTCTGACGCAGTAAGTAACTTATGCTACTTGTATTTGTAATTTAATTTGGTTTGACTCAATATATAGGAATATAAGAACAGTATACAAACGTATCCGTCATATTTGTGACACATTTGTACCTACCTATTTCCTTAGGTATTCGCCGGGCGAATATTGCATGTTCTGCAATATTCCTAAGATGAGAGGTGGTGGCATGAAGAGCACTACTTGAGCAGGGTCTACATTATTTTTTAATTTTCACATTGTTGTTAAACTCTCTGCATAGTTGTGATGGCACAGCGAGTTGCCTTATGCCACGATTCGCAGTATTCGCACTGCATTTCACTCGCATCAGTAATCACGAGCGATCGTATCAGAATATCAATTTCTCATATGTTGTAAATATTTATCGCACCAATTATTGTTTGATCTCTGTTTAGCCCGAGGGTTAACTGGTAGAGAATGCCTTCTTGCCTTAAGTTCGCCTTTGGTACAACTTTTACTTTGCAATAAAGTTAAGGTACTTAAATAAATAAGTAATATCAAACCTTAACAGATTTTACAGTAGGTAGACAAATACTTAATAATCTTAATTTTTTTTATAAATAAAGGTTTACATTTGGTGCTAACGTTACTAGTGTCACTACGGTGAATTTCATTATTGTGGTCTTGCTCTCTGCAAAGAATGAGGCTTCTACAGCAAAACGTTTATTGAGATAACGTTTTAAATTCATTGTTAATTCCGTGAGTTCCCACACTTTTGAGTAGTTGCATTATACAAGCACATTGAATGTTGTTCAACCTCCAACTATCACGTCCCAAATTATCATTGTAATATAGACCGTATCCTTTACGAACAAGAGCACTTTTTAAATGGTACAATCGAGTGAGATACGATGTTGACCAAGAAAATGCAAGTCAAAGTCCTATGAATAATGTATGTCTGTAAATTTGAATCAATTCAGCAGCTCGTTCACATGCTGAATCCTAGTGGGGATTTGGGCAGAAATTTCTAGGAATGTTTTTGCTAATTTGTGTAAGCGAACGAATTTGCAATTTTCCATTTAGCTTAGCCTAGGGAATGCTCCCGGTAATGAGTTTGAATGGCGAGAACCCGTATTTCTTTATAGAAAACAAGTACCGGGAGCATACCCTAGTTCGGCTTGAGGCTTTATTTTTGATCGCGCAACACGTTAGGTGCGGATTGTCACCCTTTCTCTAGGGTTGGTTTAAGAAACAGAATTAATATTAATATTATGAAATGTTTTCAACGTCATATATGTTACCCCGAACCGGAAAATTTTAACCACTCATTCATTCATCCCCATTGATTAGTGTAGTCTGTCTGTCTGTATGTACGCGATGAACTCAAAAACTACTGAAATAATTTTCATCCGGTTTTCACACATACAGTAATTTTTAAGAAAGGTTTAGGTGTGTAATTTCTTAACCCATGCGAAGCCGGGGCGGGTCGCTAGTTACTTCTTAATTAAAAATAACACTGACGAGTAAAACGACCATGTTACGAAATTGGTAGTCTTGATTATTTACTCTTCACTAGAATTATAACATCTGTGGCAGTCTCACAGTTGACTTAATTACTGTGTTAGTTGTGGCAGTTGCTATAATTATTCAAATTTTTTGGAATTTGCGTCAAACGGTCTCTGATAAAAACGCAATTAACCGTTTGTTGTGTGTCATATGATAGATCATCATTCGACGCGAGAAGTATAACATGATCATATTTGTTACCGCGCGTCGGTAACATAATTAAGGTTATCGAAAGGAGTCCGCAACATATTCCCTCGGGAATGCGCGACTAAGCGCATTCAGCATCAGTTGGGAGGCGGACAATCTTCACAGAGGGAATCTGCAGTACTCCCTCGACGGTGCAGACATCGGCGACCCGTACACGACCTGTACTCTCCTCCACCTGTGAAAACTTTATTAAATTATTATGCCTTTCTGGCGTAAGGAGTTCACAATCGGCTGATTATTTCCATAGTTAGCTCGATCGGGATGACGCATTTCGGTAAGTAACTTCACATGTAGATGTTTGCCATAAAACATAATAGACTGGGTGAGATTCCGATGTATACTTCGCTCACAACTCTGGCTCTTTTCTGCAAAAAAATAAATAATCGGCTGTTCTTATCATATAGCCCAGGCCCAGGTAAGCTGTCCATATTATCCATGTATTTTTGACCGTTCGTCAAGTCTCTGGCCATTTTCCTCTCTATTGACAGCCAACTCTTTGAATAATAGGAGAAGCTCTTAGGCATCACAGGACTGTCTTCTCTTCGTAGCAGTCCTACTTCCACATCTCTTGCTATCTTCAACTCTCTTTCTCGTCATTTGTAAGATGTCAATGGCTCTTTCATCCTCTCGATTCACCTTTATCTTGTTTGTGACTTCGAGAGAGTCAGCATGTCCCACAGTGTACAGCGTTGGTATGTGAATGGTAAAATCCGTGTACTACCCAACCAAGTGGAGTCAGGGTAGCTAATGGTTCGGGCCTCATTCCTTGACGGACCTCTTTGGTAATGGTCGCATGCCAGTTGTCTAGGCCGATCAAGAGCTCTGGGACTCCGCTCTCGTAGCATAGTCCAGTCTTGGGTAAGTTATTTAAGTGCTCGTATCCGTCGATATTGTCAACAGTCTGTGGCGAAATCGGCAATCTTTCTATTGTTCGAACGTCGTACAATTTCAGTGGCACGTTGGAGGGTCCAGTAATCTCTACGTCAAGACATTCAGATCCGCGATGATCGGAGGTGGCCAGACAGGCTCAACGGTTCGGCGATCCCTTTCAGGCCAATTTCATTCGCGAGGTCTTGCTTTAAAATGGTAAGTGTACTTCCTTCATCCAGAAAGGCGTAAATCAATTTAGACTTGACTGGCCCTTGATGGATGTTCGCAAGCTGATATTTCGGGCTGACGAGGAACCGTAGAATGAAGCAGTCTAGTATGTGACATGCGGCATCCCTCTATACCACACGAGCGGACTCGGCAGCTCTCTCTATGGTGTTTAGATCTCAGGCACTTAAAACACACCTTGGCCTCTTTCGCCCAATCCCATCGATCGCCAATTGACAGGCGGAAAAAGTTTTCACAGTTCTTGAGAAGGCGAGTCTTCAAATTACAGTATAGGCACAATTTTTCAAGGGGACCTTTGGGCTGATTCGAAGCATAGCAGAGTTCGGGTTCAGGATCAGAATCGCTATCTTCGGATATAGCATAATGGGTCTTGTGCTGCTGTATCGGTTTTATTGTGGTGCGGGTTATATACAAACATAGTTTGGGCTTCCTTCTTCAAAAATTCTGACAGCTTAACAAGTTCATGTTTGTCATCGAGTTCATGGTCTGACGCATATGAAAGCCAGCGTGACTTTAGATGGGGCATCTTCTGTTTCAGAGTCCGTAAAAGCTCCATGTTATATAGGTGTTCGGGTTTATCAAGAGCTTTGATGGTTGACACGCAATTTCGAACCTTACAAGCAAACTTGCTGAGCTGTTCTGTGTTGTCGACGAGCTTGGGTAAGTTTCTGAGCGACTGTATTTCTTCTTGCAGTATAAGTTCTGGTAAGCTGGAGCGCAGCTCTAGGGCTTCCATGATTTATTGACAGGGACATGTGTATCTAAAAGTGCGGCGACAGTGATGCGTGCTTCTCCCCTCAAACATCGCCGAAGTTTTGCAATCAGTTTGTTGTCGGTCGAGGAGGCTCTGATATCTGCGACGGCAGCTTTAAATGAAAGCCATTCGTTACGTTTCCGTTGTAGTAGGGCAAATCTTTTGGATCAGTCGGACGACTTAGATTTGCTATCTCTCGAACAAGAAGTTGTATGTCTGCGAGCTTGGGATCAGGATGGAGACGTTCATCATCATCGGAGATATTCGGCGATTTACTCTCACTCAGGGCTGGTTCATGGCGACGGCCTGATATGTATTGTTCGTTAGTTGTCAGCGACTCCTGGATGCGGCTTCGACTAGTTCGGCTTGATTGAGCACGATAGCTTCTATTAGCGTCTAGGCGTGCTAACGTTACTTCAAGTTCCTTTTGAATGACGGTTTGTTCTAGGTTCAGCTTTGTAAGCTTCAGTTCTGCTAGTCTTTTCGCGGCTGCTAGTTCAGCCTCCTTTTTTGTACGAGTACGCTACTAACATCAGATCGGATGGTTTGGTTTCGTTCCGATTTATTCTGGCTGACGGTACTTGCCTTATTCGATCTAACGATTGCGACATCAGATTTTTCTTTAACAGGGGTTGACGTGGTCGGTTCCTTTGTATCTCTAGTCGTACCCGGTTCCGGTTCTGGTTCTGGGTTCTTAGCGCGGCTCCTCGTAACTCGCCCCGACATAGTTCAGTTCGGTTCGGTTCAATATGTAGGGGGAGTCGACGGCGGCGCGGCGCTGGATCGTGCGGCTCGATGCTCGAAGGACCACTATGTTACCGACGCGCGGTAACACGATATTACATTTAAGTATTTTTACTTATTTGTAATATATTTGATATTTTTCTCAAATAAGATCACAATTTTTGCATTGACATGAGAGAGAGAGAGAGAGAGAAAATTTATTTAACATCACAAAACATTATTAAACATAAAATATGTGGTTTACTAATGTATTGCCAAAAATCGTTTCCCAAAGTATTAGTTCCCAAACTATTTTACGCAAATTATCATTTGGCAAAATTTCATTTAGCAAATTTTCATAATCCAACCTAACCTAACCCAACCTAGTACGTCATTTTCATTTCGCAAGTATGGGGTTGGGAAATGAAATGGTTGCGAAGTAAAAAACTTGCTAAAATTTCATTTGGGAAATGAAACTGATGCCATAAGTTTGTTGGGAAGTGAAATTTGGCGAAAAATATTTTGGCTAAACGGCGGTATCCCAAAATATGTACTTAGTAGTTTACAATGTTTACATACTAATGTACCTAACTAGGTACATTACTTCTTAACTAAATTAATTGACATATTTATTTACACTCGCTACCATGACAACGTCAAATCAGACTTGTAACATATGTATAAAAAGGTAAGTAATTAAGGTTATCGAAAGGAGTCCGCAACAATATTATTGTCGTAAGGTAGGTAAGTCAAATTCCTCCTTGCATACCTTTATTTCAGAATAATGTATGTCACGAGAACACTCGACTTGTTTACTCGTGTTCCGTGTTCGCCTTTGTTCCACTAACCGAATTTAAACTTGCAGCACGACGCAACTTAACAATCTTAACATATGAGCATACACTACAACCCATTAGATCTCTCTTTCGAGTTGGCTGGCTTACGTGGTTGTGAACGGGGCAAGAAAACTCTTGAAATACTTAAATTCGTATAGGAAAATGTAATAGTTATTGAAAGACAAATAATTTATTTAAAGGTTTTATTCCATATAATATAACTAAGCACGATGGTGCGCGAGGTAACATATTTCTTGGGGAGCTAGGGCGTCGCCTGCACGAGAGGGGCCTCGACCCCCGCTCCGGGTTGTTCCTGGCGAGATAAGTACTCTTCAGGTACATGGTGATTAATCAAATAAAGCCTGCAGATTATGCCTCCTTGTCGAGGTGGGATGGGTGATATGTTTGTGCGATAAAGTGGAAACCACTATATTTCTACTGTGCGGGTTAGATAAAGATAGTTTATTATTTAAGTAGGCATATTACCATGCGCTTATGAACGTCAAATAAAGCTACGCTGGCTCTAACCCTACACCTCTGCCCCGAGAAGCAAGTCCATAAATTTACTTACCTCGGGAGCGTCGTGTCGGAAACTGGAGGGACCGAAGAGGACATCGCTTCGAGAATAGCCAAAGCAAGAGCAACCTTCGCACAGCTCCGCGCCGTATGGCAACCAAGTAAACTGACACGGTCAAACGTAAAAACCGTATTGCTGTATGTGTGCGAGACGTGGAAGGTCACAAAAGACATCTCGCGCCAGCTACAAGTCCGAGATAATTTCAAATATCAACCTGTGGGGATGCTGCAATGAGACTCCGATCGACCAGCAGATCAAGCGCCGGAAATGGAGTTGGATTGGGCATACACTCCAAAGGGATCCTGAACACATACCGAGGCAAGCCCTAGACTGGAATCCCCAAGGAAAGAGGAAACGTTGCCGTCCAAAGCAGACCTGGTGCCGGACTATTATTGCAGAGGCGAAGGGTATTGGGAAGACTTGGTGCGAACTCAAGCACGAAGCTCAAGACCGATCAAGATGGCGGCGCACTTGACTGTGGACGCCCTCTGCTCCATCTAGGGGATATAGGACAATAAGTCAAGTCAATCAATATACTAGGTATATTTGCGAAATTCTGAAGACCTGGAAAAACGTGATTTATAAGTGATTTGGCAGAAATCAATAACTCCAATCAATCTCCCCAAGCAGTTGAAGCAGGCACTGTATAGTTAGTAATTACGTGATTACTAAGGATTAAGCGAGCGTCTGAATCGTAAAATTACGAAATTCATCTAAAGCCGGTATATATGCACTTACTAGGCAAGCGACGTCAAATTCCTATGAAAATATGACACTTGTAGTGGCTATTAGACAGAAATAAATGCCCAAAAAAAGGAGAGGGAAATCCTTGGAACACAATTTTTGACTTCGTAGCTTTGTTTGGACTAGTTAGGAGATGAACATATCAAAAGTCCCTGGCCGTAACCCTGGTGCTTTTTGAAGGTTCTATTTTTCGGTTTTTCGATTATATCTCGGAAACTATGCGTCTGAGCGACTTGGCCACTTAAATACAAAATGAAAAGAGATTTAATTTGTTACAAGTTTTATTCAGTCAAGTTTTTCGATATCTTGTATAGTTTTTGAGATCTCCGGTCTTGAAGGTTTATTTAGGGCTCTCATTTTTATCTTGATTATCTACATTAGTGAAGCTGCTAGGCCGGGTTTGGAATCGTTTTCGTATGAATCGGGGGTGCTGAATTCATTTATGGTATCAACATTGACACCATTCCTAAGTAAAAACAAAATTTAACCATTTAGGTATACCTTCTTATTGCTTGGCCTATATATATGTTGTTGCAAAAGTAGTTTATTCCTTAAATCACACAT
Source organism: Cydia strobilella (assembly GCF_947568885.1). NCBI lineage: Eukaryota > Metazoa > Arthropoda > Insecta > Lepidoptera > Tortricidae > Cydia > Cydia strobilella. The sequence continues at coordinate 11,788,027 of NC_086049.1, read as the reverse complement.
GCTTAGGACTAGAAGGAGAACAAAAAACATATCAACAAGAATACAAAAATTATATACAAACAAACTTAATCCATCGATAATAAATTGTAACTTGGCTCCAGCAATGTTCAAAGTTTGCATCGCACTCTTGGACTGTAAGTGACCAGATTACCAGACCTTCTATTACACGTAGTTGTTGCGGATCTCAAAATATGAAAATTCACAGGAAAACCAAGGCCAATATCATCTTTCAGCCGATACGAGTATTATGGTTACAGGATGCCTTTTTAAATTATGTTTTAACAATTTGATAAGGTTTGGAAATTATTTCCATCTCGGCGTCGGATCTCAAGGTTAAGTACAATTATACTGGCTTGCTTGTTTTGCTAGGCAAGCTATATGAATAGCAATATCGGCACGCAATCACTCTTTTGTTTCCAATTTCATTTGGAGGGGACTTAATACTGCTATTTTTCTTGCTTGACCTTGTTTGATAAAAATCTAAAGAAAATACTGTTATTAAGTCAAGCTGGTGCTCGTGTCACAATATCAGATGCAAAATTCCAATTGAAAGCCACATTTGACATCTAAATCGTTTAACATTCATCATGAAACCCTATCTTTTATAGGGAAAGGATATCGTAAGGATGATCCTACGGTACCAAGACTTCAAGCTTGACTGGCTCAGCTGACTAAATATCTTAGAAAATGATGAAATCATGATAATGAAATATATTTTCGAAATTCGTGAAATCTTAAAAAATAAGCAACGAAGCATGAACAAGGGGTAGAGGACGTGGTGTGAAAATAAAAGAAAAGAGCGAACTTACAGTCCTCTTTACATAATTGCGCGGCAGAATGGAAAACGCTTTGCCTTGCTTACTCACTAGATGGAGCATAATTTTAATAATAAGGCATGGGCCTTATTACTAAAATTATGCTGGCTAATGTTAAGTCAAGCAAGGGCTTGATTTGACATTAGCCAGAATTTTCGTAGCGAGAATAGTACCCCCCATCCTCATCAATCAAAAAGAAAAACCGTCCAAGTGCGAGTCGGATTCGCGCACGAAGGGTTCCGTACCATTACGCAAAAAACGGCAATAAAATCACGTTTGTTTTATGGGAGCCCAACTTAAATATTTATTTTATTCTGTTTGTATAGGTAGTATTTGTTGTTATAGCGGCAACAGAAATACATCATCTGGAAAAATTTCAACTGCCTAGCTATCACGTACATTGAGATACAGCCTGGTGACAGACAGACAGACAGACAGACAAACAGCGGAGTCTTAGTAATACGGTCCCGTTTTTACCCTTTGGGTACGTAAAAAAAGATATAGTGCATTTTGTTTCGATATTGCCCCGACAAATCAGGAAAGAGCATTAACGGTCTAGCTGCGCAAGAATAGCGCTGTAATAGCAGATGCTTTCACATGTCGGGAGTAGTTATAGGAGCTCCAGATTTAAATATTTAGTTGTTTAAATATTAATTCCGGTTTAGGCCACAAGGTGGCAGATTCCTCAACGCACACGGTTAATATGGCGCATAGTGGACTGAGTGCCTAGCCAAGGTGACAATTGTTCGCAGAGAAACGTAACGCTATCTGTCTCTATCGCACTTATATGGAAAAGTGATAGAGAGACAATAGACAATAGTTTCGTTGTGTTTTCTGCAAACGATTGTCATCTTAGCTATAGGCCCCCTGGTCCGAGCTGTTGTCGCGCAAATGCAATGTAACAAACTCGCTGATAGCAACTGTAAGAAGAGTGTTTGGCTCACGGCGTAGTCGTTTGTATAGTAAGTGCTTTGTGTGTGGTAAACGCGACACTTCATATTATAGTTTGTATAAATGAATAGAATATAATTATATAGGCATCAAAAAGCGGAGTCTATGGAGAGTAATCTACGCTTGGCCTTTTTACCTAGAACTTTTATCAAATTCTCTCGGCTCACCTTTATACAACCGCTGACACTGTTCAGTAAGTGTAAATTACTCTTTTTCTGTGTTTTTGTAATAAAGTCTAAAAACAGTTCCATATATACCTACCAACAGAAAAAGTCCATACAAAACCGTCACCGAACGCCGTAGTCGTGGCATCGAGCAAGATTCAATATTTTAAAATAAAATTAATAATTCAAACTAGCCTCGTCCTGCATTTTATATGGCGTTTATGGTTTATATTATCATTTCTAGTATTTCCCATCACGGAACAATGGTGTTCCGGAACTTTGAGATCTATAAATTTAAGTTTTTGTTTCCCCGCACGATTCACGTTTAATAGAAATTGTTCCGTTTGACTGGTTGCAGCTCGACCGCAAGTAATGTTTGATTTTTCAATCAAAAGGATTTGAAGTTTTCTTCACGGTTTCTAAAATGTTGTTCAGACATCTTCAGTCATTTTCTATTCTTTTTGGCTAAAACTCTTTTGAGATATCGTCCTTTTTTACCAGATTTATTTCGGTTAACAATTCTGTCATAATTTTTGTTCGGATACTGTGCCTAACGCTGTCTGGCAGAAATCGTATTTGTGAGATATTTTATACCAGTCATTGAACTTGCAGCAAGAGCATTGATGGTCTGTTCCAGAGTTAGATCAACCGGCAAGCTGAAGTCATTATTTTATTGCCATTAATATATAAAATTAGGTACATCCAAGTCAAAAAATTATAAAAAAAAAATCAGACTTAAAACTAATTATTACTAATTAAACCTAAACCAGCTACAACTATATGAAACTAAAACAATATAAATTAATTACTAGATGTAAAAAAAATCCCTTAAATCACCCGCTTCCGGGAAACTTCACAAAATGCTGGCGGCATTCCCACTGAATCGCCAGGCCCAGCCTCTGCGCAAAGAACGAGCCCGCCCTATCGTCGCCTGAGATGCCTATAAAATTCTCTCGGCTCACCTTTATACCACCGCTGACACTGTTCAGTAAGTGTAAATTACTCTTTTTCTGTATTTTAATAATAAAGTCTAAAAACAGTTCCATATATACCTACAAACAGAAAAAGTCCATACAAAACCGTCACCGAACGCCGTAGTCGTGGCATCGAGCAAGATTCAATATTTTAAAATAAAATTGATAATTCAAACTAGCCTCGTCCTGCATTTTGTATGGCGTTTATATAGGTAGGGCTTCATATTATCATTTCTAGTATTTCCCATCACGGAACAATGGTGTTCCGGAACTTTGAGATCTATAAATTTAAGTTTTTGTTTCCCCGCACGATTCACGTTTAATAGAAATTGTTCCGTTTGACTGGTTGCAGCTCGACCGCAAGTAATGTTTGATTTTTCAATCAAAAGGATTTGAAGTTTTCTTCACGGTTTCTAAAATGTTGTTCAGACATCTTTAGTCATTTTCTATTCTTTTTGGCTAAAACTCTTTTGAGATATCGTCCTTTTTTACCAGATTTATTTCGGTTAACAATTCTGTCATAATTTTTGTTCGGATACTGTGCCTAACGCTGTCTGGCAGAAATCGTATTTGTGAGATATTTTATACCAGTCATTGAACTTGCAGCAACAGCATTGATGGTCTGTTCCAGAGTTAGATCAACCGGCAAGCTGAAGTCATTATTTTATTGCCATCAATATATAAAATTAGGTACATCCATGTCAAAAAATTATTAAAAAAAAAATCAGACTTAAAACTAATTATTACTAATTAAACCTAAACCAGCTACAACTATATGAAACTAAAACAATATAAATTAATTACTAGATGTAAAAAAAATCCCTTAAACCACCCGCTTCCGGGAAACTTCACAAAATGCTGGCGGCATTCCCACTGAATCGCCAGGCCCAGCCTCTGCGCAAAGAACGAGCCCGCCCTATGGTCGCCTGAGACGCCTATAAAATTCTCTCGGCTCACCTTTATACCACCGCTGACACTGTTCAGTAAGTGTAAATTACTCTTTTTCTGTATTTTTGTAATAAAGTCTAAAAACAGTTCCATATATACCTACAAACAGAAAAAGTCCATACAAAACCGTCACCGAACGCCATAGTCGTGGCATCGAGCAAGATTCAATATTTTAAAATAAAATTGAAAATTCAAACTAGCCTCGTCCTGCATTTTGTATGGCGTTTATAGGGCTTCATATTATCATTTCTAGTATTTCCCATCACGGAACAATGGTGTTCCGGAACTTTGAGATCTATAAATTTAAGTTTTTGTTTCCCCGCACGATTCACGTTTAATAGAAATTGTTCCGTTTGACTGGTTGCAGCTCGACCGCAAGTAATGTTTGATTTTTCAATCAAAAGGATTTGAAGTTTTCTTCACGGTTTCTAAAATGTTGTTCAGACATCTTCAGTCATTTTCTATTCTTTTTGGCTAAAACTCTTTTGAGATATCGTCCTTTTTTACCAGATTTATTTCGGTTAACAATTCTGTCATAATTTTTGTTCGGATACTGTGCCTAACGCTGTCTGGCAGAAATCGTATTTGTGATATATTTTATACCAGTCATTGAACTTGCAGCATCAGCATTGATGATCTGTTCCAGAGTTAGATCAACCGGCAATCTGAAGTCATTATTTTATATCCATTAATACATAAAATTAGGTACATCCATGTCAAAAAATTATAAAAAATAAATCAGACTTAAAACTAATTATTACTAATTAAACCTAAACCAGCTACAACTACATGAAACTAAAACAATATAAATTAATTACTAGATGTAAAAAATCTCCCTTAAATCACCCGCTTCCGGGAAACGTTTCAAAATGCTGGCGGCATTCCCCCTCTGAATCGCCCGGCCCAGCCTCTGCGCAAAGAACGAGCCCGCCCTATCGTCGCCTTAGACGCCTACTAGTCGAACCCCGCTGGCCCTTGTACAACTTATGGTCGGAACAAATCGAACACTTTACCCTTATATTTCCATAAATATAGTACGACTAGCACACATTAAGCTCATAAAATTTTTCTTGCTTCATTAAGTTCATATACCGACAATCTCGCTAACTCATTTGAAGTTCGTTTGACTGAAAAAGAATCTCTTTCAAACTCGTGAATAATTTTAGGCTTTGATCTTTTTGGATTTAGTAGATTGTCGAGATATCTCAGCAGCCATTTCGCGTAGTTCGGCTGGCTAAAAACGAAAAAAAGATTGCTTATTTCGAAACAGGCTTGTATGTATAGGAAGAAGCCCCCAGTTCTTACAGCTCTGTTAAGTTGGAGGTAAACGTCAAGTTAGTCAACTATATACTGCATAACGAACTGGGCAGTCTTTGCGTGATTTCCATCTCGAGTTGATTGTTGATTGTTTGTATTTCTGATATTCGTCTAGATAATGTTTCAATAGTCCCTGTACCTGTACAAGTACATAAACGATGGCATGATTGGCATGTATGTTTGATGTGTGAGCAGTTCAGGATAAATACGATATTTTAGCGTATTTGACCTTAATATTACGAGTACGAGTCACGATCAAAACGAATTTCGTGAATACTTCCCAAATACGCCGGTCCGGGTTGGGCACAGACATATCTAAATGTAGATGCCTTATGTACCATGATTTAAAACAAACGTGCTAATGGTTCACTTGGATATTTTTGTCATAATCATAATTATTATACCTATCATCCTACAGACGTCGAGTTATAATCTACTCTGCCCAACGCTGGAACGGTTTACGACAACAACATCGTTGATATCGCTATTTAGGGGAAATATATTATGCGGTAACTGGTTTTCAAAAGTTGATGTTTTACAATCTAGGTAGGTACCTCAAAACATAACAGCGCCGTAAGCTATCTACCTAATCAAGCTGTCAAAATTGGAGTGTGATTTTTTTACACTTAACAACTTTTCAACAGTAATAACTAATTGGTTGTAGATAAAAACCACTTGTAACACCCAAATATTCCGAAATATGTTTTTCCGATTTTTATAACCACGATTTTCATATTCCCGATTTTTTATAAGTCCGAAATATCAAAATACCGATTTTTAAAAACACGATGGAATAAAATCACGAATATGCTATTTCCGAAAACTCCTAAAATCCGATTGTCATTCGACCGAAAGCTTAAAGTTCCGATTTTACACTTTTCCGAAAATATTTTTTTTCGAATTCTTAAATTCCGAAAAATCATTATCCGATCGGAAATAAAATAATTCGGTATTCAGAAATTCGGTCTTTTGTAAGGTCGAAAAAATGAAATTCGTGATATTCAAATGAAGTCACGTTTTAGTAATTCGGTATTCAGAAATTCGGTTTTTTGTAAGATCGGAAAAATGAAATCCGTGATATTCAATTGAAGACCTACGTTTTAGTAATTATTACGGGTGCCTGTGTGCCGCATCACGTTATATTCGGCATAAAATATTTTTGGCATAAAAATTCGGCAGAACTGCGACCCTCAAGATAACGAACTGTTGCCAGAAAAGTGGGTTACGTTAGGTTAGAACTGCGAACCCCAAGAAACCGAACTGTTGCCAGAAAAATGGGTTAGGTTAGAACTGCGACCCTCAAGAAAACGAACTGTCGCCAGAAAAGTGGGTTAGGTTATAACTGTGGCGGGCTCGGGGGGGTCCGCTACAATGCAGAACGGAAGCCGAGGAGGAAGGCGCGTCGTACCATCTGGCGCGCCTAGCGTGAAGGCCTTCGGCATTCGCGAAGGAGGCGCTCGTGGGCGGCTGCCGCCGGTGGAGTCGCGGATGAGTACGTAAGCGTTCCCGTAACCCCACCAATAGGGCGGCGAGGCGGCATATGGGGGGTTTTTAGTGGGTACACCGTGGGCCTCATTATCCTAGACGGGAGTCCCACATAACCACTCTGGACACCCCCCGCACCCGGGTGGTGTCCCTCCTAACAAAAAAAAAGAAAAAAACAGAAGTGGGTTAGGTTAGAACTGCGACCCCCAAGAAAACGAACTGTTGCCAGTAGTGGGTTAGGTTAGGTTAGAACTGAGAACCCCAAGAAAACGAACTGTTGCCAGAAAAGATGGTTAGGTTAGAACTGCGACCCTCAAGAAAACGAACTGTGGCCAGAAAAGTGGGTTAGATTAGATTATAACTGTGACCCCGAAGTATACGAACTTTCCAGAAGTGGGTTAGGTTAGGTTACAACTGCGACCCTCAAGAAAACGAACTTTAATAATATATTCGGAATATCGTTATTCGGAAATTTAAAAATTGGGATATTTAAAATAGGAATCACGTCAATTCGGAATTATAAAATTCGAAATAAGGGCAATTCAGAATTTGTGATTTTAAAAATCGGCGTTTGCCACTGTCGGAATTGTTATAGTCGGAATTATGTAGTTTGGAATTTAAAAATTCGGAATAATGGCAATTCGGAATTCGTGATTTCAAAGAACGTAATTGTTAAATGTCACCATTGGAATTGTTATAATCGGAATTATGTGGTTCGGAATTTACAAAATTCGGCTTTTTGGGTTTTTGGAAATATAAATCTTATAAGTCGAAGGAAATATAAAAATATAAGTCGGAATTTTAATGGGTCAAGCATTTAAAAATCGGAATGATAAAATTCGACATTCTAAAATTCGGAATAAAGTTTTTCGAAATTATGTAGTGTACCCGTAATGGTGGTGAACCGATCGCTTAGTACATAATTTTTGACTTCAATGGGGGATGCCGCTAAAAGTTTACTTATTGTTGATGGTGCACTCTTAGATTCCAGACAATGAAATGAAAGAGACAGCATCTTTTGCCTAATTATGTAGAAAGGAGGTAAAACCACCCACTTTTCTAGTAGCATTTCGTTTCTCTAAGGGTCGCAGTTCTACTTTTCTGATAGCAGTTCTGTTCTGTGAGAATCGCAGTTCAAACCCATCCACCCACCTAACCCACTTTTCTAGTAGCATTGCCGGGTCCGGGTCTGGGTCCGGATCCGAGTCCGGGTCCGTGTCCGGCTGTCCGGGTCTAAGTTTGGGTCAGAGTTCGGTCTGGGTCCGGGTCCGAGTCGGGGTCCGGGTTCAAGTCCGGGTCCGAGTTCGGTCCAGGCCTGGGTCCGAGTTGGGGTCCATGTCTAGACCCGGATCCGGGTCCGAGTCCGGGTCCAAGTTTGGGTCTGGGTTCATAACGAAGAGAACAAATCGCCAAACGTGAACTATGTGTCATTGAAGAGTTCCATTCTGATCATCAACAGCAGTTCCACTTCACCAAATGTCACTTTTTTAAATGGAAATGCTGGATTTGTTGATGAAAATACAAAAATCACTATATGTATGCTTTTCACATTTGAGAAGTTCCCTCGCTTCCTCATGGATCCCATCATCAGAACTGCGTTTTGACAAAAACGGGACCAATCTGTATGTATATACTTACAATCAAAAAAAGAATTTTCAAAATCAGTTATGGAGTAACAAACATTTAAAAAAACATACAACCGAATTGAGAACCTCCTCCTTTTGAAATCTTGAAGTCGGTTAAAAATATGCGAGAAGTTATCATTTCGAAATTGTTTATATTTATAGTTTCGCACCTTTCAACATCTATTCGACCTAAGAAATGGTCGTCGGTCTCTGCAAGGTGATTAATATAATATTAGTCAGTACTGTGTGGTCTACTTTTGGTGTATAATGTCCGCCTGCGGGCTCGGGTTATGAAACGAGAATAACAGATGCTTGCCATGTCGTGTCGCCAAACTTTCTCCCATATGTAACTTTTTGAAAAGGTACATGTCCTAACAAGGGAAAATTTGTACAAATTAGGTAAAGTAGGTACCTTTACACAAGTCTCATTCGTAACATTGTCAACTTTTCTTTGACTTGGAGATATTTTTACGTATTATTCAATAGTAACAAAGAAAAGCCGCGGAGGCGCCGTCTTTAGCGGTCACGCACACAGTTCACTAAATACAACAAACATTATGCTTACCTACACATACGCACAAAAACAAATGTTATCGGTCCCACCACAGCTCCGCGAACCCCCTGCTCCGACATGGCTGCAATTATCGAAAGCGCCTTTCCGATATCGGAAGGCGTTTATGAGAAAAACAGCTGCAGGAGAGTGGCATATGGCATCAAGTCCGCTTTCCAGTCTCGATAGATGGGCTCGGAATGAGAGATAATAAGCTGGAAACTCGTATACACCTTCGTTATGACGTATTAAAGCTTCTCTTAAAAATCGACTCATACATCGTGTGCGCGTCAGAAGTTATTAAAGGTCAAATGTCATACAAATCGGTTTTTCGCGGATATCAAAATTGAATATCGGCGAATAATACCTAATAATACCTTCTATAAAGTTATTTAATCATCTTTTATTGATCATATACAGCTTTTAAAAGTTATCTGTCCTGTAGAAAATAAGTAACCGCTTGTGTCCAGGTAAGTATACGTACGGCGTACTTTATTATTATTATTATTATTTGTATCTCCTTCTGGATTTCACGGGCCTATAAATCCCGGTCTTTTGATAGGCTTGCGTGGGGATATAGATCCAACACGTAGAGGCCCCTTGGAGAGCTTTAATGTCATGTAGAATGCCTGCTGGAACCCGTTCACAGGTGCAACAATAGACACCCATGAACCGGTCGCAGCAGGCATTGGGACTATTGTAGAAAAAGTGAACAGTATACCGGTTTATGGATTGAAGTTTGGCTGGTCAAAAGATTGGGCTATTGCTGAGAGGTCCGGACACCTGCCATAACAATGTCTGTACACGTTATCGAGGCAGGCGGTGACTCGCCGCTGACTAGATGGGCCCCTGAAACTGCCGTCGTAAAGACGACCAGGAGCAACACCGGTGTGAGCGGCTCAGGGGTGTCGAGAGGTGTGCGCCGCTTTCTACCCAGTGGCTGTTGCCAGCCACTGTGCCAACTCGCGTCTTATCCATCATTCACTTCCACCCCTGGAGCATATAGCTCTTACGACTCCCCTCTGGACGGCCAATGAAGGCAAGCCAGAGCTGAGAGTCCTGCGGGTCCCCTTGGGGTCCACTCCGACCGACGAAGACTCGCCGGAGACGGAGACCCTGACCGACTCTTTGGAGCACTCGGGTCCGTGGGGTCGTTACTCCCCAACAGCTCACCACAAGCTGCCCTGCGGGCATTATTATTATTATTTGTATCTCTTTGGATATCACGGGCCTATAAATCCCGGTCTTTTGCTAGGCTTGCGTGGGGATATAGATCCAACACGTAGAGGCCCCTTGGAGAGCTTTAATGTCATGTAGAACGCCTGCTGGAACCCGTTCACAGGCGCAACAATAGACACCCATGAACCTATTATTAGAGCTTTTCATTATTCTACAGAGAATTATTATATGAATTTGATACATATATTTTAAGATTTTATTTTATTTTTCTGCTGTAGACCCCTTCTGGGTAAAAGCGTGGTAAAAGCCTCCTCCAGCTGTTTCCATTTGGCTTTATCTAGTGCTACACTTTGCCATTTCTGGCCTGCAGTGGCAACAATTTTGTCCTGCCACCTGGCTAGTGGATGTCCTCTCTTTCTAGAGCCCGGGGGGCCCTTACATTTGGTTACCTTTCCTGTCCACCTCCCGTCGTTAAGCCTTGCCACATGACCAGCCCATCTCCATTTCATGCTCTGAGCAAACTGTAAGGCATCAGTTACTTGTGTCCTTTTTCTAATGACGGAGCATCTTATTCTATCTTTTAGTTTTATGCCTAAACAGCTTCTTTCCATTGCTCTTTGGTTGGTCTGTAGTTTATTTTTGGTTGAATGATTTAAGCGTACGGCGTACTTAGATACAGGTTATTATTGTACACTGATTTCCTATGGCCATCTAAGGTTCCCATCAACGCCATCAACAGATCAGCTCGATGTTATTACATCGGTTTTTAATAATGTATGCCAAATTTTAGCTTAATCTGAAACCATTAAGTTGCCGAGAAATGGTGGGCAAATTTTGTAGCCAAGTTTCATAGTTAGATACGAACATCGGGAGTTAAATAAAAGCTTATGAAAACAATTTTTTGTGTTATTGTTACTTAAAATGTACCTCTTTCCTGTAGAAATACCTAAAGTTATAGGCTATAAAGCTTAATTTCCTGATTAAACCCGTGTAAAGGGGTAGGTACCCTTTTATATTAAACTATGTCATAAAATCATTACATATATTGCACACAAGCTGTTAACTAATGTCCACAGGAGGGGCAACTTTTGGTTTAAAATCTATGTATGACCCACAAGTGTCATTTTAACGATTTAAAAACTTTATAGAATATAGTATTCACAGAGATTACCAGCTAACCTTGCGTCATAGTGCGTTTGGCTAGCCCCTGCGCCTTCTATGCCGTATATTTTGAAAACGGCTAATAACATGAAATCATTTTTGGTACCTAATTGTCGTAAATTGTATGCTCTACAACTCTTTCCTACATGTAAATAACATCGGAGCTAAAGAAATTATGATATCCGCGAAAAACCGATTTGTATGACATTTGACCTTGAATAACTTCTGACGCGCACACGATCTATGCGTAGATTTTTTAGAGAACCTTCAATACGTCAACGAAGGTGTATACGAGTTTCCAGCTTATTATCTCTCATTCCGAGGTGAAACCCTTAATTTAACTGGGCCAAGAATAATTAAAATTCCCTTACCACTATAGAAAAGTAGCCGAACGCGATCCGAAAAAACAATGTTGTAAGTCTTAGTGCGGCCGAGAGGTTCAGCAGAATAGTAGCAGTTTTTATCATTTGGAAGTAAAATAACTCCGAAGCTTGAAACTATTACTAAGACTCCGCTGTGTCTGTCTGTCCGTCTGTGCGTCTGTCTGTCCGTCTGTCCGTCACATCCGTCACCAAGCTGTATCTCGTGAGCTGTGATAGCTAGACAGTTGAAATTTTCACAGATGATATATTTCTGTTGCCGCTATAACAACAAATACTAAAAAGTACGGAACCTTCGGTGGGTGAGTCCGACTCGGTACGGTTTTTTTAAATCATTAAGTACAGTCAGCGTTAAAGTTAAATTATATTTAGTTTTGCACTTACAACTTTGTAATATGGCGAAATATATAAACATATCTTGCATTTTTGCGTTTCAGTAATCTTGTTTCATTTTTTAGGGTTCCGTACGCAAAGGGTAAAAACGGGACCCTATTACTAAGACTCTCCGTCTGTCCGTCTGTCTGGCACCAGGCTGTATCTCATGAACCGTGAGTGCTAGACAGTTGAAATTTTCACAGATGATGTATTTCTGTTGCCGCTATAACAACAAATACTAAAAACAGAATAAAATAAATGTTTAAGTGGGGCTGAGGCTGACATGTTCACCTAGAGTGTCCAAAGACTCCATAAAAACCAGATAAAAAAAAAAAAGTGGGGCTCCCATACAACAAACGTGATTTTTTGCGTAATGCTACGGAACCCTTCATGCACGAGTCCGACTCGCACTTGGCCGGTTTTATTCCCTTTCTCTACAGTTTACTGTCCACTGCTTTTAAGGCGTTTCTAATATGTCATATTTCATACTAATTGTTTCAGTAGTTTAGCCATGGAAGGTTAAACCTACGTTCAATATTAATTTGTCTTTCACTTTCTAGCGTTTTTTCCTCTCATATTCTCAAAGTTTAGGTGGAAGAAATCCCTTTTAGGGATAAGTTCTGTACATGTACTTATGTACATCTTTTACTTTGCTTTGTCTTTTTGTGTAGACTTGTTATGTGCAATTAGGGAATGCAATACCGGGATACCAGGATCCCGAAATACCGGGATCCCGCATGCAATTTGCGGGATTAATCCCGCGCGTAAATTAAGCGGGATCCCGCGGGATTTGCGGGATTGAGGAGCGACGTGGTTCTTACGTGTTACTAAGTACAAGTAACACATCTCTTACTGGCGAAAGTTCTTCACGGAGCCTAGATGCATCTGTGGAGGAAGGGGGAAGGGACAAGGAAGAGAATTTCGCCCGAATTTGAATTTTTTTTGCTATATTGTGAATTGAGTAATATTTGTTTTGATTAAATATTAAAAAATAAACATTTATTTATATGAATAAATATTTTTGCTTGTATGTTCTGTTAAGTATGTTGGAAACGATGTATAAAGAGTTTTCAAGTACTGGCAGTACAGCAACAGTACCTACTAGGAAATTTACGCTGTGTGTAAAACATGTGTAAAAGTATTTTTTGAAGGTGGAAGATTCCTAAATGCAAGTTGTGTCACAATAATAAAACTATGGGGCGTATTTTATACCAGTAATGTCTAATAATTATTCTTTAAGAATATTGTCTTCGGTTACCGCGATAGTTACTCATGAAATAAAACTATGAAAACGGATTATATCGCGTATATTGAATTTATAATACATCCCGACGTTTCGAACTCTTTACAGCGTTCGTGGTCAACGGGTGACTGAGGAAAAATTACAAAATGCAAAAATACCCACATACTAAAATAATGAACAATCATAGACTACAAACTTTAAGGCTGGTTGTACATGCAAAATCGGTTCATAAGGCTAGTTATACACTATAATTATTTTTCAAGTAAAGATATATATATACACGGAGTGTTCGTGACTAGGCGCTGCGTATTTTGAGATCGACTTTTCTTGGATGGTGAAATAAAATCCGAAATTTTACGTGCTTACTGTTATAATTCTAAATGCTTAATCTACGTGTACATGATTCGAGGATATTGGGGTAGAGGGGAACAATATGTCGTGACGTAGGGTGACGAAAGCGTATCTCGGGCTCCGTATTGGCCGCGATAGGTATCACGCGACATACGCAACTGCGTCTCTCCGACAGGGCGACAAGAGATGTCGCTGTGAGTCTCGTACGGAACACGGAGCATACTGGGTCTAAAATTTAAAAAAAATATACAAAAAATAGACCTTTACCTATAAATCACAGGAAAACCTATTAGAAATGTGTAGTCAAGCGTGAGTCGGACTTAATTATTTAGTTTTTGATCCAACCCCTACGGGTTTTTTAAAGACATTTCACGCACGTTTCACATAAAAAACACATTGTTTAAATTGTGTAATGTACGGAACCCTTGGAACGCGAGTCCGACTCGCACTTGGCCAGTTTTTTTTCTCTCAAATCTCATCACACTTGTCAAACATTTGGCGTGCCAAGGTACAGGAATTACGAAATCGTGTTATTAAACCTTCAGTTCACACTCGTTCGCACATTTTTAGAGTTCCGTACCTCAAAAGCAAAAAACGGAACCCTAATAGGATCACTCGTGCGTCTGTCTGTCTGTCTGTCTGTCCGTCTGTCGCAGCCTATTTTCTCCGAAACTACTAGACCAATTAAGTTAAAATTTGGTATACAAATGTATGTTTGTGACCCACAGACGGACATGTAAAGTAAACAAATTAATTTTAAACATGGGGGCCACTTTTGGGGTTAATGAGAAAATTAAAAAATAAAGATTTTTAAACTACATTGTGTTACGTATCAAATGAAAGAGCTCATTATGAGGATCTCAAATATTTTTTATTATTATTTTAGGATAAACAATTTAGGTTATTCAAGAAAATAGGCAAAAATGACCATTTCCCCCCTCCCCCTTTATCTCCGAAACTACTACTGGATCAAAAATTTTGAAAAAAATACACAAAATAGTTCTTTACCTATAGATCACAGGAAAACCTATTAGAAATATGCAGTCAAGCGTGAGCCGGACTTAATTACTTACTTTTTGATTCGACCCCTAAGGGTTTTTAAAGGCAATTTTCACTCACATTACACATAAAAAATACATTGTTTAAATTGTGTAATGTACGGAACCCTTGGAATGCGAGTCCGACTCGCACTTGGCCGGTTTTTGTTTACCGCCCATAATACACAATGTAACATTTTTAAATTTTATTTACTTTTTGTTTTAAACCTTCAAATTTAGTACCAATTCGTAAAATTGTATAGTAACGTGCGGGATCCCGCGGGACTAAGGCTGACAATCCCGCTAAATACCGGGATTGAATTCCTCATGCGGGACTGCATTCCCCACGCATTCCCTATGTGCAATAAAGTGACATAAATGCATTAATTTAGGTCGTAACTGTCGTAAGAGATCAGTTTCGAAATTTCATCATTTGAAACGCAGATCTGATTTGTTTTAAGATGACGTACGGAGGTCAACTGCAACTTTAAATGACATTCGCCGCAGCATTACTGCCGCGGTTATGACGTTCATTCCGTTCCTCATCTTATCGAGGAAATTGACAACAACGACGCCGCAAAAGAACCTTTAATCAAACGATTAATAGGTTCGTAGGCATTGCCTATCAAAACTAAAACCTAATTAATGTGGAGAATGAGTAAAAGGACGGAGAAAAGCCTCTTTTGCGCGCCTATAATCCAAATCTCCGAATAAAAAGGTCCAACCCAAGCCAAGAACAGATTTCTATGACCAATCGCCTCCCGGGCGATAACTCGTATAGTAGTTAACGGCTATGTATGATGAACCCTCGTGGACGTCAGCTGCCGCTCCGTTGGTGGGTTGAGGAATGGCCGCCACCGAAACACGTAAAAAAAATTGTCATCGCCTCCCGTTTGATACTTTGTCAGATGACAGTTTAGAATGTTTAGATGCTATTGTGAATTAAAAAAAATCGTCAGCCGGTTGTATCGCGGTGGAAATAACGTCAGCTGGTGGCCTGAATATGTAAATAATAAGGGCTTTACCTTTTGATAATAGTAATACCAAACTCATGAAACTTTGCTTGTAGCATTTCATCAGGCGTTTCAATAAACTACGCAGCGCATACTTTGCGGACATAAATGGTAAGGCGCGTAATTGTTACATGTTCACGTGGACTAGCTGACGGTCTTTCAACCGCGACACAACCGGCTGACGTTTTTTTTATATTTCAAATCTAAACTATCATCTGACACAATATCAATCTGGAGGCGATGACTGAAAAAAAATTCAGTCATCAACTGGCGGTGTTTCCACAGCGATACAACCGGCTGACTATTTTTTTAGTTCGTGATAGCATCTAAACTATCATCTGACAAAGTATCAGCCGGGAGGCAATGACTGACGATATGTGTCAATCAAAAGGTACCACATTGTTGCTTACCATAAGGACGAAAATTGCTTGTATCTTTATACGAAAAACCTGTCAGAGTGTCCTTATGGCAAGCGACAATGTGATACCTTTTGCTTGAAAACGACAGACATATATTCTCCTGGCTCGCGGTCTATAACTAGCCTATAATGTGCCAATTTTGTGTTGAGCACCGCTATCACTGCAGGATGGGCACAGAATATAAATAGATATTACATTACGCCATTTATAACTACGCACAGAATACTAATACTATTGAAGTGGTCAAATACTGTTATTTGATCCTGTGGTTTAGGTGATTATTTTCAGTCTCTGGAACTGAAAACTTAAATTTACCTTTATCCTATCAATAATAAAGTTTGGAAGTGTAGCTTCCAACTGAAAGTAAGTGGGGCTTCGGCTAGTAATAGCAAGTCCTATTTTTAAATACTAAATGTGCATAAAGTAAGGACGCTAAGCCTCCTAGGTAGGACTCCGAAACTACTGAGTCTAAAATTTTGTCAAAAATACACAAAATTGTTCTGTACCTATAGATGACAGGAAAACCTATTAATAATGTGCAGTCAAGCGCGAGTCGGACTTAATTACTTCGTTTTTGATCCGACCCCTACGGGTTATTTAAAGACATTTCACTCACGTTTCACATAAAAAAATACTGCATGTAAATTATGTAATGCACGGAACTCTTGGAACGCGAGTCCGACTCGCACTTAGCCGGTTATTTTTGACAAGTTTACAGAGTACGACATTTCGCTATTTTCCTCTTTATCTCTCGAACATGCAAGAGTGACAGAGATGTGAGATAACGAAATTTCGTTTTCCCCTCACTAGCTCGGAAAGCCGTCTTTTATCCTTTAAAACAAGCGGGGAAAAACTCATTTTATCCACTAGTGGAAAAAGTAATTTGACCTTGAATGGAGCGTGTTTAAGTAGCTTGACAGATAACAAAACGTGAAACGCTTATAATAATGGTTCGTTCGATATTAATTATCATTAAATAAATGGTATGATAATCTAATAAAAAATACCAAATTTAGCTTTATTTAATAATTTTAAGTTCCTTAAAATTCCATAAGAAACGTTATATTTTTTATAGTGATGTTAAATACAATTCTGAACGCACAAGTTGAGTCGATGCAATTTCAAAACGCATAGTTGACATTTCATACGTCAGAACAGAAATGTCAACATTGTCAACATCAACAAAATTTTTACTTAAAAACACTTTTCACCGACTCACGTAAAAATCTGATTTTCCAGTGTTTTCTGTTATAATATCGTACAAAAATAAGTTATTCCAGTGATGAAGATGATCTAACGCCTGTGGATGTTGCACTTTCCTCGCTATAGTGAGGGGAAAAGTTTTGTGTTACACACGGGTGCAAATGTATTTTACTTCTCGTGTGTTGAAACACTCGCTACGTTCAGGATTCTATTTTAGAACCACTCGCTTCGCTCGTGGTTCAACTATAGAATCCTTTCGCTTGCTCGTGTTTCAATTCCACACTCGCGGGTAAAATACAACTTTGCTCCCTTGTATAACAAATAACTATTTTCTTGTTTTGCTTTAGACCCTCAGATTGTGGTAGCCGCGCCTCCTAACCAGAGTTTCGCGTAATATTCCCTATTGCTTTCCCGCCCATGACGCCAGCGGTCAATACCACTATGCGAGCGGCACAGAAATATAATTATGTATGTGCGTGCGATAGAGATAGGAAATGGCGGGTCAATGTACAAAATTCTTAGTTCTTAGCGTCCTTAGTATAAGCGCGCATGCTGGATGAATTTTTTTTTTTTGGTTTGTGTTGAATTTTTTTTTGTAGTTGGTTCTATAGATGCAAATAATGCGTGCAACTAGATAAAATCTCCCCGGGCAAAATAGTTGTTTATACCCAGATAAACCCAACAACTTCATAAATATTTAAAATGTCGCGAGAACTGCCTAAACAAATATTTATAGGCGATTTACACGTTACAGATTTAAGGAGATTGCCCCAAGGTTTTTGAAGTTAAAATATTCAAAGAAAGGGTTGTAGGAAAGCAAGATACAACAACGATGAGCCGTGGGACACTAATGGAGGCCTTTTGTAATCTTGTGAAAACACATTCATAATTTTTCTCTTTTGTGATGTATAGGTATTTGTATACGTGTATTGTGTAGCTGTAGGCATGTATAATGTAAGGTATAGGGTATTCCACAAATTTTTATTAATGGTATCAGTCGATCAGGTTTGTTTTGAGGATCAAATGTCTGTATGGGACCCATTGTCTATAAGCAATACAAAAGTCACAAATGATGGTCAAAGTCTGGCGCCCGCACTTTTACTGACGAAACGCTCTAACAAATTACATCGTGACGTCAGCATGTAAGCCGTGGAAAACAAGGAGATTGCGATTTTGTCGATGAAATATTGCGTTTATGTATATTGTTGCCATACAATATATTTATTAATAAAATGTAAGTAAAACTATGAAAACGGATTATATCGCGTATATTGAATTTATAATACATCCCGACGTTTCGAACTCTTTACAGCGTTCGTGGTCAACGGGTGACATAATCCGTTTTCATAGTTTTATTTCATGAGTAACTATCGCGGTAACCGAAGACAATAAAATGTAAGTAATCGAGATGGAGCGACGACCTGGTGAAGGTCGCGGGAATTCGGTGGTTGCGAGCGGCACAGGATCGGTCGGAGTGGCGAGCCTTGGGGGAGGCCTATGTCCAGCAGTGGACGTCTATCGGCTGACATGATGATGATGATGAATCGATTGGTACCATTATTTTTTTTCCTATTTGGAAATTTTTTTTTTATCTGAAGTCTTGTATTTATTTATTATACATATATATATATATTTTTAATATCTTGTGATGAATTGCTCATTTTCTATCTATTTAAAATATAAAATTCAACACGTGGAAACAACCCTGTTGTGTCCTAAGTTTTCATTTTTAACGACTTTAAATTTTTTCATGTTATGTCCCGGATTTTTGCAGTCAATAATTGATAACTGAAAGTTGAGACCTAAATCAAAGTTAAACTATAAATAAGCTTAAAAATAATAATACAAACTAAGTAAACGTAAGTAATAAGTATTGTAAACGTAAAATAAAATTAAAAAAACTTAAAAAACAAAATTTGCCGAAGCCGAAGCATGTTACATAAAGCATATAAAGCATGGTTGTCTTTGACAAATACCATAGAGTATGATAGAGTAACTTATATATATACTCATGGAGACTATACCATCCATATATATACTGACAAATACTGACATTTACCACACCAATTTCTCATACCACATACCATTTTTCCTGATTTTTCCCTTCCAGCTTCCAGTAAACAGATCCTATTTACACAAAGCATAATAACATTAAAAATAATAATTTCGAAAATTTATTAAAACCCTATATATTTAAGTATGGAGATAAGTGTTTACGATATCCACCATGTCGTTGCGAAGTTTTTGAACCTTCGGGAGCATGTATACATCGCCTCTGATTGGCTTGTGTTCTTTTGTAGCTTCTTGTGTTGCCAATGTGCTGAATATATGGGTGAAGGTATGCCCACTGATGGGCTAAGTGAGGCGTCAAGCTTCGCGTACAAGGTTAGTTTTGTATTTTGCCATATCTATTATCCCGTAAATATTGACTTATACTTATATTATTTCGCAAAGACGGGCCTCCTTACGGGCACTACGAAGTGGACCAGTTCGTTGGTGCACAAATCGCGTTTGCACATGTCATGTTCGTTGGTGCAAGCAAGCATGTTCGCTCGGCATTCGGGCGATGAACGGGGATCTTTACTTTTGAAATCTTTTCCCGTAAAACATACCTATGCTCTACTTGGCGGGGCACTGCCGTACCCCCAGATAACATTGTTTTCTATAATCGCACCTCTGGTGCACCATTAGCAAATCATTCGCGCTCTACACGTGCGCTGCACGCGTAACGCTCACGAGCGGTTAGCGAGCCTTTCGCTAAAAAGCATAATCGCGGCGCGTTAGCCAGATAGGGATGCACCTAAGGATAGGGATACTTTATCAGCCATGGCAAAGATCTGCAATATCCTCGTCTTGTTGATACTTAGTAAACACCTTCTACTGCGTAGCTATTTTGTTGAACAAACCATGTTTGTGTATTAAGTACTTCTTTACTTTTGCATTCTGTTTAGATAACTCCAAGGAAATTTGAAGTAGATACTGCACGGTCGTGTGAAGAACTGTTCCAGACAGCATCCTTGAAGATAAACTTTGACCAGCCTTTAGAACCATGCAATACAAGTGATGACAGGTCATGCTCTAAATTATGTACTGTCGAAGGACGAAGGGAAATGGATGGGAAGATGGCTCCGGTAGTAATAGATTTTTCATTGTTAATCAATGGAATTACGAAAAAGAACCATAACGCAGGCGCAGAGTGAATGAAAAAAGAAACTCATTTTAAATAGTATCGCATTTTGTTATGAGTTCTACTTTAGTCTCACCAATACGACAAAACCGCAACTACGACCAATACGACAAGACACTACCACAACAATACAATTTACCGTCTTCTAAGATATTGTTAAATGTTGGCCATTTTAGCCCTTTAAGCCGAAGGATAAATTTTATTATCTCACCTGAATCATCTAAATCAACATAATTATACTAAGTATATTTGTTGTTTGGCGTATTGGTCTTCTTAGACTTTTTTCCTCTTCATATTGCGTTGTGCTTATTTGAGCAGTATTGGGTCTTAGAGAAGTAAAACTTTCCTGTTCCAACTTCACATATTTATGATGAGTTTGCTCTAACATATGTCTGTTGAATGGCGACGTGTAAGCCTAGGGGCTTTTGGAGGGCTTTGTCAACGTTTTATTTTGTCAAGAAAGGTTTCCTCTTTTATGTGGATTACAATGACGTATAATGAGTGCACCCCACTCAGACATGGACCATTACGTTTTTCTAATTAATTTTAGATGGAATTAAAACTCAGGCCGTAGTGGACTACCTACTTTATATTTATAACTACGCTGATGCCATGTAGCATAATATGTAGGGTATGAGAGTTATTGATTAATTAATATATTTTTATAAATTTTGTGTCACAGGACAACAGTGGTGAACCAATACTTGCAAACTTAACCGACACTCCTGAGACGGGTAAAAGAATTACTCCCGTAGCCAGCAGTACAAAAGACGACTATCCAATAGTACATAGCCATAGAAGAGTATCAGACCAACGTAAGTACCGATAAAGCCACATTACTACATTATTTTGTAAAACGGTGCTGATCCTAGTACCAATTTCTGGTAGGTATGTAAAAATACCTCGTACAGAAAGTGAATTAATATGTCAGTCTCTCTGTGACATCGTTCTAGCAGTCAAATATCTGGATTATGTCACTGTTAGGAAATGCAATCGCGAAACTGCGAGATCTCGAGCGGATTTTCGAGATTTAATCTCGTCGGCAAGAAATCTCGATTTTTGCGATCTTGTTCGAGATTTCGATTATTATTTTCGAGATCTCGAACGAGATTGAAAGACTGACGCGTCTGAATTACTTCAGGCAGTGCTACTGTGTGCGACCGGCTGACGATAAGAGTGTGGTGGTGCACTCTATGCGGAAGAATTAGGTGGACAAAGCATATATCTAATTTGACATTGTGTACTGTTTCATTTCAACTGTGGTTACTCATAGAGTACGTCTGAATGTCTGCCAAATTAAACCAGTTTGACAGTACTGGCTTCCCTCGAATGCGGCTGATTATTTTTTTAAATTAGGTACTTTGACTTATCTCGATCTCGAAAGTATGGCATTCGAGATCTTTAATCGCCAATCTTGGTTCGAGATTGCATTCCCTAGTCACTGTACTTACATAAAAATTGATCATTTAGGTGGAATTATATCAAAATTATGCCCAAAACAATATCAACTCGATTTTGTCCTTGGGTTCCATTCGCTGAGTACACAACAAATATAATCCGATTTGGTTTCAGATAAAGAGGTCGCAGAATTTATCAAATAAAGACAGAATATTATATGTTTTAAGGTATCCTTTATTGTTAGAAAAAAATAGGACTATATTTTAATCTGTCTAACTTGGATTCGATAAATAAAAATACGTACACCTAAAGCTGGTTTATTTACCTACCCATTTTTATTTGGATTTTAAGACTTATCAGTACACCAAGGCAGTAGACTAATAACTTGTTTAAATATCTGACCCATACAAAAAGGTCCTAGTAAATTCAGTCCACGTCGATGCTCACAGCGTCCAGCGGCAGCAATGCTGCAAAGTCGAATTTGTGGACCATCCGGACCGATTGCATCACAATGTTTAGTTTGCACCGTATCGCAGTGTTGTTATATAGAACCTTACGTCGAATCGCATGACTGTGGATATGTCAAGCCCTCGACCCCTTCTTTTGACATCGGGTCAGCAAAAAGTATCAAAATTAAATTCTAAATTTAAAATTCATAGTCGTTATTTGGCTGATTGATTACGAACCCCTGAACCGCAAAAACCTATTCGTCATCAACCAAGCTGTCTGGCGCTTTCTCACAGGGAGTGGGCAGGTTACAACACACGTCGTTGAGAGTGCCGGGTCGGTGCACGGCGCCGCAGTGTTGTCCTATTAGTATAAGGCCTGAGTGGACGCTCGAGTTGAGCGTGCAGCGGGGCGGGGCGTGCAGCGTGCATGTTAAACAAATGCAAACGTATAGGAGCTGCCTTAGTGCATGCTGCTCTAATCACTTGTGAGCCCGATACCACGCTGCACGCCCCGCTGAACGCTCCGCTTTGAGTGTCCACTCAGGATTTATGGCTTCGGGGCCTTACACTTAGAATTTGCCGGCTCCCCGTTAGACCATCACTTGTCGTAGCCTGCCTTTTGTAGCGTTTGTCCTGTGAAAAAACGTTTTTTGTCACTTTAGAAAACTTCGTAATACGTATGTGTCAAGCAATGTAGTTTAAGTAGGTATATGTATTTATTTATATAGATACGGGGTCGTCGCTTTTCATTACGGGTGAAAAGAAGGCCAATGATAGAGGAACAACCGATATGACCCCCGCATACGTGGCATGCAACATTATGTTCAGCTAAAAGTAATGGTTTCTGAGAAATTATCAATTTGTATGCTTGGTGAACCCTTCTAACCTCACTTCTTAACTTTATTATTTCAAAAAGTATGAATGTAACAATGAACGAAATAATGGTCAAAATTTGAAACTGAAAGCTGTCCAGCCAAATTCCGATGATTTCCCCGAAGCCATAAATTTTCGTTGAACATAATGGGTGTGTACGTCAAAATGGTAGCTTGTAAATCTTGAAGCGTTTCTGACAGTGTTTTAGAGCAGCTACTTGGATCGCCTATCCGTAATAAACGCTACATTTGTTTGTATGTTTGGTATTCATTAAACACACGTATTTATGTAGGTTTCGTACAGCACTAGGTGCTCACACTGAAAATACCGTTAGCATACCATAAATAGTAAGCCATAGTCCAATCCTTAGATCAACTTAAATTATACATAGTATGTTTTGTTTCTTTTCCTCGTCGTTAATATCCAATTGTAGGTATTTGATTTTCATCCGCAGCAACCCTTAGGTACGGTGGCGATAAAATGTTGCAAAAGTACAGAAAATATGTGCATACCTATATATATACTCGTAGGTAAGAAATCCATCGTTCTGGGATTATAGCTTTACATTCTTGTTAAACAGAGGGAGGATGACGCGGCGGCTCCATTGACATTAAATATTAAATTGTACCTATCTCTAAATTTAACATTTCAAATCTATGACAAAAATGTAAATCAACGTGCCGCATCTACTTAGATTTATAAATTAACCGTTTTCAAGATAAAAAGATAAACATTCGTTTATATTCAGTCACACAAAATACGTATTTTTTCCGTTCTTTTATTACAACACGATATCGACATTAAAAACCTTTTTGCCGCCGTGTCAATTAAGTATTGTGTCATCAACGGCAAGCAACAAATTGACTAGACTTTCCGTAGATGACTCTAAATTATACATGTCGTTTGCAGGCAAAGTCCCACTTTGTCGCTTGTCATAAGATCGCTTTGACAGGTTATTAGTATAAAGATACAAGCAAATCTCATCCTTATGGTAAAGCGACAAAGTGGGACCTTTGACTAGACTGACACATATTTTGTTTTGAGCTAAGTTAAACTACAGTTATCTTTAATCCTACTACTACAAGCTGGAGTCAATGTGGGCTTACTTTGGATGGTTAACATCCCAAGCCCCCAGTTCCTCACAAAGTGCACGGGCGGTAGATGTAGAAGCGTTTGGGTACTTCACGCAGGGATAGGGACAAGGGCACTCTGCAAACAATATTTAAAATAAAAATAATCACGCTTATAGAGTAGTTTACTCCGAGACGGGTGGGGCGTGCGGGGGTGAAGGCGAAAATGTCGGAACTACGGGGCCGTACTACAATCATATCAATTAGGATGCTATATGACGCGTTATTCTATACAAGTCGAATGCTATGCAATCTGCGCCAATATGAAGTATATTTTTTATATGCTATGTGACAACAAATGCTCTACAATTCGTATGCATAAGCATGTCTGTCACATGACGTAGTCAAAATGTAATTCTAGAGGCGAGATTATTGCTCATTGCTTACCCCTACAAACACTTTTATACTTTCTTTCTTGTTCCCTCATTGCCTCATTGCATATCATTGTAAATATGTGTCCATCTCATACGTGCGCCATTCCAAATACCTTCGACATTCATTCGACTTAAACTTATGCGATTAGGAGGAGTTAACAAGATTTCCGCAAACAGGCACGTTCGCCCGATGTGGATGCACCTTTAACTCACTTGTTTGTTTAGCATTCGGGCTCAGTTCATAGTCGTGAGAACCCAGTGTGCATCGCGATTGTTGCATCTTCGCTTCGAAAGCTCGATCTATTAAACCTGGAATCGTAATAATACCTTTAGTTAACTCTTCTTGTCACCAAACGTCAGCCGCCTAATCGTCGATAGTTGTACTTCGAAAAGATAAATATTTACATAATATAATATGTCACAGAAATATTTTTTCATACAAGAGATGAACGTATTCGTCTGTTCGTGTGTCTGTCGGGTAAAAATGTTCATGTGTATAGCTTCACTTTATGAGATTATTTACTAAGTAACAATGGCAATGTAGTCATAGTACCTTTCTCTTCGACTATTTGAAGCATTGAGACGGCTGTCTTTGGCTTTGATACGTGCTCCTTCATAGCTGGTTTGTGGATGGAGACTGTGTCAGTATCAGTACTCTGGGTAGGTTTTGCTTTTTCCTATAACCAAGAGTAAATTTCATTAGATTAGGCGAAGGAATTTAGGAATAGGAACAAGAATCCCCTCGTTTTTGGCGCAGTGTCAATGACAAATTTCAGTTTCTGATGTAGCCCACAGGGTATTATATTCATTTAAGGACTCCGTGTGTCTCTTTTTAGCGGAAATAACAAGGATACATACATATATTACATAACTGTCACTAACCGGCAGAACCATCATGCCTATTAAGTCACTTCTACTTTCAATGTACTTCCAGAATTCGCAGCATTTCTTTTGGGAATTGTCATCGTCGTCGTCCGTGGGGGTAAAGTCTAAGCGAAGATGATGTGCCTCCAGGGGCTCTCCGCAATCTCCGTCACCGAATTCGCTGAAAACGTGGACTGGCTCTGGTGCACTGCAAGTTATTCATTATCATCATAATTATCAGCTGAGAGCCTATAGAAGTCCAACACTGGAAATGGTATTTTTACGATTTTGTAGCCACCTAGAAACCGTTAGTTTCGCCATGTCCGTCTGTCTGTCCGAGGCTTTGCTCCGTGATCGTTAGTGCTAGAAAGCTGAAATTTGGCGTGGATACATAAATCATGCATTGTGACAGTACGGTAAAATAAAAAGTATAAAAAATTTTTTTTAGGGTACCTCCCATACAAGTCTTTTTTTTATTGTTTAGAAGCCCGATTGTACTACGGGTCCAATAGTTACTGGACACATTTTCAAGGTGAGGTATTTAGTGGACAGTGAAACATTATAAAATGCGTTGTTGCCTTACCTGAATGTTGAAGAAGCCAATGCTTTTCCGAAGGAAGACTCCTTTGACATGTAAGTTCCTACGCTCTCATTTTCAACATCCATTATACTAATACTACTTTACTCCTATTCTACTTGGTAATAATTACGAGTTACGGTGAAATTCAAAAAAAGGCCTATATCAACAAACAACCATAAATTTTGTACGGTATCAACAGTTGGCTGTCAGACCGTTTGACATTTAGTAAAAAAAAATTACGGAACAATATCAAAAAAAACATATTAAGTAGGTACTCTTTGCTCATTGTATATAGGTATAGAACTCAATAGAACAGCGATGTCTATGGAACAGTGAGAAAGTGCTAGTTATACCAAAGAGGATATAATAAGATAGAGCGGTACTGTCATAGTAAATTTTGTAACCACTGTAAATTCACTGCCATCTATCGACATACTTTAAAACTAAAAATGAATATTTATAAAAATACGTTAAAATGTATTTAAATATGGATAAATGATTTTTTGCATTAATAATTTTTATATGATTTTAACCCATGTTCTTTAACGGATATGCGTTAAAATTATAAATAACAAACGAAACCGTCAACGCCCTCTATACGAGAGTAGGCCAAAGCTAGTGGCGCCATCTGATCCAGAATCAAATTTTCGTGATTTTAGAGGCACGTTTTTTCCTTAGACTGTATCCATCTATTACGGAGTTATATCTATCTTTGGTTATACTTATACGCCATATACCATAGAGTAACTCATATGATTATACAAGAGTTCATGGAGTAAATAGATAGAAAAAAGTAATTTATAATAACAAAACCGGCCAAGTGCGAGTCAGACTTGCGTTCCAAGGGTTCCGTACATTACACAATTTAAACAATGTATTTTTTATGTGAAAAAAACCCGTAGGGGTCGGATCAAAAACTAAGTAATTAAGTCCGACTCACGCTTGACTGCACATTTCTAATAGCTTTTCCTGTTATCTATAGGTAAAGAACTATTTTGTGTATTTTTTTCAAAATTTTAGACCCAATAGTTTCGGAGATTAAGGGGAAGGGGTGGGATGGTCATTTTTTGCCTATTTTCTTGAATAACATCTAAACTGTTTATTCTAAAATTAATGAAAAAATATATTTGAGATTCTCACAATGACCTCTTTCATTTTGATATGTAACACAATATAGTTTGAAAAGCTTTATTTTTTAATTTTCTCATTTACCCCCCAAAAGTGGCCCCCATGTTTAAAATTCATTTGGTTACGTTACATGTTCGTCTTTGGGACACAAACTTACATATGTATACCAAATTTCAACTTAATTGGTCCAGTAGTTTCGGAGAAAATAAGCTATGACACACGGACAGACAGACAGACAGACAGACGCACGAGTGATCCTATAAGGGTTCCGTTTTTTCCTTTTGAGGTACGGAACCCTAAAAATGGTGACTTAAAAATATACGCGAATAATAAAAAATAAAAAAACTAGCCAGTAACTTCCAAAAAAAAAATGGTAGGTACATACTATTCGAATCCTTACTTTTAACAAAGATAGATATAACTCCGTTATATTATATCCTCTTTGCTTTCAAAGATAGATATAACTCCGTAATAGATGGATACAGTCTAAGGAAAAAACGTGCCTCGAAAATCACGAAAATTTGATTCTCGATCAGATGGCGCCACTACCTTTGACCTACTCTCGTATAGAGGGCGTTGACGGTTTCGTTTGTTATTTATAATTTTAACGCATATCAGTAAAAGAACATGGGTCAAAATCATATAAAAATAATTAATGCAAATAAAAAAATCATTTATTCATGTTTAAATACATTTTATCGTATTTTTATAAATCTTCATTTTTAGTTTTAAAGTATGTCGATACATGGCAGTGAATTTACTGTGGTTACAAAATTTACTATGACAGTACCGCTCTATCTTATTATATCCTCTTTTCTTTTAATTTAAAAAATACATCGAAACGGCTTCTAAGCAAAAGCGACGTTACATGGTGACGTCACGATGTGTTGCCATTTTAGTTAGAAGCGTTTTGGTCAGTAAAGTGCGGGTGCCAGCACTGTCCATCATTCGTATTATGTTAGTGACTTTTGTATTTCTTTAAGACCATTTGATATATATATACATACATTAAATTTAATCCTCAAAATAAACTTGATCGACTTTTTTATGTGATTTGTTAGATATGTTACATTTTTATATTCTATCTTTGTCTTATGTTTGTATACAACTTAGTTTTAGATTAATTAAGGTTTTTAAAATTTTTGCCACGCCCTAGTAGGATCCATGTATGTACTGTCTAATAAAAGAACCAACACCTTGTAATACCATGGTTGCAATAAACGATTATGATTATGAATATAAGTTATATTATAACACTTCAAGTTCCAATGTATTAAGCATGGAGACTGTATAAAGGAGCCAAATCTCTATGTATGAAAAGTGTCCATCTTAAAACAGTAATTAGGCGGCGCCACCATACACCGAAATACTACCAAAAACAACCTACGTAATTTGGTCGGGTTATTTGTTGCCTTATATGGTTCATGTTATACTCATGTCCCAGAGCCTAACTAGCGCCACCGGAGAGATTAGGAACTATTATTTAAAGCTTAACGCGGTCACTTTTACAACAATTCTGCCATAAGAGATTGCGATCTATGGATGGTATAGAAAGGATCGCAATCTCTTATGGCAGAATTGTTATAGAAGTGACCGCGATAAGCTTTAAATATTAGTTCCTAATCTCTCCGGTGGCGCTAGTTAGGTTCTGGGACATGAGTATAACATGAACCATATAAGGCAACAAATAACCCGACCAAATTACGTAGGTTGTTTTTGGTAGTATTTCGGTGTATGGTGGCGCCGCCTAATTACTGTTTTTTGATGGACACTTTTCATACATCGAGATTTGGCTCCTTTATACAGTCTCCATGTTGCGATCCTTTCTATACCATCCATAGTATTAAGGTAGAGTTTTATAATATTGGGGTTATATCCTTATTTTTGATATTTTGATGTTGCCATTTTATTATATATTATAATATAAAGAGGCTAAGGGCCGATACTGCACGGCTGCACGCCAACTGTAACGGCGTGCAGTTCCCATACAAGTTGCAGTCGGGTTGCAGTCCGTCTGTACCGGCCCTAAGAGGTTTCAACGTTCTCATATTTACAAATAAACCTATGGGTTCCACTTAGAACTCTATTAAGACAAGCATATAACCAAATATGTAGAACATAGAAGCAGAAATAACTTTTTATTAAGACAAAGCATTCTCGTCGTCGGAGCGGAAGTCCTGTCCCGAGTGTCCCGACATCTTTAAGATCCCTCAAAGTGACAAAGACGACACACTTCTAAGCTATTATATTATATAGATTATAGCGATTCTTACTTACTTACTTACTCATGTACCCATATTATGTACCTAACCTTTTCTAGACAATTAGACATAAGTTTAGAATTATAAAGGGAGTTGTATCACCTTATAACGTTGTCATAACGTTTTCTGCCTTAAGTGGCTCAATGAGCAACTTGATATTAGATAGCTTCCAACGAACGAACCATAAATCTAATTTTCAGTACAAAATAGTACTCAAAACTTCAATGTTGAGGCCATTTTGTCGCCTGTTATTTAAGTTCTTTCTCAATTTTTTACGAATTGTAAGTATACGACATAATTTTTATACAGTTTAAAAATATTGATGTTTTGCTTTTTTTGCCAATTCTTCAAGTTCTTACAAGTAATACCATGACTCTTACAAGTAACTCATTCACATTTTTAGGATTATTAGGATTACATATTAGGATAGGTAAACCATTCTTCGTTTAATAAGGTACTGTAATAAAAGCAAAATACTTCAATAGTTAGTACTTTCATGAGACAATTTTCACAATTTATTTATGTATATGTGGAGCCATGGTTCAGGAGGACGGACATCATGGGCTTAGCTGCCAGAGGTGCGCTGGTCGTTTTTCGCGTCACCACGCGATAAATGAGGTAGTTCGCAGGGCTTTGGTCTCGGCCAACGTTCCCTGCGTCCTGGAGCCTCCGGGTTTGTGCCGTTCGGACGGCAAAAGGCCAGATGGTCTTACGTTGGTTCCTTGGCAGAAGGGCCGGTGCCTCTTATGGGACGCAACGTGTGTTAGCACCTTTGCCCCGTCCCATCTGAATCACACCATCAGTACTGCTGGTTCAGCTGCGGAGTATGCGGCCAAACAGAAGCATTTAAAGTACTCTGCCTTGGAACCAACGTATGAGTTCATACCGGTGGCGGTGGAGACTGCAGGATCTTGGGGTGCGGAGGCTAAGGAGTTTGTGTGGCAATTGGGTCGGCGACTAAGAGAAAGGGGTTGCGATCCCCGCTCCGGATCGTATCTGGTCCAACAGATCTCCTTGGCAATTCAACGGGGCAACGCTGCCAGTGTCATGGGGACTTTTGGACCAGCTACGATCCGAAGTGGGGACTTGGCCTAGTTTAATTTAGTGTTTAAGATTGACAAAGCCTGTTGCGGATTATATCATTTGTTAGTAGGTTGCGTTGCTGATCATGAACTGTGTGTTGTATAATATACATTTGGATATAATTAAATAATAAATTAATAAATTTATTTATTTCTTCTATAGAACTTTTTGTTATGGACGACGTTAGCTACAGTTCCTACGTCCAAACTGAAATCAAGCTAGTATTGGTACTAGAAACTAGAAGCTACGATGTAGGTCAGATAGCAAGCAATGCAAGTGCAAATGGACTGTCCAATACACTGGAAGTACCTACATAGCTTGGACGCAGTCGGGTGCATAAATCAATTTGAGGACAAAGGACACGCCGCTGCCACTTGACTGGCGCGGCATAATAGGGCTATTGTAGACGTTTCTTCGTGAGCCGTGTACACCTTGGGTACACCTGCAATTCGGTAGATTCATATGGACCGAAATAACGTTGTAATTCTGAAGTAAGTACTAAGTTTGGCTTAGGTATGTTTTAATATCATCCCTTTATTGTTCAGAACTTTTAGATGCAATAGAGGTAGACCAAACCGTTTGAAACTTGTTTTGAAAAACAAATCGGCAGAAAGAAATGGCACTCAATAAATTCTTTTGACAATTCCTTGCGGATTAGGGGGTCAGGAGCTAACAATGCCCTCATATCTGAGAAGGATTGTGCAGATTTGGTCCTTTCATTTCTGAGAATAGGGTTAGGGACAAGGTAAGCTTTTATCGCGGCTTACAACAACATATTGGCTACCCGAGCTTAGGAGTACGTTCTTAGGGAAGTTGTACACGTTTGATTTTTCGTTGAAAGTAAAAGTAAGTTTAGTACTTAAATCGTAAAAAAAAAACAGACTTAAAATTTCGTATTTTCTTTTTTAAAACATACCTATAAAACTTAGCTCTCTCTTATACCTTACGACCTATCTACCTAGCCTATCTGCTGCCGTCCGTCAACAAGTTTTATTAAATATGTTTTTATATAGGCTTATTAACCAACTTCAAGATTTCAAAGGAGGGGGAGGTTCTCAATTCGGTTGTGTTTTTTTTTTTTTTTTTTAATGTTTGTTACTCCATAACTCCGTCATTTCTGGACCGATTTTGAAAATTCTTTTTTTGATTATAAGTATATACATACAGATTGGTCCCGTTTTTGTCAAAAAGCAGTTCTGATGATGGGATCCATGAGGAATCGAGGGAACTCCTCAAATATTAAAGGCATACATATAGTGATTTTAGTATTTTCATCAACAAATCAAGCACTTACATTTAAAAAGTGACATTTTATGAAGTGGAACTGCTGATGATGATCAGAACGGAACTCTTCAATGACGCATAGTTCACGTTTGGCGATTTGTCCTCTTCGTTATGTTTGTTCAGCAAGTTAGGTTTTCAAGAAACATTTTTGTCAAGTTCGAGTTCTGATGATGGGATCCATGAGGAATCGAGGGAACTCCTCAAATTTGAAAGGCATACATATAGTGACTTTTGTATTTTTATCAACAAATCCAGCATTTCCATTTTAAAAAGTGACATTTAATGAAGTGGAACTGCTGATGATGATCAGAATGGAACTCTTTAATGACGCATAGTTTACGTTTGGCGATTTGTCTTCTTCTTTATGATTGTTAAGCAACTTAAGTTTTTAAGACATATTTTTGTCAAGCTCGAGTTCTGATGATGAGACCCACGAGGAACCGAGGGAACTCCTCAAATGTGAAAGGCATACATATAGTGATTTTTGTATTTTCATCAACAAATCCAGCATTTACATTTAAAAAAGTGACATTTGATGAAGTGGAACTGCTGATGATGATCAGAATGGAACTCTTCAAAGACACATAGTTTACGTTTGGCGATTTATTCTCTTCGTTATGGACCCAGACCCAAACTTGGACCTGGACTTTTTTTTGAACTGCGATCCTCACAGAACCGAACTGCTATCAGAAAAGTGGGTTAGGTTAGGTTAGAACTGTGACCCTTACAGAAACGAAATGCTATCAGAACATTAGGTTAGGTTAGATTAGAACTATGACCCTTACAGAAACGAAATGCTACTAGAAACGTGGGTGGTTTTACCTCCTTTTAGTTAGGCAAAAGATGCTGTCTTTTTCATTTCATTGTCTGGAATCTAAGAGTGCACCATCAACAATAAGTGAACTTTCAGCGGCATTCCCCATTGAAGTCGGTTATTTTTTCTTAAAAATTATAATATTCTCGCATGAACAAATTGAACATTACCTTGCACATAATCAAAACTGCAATTTACTATAGAAATTACGTTAAAAATATTGTACTAGCAGCATAAACTCCCCTTAACACCAAACAGTGTTTGTGAATTCTTATTTCTATCTTTCCTTTGACTTTACCCTCTCCTAAGCTAAGGCTGAACTTGCTCCGCTGTCTTCTTTAAGTAGACGTCTTAGCTTATTTGAAGTTCGAGGTGTAAATAGAATAAAACATCAAAAAATATCGTACGTTTTTGTTTTGTCGACATTCCCTATTTAGGGTTCCGTACCAAAAAGGTACAAAAGGAACCCTTATGGTGCGACTGTCCGTCCGTCCGTCTGTCTGTCACATTGCTTAATATCTCGAGAACTACTTAAGCTAATCGATTTGAAATTTGGAATAGTTATGAACAACGCTAACCAAGACCTCTTGGAAGTGTATTTTTAAAATTGTT
This sequence comes from Cydia strobilella, assembly GCF_947568885.1. Taxonomy (NCBI): domain Eukaryota; kingdom Metazoa; phylum Arthropoda; class Insecta; order Lepidoptera; family Tortricidae; genus Cydia; species Cydia strobilella. The sequence goes on along the minus strand of NC_086049.1, from coordinate 11,754,800 downwards.
TTTATTAATTATGGAAAATACCCAATTTAAAGAGGGGGCAAAATTTCAAACTCTAGTAGCAGGTCAAGTGGGATATCATTTGAAAGAGCTCAAAGTGAACATTACAAAGCGGTTTTTTTTTTCGTAGTGAAAAAAACGGAGTTATGAAGGAAAATGTGAAAAAAATACCATTCCCCCCCCACCCTTATCTCCAAAGTTTACCAACGAAAAATTATAAATTTTTTACATAATAATATCATTATTATAAATATTACAGGAAAAATATAATCACACTTCTATCTAGAAAACTTTTTTTTTTAAATATCAAAAAACATTAACTAATTTAATTTGCAAATTAAGCCCCTATGCAGGTATTTATTATAATTGATTGATTGAATTTCTATGAGATCACACTATAAACACCTTCTTTCAAATAAATCAAAAATTGTTGAAATCGGTTCACATGATAAAGAATTATCCCTGAAAAACCAACATACATACAGGTCGCGCAAATTAGTTAGCCAATTTGCCGATAGATGGCGCTGTACACAATTATGCTTAGCCATTACAATTCTGCTTCTGGTCAAGTCTTTCGTCATTATGGTTAGGTACATAAGAAATTTAAAGTTTGTACGGAACCCTCGGTGCGCGAGTTAAACGAACACGCACTTGACCGGTTTTTTTGGGATAGGTACATGAACGGCGGTAATCGAAAATTTCGGCATGGACGGACTAACGTAAAATTGTTGTAGGAGTTTTTGATAGAAACTACTGCAATCGAAGTTTGTCGCTAAGGGTTTAATTGTCGCGCAGAAATGCTGCTTGCAGCAAAGCCGCATGGCAATGCCGCTAGTGGACTTGGAATTTCAGCTTTATGGTTAACCCCAAAGTTAGTACTTATAGTTGACTTATAGCATGATACTAAAATGGCCACACTAATGATGCATTTTCTGTGAATATTCATAAAATTAACTTTACAACCACATTCGCAAAAATTAAAATTGTTCATGTGTTTTGACATACATTACCTAACCTCTTTCTATATTACTAGAAACTGTATATAATTTCATTTTTTTCCATTCTCAACCGAATTACAAGGCATTTAAGTTCAAATTAGAATAACAACGATGCAAGTTATATAGCGATGTGAAAAAATGCATATCATCCTACTGACTGCGCCAATTAGAGTCTTAATGTTAGTATTTACGATTCATTTTAGTTTTCAAAAGTGATACCATTTAAATAGGCCGTTCTGTAGTTGGACGCCGTGCAGACGACACGGTTTAATGGCCTCTGAAATATGCACAAGCCATCGTGCAAGCTCCATAGTACTCGGACGAGGCGGTGTAAATGCTTGGGTGAATTTTCCTTATTTAAGAGGCCATATATGACAAAACTATTATTGCATTTGGGGACCCTACTAGACAACGATACCCTGAGAGTAGGTGTCGCCCTAAGGCTGGGTTCCAAGGTGTGTGAGCCCCATCGCTGTATATGTGGAGTGTTGGTTGAAGCGAATGGGCACCACGGCCTGAGCTGCTCCCGGTCTGCGGGGCGGTTCCCGAGACACCATGCGATCAATGAGTTAATACGTCGTAACATGGTCTCGGCGAACGTGCCTTGCATTCTGGAGCCTCAAGGCTTAAGTCGTACAGACGGCAAGCGCCCAGACGGCTTGACGCTGGTTCCGTGGGCCAGAGGCCGCTGCCTGCTGTGGGACGCTACGTGCGTGAGTACATTTGCACCTACTCACCTAGCTCCCGCCAGTAGGCTAGCAGGCGCGGCCGCTGAAAATGCCGCGAGGCTAAATACGCCAATCTGGAACCGGCGTACGACTTTGTCCCGGTCGCGGTGGAGACGGCTGGGCCGTGGTGCTTGGAAGCGAAGAAGTTGGTAAGGGACTTGGGGCGGCGTTTGCGTGATAGAGGGTGCGATCCCCGTTCAGGCTCCTACTTGGTCCAACAAATATCGCTTGCTATCCAGCGGGGCAATGCCGCAAGTATATTTGGCACGTTTGGACAGGGTGGGGGTCGGAATGGGGTTTATGTTTAGTATAGATAATGTGTATTTTCTAGTTAGTTTTAGTGTTTTTCTTTAGTTTTATTATGTAGTGTTAAGTTACTTTGTTCATAAGTTTTTTGTTTTTGTAATTTTGGAGACTCATTTGCTGAATAAATGTTTTATTGCACTTAATGTGTAGTGTGATGACTGTGATGAATGAGCTCGGTAGAAAACCTTTTTTGAAATGAGAAGAAAAGTAGTGTTTAACTCGGGTGAAAGGCATCATTTCAGCCTCGGACTATTGGCGCTCTCACTATGTTTGAGCGCCAAACAACCTCGGCAGATATGAGTGCCTTTTATCCCTTGGTAAACAATCTACTATTGTAGTTTTGCATATTGTCTATTTACTAAGATACTGAAAAATATCTGAACTTGCACTCTAACGCCTTGACAATAGAGGCGTGTTCAGATATTTGTGAGCACCTTCGCCACTCTGATATATCTGATGGCGACTCTACAGTACACATTTCAATTTAAACTCATTAAATAAATTTGTTTCGCTTATTAAATTGCTTATTTTACATCAAACCAAAACTCAAATTAGGACCCGTCTCGCCACGCAAATGAAATAAAAATAAACAGTGCGGAACGGCATTAAGTCATTAATTGAAACATTTATGAGAAAAATAAATTTTTCGCGTAACAAATTATAACTTGAGTTGCTTGCCGCCTTAAATTTGTAGAATAAGCCTTTTACGCTAGTTTTAACTACCAAATATTTTGAGTTAAGTTTCTAGAAATGCATTAGTATGAGCTGGAAATAAAACCACGACCTCCGGTTTTAGCAGTCACACGATACCTTTCGGCTGCCGGAAAAATGGTGACTTATACAAGTACTCTGGCAAGCCAACTGTCAGTAGAAAAAAGTGCGAAATTCTAAATTTGTATGGGAGACCAATCCTTGACGCCTACATTTTTCTACTGACAAACTAAAGTTGTCTTACCAGACTATAGGTGCCAAAACAGATATCCCCTCAGGCGGCAAAAGTTCAATATCCTTTCAAGATTGATATTCCCTCCAGCTTTGAAATTCAAAGTTTGAATAATAAAATCCTCTTCAGTGTCTTGTGTCTTAGCCGTTAAAAGACTGATTAGGTACCTGCTGCCTTGAAAAGTTTTTTTGGAGTGTAAAAGTGTATTATCATATTTTAGTAGAATTAAGTACTCCGTTTCAGAAGTTAGCCAAATGCACCTTACATTTATGCCAAAACTTCACTTCGTGTTTTGTTACCGCATTGCGTTGTATAGCTGTATCATTTCCGTTCGTCATATTATAAGAGAATAATAATATTTGGGCAAATACGGCCAAGTTAATATTCCTGGCATAAAATTTTTTTTATGGTAGCGGCTTTATGTAGTGGCCATAAAGATATTCACCTCATGTTTAGCACGTGTGCTCTTACGAAAGGAAATATGCATAATACAGGGCCTTCATCTCGCCGGCAATCTGCGGGAGCGGTCTCCAGTGACCATGCTGTTACACCTTAATGGAATAGTGCACGTGTATATTTACATTTTACGTTGTGTAACTTATGTATATTGCGCATTGGAAAGCTTAGATAAGAGTTCTAGCTTTTAAGGCCGCGGACTGGACGCAAGCGGCGCTGTAACGGCGAACAGCAAATCAAGGCCATTCATACATTTGAAATGGCCTTAATTTGCCGCTTGCCGTTACAGCGTCGCTTGGGTCCAGTCCGCGACCTAACTTAGCTATTTGCCTGGGTCATTACTAGAGTTTGTTCATATTCGGTAACTAGGTAGTTTGTTCATCTCGTGATGTTTTACAATTATTAGTCAATGTGTACGCATTCCATGCCTACACATACCTAAATACTGTGGACTATTTAAATATCCAATAATATCTGTTAAGTGCCTATAGGTACCTAGAAAAAACATTCGATTGAATCTGTATACCGGTCTCGATTTATTAAATACTTTTACTAAGCAACATTTTCTCATCACACTTGCTCGTCAACCAGTTTTGTTTTTATTCCACGCGACGATATCTACAGTCGCCATTAGATATCGGCAGTGCAGTTTTTTTCTTTTCTTTTAAACATACCATGTGGGATACCAAATGAAAGGGCTTTGTGAGTAGATCACGAATATATAACATACTACAACATTTTCACTACTTGGTCTGACAAATTATTAGAAAACGTTCAAAAATTTCACAATCTGAATGGATTATTCCATTTTTTTTACATATGACTGGGATGGGAATGTCCTCTATATAAGGTCTAAAAAAAATAACCAGATATATCCAAAAATAAGAAAAGTACATCAAGTTGAATTGCAATATAATTGTAATCACATGGTATCTTTAAATGAAAAAACAAATTTTCATTGCCCCGCCGACTTTATAACGTCACAGATACTACCCCCAAAAATTTGGCGCTTGTAATCTCATATATTTGTGTTCAGGATATCGTACTGAATGCATTGATACTAAATATACCAAAAATATACCCATATCCGAGTTGACATGAGCGAAAATCGATTTCTAGAAGAATTCTAGACAAAATACCGACACTAGAAAACATTTTGGTCACCCTACCTACGAAACGGCAACGTTTCACAGATGTTGCAGCTATCTTGGTCACATTAGCCCCACACCGTGTGAGAGAAAAATTACCCAGTCTGACTTTTATTGCAGAATAAATAATAGTACTATCGCACAGAAAGGAAACTTCCTACAAAACCGAAGTTTGACAGCGGTTCAGGGTCAAATCATGCTATCCCTTTCTAATATATAGCACTATCCCTTTCTGCTATTTAGGTTTGTCAAAATTCAAGTCATTATCTTATCTGTGGTCGTGCGCACAAAGGGACGTCAAGTTGTGCCAACCCTAATAATTACTCGGAGCAATGCTAATTCGAAATTCCAAATTCCAAATTATTTATTTGTTAAACATAGGTATGTACAACAGGTCTTAAATGTATAATATAGTATCACAATGTTTCGCCACATGGCACACAAATAGCTACAGAGCCGTAGCGTGAAATTATAAAGCTAAGCCGAACGGAGCCGAATTTGCCCGAAGCGAGGAGTTTCGCACCCCTGCTTTTACCGCCATTACGTTTTTCAGGCCTTAACGACAAAAACGACACCGTAGAGCGACAGCGACAATATTTCGTCAGGTGACGACCAAAACACTAATTACTACCACAAGTATGATAGCCATAGTGAACCATATTAATACGTAAATAAGGTTGATTTTTGTTTAATATTTTTTAGTAATTAGTGACTTTTGGTTGTCACCTGACGATTTAATTCATTCATGTTGCTGCGATTTCAAGCTTAGCTGTCATTAGTATCATATTTATGTAGCCGCATCGATCAATTATGTTATAAAATTTTGTAAAATAAGTACTTAATCAGGTCCCTGTTTAACCATGCTGACAATTGTCACTGAAGACTTACCATACATTTCTGTTGTACCACCAGTTGGACACTGACATATGCGCTTGCGTGTGCGTAACTTACTTTCTATGCATATCGCTCGTACTCATAGAGCGCGAGCGAGATATATAGAAAGTAAGTTACGCAGACGTTAGCGTATATATGTCAGTGTTGACACTTTCAGTGACCATGATAAGGGTGCTTAGGGTGGGGTGATATATGGGGGGGAGCTTATACATATATGCAATTTGGAGTAATTATGTGAAAATTTATTCAATTATACATAATGTAAAAAGAAATGGCAATCACAATATAAATTCCTAAGAATTTACCATGTATAATTTTAAGTGGAATTGTATATTGTGAGATAAATAAATCATATCATATCATTATCATATGATTAATTACAATAGTCACAGTTTGTTCGGTGTGGTGCACTAATTTAGACCACTCAGATTACGTCACTTTGTCAAGGAATACATACATTTTGGAATATTTATACACTTAGGTACGGCATATTATACGCAGAGCCTTTGCAAGTTAAAGTTACACGTATGATAGTTGTTGTTATTAACTTATTAAGTTAGCTGCTTTGTTGTCCTCAACTTTGCTACAGCCGCCAAGTTGCTGCTAAGCGTCCGCGGCGGGCTTCGGGCACGCTAAATACAGGGTTGGCAGCAAGGAGGCCGTTAAAAGCTTCAATTTTAACGGCCTCCAGTATGAAGGTATCGCGGGCTGCGGTAAGCTCGCGTATCTTAGCTGTATACCTTTGGTTTGTTTACCTATATGATTTTACTAGTTGAAAGTATTATTTGTTTGTCTCGTAGAAAAAGTATTGTTTTCTTATGGGCTTATGACGTTATCACGCAAAATTATCGTCCGTAAACGAACTTTACAGACAACCATATTTTTTTGCCTTAAGACCGGACCAGAGCCTAATGAAAGTAACTTAGATACTGTTTAGTTTACTCATCATAATTCATAATATCATCAAACCGATATCAATGAGGATATAATAAGATAGAGCGGTACTGTCATAGTAAATTTTGTAACCACTGTAAATTCACTGCCATCTATCGACATACTTTAAAACTAAAAATGAAGATTTATAAAAATACGATAAATGTATTTAAATATGGATTAATGATTTTTTTATTTGCATTAATTATTTTTATATGATTTTGACCCATGTTCTTTCACTGGTATGCGTTAAAATTATAAATAACAAACGAAACAGTCAACGCCCTCTATACGAGAGTAGGCCAAAACTAGTGGCGCCATCTGATCGGGAATCAAATTTTCGTGATTTTCGAGGCACGTTTTTTCCTTAGACTGTATCCATCTATTACGGAGTTATATCTATTTTTGCCGATATTAAGAGCTCCGAGTGCGCGTTAAAGTTGTACAGTCGCCAAGATACATCAGAGCGGCCGAGGTACTCAAACATATTTGAACACGCACTCTAATGCCTTACAATAGAGGCGTGTTTAGATATATGTGAGCACCTCGGCCGCTCCGATATATCTGGGGCCCATTTCTCGAACGGCATTAGTCCACGAACTGTCAAATCGTATGGGTTGCCACGGCGACGCACTAATAATATTAGGCTAATACCATTCGAGAAATAGGCCCCTGATCGCGAATATACAAATTGTAGCTGTACGGGAACTGACATATTAGCGCCATCTATTGAACAGAGTAGCGATGAGAAAGAAAGTTAGCGATGAAAAACGAGTCCATAAAAGTTGAGCCGTTATTGGGTACGCAACATGCCGTCTAAACTTAAAGGTTCACGAAATTAGTGATGTAATAATTTCAGTGACAACCCTGCGTGTAAGTTGATGTTTAGCATAATTTATCAATTTCAATTTGTTTTCAATTAGAACTAGTTAAAGTGCGGTTATTCGGCTTCATGTCGAGTTAGGAACTTGTAAGTAACTAAGTCAGAGACGGCGAAGTAAGCCACGGTGAGACCAACAATCAACATGCTTTACATGCTTATATTTGACGCGTGTAGCGTAAAGTCCCATATCTATTAGGCTAGCGTGGGGACTATAAGGGAAACCTAAAAAAAAAGTTATTGGCCCACCTAGCTATTTAAGTATATACCTATTTATTCCAGCAAGAACGTTCTTGCTTTGTTTAAATGAACAGTCGCCATCAAAGCGGCCGAGGTGCTCAAAAATATCTGAACTCGCACTTAGCTCCTTGACAATTGAGGCGTGTTCAGATATTTGTGAGCACCTTGACCGCTCCGATATATCTGAATGCGACTGTACATAGGTATATTTAAAAACCTTTCTCTAAGAGCCCATAATATAGGGGCATATTGTAGGTCATAGGGGCCACCCGCAAAATATCCTTTAAAATTCCATTCTATAGCCTCTAATAAATCGTTCAACCTCTCTTATAGCAAAACATTCCCACTTGAATAGTCTCTTTCTTAGAATAGGTACCTTTATACACAAAATGTCCCTTTCTCAAAATGTTGGTAAATAACTGCTCAAGATCTGTACCTTGAGGTTTATGTTAAATAAAAACAGCTACAATCCTCTATTTAATAGGATATGCTAATGTAATCTGATGCTATCCCAAGTGTTTACAATGGGTAACCCAGTTGTAAATACAAATACAAAAATTTATTTCGTTACCAGGCATAGATGAAATATAGGATAAAACAATCGGTTTCACTTACAAATATGACAATTTGGTTAGCAGTAGCCCTCACACGAGATCAAGCCTGTGTCGTGAGGACTAGGAAATTCAGTAAATTTATCAATAAGATGAGATGAGATGAGATGATAAATACAGAGAAACATGATGAGAAATAGACATTTGTTCAAATAAGCTTAAAACTAACTTTATGTAAATACCTACATTATCAGGTCACATTTATAAAAGGAAATACAGTTTAATAAAATGAGTTAAATATGTTATGTAGTTGCCTTATTTCATGAAAAGGTACATCGAAGGCTACGTGGTTTCTTCAGGTCGCGGTTTCCCCACAAAGCGGGCGCCATAACCAGTGGGAGTTATCGTAGATCAAAGGAGCAAGCGCCTACCGTAATTACGTGTAATTATTGACCTTTGTTAACGAGTTCTTAATTGAACGCTTGTCAGAAAGCCGTGCCAAAACCACCATGCATAGCCGTTCATATTGAAATTATTGGCCCATTTACATAATGTAATTCATAACTTACATTGTTTAAGCGTTCGAAAGGACTTGAAACGTCGGAGTGAGTAATGTAACTAATTCATCTTACACAATATTAATAGTTATGTGAAATAATCCGTCTAATGTGTTTTATTTTATGTTAATAGTATTGAATAACAAGACCATATCAAGACGATAGTGGACGATCTCAGCGGACGACAAAGAAGCGGCTACTCTATTAGAACGTGGTCCCCATTTTCCTCTCTGGATATTGACATAATGACAACATATTTTTACACAATTTGATGTATAGTTATAATAGCTATACCCCAAATCCCCATTCGTTTATTTAAGGAGTTACTAGCGAAAACACTTTCCATACTTGTATAATAATTAAAAAATTAAACAGGGGCTTAAGTTCTGCATTAACCAGAGGAAAATGGGAACTACGTTTATATTGAAAGCGGTTTGTGTGCGGTTGTCCACTTTTCTCTTCCACTACATATTAAATATGTATATACAATTGAATGATCCTTATGAGTGAGCCACGAAAGAAGCGCGGGGCTCGAAGTACAAAAAGCTAAAATTCCACAAAAACAATGTTTTTATAAAATGTTTAGCAAGTTATCGTTATAAAGGTTAGAGTTATGGGCTATATATTTATGTTAAAGACCTGGGGGTCCAGCCAAGATAACAATCATATATCGTCAAACGCCAAATGAAAAGTAACAAGGGTAAAGAGTAATAGGGTTGGAATTTGTTCGGTCGACTAAGTTGTCCATGTTAAAAAACCCGGATAAGTGCGAGTCGGACTCGCCCACCGAGGGTTCCGTACTTTTTAGTATTTGTTGTTATAGCGGCAACAGAGATACATCATCTATGAAAATTTCAACTGTCTAGCTATCACGGTTCATGAGATACAGCCTGGTGACAGACAGACGGACAGAGAAGTCTTAGTAATAGGGTCCCGTTTTTACCCTTTGGGTATTAAACCCTAAAAAAACAAACGAAAAGTAATAATTTATCGGGTAGACGGATGTTACGAAAAGCCACGTAACAACATTATTTCGGCAAGCTCGGTTCTCCATACAAACGTAGTTACGCTCTCATTTTAAAACGAGTAGCTAGTTTGCTCTGAAACTTTGTACTTACAATAGAATAAGGTATATCTATGTCTGAGATTAGTTTATGTAGCTTCAGATACCATAGTTAAAAAAAATACAGCGAATTTAAGTTTTTCATACAAAACTTGTTTTTGCTCTATTTCGTTTGTTTTATAAACCGGAGCAATATAAACGAATTACAGACCTAGATATACCTTATGTCATTGTATGTGCAAAGTTTCATTACAATCCACCCCGAAGTTTTATAAGAACGAAACTCCGTTTGTATGGGAAGGTGAAATTCGGCCGAGCTTGCCGGGGACTTAAGTTTCGATTAGAATTTTCTATTGTCATGTAAATTGTACAAAAAAGTTTTTAATAGCGAACCCTACGAAATTCTGTCCTAAAAACACACTAAATTAGTTGTATGACCGTTGGGTCAATAAGCTCGGCTAGTTGTATAAGTTGCGCAAAAACACGAAGTACCTTATTTTTTTGAATTTTGATAACTGCTAAGTTACGTTAGCGACATCGTAAACTTGATCATAGCGCATCTCGCTCGCACTCATGGATTGGTGCTATAGAAAGGGAATGAGGGGATACAGACGCTAACGTAAATGTCAAATGCCAACTCGTGGTAGCCGTGAAGGTAGGCATCCCAGTGCTCATCAGCTCATCACTATCCCCGTACATGTCATCTTTAAACGTCATTGTCAATAGAGCTGACAGGAACGTGTTATCTACTGGGTATTGTATGTCGACACTAGGACTACATCGCTGCAGCCTAGCCCCAGCACGCTTAAAGCTAGCTGGCATTACCGTCGCCGCCGTCGCCAACACGCAGCAATTAAGCCGTGCGAGTGGAAACGGTCATTAATCAATGCCATTTCATAAATTGTCCGATAGGGCTGAACTATCGGTGTTAGTTGCCAGTATGGGTTGAACCTAAGAGGATATAATATTATAGAGCGGTACTGTCATACTAAATTTTGTAACCACTGTAAATTCACTGCCATTTATCGACACACTTTAAAACTAAAAATTAAGATTTATAAAAATACGACAAAATGTATTCGTGTATTTTCGTGATTTTCGAGGCACGTTTTTTCCTTAGACTGTATCCATCTACTACGGAGTTATATCTATCTTTGGTTGAAATTTCCTCTACAGTACCTTACGCTAACGTATGCGTAACTTACTTTCTAATACTTTGCACTAATATGCGAGTACGAGCGAGATGCATAAAAAGTAAGTTACGCACACGCTAGCGAATATGTCACTTATTTAAGTGTCAAACTGGTGGTAGCCGTACAGGTGATTCAGGATTCAGGAGGTACGTGCAGTATTAACCCTACGGATTCAGTGTATCACCAGCTAAGCTACCAATTCATGAATTGATGAATATATTCATAATTTTAAACAAAAAGACTAGAGTAGTTGGTAGGTAGATAGGCAGTAGGTTAAATTCGAGTAGGGTATGAAAGAGCACACCAGAAAGTTAAATTTTCTGTTTTTAAATTTAACTTTCTGGTGCTGGTAATTTAACTTTAGAATGATGTATATTAATACCTACTCTAGTCTTCTTGTTAAAATCATTCTAAATTATCTAAATATTTTCATTTCCCAACCATGAAATTATTTGTAAGATAATATTTGCATTTATATTGGCAACCCTGAGATATGTAGCCGAGCCGAGAAAGTTATTGCCTCCAGACATTATTATAATCAATTATTCATTTGTATCAAAGATAATTAATATAGAGAGGAATGGAATGTCACAATAAATAAGCACGTTACGAGTGTTACGACACGTTACGATAAGCTGTTTGAGCAGAAATTGAAACTTGAAATAGTTAGACATATAGTGACGTTAGTTTACCAATTTTTAACAATAGCTACCGTCTGTGTTTATTTAACATTGTTTGTGTAACAAGAGTGCTAAGTTCGTTTTTGCTGTGACTGCTAATTAATTTAAGGCCGTTCCATCGGTTTGCCGCTGTCACTGTCACATTTCGCAAGAAAGAACGGGAAAGATCATGCGCGCCAAGTGTCAATTTTGATCGAATTTTGTCGATTTTTATTTATTTTAAAAACGTTACCTTACAATATCAAAATTCGAAAGCTATGAAATTACTATTCAACCGAGTAAAGTTGGATTAAAAGTCCGCGTTAGAGGTTACTTTGGGAATTAAATGTATCGAGCGAAGTGTTATAATTCGTGTATCGGAAGCTATGTTGTTAAAGATAACATAGTCAAGAACTACATATATTCTTTCCACGTCTACGAATATCAACGCCTCTTAGAAAAACATGATCATATAAGAAGATTTTTCGCCTTCTGGTTCAGGGAACCGCCTTAAGTCTCAAGCAAGCTAATTTATTTATAATACAATTCGAGCGTAGCAAGTTAGGACTCTAAGGGTAAGCCACTAACTCGGGGTTAACCGGTTAAACCAGGAGTTACCAGTACAATTTAACCCTGTGTTAACGGTTAACTCCGAGTTAGTGGCTAATCCTAATAGATCGTGCAAGAGGCCCTAAGGTACGAAGTGCAAAAAATCTTTTTTCATTTCCGAGAGACGAAGAAAGGTGAGTAGTGTTTTAAATCTATCTATGAATTTTGTCACCATTTATTTCTTTGAACATAAGTAGGTAAATCGTAAATTAAGGAGTTTTTTGAGTCAGGTTGTTTTTATATTTGATTGACTAATAAAAAATATGGTTGATTCGCAACATTCGTTTTTTTTATGAAATAGGAGGCAAACGAGCAGACGGATCACCTGATGGTAAGCGATTACCGCCGCTCATGGACACCCGCAACACCAGAGGGGTTGTAAGTGCGTATACGCTCTTTTCTTGAAGGTTTGAAGGTCATATCGGTCCGGAAATACCGCAGGCGACAGTTCATTCCACAGTTTAGCTGTGCGAGGCAGGAAGTTTCTAGAGAAACGCACAGTTGAGGACTGCCAACCATCTAAGTGGTGAGGATGGTAATGTTGTCGCGTAGGGCGATGGCGAAAAGAAGCGGCAGGGATTAATCCGAACAATTCCTCGGAGCACTCCCCGTTATACACGCGATAGAAAATGCAGAGCGAGGCCACATCTCTACGCAGCGCCAAGGAGTCAAGCCTTTCCGAAATACGCTGGTAGTCGACAATTCGAGTTGCTCTTCCCTGGATGCGGTCCAGAGGGAGAAGCTGGTATTGGGGTGCCCCTGCCCATATTTTAATAGATGAGAACAGTATTCCATGTGTGTGTTTTATTACAATAATAACATAATTAACAGTACAACCCTAGCGCATTCTTACGATGACGCGTTGGCACGTGACTCGCACGGCGAGCAAGGCAGTGTCGACTCTTTGTGCGCGTACTTGGTACATTTCTTCTCGTCCTGAGCAGCAGGTATTATTATTAAGATTTTGTAGGCTATTATAGCGTAGGTATTTTCGCTTTAGTATGGGAATGATGTATCTGTTACGTAGTAACTATTTATTAATCTGTGCTGAAGTCGAATTTTGCTTACTGTTTTGAGGTATCAAATCACCATTGTTCGAGCTGCTGAGATGAAACATTTTTTCCTATTGTTGTATTGTAACATAATTATTTATTTCTGGTTTAGCATTTTTTTTATTATTATTGCTATAAGACACTCACTAAAACTCCAAATTAGTTTACAATAGATTATTTATTTTGAGTTTTCTATAATTAAAGCAATACAAATCTCTTATCCAACAACTTGCGTTTTTCTCTCTGTCTTAACTTAATCCCCTGTCAATGTCATTATTGTCCAAAACCGCGGCAAACCATCTGTCACTTGTCAGATATTTAAAAATAAAACTAAAAGACCGTTTGAGATATCCTCAACATCTAACATTGCCATATTTAAAATTGTAGCCCTAGAAGGATCTTGACCTTATTGAATCAGGTTTTGTATTATGCATGTACCTTCATGTACAGGCCACCCAAGCGCTACAAATTTTGTTACGACTTCTTTCGAGGCTGATCAGATAGTAGGTACCAATTCTGTTCCGTGTTTTGAATAATGAATGAAAATCAATCGTAACTATAATAAACACACTTATTTACTCATTCTACCGGAGAGATTATATATCCTCATAATACATATGTCCATATGAATAGAAAAAAAAATACAGATACAAATTTATTCACTTACATTCACAGATTATTCCAACAATTTTTGGTCTTCACTAGTGGCACTTGTATTGGCTCTCAGCGAATCAGCCGACGACGCACTTGATATAGTTCCATCTCCGTCGCACTCGAACGGTGTTCCCGTCTGTGCTACTCGATACCTCTTCTTCCATTTCACTTCTCTTTTAATCCTGCCACACACGTCTATCACGCTACTCCTCAATTCCAATGGTATACTAGAATTGATAACATCACGGAGCAACCCATCTCTGACATTATCTCTGCTTGTAGTCCGAGGGACAGCTCGAGGGGTACTCCGACCAAGTCCACATTTATCCTGCTTCTTTCCTGAACAGTTTTTATGAATTGTTTGCTTCATGTTCCTCCATTCATCTTCAAACTCGCCATTTTGCCATTTCATGAGCATCCATTTCAAGCCATGCATGCAGCAGACGAAGGCCACAATAAATGCACATAAGCATACAATATAACCTAGTATAGATAGTATTGTAATTTTGCATGTGTTGCTGTAATCTACTTTTACTCCTTTCGGATTAGGATTCATTTTTCCCCGTACTATGTCCTCAAGGAGACCTAATTTTTGGGACAGAGTTGAACAGTTTGACTCTATTTCTGCTTTTAAATCTGAAGCAACTTTCGGTATGTCGGTAACTATACTCATACCATTGTTGATGGCATAGATGTCCTGAATTTCTACCGGGTGCTCTAAATCTCTACATAAATTGACTGTCGGTAGATAGGCTGACGTTGGTAAATCATTTTTGAGATCTCCAATACATGTTGCTGCTCTGACACATTTGTTCACATTTTCATCATAAAATGGTTTTTCGTCCATATATTTCACTCCACAATCTACCGGAGAACAGTCATCCAAAGCATCTTCATCAATAGAATCACAATTTCTTATTATTTTTTGTCCAATATACCTTTTTAACTCTCGCGATTTTCTGCTTAATTTTGTAATTCTTGTATCAAAAGGAATTTCTAATATTTTTCTTTTCATTTTATATCCACACTTACACGTCACTTTAATATAACAAATACCCCTCTTATCGTGATGAAAAACAGAGGGATACACGAATACTAAAGTTTCCTGGCCTCCTGGCATAATTTTTTGCACGTGGTTTCCGTACAGAAACATAGAATTGCAATCCTGATCTTTTTCAATAGAACAACACCTTTTAAAACTGGTGCCTACCCAACATGGAGCATGATTTTCGTTCATTATTTTAAAGTAAAATTGCAGAGCAACGGAATTTTTGTCTAGAGGAAGAGTTCCTTTAGAAAATATAGTTACAGAAAATGATTCTCTGGACATATAATTAAGGAAAAGCAAGAAATAAATAAACATTTCTTTTGAAACATTAGGATGACATTGTCAAAATATTGATTAATGGATATAAAACTTAGCCATTAGGTTTTATCCTCTTTGATTCCTAGATTTGATTTTTAAGTTCTCTCTGGTTCTCTCAGTTGTTTTTCAGTGGAATGAAAACAACTCCATGTGCAACATAATGTCTACCGGGGTAAACGCGTTACTTACTGTTTTTTTTTTATATTTTTTCCTCTCCTTTAACCCCATATTATGAAATATTTAATAAGCGTATTGAAATATTCTTTTGCTGTGTGGTTTCTACAATTCTTTATCAAGATAATTCGTGAAGTAACTTTTTCGTTGCGCTATAATTAAAATATATAGACTTTTTTTTATAACGGTAAGATGCCTTTGCCCCAGTTGGGCAAATTGCGTCTTTTTAAAATAATTTATTAAACAATAGTGAATATAACGCCAAACTCTGCGTAGGGGGCGCCACTACCACAATCTGAGGGTCTATCGCGAAACAAGAAAATCGAAATTTCGTTATCTAACATCTCTGTCACTCTTGCATATTCGAGCTATAAAGAGGCAGATCGCGAAATTTCTGATTCGCGTTTTCCGGTAGGTCGTTTGTAAACAAACCGCCTTGATGCATCAATGTCAATATTTTATTATCTCTAAAAACTTGTCAAAAAACTGTTAAAGGCGCAGTATGTATAATGGTTTACTAAAGGGGCTAGTGCTGCACTCTGGTGGCAGAACATTGCAGTAATACGTCTTGTCTTGGTCTGACTCTAATCGGATTTTGTTGACTTACCTCATTCATACACCGTGTAGGTCTGTTCTACTCTAATCGCACCATGGCAGTTATAACTCAGTTTTTTCTGTTGTTGCATATTGATATTTAATGAAATCAGCAGCCCGTTCAGCAATCATCATTGTAGGAGCGTTTGTATTAACACTAGATATCGTTGGCATGACGCTCGCATCGACCACTCGAATTCCCTCCAAACCCAGCACTCTAAGTTTACTATCGACCACAGCAGTGGGATCTCCAGATTTCCCCATCTTTGCAGTTCCCACTGGATGATATACATTGTATGTTAAAGTTCTAGCCATACACTCCCAATATTCATCGCTTTCAAATACAGTTTCATCACAATCCTTAAAATAGATCCTTTGCAACTCCGCGTTGAATTTTCTGAAAATTGGTGTGCTTAGGATCTCCAGTACTCTTTTAAGATTTGACACATAAATCTGCATATCGCGTTCATCGCTGAAATATTTCGAGTAGATTTTAGGAAAGTCACCAGGGTTTGTACTTCGTAACATTATTCTACCTTTCGAATGAGGTCTGCATAAGGATATAAGGAAAATAATCATCTCTTTCTCAGCATTGAACTCGGAAAACTGTTTGCAAATCTCATTTTGAAACGACAAAGCGTTTGTACACATGGTATATACGTAAGAGGTATTCGGAAGGAAGTAATTATGGTCAATTTGTACATCAGGCAAAAGTTTATTACCGGGGACCGACAAGAAGGCATTGATGTTCGGTTGGTCATAGTTGGTAGAATATGGGCCAGTCTGCTCTAACAGGTATTGAGCTGCAGCTTTAAGCCAAAACGTATCATCCCTTTTCTTAGCTCCAGTATCAATAGATACAGGTACAGGTATTCTGACATGATCTTGAAGATTTTCTCCAACTGGCAAGTCTGCTACAAGTGCAATTCCTAATTCTTTCAAATGTGCCTTAGGTCCAATGCCTGACAGCATCAGAATAACTGGCGTGTTTACAGCTCCAGCACTTAGTATAACTTCCTTATTTGCAAAAAATGATGCTTTACTCCCGTTGCTTAGAGTAACTTTAACTCCTTTAGCTGTTTTATCCTGCATAATAATTTTGGATGCAAAAGTTTTTTTCAGAAGAAACAAATTGTCTCTTTCTCTTATGGGGTTTAGAAAAGCAGTCGCAGTGCTGACTCTTTTACCTTTGTAGTTGCTTCCTCTAATTTTCCCCACTCCCATTTGACTGTCTCCATTCAAGTCGTCTAAAAATTTCAAACCCATTTCTTGATAGCCCTGTGTTAACATTTCAGCTACACCAGCATGGGTGAAATTTAACTGATCGACAATGAACTCTCCATTGGTGCCGTGATCTGCTCTTAATTCGGGGTTATTTAATATAAATGGGTCGATAATATTTTCGCTTTTTTTGAAATATTCTTTTATCGTCGGCCAGTCCCAGTCGTTGTTGAAATTCCAAGGTTCGTAGTCTCCAGGGCTTCCTCTCATATGCAGGAGACCGTTGATAGAGCCAGTGCCACCTAGGAGTCTGCCGCGGGGCCAGAACGAACGGCCATCGACGCACCCCCTATTAGTCGTCTCGTCTACCTCTGTATAGTATTGCCATGCTTGTGGACCCCTATGTGTCGCACCGCAAAAATTGGGAATCTGAAATTGTGATTAGTTTTATGAGATATCTACATTTAATGCATTTATTACGAAACATTTAAAAATATTTTATATATATATATATATATACTGATTAGTTGATTATATTACTTACCACGCTTTCTATAAGTGGGTCGTCGCCTGCTTCAATGAGGAGAACCGTCCAGTGCTTCACTTGCGTCAGACGATTCGCAAGCAACGACCCCGCCGTACCCGAACCCACAATGATGAAGTCGAAGTTGGTGCCATCTTTAATATAAAACGAGTACTTTATTGTAATATTATTCAATTTTAAAAGAATACGCAAAAAAGTTCAGTTGTAATTTGCAAGCCTCAGTAGGGTAAGTACGTTAAAGCTTATGAAACGTACCTACAAAATTTCCACGACGGTTCCCGTTTTTAGCTGCACTCGCATTGACTTTAAATTTGAAAAGCAAATTTATGTTACTGAGAATAACATTTATCGTATAATCGTAGATTAAATTAGCTTGGGTTAATTAGTTTTTAATGCAATACCTAGGTACCTACTATAAATAGTATAAGTAATGATAAGATGAAGATGTTTTTCGAAAATCTGATTATAGGTACTTAACAAGGTTTAGGTATTAGGTAAAACATGGGAAACGAATATTGAGTGGGCCCAGAAACTACTAGGGCACCTGAGCGTTACAAATAATATTGTATGCTATCTTTTTAAAACAGCCAAGAGGTGGATCCCGAATTTGGCAGTTTTTGTTAGGTGGGTCGGTTCGGTCTTAAGGTATGAAGTTTAAGCCTTACTACCCTCCTTCGGCCTCCCGCTGACGTTATCCCCTTTATCGTGAAATATGTTCTAGTTGACGATTATTTATTAAATTTACAGGTAATTCGGGTATAGTACACAGGTACACACCAGAAACTCTGTCTGAATGGTCCTTCGGCCAATCCTCTGTAAGCAGGCACTGCGCAGCCAGGAGTTGGGTGATCAGGTTCCCAAACGCGGTGCCTGCAGAACCCTGGCTGTAGGAAGCACAGGGATGCTCCAGGCATACCATGGTTCTTGTTACTGGAAGAAGGTATGAGTATAAAGCACTGAATTTGTATTATAATATAAATGAATGTAATAACAGTTAATAATAATTTTATAAGAATGCTAACCTAGGAAAATATAAGGAAATAACAAATTTAATTAGCTCGGTATCGATATTTTTGGGCAAACTCAACTGTTGTGGGATTCATCTAAACGCATATAAACTCGCTTGCAAGTTTTATATTGAATAAAATACAGCGCACTATCAGGGGTGCGAAATTGCGAATCTCCTCACTTCGGGTAAACTCGGCTCCGGTCGGCTCAGCATTGCTCCGAGCAATTACTAGGGTTGGCACAACTTGACGTCCCTTTGTGTGCACGACCACAGATAAGATAATGTCTTGAATTTTGACAACCCTAAATAGCCGAAAGGGATAGTGCCATATATTAGAAAGGGATAGCATGATTCGACCCTGAACCGCTGTCAAACTTCGTACTACTATACTACTTCATAGTACTATTATTTATTCTGTAGCACTATCAAGAACATTATTGTTGCGATAATGTGAAGGTTTAATGACCCCGTACGTTTTCATTTGGTATACGAACTAAAAGCTAGATGGCGCTGTTCCTTGTTGTAAAAACGCTGAATCGCGCTCTCAAAATTCTACTTTATAGGATAATGAAATGACCCAGAGGCTCATATTTTGTGTTTAGTTACCGAATTTCACGCTAGACGATACTGTTCTGTGTAGTAAAAATTCTGAATCGCGCTATTAAGATTTTTCTAGGGATGATGACTAATATTTTTATTATTTAATTATCGAATTACAAGCTAGATGGCGCTGATTCGAGTAGAAATCCTCAATCGCCCCAGACTCAGACAAATAGCTATTTATTATTAACTTCATAGACCATTACATGCACTTGTAAGTACATAAGTAGTGAGTACATAAGTAAACTTATGTATAAATAGAATAGAATATAGAATATAATAAAAATTTATTCGTAAGCACAAACAAACATTACATAATATAAAAATAAAACATAGCATAAGATTAAAGTGCCACGAAATGGCCTCACCTCAGCATATTGCTGGTGGCTTCTAACGCTGATCTTCCGATGAGACCATCAAGTGAGAAGAATCACGGAAGGTAACAGACAAGAAGAAAAAAGACATATAATAACATGACAGTAAACACAGTTAAATAAGAAAAAAAAACACGTTACACAGCAAGAAGATACAATATATAATTTGTAATAGATACGGCATAATAAAATAGAAAAAGACAAGAATGGGAAAATGATTTCGTAAGTAGGTACTTACTATATTTAAAAAAAAAAGGATTATTTTCTTAGATTGGTTAGTTGACTTTCGGCTTAAATAACACGTAAATGCATATACAATATCAAGGCTATGCTTGTGTGTGGGTGAGGCGTAGCACACACACTACATACACTATTTGTTTTTTTTACGAATCGCGAGGTCTGAGTTTAGGGCGAAATACTAGTATAAATGAAGAAGATCATTTTTATTGTACTTACTTTGTACGATAAGGACAACAACTGGTCTACGCACTCAGAAACTAGAAATGATAATGACCACACTCGTTGTCTCGTTGAGAAGCACATAGCTATTTATAAAACTGTATACCTACATTAAAGATATCGACTCTAATCGAGTAATCAACATAATGGTTTGCAAATAAATGCGATACGATATCATGTAAACATCGAACATACAGATGTATTTCTGTTGCCGCTATAACAACTAATAGGTACTAAAAATGTAATTTGTACGGAACCCTCGGCTCGGTCCGACTCGCACTTGTCCGGTTTTTTAAATTACCTAATAGCTAATAGCCGCGATCAGACACTTTTTTTATGGTAACAAAGGTATAGTTGATGCGCAATAACTATAATATAGTAAATAACTACTTTAGTACCTACTAGGTATTACAATATTGGCTTAAGAGTAACATTGAATCTAGTCGCCGCCAAACAATCCAAGTTAAGTTCTTATTGTAACACAGTCACCGCTGAGCTACGGTCGTAGCGCTACGTCGTAGCCGATAACATGGGTTTCCCGGTATGTAGCGGAAATGCTTGGTAGAGACAAAACGACAACGTGTCGTTATTAGTGCTGAATGGGTTAAATTAAAATTCGACAACGGTGTCCCTTTCGTCAGTTACTTAAGTTAGACAGTTACTCTAAGTAAAGGCTATTTATATGTTACATAGGTATTATTTTTTGTTAATGAATGAATGAAGACGTAGAGTGCGTGTTCAGATATTTTTGAGCACCTCGGCCGCTCCGATATATCTGATGGCGACTGTACCTACACCTAAAACCTACAGGTTGATAATTCGTTCACGTCATTCATGAAGATTTGGTGAATGGATATAGGTACCTCCTTACCTTGATTAAAAACCGAACGTAACACCAATAGGTAGGTATCACCCAGGTAGCAAAGTGACGTCAGCGACGTCATAATGACGTGTAAATGCTACCTGGTATTGGGCCTACGCCTACAGGCAAAACATAGTGTTCCACAACATGTTTATTTATAAGACCTAATTTTTGTACCTATGTTTTTACGAATAAATGATTTATGATTATGATTATGGGCATTTTATCTAAAAAGCTTTAATTGGGAACATTAACCTTATTAACTTTTATTCGAAAACATTTCTCTTCTATTTCTGTACCGATATATTTGCCTAATTGGGAATTTAATTCAATAGTACCTAGTTCAATCGCTCAAATTATCTATTGCGTAATATGCCTGTATCGCAATACCTAGACGAGCTTGATTGTTAGTCAGGGCGCCGTATCAATTACCAATCATCTTAACTAGGATTTATCTAAGATATTGATCCGTCAATAGGGGATATTACTGCAATGTTCTACCACCAGAGTGCAGGACTAGCCTTTTTAGTAAACCATAGAGTCACTTATACATACTATACCTTTAACAGGGTTTTGACAAGTTTTCAGAAATAATAAAATATAACATTGATGCATCAAAGCGGTTTGTTTACAGAGGACCTACCGACCGGGAAACGCGAATCCGAAATTTCGCAATCTGCCCCTTTATCGCTCGAATGTGCAAGAGTGACAGAGATGTTAGATAACGAAATTTCGATTTTCTTGTTTCGCGGTAGACCCTTAGATTGTGGTAGTGGCGCCCGCCCCTACGCAGTTTCGCGTATTATTCCCTATTACACTTAGTACTGGAGCGTGGGTTAAGTTGCTCGAACAAGGAGATCAATTGGGTATATCTGATAAGGGTGCTTAGACAAGATTACAATCGTTGATAAAAAAAACACCAAACGATAAATAGTCACGTGACGTGACTTTCCGTTTAACAACTGACATCCCGATACATTTTTTTTAGGGTTCCGTACCCAAAGGGTAAAAACGGGGCCCTATTACTAAGACTCCACTGTTCGTCTGTCTGCCTCTCCGTCGCCAGGCTGTATCTCATGAACCGTGATAGCTAGACAGTTGAAATTTTCACAGATGATATATTTCTGTTGCCGCTATAACAACAAATACTAAAAAGTACGGAACCCTGGGTGGGCGAGTCCGACTCGCCCTTGTCCGGTTTTTTAATACTTCTATTATCTTAGATAACTGTTACTACTAAAGTTCATTGATGGTAACTATACTGGGATATTTTTCCGAGTACCTAGTTAGTTACCACCTTACCACTGGTAGGTAATAAATGAGAAAAATATTCACAGTAGTGAAATAAATGAAGCTTTAATCGGAAACTTATTGTTATTTATGGCGTGATTATACTACCGCCTACAGTCTGGCAAAAAAGATTACAAATTAAAAAGTGGCAACACTGTAGTGTCGTCCTGTTTTTCTTAGATTGATTTGAAAGGGACGTCACTAGAGTGTTGCCACTTTTTAATTTCTACTCTTTTTTGCCAGACTATTCAAAGGTATGTATGCGCGCTACGCGCCTTATACATTTTTAATTTACCTAGGTGCCTAGCCAACGTGCCAATCGTTTACGCTCCGTAGCGAAAGAAACGCAACGGCCTCTGTCGCACTAATATGGAAGAGTGATAGAGAAAGATGACTACGCTACGCTACAAAGCGAAACGCTTGGCACGTTGGCTAGGCAGCCTGATTGGTTTTGATCATTTTTAGCTCTTAATAATTCGATTTATATTTTCACTGAATCAGATGTTGCAACCGTATAACTAAACACAAGAACATACGATCAAGAGGAGAAACGATAATCAACCGCATTAACGTTCACAATGAGATCTAACAAGTAGTTAGACAAAGGAAACGACAGCGGAAATTAATGGCGCTGTTCAATAACAGCACCATTAATTTCCGCTGCCGTTTCCGATTTAACTTCATCAATATGAAGTTTCCCTCGTTTGTTTATACTTCATCATCATATCAGCCCTTTATCGCCCACTGCTGAGCATAGGCCCCTCTTCCACTACGCCACTTGTGCCAGTCCAGAGCTAATCTCATCTGGAAGTGACCCGCAATCTTTCGGATGTCGTCCACCCAACGAGCCATCGGACGCCAGCGGCTTCTTTCATTCAAAAGCGGCCACCATTCCGTTAACATTTTAGTCCACCTGCCTGCTCTGTTTATATTTGAAGATTAATAAGTTTATTATATCCTTCGAAATAAATTAATTTAAACGGATTATATCACGTATGAATTTAATTTTTTTAACTCATCCACTGACATGGCTTATAAATCAATCATTTTTGGAAGGAAAGTTTCCTAATTTTCTTAAAACCTCAGTAGTAAAATCTATTCATAAAAAAAACCGGCCAAGAGCATGTCGGGCCATGCTCAGTGAAGGGTTCCGGAGTTACCTTACCGTCCTCCTAAGCCGGAGCTATTATAGAAGATTGTTAACAAAGGGATGAAATGATTCTTGGTGTCTTTCACCCGAATTAAACAATCTACCTTTCACCCGAATAAAAAGACAAGTAATGAGTACTTAATTAAAGTAATAGACGTATATTTTTGTGCATGTGTATGATTATTTTTGTCCAGCACTGTATACAAGGTTCACACAAAACATCGAGTAATAAAAACACACCAAATTGAAAAACTTATATATTTTAATTAAATAGTTACATTAATCTTTACAGTTTCTCCCTAGGCTAGTGACGCATCGATGCATTTTATTGGTCAAAAATTAATATATTAAAAAATAATTTATCTACATAATCGGTAAACATAATCATAAATCAATAACCATTTGAACCTGTTCTAAAGTTAATAAGGCGAAAAAAGTCCGTGTTGCCAGCGTAAGCGAGGCCGAGTCAAGCGTGTCAAAAGTCGTGTAAAAATATTGCTTACTGGTGTTGAGTTGATATATTATAAAAATGCGGATGCGATGATACTCTACTGGCAACACAGTCGTACAAACTGTATACAATTCACACGATCAATACTAATATATTAGGGTGGTAAAATAATTAAATACACATTATAAATTGGAATAATTTGTACGCAACGCAACTCAACAAGGAGGGTTAACCTAGCTAAGTATCTTGCGTATATATATTGTTGGATACGGTGCTCCAAATATTTTAGGTTCTTATAATCTTCATTCTGAATGATGGATTAGCCTCTGCCAATGTTTAAACGGTAGAGAATGCCGTATCATACAATACAAGATCCTTGAACTGGACGTAGAAGCTTATTCCTGTGGAATTGCCTTTCTTGCCATCTAGACGCTAGGGCAATTTACGCAAGGGAATAAGTAGGTAGTATTAATTTTATTAAATATCTACAGAAAACACAGACGAAACAATTTGTTTCATGAAAAGTGAAACTCTTTTTTAAAACAAAACTGACATTGGTTACCTATTAATCAATAAAACACTCACTTACCCTAGCTTCCAGAGCTTAGTATTTTGGGACTAACCTCGTAGTACTAGCAAATCGTACTATAAACATGCTTTTGTGATAATGTCCGTATTTTTCGATAGCTATAGGAATACCTCGGGCAAGTCCACAGGATTTGAGATGTCACTGTTCTAACTTAACTTTAAATTTAATATTGACATGTTTCGCTGACAATTTCTTGCTTTTCTCGACTGCTAATAAAACTTTACACAACCCCGTATGTCCTAAAAATAGGACATTATGATTACTTTATAATAGGAAAATAATCCGTAGAATAAGGGGTATTTAAAGTATTGTTTATTAATAGTACACGGGTACATAGCAACCGCGAGCCACCAGGCAGTTTATTTTTTTATTGTAGTTGCAAAAAATCAAGAAATGTCCTATACGATACAATTGTTATGGAGTCTAAGGCACGTCAAACAACATGGGACCTTACATCGTACGCCTGCGTGGACGTGTTCTCTGGGCCACTGCAGTACGTAGCAGCTTAATAACGAATTGATTCAATGGTATAGTCAGCTGCAGAGAAAAGGTAAAGGTAAGGTGCTAAGCTAACAGTATTGCTGACTGTACGTAGGCAAATGTGTAAAAGAATTAATGTGTTAAATGGGTTAATATAATACGGAAATATTAAATGTTATGGAAACACAAGAGCTAAATAATGAAATAAACCAAATTATTTCACAAGCAGGAGTTCGAGAGGCTTTATGAATCTGTTTATGACAAATATTTGATCATTTATCTGTCTTCGTTTTGAATAATTTGTTAATCAAAGTTCTCAAAGTATTAATCCTCATGTAAAATAATACAAATTAATTACGAAAAATGCAATTAGTAACTCATAACATATTAACTGATTAATTGTTATAATTAATTAACAAAAACTTTTGATTAAATTTGAGCAATACGATAGTCGGTAAACTGCTGCCATCTAATACCTACTGAGAAGGTAATTTATATCGGCTAATCTATATCCTTGTAAAATTAATTGGCAAATATCATAATTATCAACTTCGCCTTAAGAGGCCGTAGTCGATTTTGGAGCAAAAATGTAAAATTGATAGATTTAGTCGTTGAAATTATACACGTTTTGTTACGTAATATCTAAATAACAAGTATTGATTTCTATTAGCACGTCTTCTCATCTTGCCTTTTAATAATGAGGTCGCGAGCGTGCGTCACCGGTAATGCATGAAGAGAAGGGGCAGTTTTAAAAAAATCATCAAAAAATCATGGTGGTAAATTATACAAATTGATGTATAAGAATAGTTTCAGCAAATGTTGTAGATTGTTTAAGTATCAAAATTACGTTGAAATTAAGTCGATTTTTAGAGAAATTGTCACTTGTTTTGAAATAATTTCTGGAGAAAATTGATTTCGTTTAACTTTCATTTACACTACTTCAAAGTCATAATAATAAAAATGTAGTCTGATAAACGTCAAGTACAGGATATGTGTAATACAAAATTACCATTTTTAGCAGTCCAAACTTTACGAAATTTACAAATAAGAGCGACAAAATCAGTGCTTTACGCGCGTTTACCTAAACATCCATCAGAAAAGCAAACATTACTAATTTAGTGAGTCTGTTTTCAAAAAATTGATCTGATAAAAGGTAAGATAAGAAGACGTGCTAATAGAAACCAGTACTTGTTATTTCAATTAGGTAACAAAAGGTGTAAAATTTCACGGACTAAATCTATCAATTTTACATTTTTGCGACTAAAATCGACACCGGCCTCTTAACAGTCTCGCATTTTTTTCCAATGCTCTTTATAAAATATATATTAAAAATGCAGCCCTTACTTATACCCAAGGGTAAAAGAATGGTACTATTAATACAAATGCATGTATGATAGAGGTTCTCAAACTGCTATGTACTGCAATAGCCCTATAGAACCTTAAGTTAATTTTACAATCGATTTAAAAACGCCGTCCTCACAATAAGCCAATCAATGACAAATCGTTATTTTACATCTTTTTTCAAGTTTTTTGTAGGGTCACAGTCACCTGCAATAAGATGTTACTCTTGAAAGGTCGCAAAAACATGTGACACGCTCTTATGGCTCTACAAATAAGATCGTGTCAGATATTTTTGCGGCCTTCGTTGTGTAACATATTATTGCAGGTGACTACCACTATGGTATCACGAGAAAATGTTTAAAGGATGTCTAATAAGTAAAAACATAAGGCTATCTTAGTTCTTTATAGCCTAATGTGAGGAAGGCCTAAGGGCCAGGCTAAAGGACTGAAGTAAACACGGAAGCGACCTCGAGCCTGTTCTAACCAATTATTTTCAAATACCAATTTAAAAATTACAAAAGTTGAATTTAATTTTAGAACTACAATCTATGTTAGGTTTAAAGTTCATTTCAAAATGATTCAACAGCCATTATTCTCGCCACCAGTAAGAATCACCTTGCTTTGTTGATGATTCATAATTTTAATCAATTTGAAATAAGCTTCGACACAACTTTTTGTTTGTTTTTATTCGATATTTTTTTCTTTATTATTTTTTACGTCCAAAATTGTCGTACAGTTAGAACCCTACGTCACAGCTTTATCCAGTCTATATAAAAACTTCATTTACATAATGTATACCTCATACTGTGTAATTTATTTACCTTTAAATAGTAATCAACGAAAAACACCATAATTTGCAATTTTATTTACAAAATTTCTGACATCCACCTAGAATAAGATATAATTTGCAGTAAATATAGAATGTATTATGGTAGTTTTTCCTCAATCTCCATTGATTATCCTACACCACCCCACTGGCTGTATTGACATGTTTCCCACTCACCATACGCAAAAAGAAGTAAACATAATTGATATACATAATTTAAATAGTGCTAATGACAAGAGATTTATTAGACGAAGAAATACTAGGTATACTGAGCATTAACTCTGGTGAACTGAACACTGCATATGTTCAAATTATTACTTATTTAGATATCATTTTTTCACTACTTAAAGTTAACACAGGGAATAGCAGTAATGAAGTAGTGGTACAGAAATTTATCGCAACACACCTCTGTTAGCATAATAAAGAGATGTTGCGATATATTTGGCCACTTTGGCTGACACTATCCATTTCATGCTGACTTTAACTATAGTCAACATTAGTCAATTTTGGCGTGTTGTTACTATTGACGATATATTGTGCCGTTTTCAACCCAAAGGGTACATATTGTCGGTTGTCAATAAGGCGCTATTTCCAGAAAGCTTCAATTTAAAATCAACCTTATCGACAACCGATAATGTGGTACTTTTTAGTTGAGAACGGCACCATTTGTGATTTTATTTATTTATTTATTTTGATTAATGCCGATCACCAGAGCCCGTGGTCAGAGTATAGTTCAATGTGTCAGAGTCGTTACTTTATTTAATAATTGTTCAAGAGTTAATTGAAGAAATTAGAACTTAAAATCGGCCTACAGACCATGGCTCCGTGTCACAACCCGCCGAGATATATTCAACATTAAAAAGATCTATAAAAAATTTACTGTCGGAAAAATCTTGTTAAAAACGCTGTCTATTTTGTGATAATGATTGTGTTGCATTACGTATCACGAATAATGAATACTTGAATAGTAATAGTCGCTATAGTAAATATATTAAAAACGGGTCGTGACGTGAGTGACCCGTTTTTAATAATATTTAATGTCTGTGGCTCACGGAAGTCTTGTTATTAAAGTCGCTATAATAAGTAATAACCAAGCTTCGCTTAGTCAAACTGGTGAATTACCCACTTTTTAAATAATGCTTAGCATTTTCAAATCGAGACACCTGAAGGCGTTATGATTCTAAAACCAAAGAGTTAATGATTATATAAGAATTGTAAAGGCTCAGAATAATTCGTGCTTTCAGTTTGACAGCCGATGTACATAGCCGTTCGGCGCTAACGCGTAAAGGATGGTATTCCATCGTCCAATGTGCATTGCGTCTCACTCTCATTAGGCAAAATGTGAGACGCAAATACACATCGGACCAAGATATTGGACAGATGGAATAACATCCTAGATTACGCGGAAACTGGCTAACAAAAGTTTACAATCCAGCTACTACAAAGGCGCCGTACAGATTTACTTCAGCTGTCAAACTAGGGGCACGATTTTTTTCTTAGTCATTTTCTCTTTTACAATAAATAACCCATTACCGAAACGAAACCGGGAGCCGGTAACATCCATGCGTGTGGTGCGGGCCTAAGGTGGGCGTATGTTTGCATGCGGCTGCGGCGTATCTCGACGGTGGCCGGACGCGGTCAGGCGGTCAGGCGGTCAGGCGGTCAGGCGCGCACGCGCAGGCGTCACGTCATCGGCGAGGTAGCGGGGCGCACGAGGCGCGGTCATAGCGCGGGCGCGTTCATTGCTACCGACCTGAAATTAAAATTATTTTGGATTATAGATACTGCTGCAGAATAGAAGAATATTGAGACGATCAATATTGCTATAGGGCTATAACATTGTAGTATATATGTATGTGTGAATAAAATAAACATAAAATAGTCTTGCCTCCACCTTGCCTCACTTTACAACAACTTAATCCATTCATCATGTGACGAGAAAATATACCATCAGATTGATCGTAATTTGTGCGTTAAAGATAATCATTAATGCCTACCTACTCTCACTACAATATTGCGAATCATTTTATTTATTCTGACAGATATTTTTAACGTGACATTTTTTAAATAGTCCCAAAGCTTAAGCTTTAAGCTTCAAACCAAAACTTCGAACTACACTAAAATAATCATATCATATTTTGTATTTTCCTTCAATCTCCAAAGGTCTAACTAAAATTAGGTCATCTAAACTTGTCAGCAAAAAAATGACCGTAAATAAGTAGAGTAGAGCGAGGCAGTATTGTGGTACACTTGGATGCAGTATCGTGCGTATAGTGGTGGGTGGTGTACCGTGTACCGTGTACCGTGTACCTGTGGGCGGCTAGGAGAGGAAGGGGTTGGGCGTGTGCCTGTGGGCGGGCGGCGACCACGGCGACTGCGAGCGCGGCGCCGGCGCGGGCGCGGGCGCGGGCGCCGCCCAGGGGTCCATCGCCGCTGCAAGTAACAACATACATTACATCATTGCAGATGCAGGCTCATCCGCTGACTTACTGTAAACCGAGACAATATTCTCTGAGTGACTATAAAGCGTTCTAATATTTACACATATAATTAACATATTCAATTAATAATTAACACTATCGTGAGACATATTTCAAAATATTTTGATCACTATGGTTACACTCACTAGTATTTTTAGTCGCTATTGGCGACATGTTTCGGACCCTTTGAGAGAGTCATTCCTCAGGCTCGAGTGCCCGCAGCGGCTGCACTCGTTGCGCGCGCGCAGATGAGGCGGGGGCGGGGGGAGGGCGACTGACAGTGAGTGCAGTGTGCTCGACTTCGGTCGATACAGCCGCCCTACCCGACCTTCACCTGACGACTCCGGCTGCGGACTGTCCCGCGCCCCCCGTCCCCGCCCTGTCAGCGCGCGCGCAGTGCACGGAGTGCAGCCGCCGCGGGCACTCGAGCTTGAGGAAGGACTCCCAAAGGGTCCGAAACATGTCGCCAATAGCGACTAAAAATACTAGTGAGTGTAACCGTAGCGATCTAGATATTTTTATTAATTAACAATTGAGTTAATATTTTTAACCTACTGGCCATTAATCGCGACTGCCAGTAAAAAGCGTCGATCACTTTATCATAGTGTGGCTTATTATGCCCGCTTGTAACTGAATAACAAAAGTCTCTAGCTGGCACATTAACCAATCAATAAAATTAAGGCTCTGGCCGTACAAGTGTCACTCGATTAAGGTTTCGTTCATTCCATTCGTGCGAGGTTTCGTGAATCAATCTTTCGTGTACCACGGACGCAATATCGCGTCGGCAGAATCTTTAAATCCCACGGACGCGATATCATATCACACATGCGATTTCTTGCAAAAATAAATAAGTTGCTTTGTTTTGTTTTAGAATATATTTTATGCTGTTCGTGCACACTGTAAATAATGTATATAATGTTTGTTTGTATTTCTCTATATAAGTGAATTGTAATATTCTTTTTATTTATTTTTATTTGAAATAAAATAAAATAAAAATTCTTTTGGAGAAATAAATTCTTAAACTATATTTCATACAAAATGTAAAGAAAGTCAAAAACCCCTGGGGCATGGTTAGGTCAGACGAGATTTTTTTTTTTTACGGTTGGGACTTGAAGGTTTTATTTGTGCTACCATATTAATAATGTGGTGCATTACCTGCAGCCGGGAGCGGCGGGTAGCCGGGGAAGGCGGGCGCCGCCGTCGCCGCCGCCGTCGGGAACGACATCCCGCTGAGGCCCATCTGTTGCTGCTTCAGCTCGTTGATGGACAGCTTAGCCTGAAAACATATACATTTTATTATAATGATAATGTGCCACAAAAGGTGTATATGCCAAATTTATATTCGGATATCATTATAGTATTGTGTTTAGGGTACTTTATTAAGATGACGAATCTGTGCGGACGAGATGGCCTCAATTTTCTAACTACATTCTCCGTCTTTTCCAACCTCCCGCGCGATGTTAAAAAGCGACGGTAATTTTATCACGTGAATAACGTCATCCATCATAGGCCTGCGGATTTCGAGAATCATTGATCGCGATGTAAGATAAAAATCGAATAGGGAAGAAATCACACTTTTCTCTATCTGTTCGTCCGTCACGCTTACATTTAGGGTGATAATGCGAAGTCCGCGAAGTCCTCACCTATTAGCTGTGCCTAAAACGCGCACTATGTCTCATGGCAAATCACCACTTGTCCGCGCTCTACAATATATCAACGCGCTCCTCGCATCAGCACCGGAATGTGATTTATAGTAGTTGGATGGATCTGTGTAAAGAATGTATGAAGTACTGTGAGGCGATGGATAAGCGTGAGTCATCTGTTTTGTATTAGTTTTTCTTTCTTACATTTGTTCTGTTGTCCTTTCTAGACTGTATCATGTACCTAGTTGTATAAATACTTTCTATTATAAATTTCTCAGTGTATTAGTTCGCTGTAATGCTGTGTAAATTTTTTGAATTAATAGAATAAAAAATAAAATAAAAAAATATCTATGTATAGAGTGGAGTGTTTTCGTTAGCTTTGTCTAGGTCCGCAAACAGTCTTGTATAGTGTTACCGGCATGGGCGGCAGGAACATCTGTCTCGCGGGTTCGGGCGCGAAGGGGTTGGGCGCAGGCGGCTCGGCGCTAGCCGGCTGCAGTAGTCTCTCCAGGTTCACGAGCGACGAGTTCTCGCCGAGGAACGCCGACGGACTTTTCTTTATGGCGCCCGTACTGGGTGACGCGCTCGCTGCCGGCGCTAGGTTGTCACCTGGAACCATACGTTACAATACATTACAAAATGTACTCTGACATTATTATTGGCCCATTCGAACTTTAACAGAGAAATCACGAGGCACGACTACAAACTGGTTGTAATCACCACAGATAATCATTATTTTATCTGCGAGTTCCCTGACGTATTAATTCTCGCGGCGAACAACTTATTTAAATCAACTTCCTGCATGTCAGGACCGTGAACGAGAGCGAGGCAGTTTTGCGTCGTATTATATATAATACTGCTGCATTAAGTGCAATCCCATTGCCTACAATCGACTAACTAATCAATGTGAAAAACAACGGCGGCTGTCGTCCCATCGAAAACTACCAAATTTTAACGAAGTACGTGACGTTAATAGACGGTTTGATGATTTGGTACGTTCGGCCCTAATGTTGTTCCTTTTAAGTCGTCCACTATTCCAAGCTTGGAATTTTGCGTCGCCGAGTTTAATTATACGCTAAGAACATATCAACTCGGATTAACGATCATAGTTTGTCATACCTAGCGCGGTGAGGTCGAACGGGTCGTCGTGGTGGTTGCCGTTGTTGGTGGCGCGGGGCCGCTGCGACAGTGCGTCGAACTGCTCCAGCTCCGACGACGGCGACGACAGCACGGACGGCGGCGACTTGCTCTGCAATGTTGTCGTAAGCTCCTTGTAAGGAAAGGTGTGGGTTAGTTCTAATGTTACCCATCACCAGATTTACTATTACTATCTTTCGTAAAGCACTTTCACCATAAACTATAAACAGACTGCTGTCGGAGATTGCTTAACATCAGACGGGCCGTATGCTTGTTTGCCACCGACTAGTATAAAAAAAGACAGCTATTTAAAATAGCCTATTTTACTAAAGGAGGATCTAATCTTGTGCCACAGAGCTAGCGTGTTACCTGATTTTTTGGAGACGAAAGATGAAAGTTGACGTCATTGTCCACAGTCGCGTCCAATGCGCGCAGCGACATAGACGCATTGATATGTAATTAAATTATTAATTGCGAAATTAGCGCGGCTCGGCCGCCGCTCGGAAATTGACGGGATGACTGACTCCGAACCGACTCAACCCATCACGAATGAGTTCCTCGCCTTCCTGCAACTAAAAAACAAGCTGGTGCAGGAAGGAGCGATGGATGCTGTGACTGCTGTCCAGATGAGTTCGCGTGCGTCGAGTTTCACCGTGGAAGACATCTGTGCAGCGAAGCAAGTGCTGTGCCAGTCCCTCGGGATCGTCGGCACATATGTACCTCACCGGAGAGGAGATGAAGCCGGGAAGAAGTCCCTTGAGGACATAATGAAAATCCTGAGTGAAAACAAGGATCGGATTCCGGAGTTTGTGGCGACGGGTGCCCCTATCCTTCCGTCGTGTGCTCCGGATAATGTCGACGTTCGCCTCTTGTTTAAGGAAATCGTGGCCCTAAATACAAGATTAGCCGAAGTTATTATGAAGTTTGAAGCTAGCCTAGTCACTATCGCCGAGTTACGTGACGAAATTACATGTTTGCGGAATGCTCCAACTCGGTCGGCGGTTTCAAATTTCAAGAGCGATTATCGACCTGACACTTGTGTCGAGTCGGTTAGTTTACGTGCTGCTGACACTGCAAAATGTGCCGCACGCGCCGCTGCACCGCCCGCGCACCCCCCGCGCGAGCGACCGCCTCCTGTCTCCTCCAAGTCACGTCAGCGTGCTTATGCTGACGTCGCCGGTCAGTCTGTCGCAGCTAACCGGGCCAACGCGCCTTCTAAGGCGTGTAAATCACGGGCTCCCCTTTTAGAGAAGTCCTCCCGCACCAATATGGATAAGGAGGGATTCACACTGGTGGAAAGGAAGAGAAAGGCACGCAGGTCGCCCCGTAAGACTCTGTGTGGCACTGCGGAGCCGGTTAATTCCGGTCTACGAATTGCAACACCGAGTAAGGCGCTCTACGTGTCTCGACTGCATTACTCCGCCGGAGCCGACGAGGTGGTGGAGTACATCCGCCGGAAGACTGGCTATACGCTGAGGGTGCACCAGCTACAGTCGCGTCACTATGTGCACTTCAGTTCATTTGTGGTGCGCGTGCCGCGGCCGCTGCAGGACACCATCGCTAGCGCGGACTTCTGGCCGAAGGGTGTGGTGTTTCGGCGGTTCCGGGGCAACTTGCCGAATTCTACACCAAGCCAGACGACGCAACGGAGCCACGCTGTTATGTCGTCGCCCAAATCTTAAATACTTAAATTTTTGTGTTTTTTCGTAGGGCTTTGTATCTTTGTATTTTTATATTGTTTTGTAGTTCGCAGTGCCTTGGTAGTAATACTGTAATGCTGTGTAACTAATTTGAATAATAAAAAATAAAAAAAAAATTGTTGCTATTGAAAATAAGTTATCATCTTTCACTGCAGCGTTGTTCAACGTGGTTATTTTATAGCATTCTATTAAGGATTCAAAATGATTTAACGGCATGCCATAAGCGAGCGTAGTAGTCCGAACGGCGGCGATAAAGTAAGTAGCGACCTACGTGAAGGAAAAACACGCCGGTCGCTACCAACTTCCGGGCGCTACTTGCCGTCGATGGCAAATTTGGTTCAATCAGCCGGCATAGTGTGGGGTACCTGTGCCACGGGCGCCCAGGGGTCCGCCGGCGCGGGCGCGGGCGCGGGCGCCGCGGCGGGCGCCCAGGGGTCGCGCGCCGGGCTGCCCACGCCAGACCACGCGTCCGGCATCGTGTCCTGCGATAACACCATGTACTCACTAAAGATCTTAATTGCACTGCGATATGTGCCCGGCAACAATACGAGCGGGACGCCATACTTCTCACCCGAATGTTGGCATAAAAAATGTGACATATTTAGCTTAACTTTACTCGGTTTCGACACACACGTGTATAGAATATTCAAACCCATACGCGAAAAACGAACTACTAATAAACACACTAACCAATTTTATAAACACACTAAACAATTAACACAGATAACATAGAATATTGATCCTAGCTGTAAATGTGAGAAAATGTGCCGTAAACCTCAATCAATAAAATCAGTATCATAGCTGGTGATCTACAAAAACGTTACATAAATTATGCCGAGAAACAGGTATTTTATGATTAGTAGTTATTGCTATTGCCATATACAAAAATTTTAGCCGTAATTTTAAATTAAACCGTCTACTCGTAGCAAACCAACTTGCAGCGCAAACGATACTCCACTCCACTCCTTACCATAGACTCGGAAAATATGCCGAAATCCGACTCCTCGGGCTGATACTATGGGAGCAATAAAATATTACTCCATGTTTCTAGTTTGCGTAAATTAATCTGATTTCACAAAAAATAAATCTAAATTTTTACCTTAGTTAAGTGTTACTGTTAGTTATCATTATCAGCATTCCATGTCTAAAAACTTGAAACTTAAAATTTCCAAAATAGTATTCAATCGGTATTACTTCGGAACGAAATGTTCTATGGACGACTATTTGTTACATTTTTTAAGAGGAAAATGGTCCCCATTTTCATCTCTGGATATTAACATTATGGAAAATATTTTTAAATATTTGGATTTGGATGTATATTAACCATAGATGTATATTAGGAGCGAAAAACATATTTCATAAAAAAAAATTAAATGCTCCTAACTCTTATATTAATTAAAAATTCGAAAAAAAAAACATCGCGGCATAGCTGTTGATAGTTGATATACAAACAAATTGTGTGAAAATATTTTCAATAATGTTAATACCCAGAGGAAAATGAGGACTAAGTTTGTATGAGACGGGGATTTCGCGCGGGTTTCCACTTTCGTCTTAAAGGCGTCCCTCCACAACTTACGTTTTATAATCTAGCAAACTAATTTAAGTGAATGAGTACAATACTCCACTCCTTACCATAGTATCGAAAAATATGCCGAATTCCAAATCCTCGGGCTAATAATATGGGAGCAGAAAAAAATATTACTTAATGTTCTAGTTTGCCTATTTTGCAATTAATCACCTTAAATCCAGAATTTACGAATGGGTACTGAACTTGAGAACACAAGTGCGCCTTGCATTATAAGCACATCGTCGTGACTTTGACTTTGAAGTCCCTGCGTGCTTGTACAAGTACAAATTCAATTCGAGTTATGAACTCTTAGGCCCACAGCACTTGCACCATTCACTTACCCGGGGTTAACCGGCTAAACCTGGAGTTACCATGGTTACCAGTACAATTTGACACTGGGCTAACGGTTTAACTGTTTAATCTCGGGTTAGTGGCATGGTGCAAATGGCGCTTATAGAAATAAAAGAAAGTTCCAAATTCAAAAACACAATTATTGCACTATTATTGCAATTATATACTCGTACCTGTTTCTGTTGTGAGTTGGAGATGCCCCACGGGTCCTTGGCCGCGGACGGCGAGCCGAGGTTGACGTCCAGCAGGTCCAGTAAGTGGGATTGCTGGGCTGGTTCCGGCTTCTTCTCCGCTCCTGGTGTCCTGGAATACGAAATACATGAGGATCCATAGGTGAGATAATTGGTGAGGTGAGGTGAATAATTGCGGAAAAATAGTGATGACTAGAGGACAAGTTGGGTCGATGGTGTAATGAAGTATTTGGATCTCCAACCTTTTGATCGTGTACCCGTCGGAAGCTTATGGACACAGGTAATTAATTAAAATCACTTGACACAGCACAGCCACAGACATAATTAGTTGCGTAAATGATAGGTCAAAAACTAATCACTATTAACTGATAACTTATACTCGTAGTTATAAGTATATATTACTATTACTAGCATTTCCTAAAAGAATGAAGACAAGCAAGCTTTTGATCAAGTTAGTAATTTGATATATAAGTATAATTTGATACAAGTAAACTAACGACTGCGTTAAGATGAACGAAAAACTACGAAGATGCTGAATTAAGTTGTTAATTACTCAACCACTCGCAAATCAAACAGTTGTTATAAGGAATTAGAAACAACACTACAATATGACAGGAGAACTTTCTCTAAAAGTCTTGATATGGAATTAATTCTGTTTTCACGGAAGCAAGGACAAATTTTAACTTAATAAATTTGACGTTAGTTCGGCGAGTAATGTGTCACCGCGTAAAAAGTGGTTTTTTTAGGGTTCCGTACCCAAAGAGTAAAAACGGGACCCTATTACTAAGACTCCGCTGTCCGTCTGTCTGTCTGTCACCAGGCTGTATCTCATGAACCGTGAAAGCTAGACAGCTGAAATTTTCACAGATGATGTATTTCTGTTGCCGCTATAACAACAAATACTAAAAAGTACGGAACCCTCGGTGCGCGAGTCCGACTCGCACTTGGCCGGTTTTTTTTAAACTCTATTATTATATGTTTGCTTCCGAAAAACTTGAATTGTACCAAAGACAAGACTTGTACAGTCGACATAAATGTTGAGCGTAGCTAAATAAGTCAAATATTATTTTCCGTATGAGAAGAGTCTTGAGACTTGAAGTTTTCATTATAATATAAAAAATAAGTACGCCGTAATTTCGTGTCGGCTGTACTATTTTCCTGCAATGGATAGGGCAAAAAAGTATTGGCTATGAAGAGAGCAAAGCTACGAAGGGAATTTGGCGATCTAGGTTATTCTTATTTACCCAATTTGAAATAAAGACCTGTAGACAAATAAAAACATTCAAACATACACAATTTGGTATATTTTGGATTATTTTAGGTAAAAATGTTAAATTTTACATATATTAAGGAAAATAAAAGAATATTTATAAATACACAGATATTTTATACTACCTTCAATAATTAAGAATAAGTTTTTCAAATTTACTTTATACATAATTCGGATTCATAAATCGAACGACTAACGGTACAGAGCGATGGCAATCCGTGCAGTTGTAGATCCAGTAGTATTCTGGCACATCTAGATTCTGTAGCGTGGGGTATAGGCGCGGCCTAGGGAAAAAGGAAGGGTTAGGAAAAGGAGTAGTAGTAACTTGTACTTGAGAAAGTAGGGATTCTGACGAAATATTTGTATGTCGATATAGCCGATCCATAAAAAACTTTGAAACGCTCTTAAAATTTGATCTTTAGAAATTGAGTAATAATTGCAGAATTTATTAATTTACAAAGGAGAGCTAACGAAAAATTACTCCGGTGTCACTGATTCGTTGCTTAGTGGGAGTAACAGGAAATACTGTTTAATATATGTGCTTTAACTTTTCACTCGCACTCGAAGTCGAAGAGCCAGCTTCGTACCAATTTATGGACGCAGTCACAAATGAAGTCATTGTAATCGTAAACTAGACTTTAAAAGGGTGTAAATAAAGTATAATTCTCACTGCAGATCATGTTGCGACTGGCTGATGGCGAGCTGTAACCGCACGTCGTCTGAGCGCCGCCGTCGCTCCTCCTTCTCCGCTTCCTCCCTGGACATGGCCAAAGCCAACTGTAGTTGTAATTCCTCTTCGCCGGCGGTCAGGGGCCGCGCTAGCTCCGCGTCGCGCCCGTGCCATTCTGCTGATTCGCTGTTCAACTGTAAGAATATCACGTATTAAGGGTCGGTTGCACCAAACCGTCTGTCACCGTTTTACCGTTCGCTAAATTTTATTGTATGGAAAGTTTCATAGTTCTCTGCTGACTGACGTTAATCAGTCTGTTAATTATGGTTGGTGCAACCGGCCCTAAGACTATCGACAGTTCACAGTTCGTGCCTATGATTGGCGTGGTTTTAACATTTGCCGCAGTACGAAACCCTGCTCCGGTAAGCGTTTATTTATATGCTGCAAGCCAGTTTTGTCAGCAGAAAAACGCGGCCTATTTGAAAAATTTAGGATTTCGCGTCTTTTTTCTACTGACAAACACAGTCATGTGACAAAGTATTAAATAAATGTAGATATAATTAACTTACGTTTTCAACAGGTAGGTACTGCGGGTTGGAAGGCGTGTCTAGCGCGCCATAGCTGCCGAATGTGTTCGGGCTCTGCGCGAAGCGCTGCTTCCCTATCAACCCCAGTAGTTTTATAGTTTATTAGGTTTTCAGCGGACCGATACAGCGAACTGGAAGGCGAATCTAGCCATCGTTGCCAAAGGTCCTTGCGTTGTGAACTGGTTCGCTGTCACTGTCAGGCCCACGAAGGGCTAGATGGAGGGCGTGCTCTACGCGCCATTGCTACATGTGCTTGCGTTCTACGTGACGCTTTGCTTCGCAGTCAGCACCGTATACATTTGTATATTCTGGCAAACCCACTTTGTCAGTAGAAAAAGGCGCGAAATTAATATTTACTGTGGGGCGACAACGTTTCGCCTACATTTTTTTAATTTGCCGCCTTCTCCTACTGACGGAAATGGCTTGGCAAACTATATAAATGACTAGTTCACTTACGTTTTCAACAGGCGGGTACTGCGGGCTGGAGGGCGTGTCCAGCGCGCCGTCGCTGCCGAAGGCGCTCGCGCTCTGCGCGAAGCGCTGCTTCGCTTTCAATGCTCGTGCACGCTCGTTCTTCAATCGCTCGTCGTCTTTCAGCAGATTCACTAGCTGTTTCGCTTTCTCGCGCACGTTTAGACCTGGAATAATAGAAACAACAAGTTTAGATCAGTACGGTTTCACTCACTATTATTTTTAGTCGCTTTTGGCGAACATGTCTCGGATTCCCGTACCCTACTGATCTAAATATTTTGAAATATGTCTCACGGTAGTTTAAGCTCGATTGTAAGAATATTAATGATAAAGTATTGTTGTAAAAAAGCAGCAACCATTTTTGACCTGGCAAATAAAGATCTATTTGGCAAGTCAAATATGGTTGCTGCTTTATTAGAGTATTTAGAGTAACCGTAGGAGTTGAAAATAGAGTTCCGGTTACTCTGGTTATAATATTAGCTGAAAATCGTTGAGCATTAGACTTTTTGTTTGCCGCTACATCTATTGTCGAGTAGCAGTACTGAGAGTTCCGCTACTTGACGCTAGATGTCGACTACGAAATAAGGCGCGAAAACTTATGTATGGAGTTCCCACTCTTTCTTTGCTTATATTTCTCTATGGTGAAGGGGAGGTACCCTAAAAAAAATGGTTTTTTAGATTTTATTTTATCACTTTGTCGGCATAATTGACATATCTCCATGCCAAATTGCACCTTTCTACCACTAACGACCACCGAGCAAAGCTGCGGACGGACAAGACTGACAGGCAGACGGATATGGCAAAACTATAAGGGTACCTAGTTGACTACGGATCCCTAAAAAACTTATGTATGGAGTGAGCACTCTGTGCTTACTTATTTATCTATGCCTGAAAGTAAGCTAATAAATGTATAGCCATTGTTCTCAGGTAAACAATGATGTTTAATTATATTATGCGAACCCCCCCTCCCCCCTTCTTTTGTCTATGGAACTAAACAACCATCAAAAACAATTTTAATATGCGTCATAGCTATTCCTCTAAATAAGATATATCACAAGTTTATCACATAACTCATACTTATGAGAGCATCATCATCATCATTTTGACAAAAATCCAGCTTCCTTTATACGCATGACATGAGACATGACACATATAAACCTTATCATCGGCATAAATTAAAAGTGAAATGAGAATGAGTAACACAAGGCCACGATCCGAATATTAATGTAACTTCGTAACACTATCTGATAACTGGCCGTTTAGCTGGATGCGATTAGGGAGTTATTGAACCAAAAGGACGTATGATCTAAGCAAGTGGTGTAGATATAGGTCTGTTTGCCTTTGGAAGCTGTGTAGCATGTGCGTTCGTTCACGTAATTTGCTGAAATCAGATATATGTGACTAATACGTGAGATATGTTTCGGGGCTTAGTATTAGGTTTGTTTGGAAATAATGTTTCTGTTTGATTTATGATATGTGAACGTGAAGAAACTGAGTGGCAAAACAAATAAAGTTGTTGGAAAACAACGTATGGAATTCAAATTATTTATTTGTTACTGTTTTCACTGTTGTAAGAACAGTGTGTGCATCAGCTTGTGGAATTTCAGGGAAGCCCCACTCGGCCCCGATACCGGCTTAGCACAGGAGCGCCGCGACAGTATCTCGCCCGCGAGATAGACTACCCGTCCCTCTCTATTAGGTAATACCTACAGTTAGCAAAAGACAGGTAGTCTATCTCGCGGGCGATATACTGTCGGAGCGCTCCTGTGCTAAAAGTACAGCTCTCGATACACATTTTTGTCTACACAAATCGAATCTGCAGTTGCCATAAAATATATATATGTAGACTGTACAGTCCATCAGATAAAACGCATCGAAAAATGTTGTTAAATACGCTTTGCTTATTCACACCGCCCGAAGAGAATACCCTGTATTTTTAGATGGCGAAATGAGTTTCCATAAAATGCTTCCAGAGCGCTCTTTTTACCTATATACTTATTTTACTTTACTCTTTGACTACATCTGTACATTATAGACAGTGATCGTTTTTAGGGTTCCGTACCCAAAGGGTAAAAACGGGACCTTATTACTAAAACTCCGCTGTCTGTCTGTCCGTCTGTTACCAGGCTGTATCTCATGAAACGTGATTGCTAGACAGTTGAAATTAATGTATTTCTGTTGCCGCTATAACAACAAATACTAAAAACAGAATAAAATAAATATTTAAGTGGGGCTCCCATACAACGTGGTTTTTTTGGCGTTTTTGCGTAATGGTACGGAACCCTCAGTGCGCGAATCCGACTCGCACTTAGCCGGTTTTTTTTACCGTATCTAAGTGCCCGTGAATCCACCGAGTTTTATGTTATCTGATTTTTTATTGTGTAGTTATACCAGACAAATTAAAAAGCTTGCTTACCCTGATCCTTCCACTCCTCCATATACTGAAAATCCTTCAACGTATGTATAGCAAATATATTCTCCTTGCACTGCAGCGCCACCTTCTCGCTGCCAGTCTTTATGAGGTACTCCATGAGCACCAGCGCCTTGTAGACGTGCCTCCAGTTCTTGCCATGGTCGTTCAGCCGCTTCCATATCATCTGCATGATCTCCGTGAACGCCATCACGTTGTAGGTGAGATCGGCGATCTCCGCCATCAGCGTGCTTGAGGGGCCCCATGGATCGTTTGATGTTGCCTCGCGCACTTTTACCTGAAGGAGTTAGTGCTCATTTAGTGGATGATTAAGGACTTAACCTTTTGAACGCCATACGTTATACACAAAAACGAAACTCACACGCTAAGGTTGTGTAGCAAATATAAAGCTTACTCGAACCTATCATGGTTACATTGACAGCGTACCCCATAACAACTTTATCTTAGAACACGCCATTATGTGAGTATTCTCTACGACTAGACATTAGGTGTTTTGGGCGTCTATAAGATCAAGAAGTGAAAGTTAAAAAGCAGGAACGGACAATAAGTTAAAACCGCTTGCTATGGCAAGATTATCTTCGTAGACTCAGGAAGCTTCGTAGTCTAAATGCGGCATTCGACTTCTTTATTCTGTCAGTTGTAAGTATAAAATGTTATTGTGGTATGATAAGTTTGTTATACCCATAATCAGGGTCAGTAAAGATTCTTACCTGGGCATCGGAATAGTTGTGCGCGAGGTTTTTAATATTTCTCCTTAGGCCCGCCACGTTTACTTGCATATCGTCCCGTCCCCGGGGCATCTGA
Organism: Cydia strobilella; assembly: GCF_947568885.1. Classification (NCBI taxonomy): domain Eukaryota; kingdom Metazoa; phylum Arthropoda; class Insecta; order Lepidoptera; family Tortricidae; genus Cydia; species Cydia strobilella. Next base: position 11,712,307 of record NC_086049.1, on the reverse strand, counting down.
AAAACACAATACAGTTTTCAATGAATGCTCCTACTTGCCTAACCCCTCGCTTTTCCCCGACTTCATATCGGGTCAGCAAGGAGAATCTAAATTCTATTCTAAATTAAAAAGGGGCGTTCGATCGGTTTTAGACCCCTGGGAGTTGAGGGATTAATAAGTCTATAGAACGCACAGTGAGTATTATTATCAACTGTATGCTTTAGTTTCCGTTGGAATCAGGAAAAGAAGCAGGATTTACGTACACATTAGAATTCAAATCACGCGACAAATCAAATTGGAGTTTCTAATATGTACATAGTAAAAAATACCTACTTTAGAAAGTAGGTATTAGTAGTAGGTATTGGTAGGTAGGTAGACCCTAGGGAGGGAAAAGCATTTTTTTCATCTGGCTATACAGTTGCTACGCCACTTGGCTATCTACACATGAAGAGTAAACTTTTCTAACAGCATAGATGAAAAACAAAATTGAGACGTGATAAAAAAGTACAGATTTTGATATAGGAACATAAAAGATAACTTATTCTACATACACATATTCCACAATCAATTAAGCCTCAGTCTTAGTTTAATCAAATCGCCCGGCAAGAGCAATTAAAGACAATGCAATACTATTAGTAGTACCTGGCAACCTACGTCGGTAAAAAACAGCGTTTAATGTGTAATGCAGTGCATATACCGATTGATTAAAAACATCGTTTATACTCGCCGATAACACTTCTTAAGGATAATGGTTTTGTATGTTGTCCAAGGCGAGCTGACTTTGTAGGCATTTAAAAATAACGTAGTTACTTCCTTCCTTCCGCGTTAACAAACGCCATCGGTAGAGGCATCGCTTCCTTGTGAATTCATGGTCACATTTAAACACTTTTTTTCAACGTTTAGTATTGTAGTAGTCACGGGACTTTTAAAAGTTTAAGAAGCAAAAGTACATAAAGCAAAAGCCAAAGCGAAAGAACGGCTTAACGAAAACAAGCTTATCCTAGAAAAGTTTGCTATGACCCAAAAAATGTCTAATGAACTCTCTGACTGTTGGAATATAAATAGTCCTAGACTAGATTGGGTACAAGTACATGATCTAGGAATGGGTTCCAATCTATAAACGTAGTATACATACCTAATCTGGTTTGCTCAAGGCTCCTCTAATATAATCAATAAATTTCCTTAGTGCGTTCCTTTACCCGACGTACATTAAACTAATATAATTTAATGTTATTGCTAGTGCCAAAAGATACGGAAGGAAAACTAAAAAACGAAACTACTTAACTCAAGGTTTATTTATGGGTTTGTTACTCAAAAGATTATTTTATTTTAGAGAAGGCCTACGCATCATAAGTATTATAACCTGTCCTGCCCCTTGAACGCTATAATACTTATATCAGAAATGGGAGACACCATTGACAGGGTTCCTTTCAGTAGTGGTTTCACCTCAACAACAGGTAAACAACAATGATGCTGCCACGACATCTACCTATACAATGCCGCTTCCCAGGTCAGTTCATTATCCTGTCAAGCATAATCGACCTTATTCGAGGTCGGCTGTTTTGTCTCCAAACCCGCTGTGACCGATTACGTACTCTTTGTTTTTGCATCAAGCTATCTTATCAATTGATACGCAAATCAAACAAGACGAAGGCTCTCGAAGTATGAAAGTTGTTAACAATTATTATTCCGATTGTCGAAATAGTTTGTTTGACTTTGACGTAAATGAGGCAGGCCAATTAGATCTCCGAGGAGATACCTTCCATCATTGGCAGGGATTCCACAATGTTTAGCTACTTACAGTACTTACATTGCCACACATTCCTTACAGTAGGTTTCTTCACGAAGGCTACTAAAATGATACAAACCAATCTACTAACTAAACAAGAATCTAAGACCTAAAGACCAAGAAAAACCGCAGAGAATTCGGAGGGATGAGGCGCTACATACTGCACGATTTAGCACTGTTTGATTTCCGCGCGATTTTCTAACGCGCATAAACGCTTTAGATTGACACTATAGTACGTTTCAATGCGAGTGTGGAAAGGTGTTATTATTTACGAGTCCCGAGATGTCTTTTCAAAAGACACGGGACAAGTAAATAGTAACACTTTTACACGTACATTGAAGGACGTTTTTTAATACATTTGCGAAAAAGTCACAATAAAACAAATATTGGTTACATGAATTACGAATACTTACGCTTACACTTACAGTTACGAATTTTCCCTTGAACTTGAATGATATTGTAAATTCTATATTATTCAGCACCATAAATTACGTTCAACGTTGATTTACATTGCAAAAATTAATCACATTAACTCATTTCATTCAAAAACACTTACAGTTGCAATTTAAGTTAATTATTTTTATACAACTAAATTTTAAGTGAAAATAGCGGGCGCCGGTTTTGATGATGATTGATGAATGATGGTTCCATTCAGCCAAATAATAAAAAAGTTTTTATGTGAAATAATATAACGTTTCATTTATATAATAACAAATAAATGTGACGTTTTCAAGCAAAAGGTACCACATTGTAGCTTACCATAAGGACGAGATTTGCTTGTATCTTTATACGAATAACCTGTCAGAGCGTTTTGAGAGAGAACCTTTTGCTTGAAAACGACAGAAATATTTACTTTATAGCGTGTAACAATACTTTTTGTACGTAAATAATAAATGTCTATTGGCAAAATAAAAGTAAAAATACATACATATAATATAAAGTTTTTGAACACCGAACATCTGTTTCGAACGTATCGATTACGGTGAAAATTTAATTTATAGGTAGAAAAGCTGGAAAAGTAAAAAGCACTAGTTCGCAAAAACCAATTTTGCGAACGCTAAACAGCTACGTAAAGTAGCACTTTTTGAGCAACTGTATTAAAAATCGTATTGAATGTGTAAAAATCGCGCGATTTTGATACCATCATGAAACTTTGTAGTTTTCATCGCGCAACGCCGGGGATCGCAGCAGCGCACCGCTTTGTTTTCTTTTACATTAATTCTTCTGCCAAACTGCAAGACAGTTTGTTGGCAGATTAATTGACATCGTTAATTGCATAGAAGTATTGGATTAGCTTTGGAAAGATATTGTGAAATTTAATTGCATACAGTAATTCTATTTGTAAACAATTGTGGCCAACTTAAGATAGGTAAGATTAAATTAAATTACATAGATTCCCTATGATACCATTTCACATCTTTCGTATCTTAAAATATGTCTGATCCATAGTCTACATACCTCCAATATAAGAACATCCTATGAGACTTAAGACTGAGAAACCATATACGTAAAATAAACAAAATATCTGTCATGCACGCGCTTCCATAATACGCCTGCTGAGCCAATTAGGGCCAGATTTGTGAAACAGCCCACGGAGATGAACGCCTTGCAAATACATATGACAATTTTCACTTAACTTTGAATCCAGGATAAAGGCAAAGCATTCAACCTTGTTATATTTATTTAAATCCATGTTCCGCAGTACAAAGCTACAAAGAGACTATTTCGGGTTTCGGGTGTGCGTAAACAAAGACGGTTACGCGGCTAGTGACCCGCGGGACGCAGATATAATGGACCTGATTGGTGATTATAGCGGAAGTTTACATATTGATGCTATCACTACTGAATTGCACGCAGGCAGGGAATTTACGGCCATTTCTATGAGAACATTTACTACAGATATGTGGCCGTATTGTCTACAATACGTGCCTGCATTAGTATATTAATGTTCCACTATATTACTAGTAGTTTTATGTTAATACATTACATATATTGTTAGGTCTTGGACAATGCCTTATCTTATTTTATTACCCTAAAAATAATTAACAGGCTTAAGTCACTTAATTGAGGTATCAACTCATATTCTTGGAATACCTTAATGATGGCACAATCGCATAATTTTGTGACGATGGAGAGATGTTTGATATTTAATTGGAACTCTTTCTAGCAACTAAGCAAGTGTAGATAAAATTTGGCACACATTTTGATTTCAAACATCATCTTTTACTAAAGTACTAAAATAGGTAGTGAAAGTTTGTATGGGAGTGTGATTATTGATTAACGAAACCGAAGTCACGAACATTATCTATTAGCTATGTCATAAATAAAAGTAAATATAGTGTGCGTGCTCATGGCAATAATATAAGAAAAAATGGTGTTGTAAATCAAACGAGTCATGTTTACAATACGTACATTAACTGATATAAAATGATAACTTTGTAAACAGATGTGTATAAAGAAAATAATTTTCATGATAACGGTCAAACATTTGTTACGCCAATTCTTTATAGCATTAAGAAGCTGACAAAGTGCAATGTCTAAATGGATAAACGTTGAGATTTACTACTTTGGACTTACTTTTCACGGTTATTTGTTAACTCAAAAAACGCCGAAGTAACGTGGTGCCGCGATTTCTGCCAACAACATAAACATTCATACAAATTTGAATATACAACGTGCAAACCATTTGTTAATGGATATCAGAATAACAACATGCTGACGTCAAGTTTTTTCAGTACGAGTAACAATTGTAATATAAGCTCCTGTAAACAATTAGGCACGCAGTCCAATTTTACATATGTGGCCCTGGGACTTTTTAAGCATAGCATCGGTATAAGTACCGACTGTTTTTCTATATTTGTTTTACACCTCAGAGCCAGAACCAAGACTCTTCTGGCTTCGGAATGTTAGGAAATTTAAACTAGGATTTGGACTTTGGTGTTCTACAGACTGATCTACAACAATTTTATGTAGCAAATTTGATGTTTAAAAAGTCCCTTGGCGTCACTATCATGTTCATGGCCAGTATAATAATATTATAATATTACATTATGATCCGCAACAAATAAGCAAATGTTTAGTCCAACTAGACATCATAATTTGGATATTTATCTCGTTTAATCACAAACAGACAAACAATAGAGAGTAGTTAAACTAAATAAAAGCCTGAAAAATTATTTGACGCCGCATCATAAGCAGAAAACCCATCATATGTGTTAGTAAATAAATAAATCACCGTTAAACATTTTATACTATATCACTATAATAATGTACACACATGCTCTAATTATAATTATATATATCTGAAAACTACGCACAACTAGCCAAAAGTAAGAAGTGTTTGTCATTTGTGCACGAAATGTAGCGAGCCGGCAGGCTAGGGGTTACTGAGTGAAGCGAAGGCGGTTCTTAAGCTTGGTTGACACTGAACATTAGGTGCAACATAAGATAAATTATTATGGTTCGCATATTTATAATAAATATACCTAAAACACTAGCGTTGAAAGTAGTTTAGCTTCATACGCTGTCCTCATAGTATTTTGGCTCCCGATAGACAAGAAGTCATTCATAAGAGTTAGATCAAGCTAAGTTGGCAGTGATTTTGATAGCCCAGACTCTGCAAGTCAGTGTTATTTTAAACGTCAAACTTCTATGAAATTATGACGTTTAAATAACACTTGCACGGTCCGGTCTGGCCTATCAAAATCGCTGCCAACTTCGTTTGTTCTAACTCTAACGCAATATGTACTGCACATTCATAGTTATGTATTTTGGTATACATGTTTTTATATAAAATGTAGGTGGATTTATTTCAATTACAAAAGCATGCATGTAACATCCACGGTATCATATTAATGCCAGTGATCGTCTATACGTGTTTCGTTAAATATTATTGCGTTCCAGCTACAAGCGTGTCAAAGTTAAAACTATTGTTCTTAGACGAATAGATAACTAAAATTGTAAAATTGACTTATCTCTAATATTGAAGCAATACTATAAACATCCACAATAATTCCAATGAAAACCATGCAATTAATAAGCTAACTAGCGTGCATTCTTAATAGCTTGCTGAGGGTTAGTTGTTCATCATCATCAATATTTAAGAGCTATGTTCTTGTCGGTGGAGTAACCGCCACTCTTCTCTTTGCTGGGCCAGCCTTTTGACTCCGTCGTACGACACGACCGAGACTTTATCTTTTATTTGGCTGAGATATGTGAGCCCGGGCCTGGGCCTTCCTGCGTCTTTTCCCCTCAATCTTGCCCGTAAGTTGTTATCTCATTAAAATTACTTTTAAGTTGTAAAATTCTAATAAAATGACAGCTGTTACGATCGAAGCAAAAAGCGATGAAAACCTTATAAAGTGCTGAATTATGTGAGACAAGCCTTAGAGGGGTGACTTAACACGGTTAGTGGGAGGAAGCCTTACGACGCAGACGGCGCGCCCTGAGCGATGCCAAAGGCGAAGCTATCGTAAATAATAATATTATGAAGGAATGTGTTTTTAATTGGATAATATATCGACTACCGTAGGCTCAAAGGGACAAAACGCGATTTTTCAGGAGAGCCAAAAAACACTAGTTTCGAGAAAAAAAATCATAACTTTCTTGTTTCTTTGAATAAACTGATGCCTGTTGATGGCTTGCTCTTAGCTTTCTGAGCTCTTTTAAACTGATTGGAATGTATACCTTATTAATCTTATTATAATAGCAAAAGGTCGTAAATGTACAAAAAATAAAACATTTTCAGTACCATTGGACGTAAGTCCTACCATTTCCTTACAATATTGGTAACTTGCATTTAAGAAACAATTTTTTGGGTACTATAATCTACGAACGTATTTTTTTCCATAAACTTATAGAGATGTATTAATTGTTCAGTATTTTTTCTTATTTCTGTTATTTTGGATAATCAATGTGGAAAAGATCGTCGTTTAGCCACAAAACCAATGACTATTTAGTATAGTAATGCATCTTTTATTTCTTTATTTTGCTTAATTTTTATTTTTTTCTAATTTAAAAGTTAATTTGGGACATTTTCTATGAAAAGGGACCTTATTGTCGATGGCGCTTACGGCGCACAGCGTCGCGCGGCATTGTGTTTATATCGGAGCGTCGTTAATAATAGCGTAAGCGCCATCGACAATAAGGTCCCTTTTTATAGAAAATACGACATTTATTTATAATGTATCCACCTAAATCTAGCAATTGTAACACCCCTTTTCATGAAATTATACCAATGATTGGAAGGAAAGGCAAGACGAATGTAAGTACACGGTATAGCTTACGGTCATAAACGCGTAGACACTTTTTCACGTTACTTCATTGAAATGAAGTGAAAAGTGACCGTGACCATGACTGTATAATTGCTAAGGCACCAAAGTCCAACTTAGTCTGTTTGCAAATCAGAATTGACAAATGACCACATAGTGCGAACGTCACGCCATCGCAACATCAGCCCTAGGTGTTACGGTACAGGTGCGCGAGCGCAGAGGTCGACGACCGACATTGGGTAGAAAACGACCTAAGCGACCAAGTCCCCCATAGATTCAGTGATGCTGCGAAAAGCTATTCCTAGCTTGATAGTTTGACAAGTCATTTTTAAAAGCTCGTACCTACTACCTATTTGCCGTTTTGCGTTAGCGTACTAGCGTTATCATTGGGGTCTTGAGAGTTATGTTGTGAATGTTATGATCGCGTTCCAATGGACTATCGTTTGTATACTGACTAAAGGTTGCAAACAAATGTTGTGAACGTCTGAGCGTATGAATCAGATTGAACGAAACTGCTGCAATACAAACCCTTTGAAATCTACGTACCTCCCAGTTTGTACGTTCCTACGTTCGTCTAGTCATAGAGTACCTTATACTAGAGCGGTACTGTCATAGTAAATTTTGTAACCCCAGTAAATTCACTGCCATCTGTCGACACACTTTAAAACTTAAAATTAAGATTTATAAAAATACGATAAAATGTATTTATAATAAATAAAATAAAATGTATTTAAATATAGATAAATGATTTTTTTTAAATGCATTAATAATTTTTATGATTTTGACCCATGTTCTTTCACTGATATGCGTTAAAATTGTTAAATAACAAACGAAACAGTCAACGCCATCTATACGACAGTGGGCCAAAACTAGTGGCGCCCTCTGAACGAGAATCAAATTTTCTTAATTTTCGAGGCACGTTTTTTCCTTAGACTGTAAACATCTATTACGGAGTTATATCTATCTTTGGTCTAGTTAATATTCCATTTGAGAGAGAACGTAATTGTACGATTGTGGCTAATTGGGCTTCCAAAATTAAGAGGTGGACCGATAGACTGTCAGTCATTCGTAATAAAATTTTGTTTTTATTATCTGCTTACTTGTACATTTTGAATCTTTATTGTATTTTTTGGTAACCAGCGTGTAACCGCCATACGATAAATAAAAATAAAAAATAAAAAATTATATTACTTACTAAAAATTATTTAAAAATAAAGTCAAAAGACCAATTATATTTTTATACAGAAACAGTATTACCTAGTCGCCTCATAAGTTCTGTCATATACATAGTATCAAATAAAATCAAAAGTTTAAGTTTATTCCGTATAATTTGTACAGCGTTTGAAAGCTTATAAACTAGAGAATCTAAATGTATAACATTTATTCAAAATGACCGCCATAATTATCTACACAGGCTTGAAGTCTTCGTGGCCAGTCGTCAATGGATTCACGCACCACTTTCATGTCGATATTGGCCACTGCCGTAGCAAGAGATTTTTTCAGCGAGTCTAGATTTGCATGAGGTTTTGAGCACACCTTTTCCTCTAAATACTGCCATATTTTATAGTCTAAAGGATTAAGATCTGGGCTAGAGGAGGACCAATCTTCATGCCGTATAAAGTTGATTTTATTGGAGGCGAGCCAGGCTTGTGTAGACTTTGCCTTATGGGCCGGAGCAGAGTCCTGCTGGAAAACCCAATGCTGGTTTAGAAACATCGTATGGGATAGTGGTTTCACAATATTAGTCAACACCGTGTCTTGGTACACTTTGGCACTAGTTTTTACTCCTTTCTCACAAAAATGCATACTAGTGACGCCCGCATAAGAAACTCCCAGCCAAACCATCACAGATGAAGGGTGATGACCTCTTTGAATACGGGGAATGCTATTAGACGCTTCTTTACTATTGCGAGCGTACACTCTATCATTTTGTTTATTACAGTTTTCTTCCATGTCAAAAATTTTCTCGTCCGAAAACAGTATACAACGGTGCTTATTTTTAGCGTACTTCTTCAATAAAGCTTTAGATCTTTTAAGCCTTAAAGCTTTAAGCCGACCATTGAGAAGATGGCCAGTTTTTCGTTTATAAGCACGAAGTCTCATGTCTTGATTAAGCACTCTTTTCACCGTGTTTTTGCTCAAACCCATCTGGAGGGCCATAACTTTTTGTTTCCTAGCGGGATTTCTGGCAATGCGTGCCCTAATTGCTTGTACAACCGCTGGAGTCCTAGCTGTACGCGGACGACCGCTTCTTTTCTTGTCATTTAAACTAGAGACCTCACTGTATCTTTCTATGGTACGATACACAAATCTTAGAGAGAATTTTAAATTTTCAAGTAGCTTAAAAATTTTAGTCGGCGAGTGACCACAACGATATAGTGCAATTATTGCGGTACGGCTATCTTTAAGCGTCCACTCCATGTTGAAGAAAACAGAAAATTGCAAAATTATACTACTCAAATATGTAATAAAGATTCGAAATTCAAATGCAGAACGGTTTTTGTTTTAGGAGTTCCAAATTTAAATTTTAAAGGCCAGTGACAGAACTTATGAGCCGACTAGGTACATATTGCAGATTTGAAAAAGGATCGCAAATGAGTTTCCAATTTCCGCATCCTCTACGGCGAGTAAACAGTGACTAAATACCTATCAGATTGCACTTTGTACTGGCGATAGAACCGTACGTCATGTTTCACGTCATTCTTCACGCAACTAATGTTGAATTGGGAGCTTCATGTGTTTTTGAGTACTTTGGAGTTATAATTATCTGCCAATATAGTAGCACACACCTCACAGACCTTCACTCGTAGATAAGAGAAACTAGAAAAGACACAAAAAAAATTGAGAGACACAAATTTCCTTGCGTTGTTATTGTTAACGATGAATATTCCCGTAACAGAGAAATTTTTCGAGACAATGATCCTCCTTTTGAGAGTTCATTCTAAACGTTCGGCTATACCATCAAGGCCAGCAAATCAGATTTACCTAAAAATAGGTGTGATACGAGAAATCAATAGAGCGAGGCATAAGGTAAGAGGTCAAGGCTCCGGTGCTAACTAGCCGACCTCGTGAGTGCTTGTAACATTGGTAATAAAGTTGTCTTTTAACGTTAGTATATTAACTTTAGAGGAACAATTCTGGGTTTAACCAAGAGTAAGGTTTCTCAAGGCAAGAAGGTGACGACGTGACAGGCCAAAGCCGAGATGGCGGGAAGATCTGAACGCATATCTCGGGTCTCAACAAGGGTACGAGAACGGGGTGGTAGGTCTGCCCAACCAAATGACAATACCGCCCTCGGCCTAGTGCGACGATTTTGGCACCTTTCGTGTACAGATGGAACCTCGATAAAAGATTTAATCAAAGACAAGGCGAAAGCGAAGTCTTTAAGGCAATGTAGCTAATTTACTAGCTAAAAATTTACTACCTATACATAATCTAAATATCTGCAGAAAATAGTTATGTAGTTACTTGATTGTTTTGTATTTCGTCTCAAAAAACAAGCCAAACCAAATTTTGCTTTACAAAATCTCGGTATTTACGTACTGGCACGTAATTTAAGTAAGTGCTTAATGTCGCTAACAATGCGAATGTGACACAAACATCGGTGTTATTCACCTCTAAACTCTTATCGGCTAAGTCGTGCCTTATCAATTTCCTTTGCGACCAAATTTGGCAAAACAGAATGGTTTTATAGTCAGGATTCTGAGGTCTAATTTGGACCTCTGAGGCTCTGATTTATAATTTAAGTATGGCAGCCAAGTTAGGCATAGGTACTAGTGTTTTGAAACCGGAGTTGTGGGTTCGAATCCTGGCTTGCATGAAAGTTTTTCTAAGCTTATATGAATCATGTTTTGTACATATTTACCCTGTGATAGAAAAGTGTATTTATGAGGAAATTTAGCCAGGCAATTGTGGTGACAGCCCAAGCACTTTCATTCGTAAAAGGACGCAGGCCCCACCAGTAGGACTTAACCTACCTATAGACAATGATGATTGATAATAATTTTTATATGACTGACCCATTCTACTGATACGTGTTAAAATTGTTAAATATTAAAACGGTATCGTCAACACCATCTAGCCGAGTATAGGCCAAAGGTGTGGCGCCATCTATTAGAGACTGACTTTTTCTTGATTTCCGAGGCACGTTTTTTCCTTATTCATCTTAAACGGAGTTACATGTCTTTGGTTGTTTTAAACGTATTAGAAATTCGCACGCTATTTAAGTATGTGTATGACATTTGTTATAGTGACTGGGTAGATGTCCTGTACACAATGGGTTGTATTGTTCTGAATACATGCTACACATAGGTGATTTTACTGTTTTTACTTTACTGAAATATCATGGTTCAACCAAATATTTCCTGTTGCTGTTCAAAAAGCTCGTCAGTGGCCTGCTTTACTAGATTTAACCATCACAGCAGAATGTTATACTTATATTAATATTGTAATATATTGACGCTATTTAGATTATTACCTTTAATTATAAACAAAAAAAATAAACGGCTTATGAGCCAGCCAGTTACAAAATCGGGTCGGACCAAGCTAACTCTGCATGCATGATTCATTTCAAATTTCTATGAAGAGATGAGTTATAATGACATGCCCAAATTTTGATCTGTTAAAGTTGGTGCAGAGTTAACGCATTCACTGCCAACGTTTTCGTAGCGGTATGGTTGTAGCCAATCTCAGCATTTCCCGCTTTGTAGAGGAAAGAGACTTTGAAGAGAGTGTAAACAAGCTATATGCATCTTGCTACTGCCAAAGTTGACAGTTATGACATTTTAGTCAGTTATTTTAGGCGCTGCAAAATGGGTCTTATGGGAGGCCAATCTTTCAGAACTAAATGGATTTGCCTGTTTTACCCTGATTTGCATATACTGTTTTTTAGGCCTGATAACTTTACTTTTAATGGTGTAGTATCTAATTTTGTTGAAATAATAAGTTAATTTCTTTGCATGCAATTAATAATTAAGTCAATTCTGATAACTATATGCAAACCTGAAAGCAAGTAAATATTTTTATGTTCTTTAAACTATGACAACCGGTCTGGCCTAGTGGGTAATGACCCTGCCTGTGAAGCCCATGGTCCTGGGTTTGAATCCCGGTAAGGGCATTTATTTGTGTGAGGAGCACAAATATTTGTTCCTGAGTCATGGATGTTTTCTATGTGTTAGTATTTAGATATTATATATATTGTTGTCTGAGCACCCATAACTCAAGCCTCCTTGGGCTTACCGTGGGACTTAGTCGATCTGTGTAAGAATGTCCTATAAGTTTAAAACTCTTTAATAATGAGTTTATTTAAATGACCTCAATGTTCGTTTTCAGATATTTAATGCCATGTATATGTATAGACAAGTCTCAAACTGCGGTACCTAGGTAGAATATCCATTTAGAGAGATTTAGAGGTTAAAAAGTAATAATCTAAAACCTGTTTACTAATTAATAAAACAGGTTGTCAGCGTTAATTTACAAAGAACTTGTTGTAAAGATGGTGATGGTTTTTTAAGAGCATCAGCTGACTTTGCAACTATGTCCTTCATGGTACAATTGAAGCCAACAATGATTTTTCTTTGTGTTTCACATTAATATTCAATGAAGTTAGTAAGTTTTTGTCTTTAATTTACATTGTTATTTGTTATTGAATCATAAAAATAGGTATTAAATTTGGCAGAAAACAGATGAGTTATGTTATGAGGTTTTATGAATAAAATAAATAGAGGGTTTTAAAGTCCTTATTTTATTTATTATTACAAATTAACCTGATTAAAACAAAGAATGAGTATGCATTTATAATTATAAAGAATCCTCTTATAATGAAGGTAAATAACTGACTAGTGCAAGGAAAAAGTTAGTAATAAATAATGTTACTGTATTAGGTAAGCCAGTTAAAGCCAAGAAATGTGTATTTATAAACTTACACGTTTGTAAAATTGATCCAAATCACTACCACAGTAAACAAGGCTGTTTTATTAAAACTGACAGTCACCTCTGAATAATGTCTAAGTGCTGTAAAACATACATGATAGCACTATCACTTACAGATAAAGTTTATCAACATTATCACTACATTGAACGCTAAATACTGCTAAGGAGTGACGTCAGGAAAAATATTCTCGGCTACATACGAGGATACCCTGTCCTGAATACTCATCTAACTACTGTTACTCACTGTATCTACTAGTTTCTGAGAAATATTTTTTGTTGAGGTAACGTGACTATAGGAACAAGATAAATCACATAGCTGGACGAAGGTTCTTAAAATACAGTGCAAGAAACCGTTCCGCGGTCCAATTACTACATAGAAAGTTAGTGACAGGCAAAATTTCGATGCAACACCAAAAACACTCACCAAGTAAGATTGTCACTGATGATTAGTAAACGTTTCCTTTTGTCCGACTTATCGCCGTAAATAAAAATCACACATTATACGGCTAACACGTAACACAACACGATATTATTCAGATTTTACTGTCTAATTTTGTTTAATTCCTGTCTAAACAATTACACTGACGAATTGACAAATATCGTTTCATTCGTGACCAAATCAACATGTCCTCCAACAAGTCCTCCGGTCAAACATCTGTCTTGTAAAAAATTATTTGAAGTTATTGCTTGTCAACACAATAAGGTTTCATAATTAATAGTATTTTATTTTTGTAATCCGCTTTTAGAAACTGTTGCACCAAACTATTATGTTAAAAAGTAAATACTAATTATTACGAATGTTCACTGACTGTTTCCTTCCAATCCTTCCATAGAATGTAAAATACGAAAGATCATGAAAGCTGTTTTGAACAGTAAAGGGTTTTTCACACGATTGTCAAAGAACTTGTTTACGAAATGAACAAGGGCCTGACTTGATAGCTAGTACAACAAAAAAAAAACCAAATTGGCAGTAAATAAGAATTAAGAAAAACTAAACTAAAGCTGGTCAAGCAAATCTTGTCAGTAGAAAAAGGCGGCAAATTTTAAAAATGTAGGCGTGAAGGGATAACGTCCCATAGAAATTTTTAATTGCGCGCCTTTTTCTACTGACAAGATTTGCTTGACCAACTTTATAAACTTTCAAATGTCACTTACTATTATATACTATTTTATGGTGAGGTAACAAATAACCCGACCAAATTACGTAGGTTGTTTTTGGTATGTTGTCAGGAATGTTATAACGTGTTTTTAATTTTATCGCATTGTGTATGTTCTGTCCCGCGCGCACGCGTAGCACATCTATGGAAAATATCTATGATGTATGGGCGAAAAAAAAAAACTATGAAATGAAACGGTCCAGCGATTGTAATCGTTTAAACTTTAAAGAATTAGCAGTTTTGTCATAAATAAACTGTGTGTATCAAAGAAAATGAATATTTCCAGTTTCTTACAAAATCCAGCAGATGCTTGTGAAATTGAGATCATAAACCGTGCTAAAACATTTGTAAGTACCCGATTGTTAAGTTAAGGTTATGTTTATGAAACTCCTAATATTAATCTAATTCTTTTAGGTTTTGCCGGGCAAATGTTTCGAAAGACGTGCAGCATGCACTTGGAGACAAGGGAATAAGTTCTCAATATTTTCAAGAAGTCAAGCTACCAGTAAAAGTGCGCCAGCAACGAGTGATGACAGAATTCTAAACATTCGTCAAGATATATTACTTTTCCATCCAATTTTACGTAAATTAGTAAACGAATCCAACGGAACATTCTTGTCCCTGCAAACAGCAGCCGAAGCGAATAAAAATTTGGATAACCATGTTGAATTTTTGAAGCACTCTCGCCAATATCGTTCAATCATTCGAGTGTGCATTGAAAACCTTCAAGAAGCTGCGTCCAAAGAGACCGATGGCGTTGAAAAGAACAACCTCTTAACTTGTATAACAATATTTTACTCTATAGAGTGTGTGTGGCACTTGTGCGAGATCCTATACGTGGACAATGTCCCTGGAGATTATGTACTACCATTTTTACTTGAATGGGTCCGGTTCCACTTTCCATGCCATGAGCAGATGGCGACGCAACTGCTGGATGCATGCGAGCGGGGCTCCGAGGAGCACCCGGAGTACTGGGACACTGTCATTGGCATGATTGTGCAGGGGAGAGTGGATGTGGCACGGGCACTGTTGAAGCTACACTCCGCTACGGATACTACTGAGTTTAAACTGGTTGATAACTCTTTAAAAAGTATGCCAATTTACAGTGTAAGTATCATAAATATATTTTCTGCATAGTGTGCCAATGCGTTGGTCTTTTCACACATTATTTTGCATCATGCAAAATACATCCTAGTTATTCTTCCATGTATTTTTGTACAGATATAAATCTATCTAATGAATATCAAATTAGAAACATGCAATTTTGTTTATGTCAACAGAATATAGAACTTATCAAATTACCGGTTAGTAATTATAATCCAGTATGTATTTAATGTATATCACTTTTGATTACAAACTTATAGCTGCTTATGCTTTAAACAAAAAACTTTTGATTTTAATAATTTGTAGGTATATGGAGGTCTATCAACTGGAGAATTCACAATAACCTGGAAGCACTGGCAGGCCGAGTGCCGCTCGAAACTGAGCAGCCGGAGTGTCGCCTCACAGAGACACCTAGAACTCATAATGAGGGTGAGTTTAAGGATATTACTTCTCAACATATGTATAAGTTTGTGCAATAATGTTTAACTTGCATAAAGATTTCATCAAAAGTAATGTTTGCTTTTCATAGATTGCTTTTTATCCCTTTTCCATGAAATTCAAACATTTTCATTGTCATTGCTCTGAGAAGAAGATCCTCGAAAATTAGATCGGAACATGTCGAGCGTTTATTCGACTTAATAATACGTGAGTTTCAAATAATTTATCCACTACATACCTACATGTCAATAAAACTTTAACCATTTCATACCAATGTAACATCCAAATTAAATTGGCCTTTTGCAACAAGTGACTTCAACTAAAGTCTCCAAACTCCAAATGAAATACTAAATGTTGATTATGTATTTAGAGCAATAAGGCATGAGCTTAGCACAATATTTAAGCAAGTTAGCAAATCAATCAGAAAAGATTACAGTAACCACAGAAAAGTTATAATAACCCAAAACCTTAAGAGGTTCAGAAGTACGAAACGTGCCTGGAAAGAACTAAAAACATATAACACATGGATACAAAAACTAAAAGAAGATCGAACTGAAACAAAATCGAGAGAAGATGTAATAGACACCGCAACAAATTTCTACAAAAACCTTTACAAAAGAAGAGAGAGTGATGGACAATCAAAACAAACCAGCTACGACAACACAACTTTCAGAGAAGATCTCTGTATACAGGAGAAAGAAGTGTATAACCACATAAAACTCCTAAAGAATGAAAAAAGTCCAGGCCCTGACTCCATAACTAACGAAGCAATAAAAATAGGAGGACCGATACTCCTTAACTACCTAACAAGACTGTTTAATCTAATATTAGACACAGGCGAGATACCTAAGCAGTGGGGAAACTCAGAAATAATCCTTATATACAAAAAAGGTGACCCCTTGAATATAGGAAATTATAGGCCAATTAGCCTTCTAACTAGCACATACAAGCTATTTACTTCGATCATTCTAAGGAGAATAACCAAAGCAATCGACAATATGCAAGCGGTAGAACAAGCAGGCTTCCGCTCTGGGTTTAGCACTATGGATCACATACACACGTTGGAACAAATATTGGAAAAATACAAAGAGTTTAATGTACCAATTTATATATGCTTCATAGATTACAGCAAGGCCTTCGACACTATAAGCCACAACTCTATATGGAATGCACTGGAATCAGCTCAGGTCAACACTAAATACATCAACATACTCAAAAATGTATACAAAAACTGCACTAGCACAGTGAAACTTGATAGAAGAGGAGAAGAAATAAAAATAGAACGTGGGGTGAGGCAAGGTGACCCTCTCTCACCCAAACTTTTCATCGCTGTGTTAGAAGAAGTATTCAGGAATCTGGACTGGAGTAACACCGGAATAAGGATAAATGGTCGTTACCTAAACCACTTACGATTTGCGGACGACATAGTGCTATTCTCAGAATCCGCCACAAGCCTAGAAAACATGGTAAGGTCACTAACCGAACAAAGCTGTAAAGTTGGACTTGAGATGAATACTAGTAAAACTAAAGTAATGACCAATAGCTATGAAAAACCTATAACTGTGGAAAATAAAACAATTGAGTATGTAAATAGCTACATATACCTAGGAAAGCAGGTATCATTCTCAAAATCAAGCAACGAAGAAGAGGTTACGAGAAGGGCGAATATTACCTGGAATAAGTACTGGTCACTAAAAGAAATTCTTAAGGGTGACTACAGCCTGAACCTAAAGAAAGTAGTGAGTGACACATGTCTTCTGCCATGCCTGATCTATGGTTCACAAACATGGGTGTACACAAATAAAGTAAAAGAAAAAATAAGATCAACACAGAGAGCCATGGAAAGGAGTATGATGGGACTCAGGAAGATACAAAAAATAAGACACACAACAATAAGAGAAAAAACAAAGGTTGCTGATGCCCTCACAAGTGCTTTAAAACTTAAATGGGGCTGGGCAGGACATGTAGCCCGAATGACTGACAAAAGGTGGACCAACATAACCACTAAATGGAAAGCACCAGCAGGCAAACGGTCCATAGGAAGACCAAAAAAACGGTGGACAGATGACATAGTCCATACAGCTGGAAAACAATGGATGGAGAAAGCGAAGCAGAGAGATGATTGGATAAAATTGGAGGAGGCCTACACCCAAAGAGGGATCCATATAGAAGATAACATTTAAATTACAAATACAAAAACCATATAAAACTTCTTATGGAATAAAGGGCTATAATAATAATAATAATGTATTTAAAATTGGATGATTTTGCGCAGTAATCTCTCACTCGCCCGGCGAAATATGCGTTCACTGCCGATAATGTCCTTCTACGGAGCTATCTTCACGCATGTAGGAATAAGATCTTCATCTCGACACCTCTTTAAGAAATACAGAGAGCTTGCGCGCTCTCGTTGCTCTCTGTATTTCTTAAAGAAGTGTTGAGATGAAAATATTTAGAATTATTTAGAAAATCTTCGAGATTTGTGTGGCCCATGCTGTGGTTAACGTATAAATGAATGTGCCCTGATGGTATCAAAACAAATATTCAAACTTCATATTTTGTTCCAGCTCGTAACTGGCGATTACTCTGCATTCGAGAGCATCCTATCCAAATACGACTCATGGCTCTACATTCTCGGCGGTTGGACCGTGTTCACCATGCCATGGGCGAAGCGGCACGAGCTGCGCGCCGCCGCCGCCGCGTGCGCCGGCATGCGCGGGGCGGGGCGCAGCGCGCTGCACGACCTGCTGCGGCCTGCGGTCGAGGGGGAACTGCACCAGGTAAGATCCTTTTACATGGAAATATACACTGAAAATTATACCCTGACAATAAAAAATAGGCTTTATTAAAGCGCATTCACAAGGTTCTCAGTAATACAAATAACTTTAGCCATGCCTACCCTGACACTATTGTCGTATATGTATTTGCAAAGTACAGTATAACCACACACACACAGATACACTAAACTTTACACACGGCGTTTTACACAGATCTCCAACTTGCATTCATACATTTCTTCACGGTTAATACGCTTTCCAGTTATGTTACGATTCCTTCTAAATTCTATAACTACTAAAGTCACTAAAGTCGTGGTTTTCACTCAAATATGTATCTTCAACAGCCGTTGCTCCGCATTTAGCACATTTTCTATATGCATTGCTGTAGTCCATAGTTCCAGATTCAGAGTCTAAGTGGTAGTACCGCTCTACCGCTACCTTCTTCCCTCCATACATTTTATGAACATAGACAAAGACAGTTGGGAGCAAATATTCATAATAAAACAGTACTTGATCGCGTGTAATTAAGTTTTAAGTGTTTTAAGTCCCGTTTTATAATTAATAATGTTTAAAATTCGTGAAAATTTTAATCAGAGTTGGGAGCAATGTTGCTGTAGCAAAATGTTTTTATTTTTATTACTGGCAACTTTTTCTAGGAGGCCAAAGCACTCCTATATATCAACAAACAACAACGACAAGGGGTCATATCTTTCCAAGGAAGCTAATAGGCCTTGATCCTTACATAAAATTGCCTTGAAAAGTTTCAACTTTTTACTTGTTTATTTTGTATAAAAATAAAAACGATTAAGGCGGGAAGAAGTTAAGATTTGAGGGATACTTGATGCAGAAATATAGTCTGTCAAACAACTTTGTCAGTAGAAACAGGCGCGAAATTAAAATTTTCTATGAGACGACGATTACCCTTAGCGTCAATTTTTTTTAATTTTGCCGCTTTTTCTACTGACGGAAATGGCTAGACAGAGTATAAGTTTCTGCGGGAATAGCATTCTCGAATTGCCGTTTCCGTCCTCTGTAATGATGTAAAATAAATTAAGCCAAATCTATTTACATCTGGATGACCTAGACTTATTACCAAGATATACATTTAATATTAAAAAATATTTCGATAGTTACGAGCTGTCAACAAAACGCAATTATTTAAATATTTTCAGGTGATTCACGAAATTCAGCAGATATCAGATAACGGTTGGTTCGCGACACATCTCACAGACATCCTGTACCACTGTGGCAAACTGAAGATCTTAGATAAGCATCAGACTGAGTAAGTGCTCAATTTTTTTTACGTAAATATAGGCCATATTGGCACTAAGGTTACTGATACCTTGTAGCATAATAATGTACTAACAGACCATTAGTACCTAGACTTTATTTTGTTGCAACAAAATATATAAATAGGTGGTAGTAAAAAATGTCGCCAAATATATACGAACACATATTTATTAACATAGGAGTAGTGGTGTGTTCCGATTAAATATCATCGATTGAATCATTTGTGTAAAGTCATAATAAATCCTACTAAGCCATGCAGTGCCCTGTACAGTCAACCAATTTGATACCCAGGCAACTCTAGAACCATTTCATAATGAATCAGTTTGTTTATCTTCTATGACAGTGCTGTCATGTAAATAGTAATAGACTAGGAATCGAATTGGTTGACTGTACATTAGCTTAGGTTCTTTACATTCGAAAGCTGAACTCGAACCGTGGTTCCAGCGTGACCAGCCGCCTCCGCGACAGCCTGATCCTGGAGTACGGCAGCCTGCTCATGGAGCACGGCTCGCTGTGGAGCTCGGGGCTGTCGTACCTGTGCGCGTGCGCGCCCGAGGGCCCGGCGCGGGCCGAGCTGCTGCTGGCGCGCCTGCCGGTGCCCACGGAGACCAGGGCGCTGCGGGTCGCCGCTGAGGCGCAGAAGTACGGGCTACACAATGTCGGTGAGTGCTGTTCTGTACGGTAAAGTGAGTGAACTGCAAGTCACTCAAATTGAAGTAATTACTTCATAAAACTTTATGGGCCTGATTTAGTTAAATTATGGTTTATCTTATCCCTTTCTTACAAATACATAAGTCAAAATGACAGATTAAGGCAAACGATTCATAGCTAATTCAGGCTAGTAACGCGTTTATGAATAACGCCATTAGGCATTACCATGGCTTTAAAATAATTCAGTTTTGGGCAAAAGTGTTCCATTTCTCCAAAGCTTTTTTATAACAAATTGTAATCTTAATTCTAAATTGTGTTAACCGAATCCTGAAGGAAAGGATTTCCGCATCTCGAGTTTATGGGGTACTACTATTGGACCGTCAATCCAGTGCTGGATTAAACGTTAAAAAGTTAAAACATATTGTTTTTTTGGTAACAGTCTCCATAAATTCACTGGATGATGAAAATGACTGGAATCAATGTAAACGATTCGATCCAGTTCAGTGCTGGATTCGATCACTGGATTAGATATGTGCTACTGGAATAGATGTGAACGGGGCATTACGGTGTTATTCCAGTGCGCTCGATCTGCCTGTGCGTGGGCGCGCGCCACCTGTCCGCCGGGCGCACGGGCGCGGCGCTGGCGTGGGGCATGCGCGGCCGCGACTCGGCGCTGTGCGCGCGCGCAGCCGACGCCGCGCTGCGCGCCTACACCGCGTGCGGCCGGCTGCCGGCCCGGGACCTGCTGCCGGCGGCGGGCACTGGGCTCCTGCTGCATCACAGAGCGCTGCTGTTAGGTAAGTGATGTATTAATACATGGCCACCGTTGCCGCTGCGGTTACCGCGCTACGAACTTATTCCTCGTGTGGCAGTCTGCCGCCGAGGGATCTGCTCCCGGCGGCAGCGGCGGCAGTGGCCCAGTGGGGTTCCTGCTGCAAGTGTTGCATCATAGAACGGTATTATTCAGTGAGCTAGGCCTTAATCTCATATTTGAGATTCTGAAGCGTGCGGCCTGCTACCGTTCGTTTCTGAGGCTCAACGTAGACGCACGTCGCTCTCTCGCAGCGTCCGTGCACGTCGCAGCACTCGCGGCGATACGAAGTTAAATTTTAAAAAGGCGTAGTTAGTTGCCTGAGTTTCTGTACTCGTTTAGTACATGTATTGATATTAGAGTCAGTAATAACACGGCTAGAAGGCCGACGATGACACGCGCGCGCTCACCCTGAAGACCTGGTGCTGACCCTGGTTGAACACGGCTGACGTCCCTCAGCACTTCATCGCTCACAGCAACACAGCGGGTCCAGGGAAGTACTAACGTGTGGGAGCAACTACTTTCGTCAACCGGGAATAGAAATCAGACGGCTTATCGGACTTTTGACCCTTCGACGTTCTCGTAGGCTCGCGACGTTTTAAGGTAGAAATAAATTGTTAATAAGTGAGATTCCTTGTTTTAATTTGAACCTTAAACGTAGCAGTGGAAATCAGGGCGTAGCAGGGACGGATCTGCTGCGACATCATATATTTTAATTCTTACTTGTAAAATACTACGCCAAAAACCTCACTACTTAGTAACAGTTTACACCATTTTATACTAAAAATATCCTACAAACAGATCATCCACGCAAGACTGCATATTTTTTATTAGCCGCCGACGTAAGTCATGGTGAGGTAAACGATTAATTTTTTTTAATTTTTTTCAGGCAAATACTGCGACTTCCACAGATTATACAAGAACAGGGAATTCAGGAAAGCTGCCAAGTTGCTCATATCCCTACTGGCCTCAAAAATTGCACCAGACTAGTGAGTACTGTTTGTAAATAATAAAAAAAAAAATAGTATGTTTAATTGTTTAACGCTGGCAAGCTTGATAGCCTGGATAGTTAAAGCATTATTTTGTAATTAATTAGAGACAGAAAGAAATAACATGGGTGAATAAACTCTACCTAGCGAGTATGGAACACATTATATAATTTATATAACTACTGTCAAATAGTATGAAGATGTTGTAACTTGAATTTTTCATAGGCTACTCAGTGCCCAGATCCAATGACATTTCTAAACGGTTGTATTTTCCAACAGCTTCTGGGAAACCCTCCTCCTCGACACCCTCCCCCTGCTGGAGTCGGACGAGCCCGTGTTCTCGTCGGCGGACACGTTCGAGATCATGTTGTGCCTGGAGCTGCGCGCGCACAGCCTGGCCGGCGAGCGCGCCGAGCTGCTGCGCCTGGCCTGCGCGCGCAACCTGGCCCGCACTCTGCTGCAGGACGTCAAGGATGAGGAATGACGGTTGGACCTACACAAGAGTCGCTTGCACTGAGCCGCCTGTCTCTTCCCTTAACCACAGACGAAAGAATGTGGTACGTCGTCTAATTGCCAGTTGCACCATCTGCACTTGACAGTGATCAACGTCACCTGGCGCACCGCGGAACTTTACTATAAAAATTTCCATACAATAAAATTTACGAACTCTTTAACGATGACAAACAGTTTGGTGCAACCGACCCTAAGTCTTTATTAGTTAATTGTTTACCGACTTTACCGTAAAAACACTTCACTAGTTAAAGGTTGAAATTTTACTGCTGATTGCCGTTAATCAGGTCGTCAAGTGTGGTTGGTACAACTGGCCTTTAATCTGGTGGACTGGTTAGGCAGATCCACACAGAACGGCCTGCCTCGCACGGAATTGCCGAGCTCAGTCTGTGTAGAGTAGATGTGCTTCGTCTGAGGCAAATGTATTTAAATGAATTTTCACATAAATTTTCTCTGTTGAAAATTTCACTCTATTGTATTGTTGACCCCGATTCGACCCGCATAGGAATCATAATATGTGTCCGTATCTCCTCCCTTCACCCCATAACCTATCTTTTTACATTTATGAAAATCAGTTTTGTAGTTCAACTGTACAAAATTAAAGCAAGTTACTTATGCATTTACATTCATGGCTAACGCTGGTTTACTAAATTAAATTATATCAACGTAATATGAAACTAAGTTTAACCTTGGGAAGTATAATCAGCAAAGCTGTGATTGTTTGGTATTATAGTGCTTTGTACTAGATAGATCAACTTGATTTGGTGCTGTTGACAGCCAAATGCAGCAGTTGATCAGATGTACAGGGGCACGTTAGTTATTATGTGTACAGTATGTGGACTTGTTACTATAGCTCTTACTTAATGGAAGTTTCTAATAAACAAGAAGTTTAAGTTTCTAATTTCAACTGTCTCAGCACTGTAAGGAGAGCTAAATTACGTTTTGGGAAACCTCTTTTTTTTTATTAAGTACTAGCTTTAGCCCACGACTTCGTCTGCGTAGAGTTAGCACTTTGGGTAGCTTATTTTTTATCCAATCTGCTTTTTATCGAAATCCCACACAAACTTCCACCCCCCTTTTCATCCCCTTATAGGTTGATTTCTGGGATAAAAACTACCCTATATCCTTTCCCGGGACTCAAATTATCTCTATACCAAATTTCGACTAAATCGGTTCAGCGGTTTAAGCGCGAAGAGGTAACACGCAGACACTTTCACATTTATAATATTAGTATGGATTTTTGTAACAGGTACACGTGTTATGCTTTTCAATGTTACAGCAATAGCCTATGATGTCATTTATTTTGGTATGTGTAAACAGATGACAGCTTTATGGTAGTTATGATGATGTAAAATTGTAGTCGGTGATTTGTGTATTTAGTTTCAGTCATATTAAGATTTCCTTGAGACATTTTAGTTCTAATTTTGTGAATGAATTTTATTTAAGTAAGATGTGTAAAGTTAACTTGTTTCAAACAATGGAATGGTTGGTTGTATATTGTTGTATGTGAAATAAATTAATATTTTTTGTGTGACTTATTTTATTTCTGTAGCTTGAATTTTTATCACCTGACAAGATTCTGGCCCTGAGATTAGTGTCACTGTAACAGCCTTATAGTTACAGTGTCAAATAAAATGTTACTACAGGTCATATCAACCAATTTCAAAGCATTGTTTATCAAAATACTATGCAATCTTTCATACTTTTTAAATATTTTTTTTTCTCATTTTATCTGCAATCGGCTGTTTTAGCCATAATCAGATATTCTGTCTTTATTCTTGGTTTAAGAGGCCTTCCATTAAATACTCTCTCTTGACTTTAGAATGTAATTATTTTATTGTATTCTAAATCATTTTTCTTAATTTGGGAGTCTATTTCGGTATTGTTGTGACAAAAGTATATATAATTGTGTAAAACTTATTCTTCTTGTTTACTTTGGTGACATCTGATGCATTCAATGTCCGTTGTCATAGAATACTTCTTGCCAGTATAGTAAACTAGTACAAAATTCTAACCCAAATAGAACTTTGCCAGCTATAATTTTATTAGTCGCTATTTCCTTCAATACTTTATTATGGGACTGAGGTTGTTTTAGGAAGTAACACTTAAATCACGATATATAGAGAAGACAAGAAAAGGAACAGTATAAGATTAATGGTATTTAATTAAGTACTTTAATATTATTAGGAACAACTAAGTTGAATCAGACTTAGCAACTAACAAACAATCACACAAACAACAGTTGAATCACAGGCCTAAGAAACTTATCTTATAATTACTAACAATTGTCACATGATAAATCTCTTGATTAAAATAGAAAATATTTCTGTTATAAACAATTTTGTGATGGTAATATTCTTATTAAAATTAACGTAATATCAAATCTTAGTAGTCAGAATCGGCAACCCATAATCAACACTGCCACTTGTTTCCAGCTTGAAACTTATTTCCTGTTAGCATAAAATTCCTCCATGGACTTCAATTCTTCAACATTGTGACTTATTATTTTTTCATGTCCCTGATAATGGAACCTTCCATAAAAAAGCATACCCTTCAACATGTATGGGTACCATATCTCATCATCAAGCCACATATCCTTATATGGGATGTCATCATTATTGTACCATTTAGGGAGCATTTCTTCCGTTTCAGTAGGAGTCCCTTCGTAAACCGTAGTACTAAATACTCTCACGTCCATCATTGTCGATTCACCTTCAAACGTGAATTCTAGGTGGCCAATATTTTTCATATCGCTCTTTTTAACGCTAAGACAACATTCTTCTTTCAACTCTCGCACAGCTGCTTCAACTATTGTTTCATTGGGCTCGACTTTACCGCCAAAACCGTTCCACTTGTTTACGCCAAAACCACGTTTCTTCAAGCCTAATAGTACCTGGGCATCGGTACGTACGAAAACTATAGTAAATAGTTTCTTGAGAAGCATTTTTAAAGCAAATTGTATGTTATTTTAATTAATAATTTTAAGAAAACGATCGTACCGGCTTTTTGCTTTAACAGCTCACTACTCAACTTTATTTTGACACTTGACTCTTGACTACTTCAGTGTTACCAGCCCGTATCCCCAGTTTCGGACGATGTGTAATCTAAAAAGGGACGGTTTTTATCACAATGGGACGAAAACAAAGTTGGAACATTTTTATCATAATTTGTGTACCTGCGATCAATGCAAATGGTCAAAACTATCAATGTTAGAGCGTTGTTAGTACATCAGGCTTCTTCAAAACAGGCAAATTATCGATGTATAGACAAATACACAGGCACATGCTACTTCTTCTTCTTCTTCAAGTGCCTTCTCCGTCCCAGAGGTTGGCGACCTTATGCCTATATGCCGTTCTATCCGTAGTCATGCGAATTAGTTTTTCTGTACTGTCCACGTCTAACCATCTCTTATGTTCCTTGTCCATGATATTCTCCTTCTGCCACGTCCTCGTTTCCCTTCAATCTTCCCTTCAATTATTAGTTTTAACAAGTCGTATTTTGCGTTTCTATATATACGTCCGAAATATGAAGCTTTCCTTTCTTTAATAGTTGTTACGACTTCCACCTTTTTCTTCATTAATAACATGACTCTTTCGTTACTAACTTTGTCGGTCCATTTTATCTTAAGCATTCTACGATAGATCCACATTTCAAAAGCCTGTAATTTACTGATCAAATTTTTCCTTAGCGTCCAGCTTTCGGAGCCATACATGAGGATTGGAAGAATATAGCATTTCACCATTCGCCACCTTAAGTGTAAATTAATCTTCCTGTTCGTCAACAGTTTCTTCATATTTTGAAAGGCACTCTTAGGTACTCGATATGTACCGTCGACGAACGGTATTTCGGTAAAGATTTTCAAAATCTTTTATACTGGACGCTCGATGCCCAAAAGGGACAGTCGTTCGGAAGGGACGACAAAGGGACAGTGTGGCGTCAAAAGGACGGAAAATCGTCCTATTTGGGACGATCTGGCAACACTGGATTACTTGACGATTGACGTTTCCTGAGCGTTTCCTCCATGGGTTCCCAGAATGAGCTCTCGAACTAGCATATTCTCTTGCATTCTCTAACGAATTTCGATTTTCTGGGCTAGAAAATCAAAATTCGTTAGAAAATGTAAGAAAAAATGCAAGTTCTAGGTTTGGTGAAGTATTAATTAAGGGGAGTTCTGTTCAAGTATAACATAAGTATTGCCAGAAGTTCGGTTAGGGGAAACAGGTGTCTAACATTATTCATAGTCATAGTCTGCGTGTTTTCCGCAATATTTAACGCGTAACTACCTAATTTTGTTTACTTTAATGATAAAATATAGGACCAGTATATAAAAAAAAGACAACCTCGGAACTTTTCTCGTGCTTTGACGTTCTTTTTTTTTCAACAGAAGTTTTTCTTACCTCCACACCGATGAACAGCTGCCAGACCCAGATGATAATAAAAATACTACAGCCATAGGTACCACTTTGTCGCTTACCATAAGGACGAGATTTACTTGTATCTTTATACGAATAACCTGTCAAAGCGTCGTTATGGCAAGTGACAAAGTGGGACTTTTTGCTTGGAAACGACACATTTATTTTATACCTTCTTTTATTTGGAAAGACTTCCGCTTACTGAATGGTTTTAATTTCAAGCATTCTATTGGATTTTGCTACAGTATCACTAGGAGTTTCTTTTGGTAAAATTTGAAGGATAATCCCATGATTTACAGAAAATTCTAGCCAAGAATGATGGGATAGTATTTTAAGGTCTTCTTATTGGTGCAAATACACTGTCGATTCTAGGCCCTTCGCCACATTTAACTATATTGTGAGTGCAATACCCTTATGGGTGAACGTGAACTGAATTTTATCTGCTAATTTTATGTTATAGTGTGCCTACAGTTCACTCATAATCACTAAAGCAAAATAAAACATCACTTTACAATATGATTATAATTTATTCATAAATAGTTTACAAAGACATTATCGAACAAATATTAATCCAGGATCAGCATTCAGCGTACATCAATAAACATATTTTGTTCATTATAAAAAAACACTCCCAAGTAAGTACAGAGATTATCTGAGTAAACGTCGATCATTTATATACAAT
Source organism: Cydia strobilella (assembly GCF_947568885.1). NCBI lineage: Eukaryota > Metazoa > Arthropoda > Insecta > Lepidoptera > Tortricidae > Cydia > Cydia strobilella. Next base: position 11,684,517 of record NC_086049.1, on the reverse strand, counting down.
GCACCGGTTATATAAATGTATAAAACACCCCATGAAGCGTGGAATGGACGATTATATTGGAAGCGGCATTCGCCTTACTCTATACTTAAATAACCTAACTTACTTATCGTTATTTTAGTTTATTAGTTAGCCAGACGCGCTTGCGCTGGGCTGGATTTAGGGCCTACCGACTATAGAAATATTGGATATGAGTACCCAAAACGTAGAAGGTTAAAAAATGCTGGCAACATTTCAATCGCATCAACTCTGGTGATCAAATGTAGCGGTTCTGAGTAGACCCGGAACGCACAGCGCGCGCGGCCGGTATTGCGTGAGCCCGCAACTTAGGACAGAGTTTCACTGCTGTAGGCTTCAGTCTCATGATACCGTATAAACCACCGACTAGACACTACCTATAAATCTCGAAAATATACGTCCCAAATATAATTCTAATAATAAATAATCGAAGCCGAGATGGTCAAGGGTAAAATATCTTAAGCAAGCGTAGACAGATCTAAATTATGTTAAAATAATTATGATTATAGTGAAGCGAACAATCACATCCGCGACGCGGAGAGTACCTTAATCATACTAAATGCAAAAACGAGCGCCGCTGCAGTTGAATCCTTTTTCTACTATTTTTTTTCGCCGAAATGTATAACGACAATGAGTAAACATTGAGCAACATTCCCTTTTTTACTTTTTTCTTTACCAAACTATTGGCAGTTTGATTCTCCATGGAACCAGCTGTTTGGGTCGTTCGGAGGCCGCCATCTTGTTGAAACAAAATGGCCGCTGGGTTTTCAAAATGGCGTCAACTGAGCGGACACACGATTGTTCACGGTTCGCGGGAACAGGAATTCGATAGCCAAATGTTTAGTCTCGTATGCTATGGAAGATTATGTGAACTGGTTTGTAATTTACGGTTTATTTCTATGGAGATTCATTTGAGCGAACCACTAAACTAACGCCGTAGAAAATCTATCAAAAAACTTACTACTATAGTGAATATGGACATTGATCCACGTCTGAAAGACCCTAAAACAGTCTTTGATACTGTTGTTGTTGTAGTCAAAATTATAAACAAATTACATAGTGGAGTTCCAAAAAACTTGCCTAAACATTGGTCACGCTCTTACCAATATTTCAACAAGATTTTTAGTAGGTTTAAATAGATTTTTAATACGGGGTCTTGATCGCATCAGCAATGTATGCTGTGAGTATCCAACGCTGGTTCGTCCAAAGGAATCTCTTGTTGATGACGTATCTAATACTCCCAGTGCGTGGCCATGCTGAGGTCGGTGCCTGCAAATAAAACGTTTCAATTAGAAAATTCGTTTTTTAATTGGCAAACGATAAAATAAAGATATTTAGATCAGTACGGCCAAAAGCGACCAAAAATAATAGTGAGTAAAAACCGTACTGATCTAAATATTTTGAAATATGTCTCACGATAGTTTAAGTTCGATAAAATAAAGAAAAAAAACATCTAGGCAAAGTTTAATTTATATTTTGTAATCATGCGAAAAAGGGATAATAAAAAGATGAATAATTTGGTACAAAATAAAAATTGTAAGTAAGCGTATTTTAGGAAATGTATCGCCTCGAATCCCGCGGACGATCGAAAAGTTACCTCTAAGTCCCACCCAGCACACGCGATTTCATACAAAATGTTTAAGAGTCCCTAGTACTAGTGGGACTTACGAGGTTTTTTACGTCGTGGGCGCCGAGCTTGAAGTGGGGGCCCGGGTGCCATTAGCAACTCTAACACTAGTGACATAAGGTTGATATTTACCCGCGAGACGGAAGTTGCCGTTCTTGACGGCGGCGAGGTACTCGCGGCCGACGGCGGCGCGGATGGCGAGGCGGGTGGGTTCCCGCAGCTCGAGGTGGAAGCCTTGTGGGGTATCAGAGTCCATGGTTACTGATTCGCCGTCCGCGTGCCAGTATTTGCCGTTTGATCCTGGGGTAAAAGAAATCGTTATTTTTTTCCGATAGCATTATCAATTTCAATTTTTGTTAAGCTTGTCAAATGTCCGTTCTGCCGCAGCGAGTTCCGTTATTGGTCGATTCCAGTATCCTACAGACTATCCTACTTTCCAGATTTTTGGACTCCATACTTCTACTGCGGTAGTTATGATTGCAAAACATAAATCCACCTTTCTAAAGATACATCACATCTGATTAGTCCTAAAGTAGGTGTAATTTCTATTACCTTATCGGAATCCAATCATGTATTTTTTTATTTGTACGGGACATTAGCATCTCTCGCTGCGGGAGTTCTGGCGTTGGCTTTACAATATGATGGGTTAAATTTTGTAGAAGTGGAAATATAAATGGGTAAGAAATGAAGGTTCATTTCTTACCCATTTATATTTCCACTTTTACAAAATCTCTAGGTCAACTTAGATATAATAAATAGTCATTGTTTAAAGAGATAAGTAACTCACCCTTGAAGTAGACGGCTCCCTTGGGTCCGCGCACCACCTGTATTGTCTCGTAGTTGGCCTTGTTGCACTCGAGTCGCACGCCCTTCGGCCCTACGAAGCCCTGCTCGCATTTTAGCACCAGAATAGGCCTGCGAAATTTTAAGAGGCGTTTGAATTCTCATGTTTCAGAAACATCTTTAATATACTGTTCGTTATGATCATATTACGAACAAGATTGTTATTAGGCGCCCACAGAACAAGCCGCCCTGCAAGGAAATTGGCCTCGCCCGAGGCATTGCGGCCGCGTGCCTTTGTCTCGCGTTAGGCAGGTCTCTAGACAGAAATGCTTGGCGGTGCAATTTCATTGCGAGGCGGACCGCTATCGTCAATAATCGATGGGTCAAATTTGGAATTTAATTGAAATCAAGTTAAGCAAGATGTAGAAAACAATTTAGCGTTTTTCATAATGTAACTACAATATTATGGTTCTTGGTTTTTATTACTAATGACTAGGTGGCAGCACTGAGAGGCAAGATAACAGATCACGTCACATAACAATCTCGATCAATCCGGCATTAAATATTGGGCGATATAAACTTCAGTATATCTCAGAAAGGAGCTATGGTTCTACCCTTGAGGGATATAACCAACGGAAACGCCTTGTCTGTAATTTGCTGTACAAAAAACTCAAAAAAGTCTGCCAATTTTTGCGGGGGAGGGGAACGTCAAATGTATACGTAACGTCAAAATAGCCATGTCAGATAAACGTCAGTCCATATATTGTGTATGACCATTGGCCGACTATTTTCGACAGAGGGGAACGCCTGTTAATGGCTACTCCGTTTGGTTATATCCTCTAAGGTTTTACCACTTGCACCTATATATAGACCGTGTAAGTGACTTGGTTTTGTACTGTAAACTTATGTGTGTGGAACAAATGATATTGAATAGAGTCCATTCGAAACTACTGCATAGTGCATAACTAAGTAAGTCACCTGCACTGTAACTGACCTGTTGATGAGATAGAAGTAGTATTTGCAGTTGTCGTCGATGGTGTCCGCGTTGGCGTAGAGGTGTCCGGAGCGCTTGGTCATGAGGTACTTGCCGTTGTTGGCGCGGAACGCCACGGCGCCGTCGCCCTGCCAGTCCAGCTCGAACAGAGCGTTCGACGACCTGGAATGTTACAGTTCAACTTTAATCGAGGATGCATTACGAGACAGCCTTTTGACTTGCCATATTATCACACGTAGAGGTTGTGCCTTCGCCACAGTGAAGTGATATCACCCCACATATTTAATACACAGTTTTACTTTACAGTGAGAAGAATTAACATGGACCTCTTTAGAAAACAACTCATAGTAGTTATGTCTATCGTTTGGAGAACACCACCCACGCTACCTGTCACTCGGGGATCCCGTTGTTTAACATAATTATTGAAAGTCTTAATGTAATGATTGTCAGATTATCATTAGTCATAATTCTGAAACCGTTAACATTTCAGGATTTTCGTGAGGTTATCCTGTAGATAGGTTAGGTTAGGTTTTTTATGGCAATCCTGAAAAGTTCCGCGTTTCTTAGAAAAACCAAATTATTTATGACTAACGAAAATTCGGGTAAACAATACATTATGACTTAAAACTTTATGAGAAACAATAAAGACCCGTCACTCGTCAAGTCATGTAACAATATGTATGTCCTTACTTGTTATCAGAGGCGGCCTGGATGCCGCCGCCGGTCTCGAGCGTCCAGTAGCGGTCCTGCATGGTGCGGATGTACCAGCGCTTCGTGGCCCAGTTGAACTCCAACTGGAAGGTCTCGTGGGATGAGATCTCATCCTGGTTTGCTGTTACGTCCACACCTGGAAAGGTGAGAAAGCTTGTTAGAAAAGGCAAGTTTTTATCTATTCTAGGCCACTTCAGGCAAACTCCATCAAGCGTTGACGGAAGATCGAGACCGATGGAGACAAATCACAGGAGCTGCAAAACCAAGTGGTCACGATGCTCAGTAATGAGGGACCGACAAAGAACCTATGTCAAAGTAGCAAGAGGTAGGTACCTATTTCAATGTTTGAGGTAGTAAATTACTGCAATCATTTCGATAATCAATTGAAATAGGAATAGGATTGATGCTAAAATGCCCCTGTTCAATTAGGTAGTATTTACCTAACACCATCAAAGGCCCCAAAACTACCATTTCCATTCCAGAAGACCGTAATATGTAGTACGTAGCCAAAATTGAAATTATTCATTTTAGTTCGTTTACCGATAAGTAGTATATTCCAGACAATTATAAAAGCCATTTTAACATATACCTCATCTTCTCAAACACTTCAACTCCCGATGCGACAATGACCTTCCGTTACAGTCATCTAACACAAGTGTTGTATACACACTTTGTGTGTGGTTTGTTTTAGACGTCATCGTCAAACGAGATGCACGGACCGCAAGCACCGGACCGAGTAACGGAGCTAATCGACTGTAGGATTGATTCAAGAGGCTGGTAGATACATAGTGACTTGACGACTGCAGGCAGTTAATCATGCTATTAGCTTATCCTCTACAAAGATAGTAATTTACGAGCTTCTTAATTATTTGCTTACTTAGACACTCCATTTTAATACATCGGAGCGCCCTAAGGTAAAAAAATATCCGAACAAACACTTTAAGAGGGCACTAAAGTGGCTAACGCCAAAATTGTAGTTTATAAATATATTAAGTATAATTTTGAGACGTTTTAAGTTTTTTTTGAGACTATCAAGCGCATGTCATGAAAAAAATCACACGGAAACTATATTATTATTTGCAAGGACAGTCTCTAATCAAAGCCTTAAAAGGTTAAAGTTGGCTCCAAAGAAACAATCAAACAAAACAAAAACATGATTAATTTTCATTTATTTTTAAGTAGTAATAATATAAATATCGTTAATCGTTACCCTGCATACCATAACCATAACAGTATAATTTTATGGTAAAATAGCTAGTGGTATATAATATAACCGAGGGACCTGACGAGCAACATTTTAAACATAATTATATTTTCAGACTAATTCAGATAAAACGTAAAAACCCGCCCCTTGGCCATATTACCTTCTTATTTCCTGGCTTTTCGCTCCCTCTTAACGTCTTGATATTTGTGTACACCTTGGCCGTTCTAATATATCTCATGGCGACTGTATTAAACTGATTAATTGGCATGTTAGCGCTTAAAGAATTCATGCAATGTTAACACGATTCAGATTATTTTCTACTTATTACCTACTTAGGTTTTTATAGAACCAACGACGTCGTGCTTTGTCGGTTCCCATGATAAAATCTTAGCAGGAAACTAATAGTATATCTCAAAAGGATCTACTTTCGAAAGCCCATTAAATTGTGTTGAATAGTGAACCGCGTCGTGCAGACTGTTGCCATATCGGTGAGCTTGCAGTTATGCATTGCTGAGGTCGAATGGCGTTGTTCGTTAGGGTTGAACGTATCTATTACACATGAAAAAAGCAAAGTTGTGTCATCTTAAAACTTTCTGGTTGTAGCCAAAGGATCGTAGAGTTAGACCAAGCTAAGTTGGCAGCAATTTTGATAGCCCAGACCAAGGACAATAGAAGAGTTTCTTCTCTTCTCTCTTGTCTTCTATTGTCCTTGCCCAGACTGTGTAAGTGCTATTTAAACCTCATAATTTCATAGAAATTTGATGTTTAAAATTCTAGTCCAATAGATGCTGGAATTACCGGACCCTAGGAATTACCGTAGACATAGTTTTTTTTTATGCGTACCTACTCAATACTTATCTAACTATCAAACGAAAGGGTCACTAGGCCTTATTGGGCATTAAGCTATTTCAAATGCTGTGTCACTTTATCGACTGCTTTCACATACAACAACTAAGATCATCAGTTATGGCCTCTTTCAAAACACGTTCATCGTCGTCGAGTTGTACAAACCAAAACATTACTTTGCAAGTACACTAGCGATTCACGATTGATTATTCCTGGTTTTATTTCAGTTGTGACAGCTCTAACGCGCATCGCTTGATCGGGCGTCGCCCGCGCAGCGCCGCGCTTGATAAGACGCTTTATGCGTTACAACGAAAGACATTATCCTTAGCTTTACTGGTAATAGTGGTAATGAATTCAACGACTGCCTTGTAATGCGACGTTAAGAGCGAGTCGAGAACGTTGAGTTAAACTGTACAGATTGTACCGTTTGTTCAGTTATAGTATATAAAATTTGACCGATCGCAGAAGTAACGTGCAGCTCTTATATGTATGTATGGGGCCAATAAATGCAAGTTTTTAAGTTGGCAATTCCTAAGTAGGTTTAAATAAAAATACACTTCACAAAATCGTCCTAATGTGGGCCTCAAATGCCAGCCCTAGTTACCTACTGACCCTACTGTGTATGTGTACATTCTATGCTATACAACAAAGTCCGATAGTGATATCAGGTGCCAATGACCGAGCAGTAATTAACTGAGCTTTTATTACTTCAGTTACTTTGTTTCATTGGTTCATAATCATTACTTAGGTACTTTAGATGCTCACTTCCATGGTTCAAATATACCTAGATCAGTAGGTACCCACATAAGTAGTACTCAACGGTTACGGGATAGGCGAAATTTGTGGTCATAAGTCATCTCTTCTGAAAATTCAACTGTTTTGAAAAATGCACGTTCGTAACTTTGATTAGTATCCACAAATAAAAACGTAATTATGGTCAGAACCTTATTTACCTAGTTCCCAATGTTGTATACGCCTTCGTGAAAATTATAATTTTAGTACCTGGGGAAAGACCAACTTCCCAAATTCTAATATGGCTCAATTACGTATGATATAATGAATGAACGATGTAGATCGACTCGCGCGTAGCAGGCATCCGTGAGAGAAACGCGGGAAAGCGCGCACAATGCGCTGCGCGGTTTTTGCGCAGTCGCGATCTCGCGACGTGTTGCTATGGCAAGATATCATCATCATTACTTAAGCCCTTAATTAGACCGTATTTGGACGATTACCCCGATGCAACCCCGAAAATTAGTCTGCAAACCGAATAAACAGAAAGACTAAACGAACGAGCTGTTCGCTAGTTTCATTGTCAACAGTGAGAAGATTGGTCGTCATTCGTCATCATAGGCATCCATGACTGAAGGAAGGAAGGAAGTTCATTAATAATTTATATGTATATGTTGGCCCAAGCTTCGTATATTACCTACATGAAAAGGATGACTCACGTTTGACCGGGCCGTGTCCGGGCCGGAGCTTCCGGCGCTTCGTTTTCTATGGAAAGCATCACGTGATCACCTGTCATGTCATAGAAAAATAAGCGCCGGAAGCTCCGGCCCGGACACGGCCCGGTCTAACGTGAGTCATCCTTAATACCATGTATAACGGCAGTACTCCTAGGTTTGGTATTATGCCAATAATTTTATCACTGTATCAAAAGAGACTGTGTGGTTCACAGCAAAGCTTAGTTTAGTCAAGTGTATTGTTTTTATTATCCCAGATCATAACGATAGATGATCGCATGGTACGAACGGACGTTAAACCGATTTAATATACAAACCACCATCGAAATAAAGCTTATCTCGTTCCGATGTATGACTATGCGGTCTTAACTAAAATACATTAGCTCAAGGTAGAAACTTGATCGACTTTAGACTGTATTTAATAATATAATTATTTACGAAGACGAAAAAGTAGAATACATTTTGAAGTCTTGTAAGTATCGTATTTAGCCATAAAAATAGCCTCTCACGAAATTACTAAAGAAAAGTAGATGCTGACGTTGATCCTAATTTCCATATGTGGCTGGCTGTAAAATTAGCAAGAGAAGGCAATGGAAAGCTAATTAGTAAGCAGTTTTGTACAAAGAAGAGCCGCTCTGAGCCGGCAATAAACGAAATGCGATCGTTAACATTTTACTTGCATACCGCGGTTCGTATGTAATCCCTGGCCAACAATTGCTAGTTTTCGGTTACCGCGATAGTTACTCATGAAATAAAACTACGAAAACGGATTATATCGCGTATATTGAATTTATAATACATCCCGACGTTTCGAACCCTTTGCAGCGTTCGTGGTCAACGGGTGTCACCGGGTGACACCCGTTGACCACGAACGTTTACCAGTACCTACCTTTGGTTTGTTTTCAATATGAAAATAAACAACCGGACAAGTGCTAGTCGGACTCTCCCACCGAGGGTTCCGTAATTTTTAGTATTTGTTGTTATAGCGGCAACAGAAATACATCATCTGTGAAAATTTAAACTGTCTAGCTATCACGGTTCATGAGATACAACAGCCTGGTGACAGACAGACGGACAGTGGAGTCTTAGTAATAGGGTCCCGTTTTTTCCCTTTGGGTACGGAACCCTAAAAATGAAGTTTAATAACCCATGTGGTGTTTCTTCATTTCTTGACGTGAGAACTTTAGATCTCATTTTTCCTATAGAGCTTTGTAAAAAGAAGTGTGCTGTGGGTTAATTATGACACTAATACAAAAACCGAAACGATCGTGTAATTATAACTTTTTAAGTGAGCCTTCAAAAGAAAATTGAAGGTTAAGGAAGGTGCTGTGTCTTTGGCAAGACTCCCTTCAGAGTTCAATACAGTTTTATGGAATTACAACTCTAGTAGGTACAAGGGCCTGACACTCTTTGATAGAGAAAGATAGTCTTATTGCGATTCCTATAAGAGGAAAGAGAAAATAGTGCCATGCTTTGTCCTTATAATAATAATAATAAAACGTTTATTTATTTAGATAACAAGATCCATTTTGTTAGAGTAATCTACAAACTAAACCTAAAAACTATGTGAGTATTCGTACCTCACTAATGACAACGTATTTTAAATTAAGTGTTGCATTATTAAGCACTCATTCCTTACAGCTATTGCTTATCACCGACCGGGTTTTTTTTCATGATCGGGTTATGGCAGCATAGGTAGGAGGCGATGGCGAAATATCGAAATTTATAAGAGTGAAAGAGAAAAAGGATTATGCTGCCATACATTAACCTGTCAATACATGAATATGTCTTTATCTTACCCCTGGTCGCTCGGTTTCATGTCTATAACTACTATTACTATGTCTATGAGTAGGTATGTATATATCTACTGTTATTAGAACATCTAACTGCTGGATCGTGACTCCACATCAGGGAGGGCAACGCGGCCACTCGACTGTATTTGCATTTACACAGGAGTACCTGTTTGTTTATGTGCCTACTAGACCTACCTACCTTCACAGAAAAAGACGCGTGCCGGAAATATATAATGTTATATGATGACATTTTTGAAGTACATGTTTTGCCACGGTTTCGTCCATAAAAATTCTTAGTTTTATTGACAAGGAAGGCATATATGACGATACATTGTAGGTACTTTTACAGGCTATATACGCTCCCTATCGAGTCGTGAGCTACAAGCGGCGGCGCGTGACTAAACATCAGAGCTAAGGCTGTTCGTCCACTTGTCTTTATTTGCATATTTATGGCTTCCTCTCCAGCCGCCTGAGATTAGAGTGTGCAGTGCACATTGCTTTAGTTTTCAATTGAGTTAAAATATTCATTTCTTTGAGTGATTGTTAACTAACGTTGATCGATAAGACATGCGCCAGTCTTATACACACACACTTAGTACGTGACAGATGTCTATCCCTAACGATAAACAATAAAACAAGAGCTTCATATACGTGTCGGGTCGTTTTTGTAATGAGAGGTTAAGATTATAGACATGGGAAGAAATTTTGACATCAGATAGAAGATTTTCACACAAAATATGATATAACTTATAATATAGTAGGTAGTCGGTGTGTAGAGAAAAGCCTAGATAAAAATTTCAACCCAGGTTTTAACTTTTACAAACAATTTTTTTAACTTTTTAACTTATTAATTGAATTTAAAAATACCGACATTCATTTAAAAAAAAAAATGTTATGCTCGCTTATGGATTACCTGTAATTTATGCTATTAATTACTAAAACTTTGTTTGTTTCTCGCTTTAAGTGATTTATAATCTTAGAGAAATAAATATATTTGAACTGAATTGAACTTATTTACATTCCGCTTATAAGTTAAGCCCAACGAAGGTGAAACTACTTAATATGCGATACCACAACACCGCGTTACCACATAATAATTTCACCGCACGATACTTCAATCCGAACGGCATTTCTCCAGAGTTAAGCCATTTTCCATTTTAAAAGCCATTTCATTCAAACAATACAAGAGATTCAGTAAGGTTATTAAGTGGAACCACAACAATACGTCGTTACTGCATAAACGCATCTTGAGAAATGCAAACACATTCGAGACAATAGTGGACGCTGGGCGAGATGTATAGAGATGACGAGGTACCGGCACTTGTTTACTAACAATTCGGTGTAATGTGAAATCGCATGGAAGCTTCGATTGCAAAAATGCATTTAAAAGTAAGACAATGGGTACGTGAGATGTTCTTCTGAATTGGCTATTGTTGATGAAAAATTGGGTGAAGTGGGAAGATTTTGCAACTCTTAGAATTGCATACTATTTAAGGATGAAATTAACAAATAAGACACCACGTAGACGTGATTTTTCCGGGATTCGAACTAGAGACCGTTGGTTTGGATAGTTACTATGCTATGCCCTTTCAGGGTACATGTTGTAACATTATCATCTGTATAAGTGTCATATAAGAATACTTGAATACTTGCAAGTTGGATTGGATTACAGCCTCTTGGCCCAACATGAGGGAATGCATTAACAACATGAGTCCGTGTAAGATTAAATCCAGATCCAAGCAATTCTCATTATATGTAGAAGATAAGACTAGTATAAGATTAGTTTTACATAGAAATCATCCACGAACAAATACAGGTGATTATTAGACATAGGTACCTATTGCCCATATCAGATTGAAACCGGGACGTCTAATTTTAACCTAAAACATTTTTTAAATGTTGCCAAAACGAAACTATAAGGCTCGCACTGTCAGATCTCTTGTAGAGGCAAGCTTCTAACTCTACAATTCCACCCCGCTTTCGACCCTCTTAAGGGATGATTTTCGGGATAAAAATTAACCTTCTACGGGACTCAAACTATCTCTATGTCAAATTTCAACTAAATCGGTTCAGCGGTTTAATCGTGAAGAGGTAACGCACAGACAGACAGTTATGAGGGTTCAACAAAACGACGAAGCGCTCGGAGAAAAGGTAGGTAGTGCCCTTGCGCTTCGCTTTGCTCGTCTTGGCGGGGGCACTACTACGTAGTAGCAGTTCTTTTCAATGCGTGTACAGTGATTGACAGACATTATACAAAGGCTTTACGTAAATCTGCAGGAAACAGATGCACTTCCCTCAGTCCCCTACAATCAATCGCAATTAACTTTCATGTCTGCCCGTCTGGTTCCGCAATTACGGAATCAATGGATTATTGATAGCATCTAGATTACTTACTTCGATCTAGTTGTTTTGCTACATGTTGCTTCATTAGCTCTGCCGGCAGACTAATGTGCGACTAAAGTAGATAGATAGATAGATAAACTGTTTATTTGTTTGCCACAATACACACAAAATATTCAAATACAAAAATGACATAGGTACACAAAACAATCCAGAAAAAAAATAGAAATTACAACAACAAATAATAGTCACACAGATTTTTACATAATAGAAAATAAGGAAAAAATACATATAAATACTGTTTCATACAAATAAAAATCCTGTCGAGTTGCGTCGCACGTCGCAGCGAAACAAAAAGGTTGTGGCTCAGTATTAAGGATGACTCACGTTAGACCGGGCCGTGGCCGTGTCCGGGCCGGAGCTTCCGGCGCTTACTTTTCTATGACATGACAGGTGATCACGTGATGCTTTCCATAGAAAACGAAGCGCCGGAAGCTCCGGACCGGACACGGCCCGGTCTAACGTGAGTCATCCTTTACGCTTCACCCATTAGGAAAAGCGCTGATTTTCTGCCAGGACCAGATCACGTCAACAAAAAACAGTGGAAAATAATGAAATAGTCGAAAGTTAGTACTTACCCAATTAATTATTAATAAATAATTAGTGACACAGTTTAAACTATAGAGACATTTAAATGCTTGCACATAGTTGTGACATAGAAGTGTCAGCGTGGTAAGTTAGCATGTAAGTAGTGTCAAATGTGATTTAGAGAAAATTTTAATTTTTAAGCAGGATTACTAAGACTAAATTCGGTAATCATCAACCAGGTAACCGTGAGGAATTCCCAAACTTTGCTTCTCTAAAAGGATTTTTTTGAAATGTAATTTGAATCTACGCTTAGTTTTCATAACACGAATAGGTGGAGGAATATTGTTCCAACACCTGGTTGCGAGATACCGAAAGCAGCCTGTAAAAGCAACGGTTTTGTGAGGATGTGCTTCTAGAAGACATCGTCTGGTAGAACGAGTACCGTGTCGTTAATGGAAAGAGGATATACGAATTTTGGTAAACAGGTATTCGGGATTTTTGTCATTCAAAACGCCAAGTAGCAGACTCGCAAGATGTAGTGTCTACGAGATGACATGTTTAATATGGACGCTTTGTTTAAGTAAGGTGTAATATGACTTCTCGGCGGGATTGAACAACAAAAACCGAAACAAGCACTTTGGACTCTTTGGATAAGACGGCGAGTTTTTCCAGCAGTAGGTGTTTCATTGCTCTAAACATTCAAGAAAATAAGATGAATGTAAGGTGAGTGTATTTATTCTTTGTTGGTAACGGAAAACGTTACGTATCACGTTAATAGGATAACAAAATATTACAGAGGGTAGGTATATTACAAGTGAGCATAAGATAACATGAAGAAAGCTGGCGATATCGCACAAATTTTGTTGGTAGTGATAATACAGCCTTGGCTCTATGGGAGCGAGGTCGGCCTAAGACGGCTTAGGCTAACACAGATTTTACTACACAAAAAGAGACTCACCTTGTTTAACAGAGACGTATTTGTCGTTCAACGCAGCCACGAACGCCGCCTGAGGCAAGCTGTCCTCCAGAGAGAACAACTCGTCGCGAGTGACAGCGGTGGAGCGCGTCTTCAAGACGGCCTTGGAGCCGATGGGGGCGAGGTAGGCACCGGAGCCATCGCGGAGCGCCAGCGCTCCCGCGTGGTACTCGGCGCTGAACAGGCAGGCGGGCGTACAGCTGTCCAGGAGCTGTTGAAAAGGAGAGGTTATAGCACATTTCAATGCAATGATGGTACTTACTAAGTGCCCAAACGTAACTCTTAAGAACGTAATAGGTACCTACTTCTTAAAAACTTACTTATATTGTGTGGAGTCACGTTGTTATTTAGTTTTAATCATGCTTGGAAAAGAGGAGAAAGTATCTGAATGAATGTCAGCCCATTAACAATAGCTTAGAACTCGTATGCTTAACTGAGAGTTTGCATTAGAAACAAACGACCTAGTTATTGCTAAGCTTTTCTTTAGCTGCAATACAGTTTATAACGACGCCATATGCTTATGCGATGAGTTAATCCCGTATTGTCAGTTGCATCTTGTAAATTAATGTAGCCCCATGGGAAGAAAACAATAAACAGCTTGTTTACATTCTATCGTTTGCTGTGTTCGTGCCACGCATCGTTTATGCCTTCGGTTATCAACAGCAATGTAATTGTTATGATTAAAAACGCCATTGTTTTCATCATTACAAGATTGTTAAGAGAGTCATTGGCAAATGGAAACCAGATAAATCATAAATGTGCTTTATGCATAGAAAACGGATGTGTTCAATGAAAATTATGCGTCACTGACATGCGTCTACTACACATAGTAAAAAAAATCTAGATCAGGCAAGATTGCTAAAAGGGCCCACTGATTACCAGTCCGCCGGACGATATCGGCCTGTCAGTTGTTCGGAACTGTCAAATTTTTGTTCTAACTGACAGGCTGATATCGTCCGGCGGACTCCATGATAATCAGTGGGCCCCTTTAGATGTACTACAGTATTATGATAATGATCATGGCCTGAAATATTTGCTTAATGGCAATGCTATTCGAACAGGTTTCTGTAGGTTAGTGGGAAGTTTTATATGTAAAATTTTATGGAATTTATAGAAGATTTTATATAGGTAAACAGAAGACAATAAGACCAAAATGTAACAAGAGTAATATTTTTAAACCAGGCATAGGTATTGTTTCTTGAATTCAGGTAAACAGGGCATTACTACTACGTGTAAGTCGGTTTAATAGTTTATATATATTGAAAGAATTAGTATACTCGTACTGTAGTAACCCACTATTCGGGGGAATGGCGTTGACAGTGTGTGGTTATTCCGTGGGAGGCATATTTTTCAACTTTACAAATGAGTACATATCCAGAAATAGAATAGAAGGAATATTAGTTAACCACTTATCACAAATTTGCATTATTTTGTTGGCGCAGCGTCGCCCTGACAGTTGACACAGCTGCGCTGGAGTTCCGAGGCGTATTTACACATTATTGGAGACAATTGCTATGGGTTTCGATGGAAGTGGGACTGAGAGATATCACACAATCGATGTTTGTGTATGCATTACGGTTCAATCGAGGCCGGCTTTGTGGGAAAGTGCTGGTAAATGCTAAATTTATGAGATTGTGACTATGCATATGCGAGAATAACAATATAGGTTTGATGGGTAGGTATTAGGGCTCGCGGTCGAATCCGTGTTTCGTTTACACGTTTCGAATATCCGTCTCCGAATAATACGTAAACGGTTTTCTGGCCCGTTCCGCACGTTTAATTAAGAAACGTGTAGTTAAGACCCGTGTACACGGATAAACGGGTATTCGAAGATACGTATCTTATTTATCCGTGGCTCCGGACACGTCCTTGACGATAGTAGCGAAGGAACGAACGCCAGCTACAAATGAATAGACAAAAGATTCATGACGAGTTTCTGTCATATTTAACCTTATTCCGTGGGGTCATAGAGTCGAAATTTAATAAACGGTTTAGAAAACCCTTTCTTGAGCAGGTAGTTTTTGCTTGCAATAGGTATTACGAGTATTCACGCTTCTTATCAAAGTAGTATTTTATATAGCACTTTAAATAGCTACTTTTTTTTACGTTGCGGGTTAGCAATAAAATAAAATAAAAACCTGCTAGTACCTATTTAAAAAAATAATTAGAACCATCGAGTTCAGTATGTAGGCAGGAAGTCAAACTAATGTTCGAAATTGGCATTAGGTAAGTATTTACAAAAAAATAAATTTTTAACTTGCTTCTTTATTTTTAGTTTAATTTGAGAACATCATCATCATTCGCTTGCCCTTGTCCCATTCACTTGGGGTCGGCGCAGCATGTCTTTTTCTTCCATACATCTCTGTCACCCGTCATCTCATCATTCACTTGCGTTAGTTTCATATCATCTTTCACACAGTCCATCCACCTTTTCCTCGGTTTTCCTCTCCTCGTACTTCCCTCCACATTCATTCTTAATACCTTTCTTGTCACATGACTTTCATCCCTCCGCATCACGTGCCCATACCATGCAAGGCGATTTGCCCTTACTAGTTTAGTTTGAGAACATGATATGAAATTCTATTTCTTGTCATATAATGTAGTGTAGGTACACCTTATAAAACAAAGTCCCCCGCCGCGTCCGTATGTCTGTCTGTATGTTCGCGATAACCAGACCTCACCTATGAATGAAGTTTTTCTTTGGGAATGTTTATGTGTATATTTTGTTAAAGTTTTGTTTAAATTGGTAGAAATATGACGATGTTTGCTAATGAAGTTAGAAAAAATCACGCTGGCCAGGAGCTTAATCGGAAACGCTGCCCAATCTATTTGAGATATAACGACACAATGTATGGTGGAAAAAAGTCTACAAAAAAGTGCGCGATGGCTGTCTGTCTATATTTTAAGAATAATTAACCCATTATTAACTTCTAAAAAAACCGGACAAGTGCGAGTCGGACTCGCCCACCGAAGGTTCCTTACAAAATTTAATTTTAAATTTTAGTTGTTATAGCGGCAACAGAAATACATGTGTAAAAATTTTAACTGTCCAGTTATCACGGTTCATGAGATACAGCCTAGTGAGTGGTGACAGACAGGTGGATGGAAGTCTTAGTATTATTGGGCTCCCGATGTGAATACTTGTTACAGAATGTATTTTATTATGCTTGACTCTCCAAGCGAAGGTCGCTAGTTATTAATAAACATTTTAAATCAACTTGATAAAATTGCACCTTCTCAATAAATTCTAATTGTTTTTGCTCTAGGTACCTCTTACCATAATAAAACGCTTTTTAGTGCGGCGCGGCTACAAAACAATGGAAAACATTTTCTTGTGCAGATGTTTTGACCTTATTACAACGACATAAAGCTTATAATTCGCGGTGACACTTGTGATAATAGTTTGGGAACCTACATGTTTTCGACGATGACAAACAAAAGGATATTGGAAAACAATGGATGGATGGACCATTCAAGTTTATTACCTGAACGCTAGTGAGAAAGTGACCAAAGTGAATTATGAATGATTACCAATTTAAAGATCTATCTTAATGTAATTAGCAATATTATCGCAAGTTATCCAAGGTAGTATGGGTTTTTATGGTTCTTGGGTAAAATTCTGCTTTTCATTTGAGCATGATTACTCGATAATCCCGCTTTTGTGTACCTAACTTTTTTTGCGCCGTTGGCAGGTTTGTTGTTTTCGCAAAGCAGTAATACACCTGAGATAAAAATAACCACGAAATAATTAAACTGTTATTTTTAATGAATATTGTATTCTGTCTGCACACCTATTATTAATGAAAAAATACAATACCATAATGTAATTATAAAAAAAAACTATGATCGATATCAAATTTATGTAATTAGCTTAGAAGCAATCGGTTTTATTAAATGATATAAATAGTTTAAAATAAAAATTATATACCTACTATTAAACATAGGAAGATGGCTCAGTACCTATGTTTTATCAATATGGTTAAAAACAATTTAAAAAAAAGTAATTGTGCGGTTTTATGAAACCACGATGCAAGTGAAACTTTTTTCGGATTGTAGGCATTTAACTAAAAAATTTCGGAAATTAATTCGAATTACGGTATTAAAATCGCGGTTTTAATGTTAACTTAATAAATTGGGGCGATAGAAAAAAAGTTTTACTTTAAAAATCGTACGACAAACATAATAATAGTGGAAAGTGGACCTTGTTACCATTGTACATTGGCTCAAACTGGTTTGGAGTATTCAGACCCGTTCGGAACGGTCTTAAGTACCCGTGTAAACGGAGATACGTGTCTGAGATACGTTTCTTGGGAACGTTCCTTCGAAACGTTTTCGAATCCCGGCGGTTCCGTGTAAACCGGGTTCTTAGTACCGCCGGGCTTAAGAACACGGGTATTCGTTTCGGCGTGTAACACGGATACCGGGAGCCCTAGTAGGTATGCATAGTTTCTTTGTTTGAGAATTATGCGGTTCTTATAAAGAGAAAGCAACAAAAATAGCTACCTGTGACGTTGTCATAATCTTTCTGCCTGTAATACTACCTTCACTTTCTCGTTTTATTACAATGATTTTAGAGATTTAGTGATGACTTTAGGGTCTTTGCTAGTGGACGACGTACCGACCAACTTAATTTTTTAAGCAATGGATGACTTCACTTTACTGTTAATTCTCTTAATTCTTAATTGTTACTAACCTTTATGGGCCATTGTTGTCTTAAATAAATAAAAATTGAATTGAATTGACTACATACATACTAAAAACCAGGTCATTATAGCAACGTCTAATGTTGACTTAAGAGTCCCCGGCAAGCTCAACCGAGGTTCACCTTCCCATACAAACGGAGTTTCGTTCTCATTTTAAAACTACGTGTTGGATTGTAATAAAACTTTACACATACAATGACATGAGGTATATCTAGGTCTGTAATTAGTTTAAATAGCTCTAGTATATAAAACAAACGAAATAGAGAGTTTTGTATGAAAAACTTAAATTCTCTGTATTTTTTTAACTTTGGTATCTGAAGCTACATAAACTAATTACAGACCTAGATATACCTTATCCCATTGTAAGTACAAAATTTCAAAGCAATCTAGCTAGTCGTTTTAAAATGAGAGCGTAACTACGTTTGTATGGAGAACTGAGCTTGCCGGGGACTTAAGCTGGTGCAAGGGAATTGTCATCTGTTTTGTAGACTTCCTCCTAACTTACTTACTTACTTCGCTGGCTCAGAGACCCGAAGTGGATCTTGGCCTCCGATACTAGATTTCGCCATTCGTTCATATCCTGTGCGATCCGACGCCATTCAGCCGCTTGTATGTCACATAGGTCCTTCTGAACCTCATCGATCCACCGGTACCTAGATTTCCTCCTAAGCTGCCACCAAATGAGCAGTCAAGAAATATTCCTCACCTTTCCTCCAGCGCTCAGGTATTTGTTGTTGCAGGTGTGTATGGCATACTTGCCGCCCTCGTCGGCGCGGAACTCTAGGGTAAAGAGCGTATCCTCGCCCCAGGGCACGTTGGCGTCCACGTGTATCTCGTCCAGGGTCTCAGAGAGGTGAGCGAAGCGCTTGCGTCCGATTGAGCGGAGGTTCATCTGGAAAAAAGGTTTTCGTTAGTTTTGGTCACCAGCATGCTATAGTAATTGTATAGAAAAGTGGTTTTTTTTTATACTACGTCGGTGGCAAACAAACATACGGCCCGCCTGATGTTAAGCAGTCTCCATAGCCTATGTACGCCTGCAACTCCAGAGGAGTTACATGCGCGTTGCCGACCCTAACACTCCTCTCCCTCGAGCTCTGGCAACCTTACTCACCGGCAGGAACACAACACTATTAGTAGGGTCTAGTGTTATTTGGCTGCGGTTTTCTGTAAGGTGGAGGTACCTCCCCAGTTGGGCTCTGCTCTAGATCTGGAATGACATCCGCTGTCCTGTGCCCTACCACACAAAGCGAGATGTCATTCACAGTGCCCATACCTCTCTTTTGGACGTAGTTTAAGGACATTCCCGGGTCCTTTTGGACGTAGTTTAAGGGCATACCCGGGTCCTGGATGCTTATGTTAGGGAACCAACTGTACATTACTACAGACAACGGGAAATAAGGGGTTGCCGGTGAAGTAGCTATACAGCATCCTATAGTCACGATCATAAAGTTAATATTTCCGCGTATTTTTGAGAAAAGATGCAAACGCCGTCTCTTATTGTGGAAGAGAGTAGATTTTATGACATCTATTTCAGTTGATAATAGATTTATAACTTTTCCTGTGCTTTGTACATACTAACACGAATATGTATTTAACTATTCGAAATGAAAACAGTCGTCGTATTTTGAAAGATACGCAATGACTATATAACGTTCTTAATCTCATTAAGCTAGAAGATAAAAAACTATTAATACAATTATATTCAAGTTGCGGAATTTGCTTCTAATAACAGATAATTGACGCCGATTGTTCAGCAGTTTAAATTAAATGTCAATGCGCAAAAGAAATAGTTATTACAAACCCACGCATGCGTAGTTGTCACGCACTGGCAGGTCCACACCGACCGCATGGCAGACGACTGAGACACGCACGGGTTTCTGTCAGTTAACCCGCGACATTTTATGTAGGTAAAAAAATAATAAAAATAAGACAGGTCCTTCTATCCCTGCAATTATACATTCGTACGAGCAGCGAATGCGATTTAGTAAAGTAAGATATTTTTTTAAAGAATATTTATTTATTTTAAACTTTATTGCACAGAAAGAAGTATAAAGTATAAAAGGCGGACTTAATGTCAACTATTAGGCCAAATAGAATTTTGTTTAGGTTTGTGCAGTGAGAAAATTTCATTTTGCAAATACTAGTCTCATTCTTACGCCAATATACAAACTAATAATAATAATACATACAGTAGTATTAAGCGTCATACATTATACTTAACTTGATGATGTTTCATCGTTGAATTTTGAATTTTATGTTTTCTGTTTTATAATTACTTTTACGCGTGTTTAACCATATTACTGACGGACCGTAAATAATAACAACAGTTACGTATTCTGTCGACATACCGTACGTCAAATTACGTAGTACGTGTACTTGTTGCACGTTACTACGACAGAAGATGTCTAGACAAACTTTATGGCCTAATAATTGAGTCATAAATGGTGCAAGCGATATATTTTGCCTCTTAACTGACCAAGCGCACCATGGCTATAAAACTAAAAGGTTTTCGTGATTCATTTAATTTTTATAACTAGAAGTTGCAATTTAGACCATAAAACAAGTCAAGATTAAAAATAGTCAAGATTAAAAATAGTATGTACTACATACATTATATATAAAATTGGGTATTTATACTGGAGTAGCTACACATAATTAAGCTATGACAATCCAACATCTTTTGTTGTCTATTTCTTGCAAAGCTAAAGGGAGGTAGCACACGGCGACTTTTTGCAGCGATTCAGTAGCGCGATATTAGCGATGCAGAATCGTGTTTACCTTTGCGGGGGTATACTACATATCAGAATCAGAAAAGTATTTATTGCCACGAAAAAAATACCTTAAGAACTAAGTACAAATATAAATCTTAAATACTAAAATAGGTAAAATTTAATTAGAATTTTTATACATTTAACATGAATGATTGGGCAATGGGCTCCAATCTCAGCATATGCGAAGCACTCCAAGCAGAGGGCCTAGCGCTGGTTTTCAGATTGGACCCTTGCGATCGGTCGGTCGCAGGTTAACAAATTACCGTGCTTGGCTAGGCTTAACAATTCGTAATACTAATAAAAAAGAGTAGAATATCATAATTGCAATAAATTAGAAGTAAAACAAAATAAATCACCAACATAAATCAATAAATCAATCAATATAAAAAAAACAAAATAAAAACTTGTGTGCTCATGGATGTGCGTGTGTGTGTGTGTGTGTGTATGTGTATATGTGTGTGTGTGTGTGTGTGTGTGTGTGTGTGTGTGTGTGTGTGTGTGTGTGTGTGTGTGTGTGTGTGTGTGTGTGTGTGTGTGTGTCTGTGTCGGAGTGGTATATAATATTTGACCATCGACAGCGTCTAGAGTAGACTGTATCGATACTGTATCGCGGCTGCATCGCTACTGAATCGCTGCAAAAAGTCGCCATGTGCTACCTCCCTAAAGATTTATAAATGAATACTGGACGGTAGGTGTAAACCCGCCCCAACGTGCCGACATCTGAATCTGATATGGCATGCGGCGTGCACACGCGAGAGTGTGCATGTGATGATTAGATAGATGTAGACCGGATATGCCTATATGATAGGATGACGTTTAGATACTTTAGATGTTCAAGAACGTGATAGTGATAATACAAGTCACTACGTTTCTTAACTTTACTTCGAAATTCTTAATGAAGTTGAGCTACTTAATATTGCAGGACTTGGCTCTGCGCCTGGAAATTATATGCTGTTGGTTTATTTAGGTCTTGTAGTATTCAAGTTACTAAAATTCAGACTAAATTTTACAGTGCTCGCAGCGATTTTGTCTTATAATTGTAATAGGAGTAGGTCAACGTGAACCCTCAATGGACTCTGGGACACTTTGACATACATATGCATGTGCGCTCTTAAATATTTTTTTGCGGCTAATAGTGTTACGCTATGGCAGATAGTCTAAGCGTTGTCTAGCCTTGATTAGCCAAAAACTCGCCGCCGCAGCCGGAATCTTCTCTCATATGAAAGTCAGGGTAAATACCTGGGGCCGTGCCGCGAGGTGTACATGCCACAGCTCGGAGTCGCCGGGCACCTTGGCGCTGCAGGCGAGCTTGTCGGAGCCCGAGCCGAGGAAGTAGCCTCGCTCGACGTTGCGGAGCGCCCAGCGCCCACTGTTGTCTTCAGACACGCTGGAACAATAAGGCTAATGCTAGAAGGCGAGGGTCGAATGTATGGTAGCGATATTTATATTTATAAAAAAATCGAAATTAGACCGCTTTCTAACACTTCAGTTTTCTATAGAAAGCGTCACGTGATCACCGATCACCCGAAAGGCCGAAACAAACGAAGTGTCGAAGGTCTCGGCCCGGACCTAGACCGTTCTAACGTGAGTCATCCTTTATCCGCAATGATCCGAATTTTACATAGGGGATCGAGACACCAAAGTATTATTATTTTTACATATGACAACATTAGTCTTAATCTCAACTAATCGATATGTTTGAAGTGCTGGCTGCTGCTTAGTAAATATATTATGTAATGTTGTAACCACCAATCTTTGTCATGTTGGACAATGCAAATTAAAGGCTCAATTGTAAATGCAAAACCTTCTTATACAGAATTTCAGCAGTCAACAACTATCTAATCTAACCTGAGGTTTACAATAGGTATTTATAATTGAATAACATTCAATATCCCAGCACAGGAATCTTCATATGACCACTGAGTCTAGTGACCGCCTTCATTGACCAGTTTAGACGACCTGTTAACAAGCGAGATCTAAAAAAAGTCCTACTTTACTTAAATAACGTAATAACTACAAACTGCAAGAAACAACCTTAAGTTCATCATAACGTACACATAGGAACTCGCTTGTATTGTAAACTAAATGAGAGAACGTACACAATTTAAAGTGCACACGCCTGTATATGTTGTATTGTACGTATGAAACATTCAGCAGACGCGACGACAATTCAATCAGGCCATTGTCTTCGCCGCTTCACACTTACAGACATAAAGCGATTATTCCGGAATGGTTGCGAAACGTGACTTGCCCTTCAAATTTTATTATTTATATATGAATCATTTTATTGTGCTGTCATTTCTGATTTATACCTATAAAAATCCTTAGATTAGCGTCAACATTTTAAAGTTATCCATCCATATTTCTATTTTCTATCCATATTGTATATGTACACAATGTATGTAATACTTTACTAATACCATAAATAAAAAATACATACCTAGACGTTCTGAAATTAAAAAAGTACTGAATGTAATGATCATTTAAAATTGTATAAACCTTTTTCCGTGCGGGGCTAGGCTCTGTCTGACTAAACTTGAATTATATTGTATTGTTGTTTGGCTAAATTGACATTTAGTAGCATTTTCCCATTACATTCCAT
Source organism: Cydia strobilella (assembly GCF_947568885.1). Taxonomy (NCBI): domain Eukaryota; kingdom Metazoa; phylum Arthropoda; class Insecta; order Lepidoptera; family Tortricidae; genus Cydia; species Cydia strobilella. Next base: position 11,661,101 of record NC_086049.1, on the reverse strand, counting down.
ATGTTTAAAATAACTGTGAAGGGTCTCACAGTTATGTTAACTTTTAAATTGGTACTTATCAATTTAAAAGTTTCAGAATGTTTGAAATGTTAAGTTGCGCTACGCGTCAGACGCACAGATTTCTGAACAAAAACTTTAGGCAGAAGTCCGAAGAAGTCTGCAAATAGTGACAACCAAACCTACCACAACAATCCAGACCGACATTAAAATCCTTTTGTAGTTTCAAGCTTGTAGCGAAAGAAGCTGTGCTAGAGAGAAAATAAAACCCAATCTGCCGTGAAACGAGCAGTTCAACAAGAAATACAATGGAAAAGGGACGACTGTCCGACGGGGAGCGTACGCATTGTTGGCTGCCGTCAAAGGATGTCGGAAGTTGTGGAAGGCGATTTTCGGACAATTTGGACAATGACAGTTTAGGACAACGGATGACAACGGTACCCATATTATTTCCCTGTTTACGAATATCCAATATCATACGTGATACGAATAATGTTACATGTGTCTAGAATCTAATTTACCATAAATTAATGTTTATTTATAGATAGCAATTTGATTTCAATGCGCAATCATGTACAGTAACTTTCCCCAAGCTACGGAACATTGACATGCAGTTGCAAGTGTTAGGTGGCAGAGGACAGAGACTTCGCAAGCGCCAAGAAATTGCAGGCTCTTGCGAGTTATGCGTCTGTGAATGAAAAACATTACGTTCAACAAAATATAACGGAAAACCAATACTACCTGATAGTCAATGAACTGATATTACCCGACACATTACCGGGAGATTTAAGTGCAAACGGTTGCTATACAAATTTTGAAATGTTGTGCCACATATTTTGCCTGTAACTGTACCTATTACCTACCTACTTCACATACTCGTTATCGTTCCAGTTCCGTACATTCGGTAGTATTGTTGTATTAGTGTTTTAGAAATTGCCATAAAAAATAAGCACATCCATATTTGTTTTGTGTTACGGGAACGCGCGCCGCCAACAATCTGTGTTAACGAAGCTGCATTCTCGCTAACAAGACGACTTATTAGCTTGGCTTGTAAATTCATTAATAAGTGTGATTACGCGATTGTTATCGGCTCTATGAAGTCGAAAACCGAATCGTTACTTAAATATGTAGGTACGTTCGTTAATTATGACATCACTTTGTACCTCAATATTAAATAAATTTTAATTTTTAATGTTTTAAGGATTTTTAGTGTTGATGCCTCTGTCATAAAAGACAACAATAGGTATTGAAAGCCTTAGGCTGGCACCTAAGAGCTCATAAATCTATTCCGTTGTTGGACATAACCGGCAAGTATCTAACTACACAACATGATCCTACTACAATAATATTAGAAATTAACTTAATTACAACAAAACAATCAGCTCCTGACGAAGAATTTATTTGAGACTAGCTTTAGTTTTACGAATGGATATTAATTTATTACCTATAAAAATCCTTATTTGAGCCTTTTTGGAGCAAGAGTTAGAAGGATTCGAAACGAATCTACCATTAATTATATGCAAAATTTTGCAAACTTTTATTTTTTTCGCTGAAATAAACTGCTTTAAGTTCGTCCAATTACGAATATGAAAAAGGTAGGGTTTTTCGAAAAGGTACCACAAAAATAATCTTCCTACCTAGGGTATTGGGTAGGTAATAAGTCATTAACAATTTAGTAAGCTATAGTTTTCACCAAAATGTCAGCTGGAAAAGTTGCACGGCTCGCGGTTCGCACTTCTAACATTTTGTTGACATTATTAGGGAACATGAAAATGTCACGAATTGCAACGATAGCAGCGGCAAGTGCCTCTTGAACGTTTTAAATCGAACAACCAGTAAAGGTATATAAATGATATATACCGTACCTATGTTATACTCGTATAGAACCTAAAAGCTAATGTTACTTTTCAATAGGGTATTTGACTACTAGTCAAATCAGTTTCTTTTTTCGAACTGTCAAAACGATTTTGCTACTATGGAATTTATATGAAACACTAGCATGTGACGTCTCAATCAAATTACCTACTCTTTATAGTTTTATACGGATTTTAAAATAGAAATTGTGTCTAAAAATAACTGCTGTCTACGTTTCTCTATTAATCTTCTGGTGCTTTGTTTCATGCATGGTGTAAAATAATTTATTTTAAAATTTAAAATAAATTTAAATACAGTCAAATACCCTAAGTTTGCAATTCCTGGCCTATGGTATATTGTATATAATAGTTGTTTACAAATACAATACAATATGCCACCGCCAACAAACCCCTGCCTATTGTATTATCACCACTAACTTCCACATTTCGAGCGTGATGAGGAATAAAACAAATTACTTGAACTAACATAATCTTGGCACGCTTCCCTACAAACTGCAACCCTTCTCTACTCTCTATGCTTGCCGTTGCATAATCTATCTTAAATTTTATAATATAAAGCTCAAAGTAATTTGTTAAGTTAAAGTGAAACTTGCTTTAGTACTTGTATCTTATGTGACTTATGTCACTGAAATAGGGTTTATATTGTAAGTATGATAAAAACCCTATGACACCCTAGTGTGGTTAGATTGTCTGCTCAAGATCGATCGGGTTGAACGTAGGGCTCCCGGTATCCGTGTTACACGCCGAAACGAATACCCGTGTTCTTAAGCCCGGCGGTACTAAGAACCCGGTTTACACGGAACCGCCGGGATTCGAAAACGTTTCGAAGGAACGTTCCCAAGAAACGTATCTCAGACACGTATCTCCGTTTACACGGGTACTTAAGACCGTTCCGAACGGGTCCGATTACTCCGCACCAGTTTGAGCCAATGTACAATGGTAACAAGGTCCACTTTCGACTATTATTATGTTGACTTCAGATGAATTCGTTTGTCGTACGATTTTTTAAGTAAAACTTTTATTCTATCGCCCCAATTTATTAAGTTAACATTAAAACCGCGATTTTAATACCGTAATTCGAATTAATTTCCGAAATTTTTTAGTTAAATGCCTACAATCCGAAAAAAGTTTCACTTGCATCGTGGTTTCATAAAACCGCACAATTACTTTTTTTTAAATTGTTTTTAACCGTATTGATAAAACATAGGTACTGAGCCATCTTCCTATGTTTAATAGTAGGTATATATAATTTTTATTTTAAACTATTTATATCATTTAATAAAACCGATTGCTTCTAAGCTAATTACATAAATTTGATATCGATCATAGTTTTTTTTATAATTACATAATGGTATAGTATTTTTTCGTTAATAATAGGTGTGCAGACAGAATACAATATTAATTAAAAATAACAGTTTAATTATTTCGTGGTTATTTTTATCTCGGGTGTATTACTGCTTTGCGAAAACAACAAACCTGCCAACGGCGCAAAAAAGTGCGGTACACAAAAGCGGGATTATCGAGTAAACATGCTCAAATGAATAGCAGAATTTTACCCAAGAACCATAAAAACCCATACTACCTTGGATAACTTGCGATAATATTGCTAATTACATTAAGATAGATCTTTAAATTGGTAATCATTCATAATTCACTTTGGTCACTTTCTCACTAGCGTTCAGGTAATAAACTTAAATGGTCCATCCATCCATTGTTTTCCAATATCCTTTTGTTTGTCATCGTCGAAAACATGTAGGTTCCCAAACTATTATCACAAGTGTCACCGTGAATTATAAGCTTTATGTCGTTGTAATAAGGTCAAAACATCTGCACAAGAAATTGTTTTCCATTGTTTTGTAGCCGCGCCGCACTAAAAAGTGTTTTACTATGGTAAGAGGTACCTAGAGCAAAAACAATAAGAATTTATTGAGAAGGTGCAATTTTATCAAGTTGATTTAAAGTGTATATTAATAACTAGCGACCCGCTCCGGCTTTGCAAGGAGAGTCAAGCATAATAAAATACATTCTGTAACAAGTATTTACATCGGTAGCCCAATAATACTAAGACTTCCATCCACCTGTCTGTCACCACTCACTAGGCTGGCTCATGAACCGTGATAGCTAGACAGTTGAAATTTTTACAGATGTATTTCTGTTGCCGCCATAACATCTAAAATTTAAAATTAAATTTTGTACGGAACCTTCGGTGGGCGAGTCCGACTCGCACTTGTCCGGTTTTTTTTAGAAGTTAATAATGGGTTAATTATTCTTAAAATATAGACAGACAGCCATCGCGCACTTTTTTGTAGACTTTTTGCCACCATACATTGTGTCGTTATATCTCAAATAGATTGGGCAGCGTTTTCGATTAAGCTCCTGGCCAGCGTGATTTTTTCTAACTTCATTAGCAAACATCGTCATATTTCTACCAATTTAAACAAAACCTTAACAAAATATACACATAAACATTCCCAAAGAAAAACTTCATTCATAGGTGAGGTCTGGTTATCGCGAACATACAGACAGACATACAGACGCGGCGGGGGACTTTGTTTTATAAGGTATACCTACACTACATTATATGACAAGAAATACAATTTCATATCATGTTCTCAAATTGACCTAAAAATAAAGAAGCAAGTTAAAAATGTATTTTTTTATAAATACCTAATGCCAATTTCGAACATTAGTTTGACTTCCTGCCTACATACTGAACTCGAAGGTTCTATTTTTTTTTAAATAGGTACTAGCAGGTTTTTATTTTATTTTATTGCTAACCCGCAACGTAAAAAAAGTAGCTATTTAAAGTGCTATATAAAATACTACTTTGATAAGAAGCGTGAATACTCGTAATACCTATTGCAAGCAAAAACTACCTGCTCAAGAAAGGGTTTTCTAAACTGTTTATTGAATTTCGACTCTATGACCCACGGAATAAGATTAAATATGACAGAAACTCGTCATGAATCTTTTGTCTAATAATTTGTAGCTGGCGTTCGTTCCTTCGCTACTATCGTCAAGGACGTGTCCGGAGCCACGGATAAATAAGATACGTATCTTCGAATACCCGTTTATCCGTGTACACGGGTCTTAACTACACGTTTCTTAATTAAACGTGCGGAACGGGTCAGAAAACCGTTTACGTATTATTCGGAAACGGGTATTCGAAACGTGTAAACGAAACACGGATTCGAACGCGAGCCCTAGTTGAACGTTGTTTTAAGGGCTTTAACATCGTAATGAAGAGGTAAAGTCAACTGAGCAAGATTTTTTTATGGTGATAGAAAAATAAGTGTTTATATTTATTTTTACCCCTTTTTCGTGTAGACGTATCTTCGTATTTTGCCAAACCGTAAACGATCATTTTATCAATTTTTAAAAAAGTATTTCAAGTATGGAAAATACATGCATATTTCACTGACATTTTAGAATGGAAAAATTATTTATACTCGTGTATATTTTATTTACGGGTTTAGTCATTATACTTGACATAATAGCAAGTCTAGGCAATATCATACCAGTATTCCCTTAAATACCTAAATTACATTAGTGACACATTTCCCCAAGCTACTCTCACTAAGTTATTTCGAACTTTGGCTGAGTCACTCACTTTGTTTACTTATATCGGCGAATCCTGACTCATCGTCTGCTTTCAATAACAAGTAGGTATACACTGTCTTTGAGATAAAAAAAGGAAAGTAATTAACGCTACTGGATTTCGTGCAAGTCGCGGAACGTCTAAATAATTGTGATTTCTTCTGAATAAGTGGGTTGCATGTTGTATTTCAAAGGATTTCTATATATAGATACCCTTGTTTGATTTTTGTTGAATAAAGTGTGTTTAGAATATATTTTAATATAATAGTTAGGTACTTCTTGCCGCTAAAAAACATTAACTTAAAAGAAATGGAAATGTAGTTAATAACTCGAACAATCATGTATATATTATCTAAAGCTGATATTACCTACTCACGCAACTGAGATATTATTAATGCAAATATTACTTACCTATATTATAAATATAAGAAAATACTCATATTCTTTTGTCAGTCAGGCAATACTTAATAGAAATGTTGAATAACTAGGCAGTAGGCACACAAAAAACCAATGCAACGTATGGTAATAGCTTCATCGTCTTATTACGAAATTAATTACACTGAAACGCCTATAATCGAAAGGTATAATAATGTCATCGTTAATAATACCCTTTAAAGCATTCTAGCAGTAATTATAATCGTAAAAGCTTCAGTAACTACAGGTGCGTTAAGTCCAATAGATAAATTATTAGTTTCGTAGCTAAAAAGGCATGAGGTCGTGAGCGTGCGTCACCGGTAATATATGAAGAGAAGGGGCAGTTTTTAAAAATTCATCAAAAAATTATGGTGGTAAATTATACAAATTGATGTATAAGAATAGTTTCAGCAAATGTTGTAGATTGTTTAAGTATCAAAATTACGTTGAAATTAAGTCGATTTTCAGAGAAATTGTCACTTGTTTTGAAGTAATTTCTGGAGAAAATTGAATTCGTTTAACTTTCATTTCCCCGAACTCTAAGTCATATAACAAAAAATGTAATCTGATAAAGGTCAAGTACACAATATGTGTAATATAGTTGGTCAAGCAAATCTTGTCAGTAAATAAGAATAAAAAAACTATACTCATCCTTTTCTTTTGGGTGCTAGTACTAGTCTAAGACAAAGATAGTATTATTATCTCTGTCTATGTTTGAAATGAGACAGTCCCTTGACAGACTGTACAAATTTACCATTTTTAGCAGTCCAAACTTTACGATTACAAATAAGAGCGACAAAATCAGTGCTTTACGCGCGTTTACCTAAACGTCCATCAGAAAAAAAAAATTACTAATTTAGTGCGTCTGTTTTCAAAAAATTGATCTGATAAAAGGCAAGATAAGAAGACGTGCTAATAGAAACCAGTACTTGTTATTTCAATTAGGTAACAAAAGGTGTACAATTTTACCGACTAAATCTATCAATTTTACATTTTTGCGACTAAAATCGACACCGGCCTCTTAATAGTAACATAATACTTATTACATAACTGATTAGAATTACCTCTTATAATCGCATGATTTATGTATTAACTAACGTAAAATCAGGTAACTATAGTCCTTAAGTAAATTAACGAGCCTTTATGATTTGTTACTCGTTACATTTATTTTGGAGCTTAGATACACTAATGCTCTTTCTATGTTTATATACTCAACATAATTTGAAAAATACTTATACATATTTTACTGAAACTTGAATATTCACTTTATAATATGTGTGTAAAATTACAAAAGGCAGTAAGTTTTTGTAGGTGCCAAATATTTTTTTAAACCTTATTTAATCGTAATTTGCAAGCGCTACCATGCTGCATCGTATAGGCTATATATTAAAACCATTTCCTGTGAGTCAGACGGATTAGTATTCTGCAAGGGGTGAAAAATGTATTTCCGGTGGCAAGATGACATGAGTTATGGCGGGCAAAAAGTTGATGATTATGCCATGGAGTGGAATTTTTTGCTGTATTGACATTTTAATCTATCGATACAAGTACACACTAGAAAAGCGATGCGACACGTGAACATCCAATGTGCACCGTCAGCACCGTGCCTATTAAATGTTAATACAAACACGCGATACCACTACACGCTTGCAATTTCATCTCGTTTCAATAGTTTTTTGCGCCTTGACACGAAGCTTCAGTTCTGGACAAGAAATACTCTATAAAATGTGCAAGTGTCATCGAGTCGGGTGTCGGGTGTTCATTATGTGAGTCTAGCTTTAACTGGATTTTTCCTCAGAACTTTATAATTTATAATAGATGGAGGAAGTACTCAATAAATTGTAACATGAGCTGTAAAATTAAGCTAATAAATGAACAATTTTTTAGTATCTACAGAAGAATTTTATGCGAGTTTCGTCAAGACAGATAATAAAAACGGGGCCATTTATTTGATCTAATCATATTCTTATTAATTTATAATACCTAATACCTACTCATAGCATCTACCAAATAACAATTAAGATACGAGATTAGAGACTCACCTGATCTGGAACTTGCTACCCGCCTCTTTCTCCTCGGAGTCGCAGGTCACGTTTCCGAATGAATCAACGGCCAGATATTTGTCCAAGTGTGACCGAAGATATATCATGCCTAAAACAAATATATCATATATCATATTCATGTACAAATAAACTGAAATGCTTGTGAGAAATCTTCTTAATGTACGTATAATAAATGCAATCTCAGATTTGTCACAGGGACAACAAACAAGGAATTCAGAATTCAAAGGCTACGGAAGTGAGATCTGATGATGATAAGGTACATGAGGAGTTGAGGACTCAACGGAACTCCTCTAACATGTAATCTATATGTCTATGGATAGTTAATTTATGTCTATAGATAATTTATTTTCATATGTTTTAATTAGTTAATAAGTTATAGCTTAAGCAAGCCATTCTTAGTGTGCTCCGCGAACCCCTAGGGCTCCGCAAACCTTCCGAGGGGCTCTGCGAGAAAAAGCGAAAAAAAAACAATAACCAGCTCTCCTATATCTCTGATCCATTGTTAATTTGACAAGCGATTTAATTTGGGGCTTCGACAAATATTTTGCTTTCCAAAAGGGTTCCGTCGCCAAAAAAGTTTGAGAACCGCTGGCTTAAGTCGTAAAATAATACTTAAATAAAAAACTAGAGTATAACTTTCGAAACTGTCTGTAATCATATCACAACCGTTAAAATCTAATTCCAATTGAGATTAACGATGCAACAGTAGAGATTAATGTATCTCAAATTATACCCAAGATAAAGGTACATTTGCAATTGTATCATTATTGCAGCCACCCGACTATTGCTCTTAATGGCTTGTCTTAAGATATCTATCATAAATCATCATATTTTATAGAATACGAGTATAATCTACATTACGACCATGAGAAGTTTTAGATGAATATATCTTGTGCCGTTTCGAATATAAGTAATAACTTTATTAGAGACACGCAGAGCTTCAATAATTTATTGAGATACGAGTATGTCCATATTCATTTTCAGTAGAAAGAAGTATCTTGTTGAAGTATTATGTTGGCATACTTAGTTTTCATTTATTGGTACAGTTCATGCAATAGTTAATATCTTACCCGGGCAATCAAGGCTCTAAAATCATAAAGTTTAACGCCTCTATACGCATTAATAATCTCAACCCAAGTATTATCTCGAACACATTTTTTTCTCTGTCCAATGATAATAAACAGACTACCAACTGTGTGTTTACTGTTTACACAAGATCATTCTCGCTCGAGAATTCCATCTCTGTCACTAAAAATTAAGGCTCCTGTGCTATTAATTTCCGAGGAAAGACAATTATTTTGTATTTTTGTCAATGTGTCTGTCCATTGGATCCTTAAGGACTCAATTTTAAATGCATCGACAACACGTGTATAGGTACTTAAATTAGATCTGACCATCGTAAATGACACAGAAAATAACATTCGTCGGGCCCTATAAAACACCTGACGTCCCCCGTATTGATTTTGGGGTCCCCTCAGCTGTGAGACCTTGACGAGGGTCGCTCGCACCCTATCGGTAAATGACGGGGCGGTTCGAGAGCCATTGAAAATAGGAGTTCGAATTGGGATATGGTGGTACAGGTGAAGCTTAAGTTTAGTCGTAAAAAGCCAATATTGAATCTATGCTTGATGTTTGATTAGGAAATTACATCACAAAGTACACGCTTGAAATAACACTATATACTTTTGTCTGAATCAAGCTCTAGCGGCCTCTCCATCCATTCCATACAAGGAATACTCGTACTGAAATTTGAATGGAATCAATAAAAATATTATATAATATGTTTTGTTTAAAAATGGAATGATAGAAAAAATATTTCAATTTATTTTATAATAATTATTAGGAACCTGGGACGTTACAGGATTAAAGCAGATAATTATATTTAAATATTATTTCCTTTAAACGTTTATTTCCTGCTTTCCTAATTTCCTGACTAGTCGCACTTGTTAGTAGTACAGATACTGTGTACATGATGTATATTTTAAATGTATCTATTACCATGTGTTGATGAATAAACTATTATCTATCTATCTATCTATCTATTTACCGAGCGTTAGCGAAGTTCTCCATTTCAGCTTGGGCAAATATGCTTTCGTATTTCCGGATGTTCTAAACTCTATTTCTGCAAGGAAGACGATCGAAAACAGTCGCGTGAAACCTCTTTAGTAACGCGATCGAGATAACTGCAGTTATATGTATGTCAGCTATCACGATAAACATTGTCTATATCTCGCATTATCAGCACTCAAACATTCATTTCATTTTCAAATGTGGCCTGCATATTTGCATAATAAACAAATACAATACGTACCCAAAACAACCGTTTTTGAAATCAATTATCACATCCAAATCGCGATAGATCAACTGTCACATGTAATACAAAATTTAATTTATGTAACTTATTTTCTTAGCTTTGTTTAGGTAAGGCAGTTTAAGTTATTGTCTAAAAACTATTATGCTTGCATGAAATTAAATAAAAACCTACATTTATAATTTAAACATATGCCCAATGGCCGCAAGCGCAGTTCATAAACACAGACTCTGAAACACGCACGTCCAACGTACAACTTTACTACAGGTTGGCAATTAGATTCATACGAGTTGCAATTTCAATAATGCTTTAATGGCCTAGGTGCTAGTGCAATTGATGCTCATTTGTAGTAAAAGAGCAAAGTTATGCACCTGATTTTATTTTCTGCCTTTTATTAATTACATTACATCCCTTCAACTTTGTAAAACAAGTGCAACGTTATCCATTATAATAAAATACAATATTGATACTAAGAGAAGCGTTTACTTGTATATTTATATAGCAATTCTTTCTATAAGACCGTTAAAGCTTTTTTCACGATCACGTCAATTTGACTTACATATAAAAAAACTTAAACATGGAATGTGATTAAATCAAATACAAACATCTGCATTCACACCCGCCACCTCTCATAAGTTACCCCACGTGCCCTAATGAAGGGTGTATGGAGGGCCCGTTTTTGTCTCAATTAGTGCGGCTGATGTGCGCTACCAGTACTTTTACGTCAATTTTTCGTCACAATTCAATTATAAATACAGCGCCAATTTGCATTTTTATCGATTGAATTAATCGGAGATTTTTTGCATACCTAATTCCCAGCCCAATCGCGTATGTTGTGAAACTTGTGAGCAATATGAGACGACATGTTAGTAATTGCTTGAGGAATTCGCATAGCCAAAATTGGCCTAGGTAGAATAGCTAGTTAGGTTAACTAGAAGGTACGTTAAGTATTGATAAGATACTGGCATCATTCATTCAATAGTTATTCACCGATTGGCATTTCCTGAGGATGAAGATAAAAATCTTCCTTAGATTCCAGATTCCATAGATTGGTACAGTCGCCATCAGATATATCGAAGCGCCCGAGGTGCTTAAAATATTTAAACACGCACTCTAACGCCTTGACAATAGAGGCGCGTGTTCAGATATTTGTGAGCACCTCGGGCGCTCCGATATATCTGATGGCGACTGTACCATTCGTGTTAATTTTGTGAAATAACGGTACCCGTTGTTATGGTTCACCAGCCTGGTTCTGTGCGACGATTCAACACTACATACATACAAGAATTACAAGATGTCAACTTACTGTCATTGGCATTCCCCGAGGCGGGTTCCAAGGTCCATATTTGTTTCTTCTTTAAACTGGTGCCGTTGGCGTTGATCTTGAAGCCGAAGGTCTCGGCGGTGAGGTACCGATACCGGCTGTTGATGAGGCCGATGGTCCACCAGCCTTTCTGCTGGTTCTGGGTGAGTATGTCGCCGGCGCCATTTACCTCGCCGTTGGCGTGACCGTTCAAACCGTTCATGGTGTCTGGGGACAAAAAAAAGTTAAAAGTTAATAAAGCAAATCTTCACTTCGTTCAACGCCAGGTTTATCGCATAAAATAACCGCGCGCTTAATGACCTCACTATACCATTCATTTCGCAAATTGTCGAAAAGGAATCAGTAGCTAGAATGATTGACACATAATCTCCGCGGTCCGCTGCTCAAAACTATAATGATTTCGAACAAAACGCGAAGAAGAAGCAGTAAAAACATTCGAGGCAGAACAAAGGCACTGGAAGCTATTTAAGTTTGCCGTTCATTTCGCAAAACTTGAGAGATTTTTAATGTCTTCAGTTGAAACCATAAAGCTGACAATGAAACAACGTTTTTAGCAGATATAAATGGCAAAAAGTTACAGTATGACAGCTAAAAATTTTCTTTAGGTGTCTAAGTCAAAAATATTAAGTACAACAACAATGGGGACTTGACCGTGTGCGCTGAAAGCGTAAAAATAAGTTAACACTGTATGCTCCCAGAAAGTACTGTGCACTCAAGTCATTGAACGAAAACTACACTCCTGTAACAACTATTTTGTAATCTAAGCGAAAGCAATGTCCATCTCATTTTGCCCAACTCTGTTGCTATGTAGTTACTTATATTTGAAAACTATTTATTTTTTATTTTGTGATATTCAAGAAGCCACTTTGCTTGGCTTCCTTTAAGCTTCAGAAACAAGTCGAATGCATGTACGCGCGTTTATTGGGGTCATGTAGGTCACCGTCTAGTGGGCTAGACGTCGCTATTGGCCATAATGGCGGCTACTTCCTAGTCTTACAGGTTATAGCCGAACCAGTTTATAAGCCTAGATCAGATATGACTAGGGTTATAAAGTAAGTGTGCTCAACAAGAAATGTGACACATGGTTCTAGACTAGATCAAACTGTTAATAACAATTGTGCAATGAACACGGAAACTAAAAATCTAACATTTCATATTAAAGAAATATCAATTAAAACAATCACATGTATGTGATTAAGTATTTTTTTTCTACTCGTCGAGTATAATCTGTGTATTACGACTTCATATGCAACACTACAACCTTACTCTTTTCAACGTTGGATAGTCTATGGCACTTCCGACTTAAGCATAAGAATTTTATCGATACGGTTTAGTCAAGTATAAAAACTTTGAAAATAGAACTTCATACATTTCAGTAAAATATTTCTTGTTTAAGGAGACTCGATTCAATGCAAATAAGCCTACTTAAACACGCTGCTGCGTCGCATCTGCTTTGTGATTGGTTGGCCAACAATTGCTTCATAAGTCATAAACGCGCATGTGACACCCTTCGTATAGCAACATCCATATCCTACGAAAACCGCTTAGCGTTGCTTGTTAGTCTCCATAGGCTACGGTGGCCAAAATCGAGAAAAAAACTGTCTTAAAATTGAATTTAGCGCGGAGCAGGTACCAGGGCCTCATGAGTTACGAGGAGGTGTCGTTGACCAACCCGCCGGGGGCACCGGGCCCGGCGGCCGGCGCGCGTACGAGTATGAAGGTATCGCGGGCTGCGGCAGCTCGCGTATCTTAGCTGTATACTTTTGGTTTGTTTACCTAAGTATAGGTATATGATTCTACTAGTTGAAATTATTATTTTTTTGCCTCGTAGAAAAAGTATTGTATATAATCAAGCTTTTCAATCTCGTACCTTAACCTAACAGCTCAGCAAGCTTCGTTGCTTAAACACGGTACTCGACTGAAAAGCTCTCTATTATATCACGATTGTATAAAATACTATTATACAATTACAGTCGATACACCACATGTATGTATATTATTTACTACTCTAGCCCCGACTACAAGTATCTGCAAAATTGGGTAAATATCGACGGCCTATGTTATTTATTATGAACTAATGTACCACGAAACCCTGCTTTCGTCTATTTGCTCTATCGCTCGTATACTATTTAAAAAACTGAAGTGATAAAGAGGCTGAAGAGGCAGATAACGAAATTTCGATTTTAGATTTTCGTGGTAGGCCCTCTGAACTCGTCTTTGTTGATGTTATGCGTTAGTTTCGATGTGTATGCGTTAGGAAAACATCAGATTCTGGAAGCGTGAAAACGATCCGCCACGGGCCAGGTCGTCACGGCGTGCGCCCAAGGCCCCGCCACTGGGTCACCGGCTCCGCCTGTCATTGTAAGGCTATTATATGTGTGATGTCACATTACAGCATCACTTCATTCGCAAAACATTTAGACCTCCATCTAGTAGGTATGAATTGGGCATATAGATTCGTAAGAACTAGTCATGATCGGGCTTATATGCGTTTGTCTGCATAGCAGTAAAGCCCGTCACAGACGGAGTTTTAATATACCAAAAGATATAGCAAGGCATCTTACGATATATTTTACATACTATTTAACAGAGTCCACACACAAAGCCATAACATATAGTTTGGTATATTTCGTCTCTCTCACAATGTAGGTGCTAGACAGACAGCGATTTATATTTTGGTATCGTTGTGTGTGGTCGTCGTCGTCGGTATATTAATATATATTATATATTATCGCTCCGTCTGTGACGGGCTTTATGTAACGACTAGCTGTTGCCCGCGATTTCGTACGCGTGGATTTGTATGTTGGTGGTTATATATTTTACATGAGCATAGAACATTATGCTGCAAAAGTTATCAGTAGGGACGGTTAATCATTTGTTAATAATTATACAACGCATGAAATTTGTCTTTCACAAACTACGAAGATTCAAGCCCCAAACTTTAAAAAAAAATGTTCTCGATATAATCCCTCTCAACCCTCTTAGAAGATTTTCAAGTCCACTACTTATTTAAAAAAAGGTTCGCTCCCGATGCAAACTATTAATAAAAACGGTGGAATCAGTTTTCGCCCATTTTAATATAATTTACCAAGTTTCAAGTTCCTTAGCTTAAAAGAAAACTCGTACCACATATAAAATTACATCCCCTTTTTAACCCCCTTAGGGGTTGAATTTCTGAGAACGATGAAATAACTTTTTTTTGTCTTCTTATTCCATCTTATACAATGCCTTTCTAAGAAGTTTCTAAACATTTAGAAATCGATTCAAACTTTCAACCCCTTTTAGGGGATGAATTTTTAAAAACGCTGAAATTACTTTTTTAATTACTCCTGTATTCTAATAATATGCCCATATACAAAGCTCCAGGTCCCGCACTTGATAAAATTTTTGTCTCCATACAAATTTTCATCCCCTTTTTCACCACCTTAGGGGATGAATTTTCAAAAACGCTGAAATTTATTTCCTTGTATTCTAATAATATATCTTTTTGCCAAGTTTTAAATTGCTAGCTTAAAATCAAACTTGAACCCCATACAAACTTTCATACCCTTTTTAAACCCCTTAGGAGATGAATTTTGAAAAAGCCCTTCTTAGTGGATACTAACGTTATAAAAACTACCTATTGTAAAAAAACAGCTCTCTAGGTCCAACGGTTTGGGCTGGGCGTTGATTTAAGTGAGTCAGTCAGTCAGGACTTTTACGTTTATATATATAGATTGTTCCTGTACTGGACCATTGGATCCGCGCCTAAAGGCCTAGTTAGAATGTTTAGGCAAAACAGTATAATTTGTCAGGCGCCTGGCGCGTTGTAGTTAGGACACATTTCGTCAAAACAACGTTGAACAACGTGATGCGATGCGACTAAAATAACCTCAATCTTCCTTTGTTGAAGTCGGCAATCTATTTTACAAAATAGGCAATTGTGGCATAACACAACACAGGGACACAATAACAATGACAGGGAGGGGCAGGGAGTGTCTAGGGCACGGGGCAGGGCATTAGGTATTACAGCTTAATCGGCGTACCTACAATAGCCATCATTAAGAAGAAAATAAACCGAGTAAGTAGGTACACTACTCATATTAAATGTTGGTGCTGGTTGCCTGAACTCAATAGATAGCGTATCCTCCTACAGTTTCGTGCACTATGATGTTTGAATTGTTTAACTTCCTTTACATACTGAATATGATCCTATGTTTTCATTTAAAAATAATAAAAACATAACAAATGCTCATATAGTTTATTTATGATATAAGTTAATAGCACATTTTAAAACAAAGTTAACGGAAGGAAATAATGGGATAGATAAATGTTGCAGCCCAGAAATGATGTGTAGGCAATAAGTGTACTCATCTTACGCTTGGTAACATTGTGATCGTGTGGCAAAAGTTTACTTAGTCCTACATGTTTACGAAAAAACCTCAAGCACATCACACACATCAGCATCCCTAGAACATGTACGAAGTGCTTTCGTACTTAGGTCAGGGTGCCTAGCCAACGTGCCAATCGTTTACGCTCCGTAGCGAACGAAACGCAACTGTCTCGGTCGCACTAATATGGAAGAGTGATAGAGAGAGATGACTACGCTACGCTACGGAGCATAAACGATTGGCACGTTGGCTAGGCACCCTGAAGTCAACAAATTATACCTGTAGTAGTTAGATAGGTTCTGTAAGACTGGCAGTTTTGTACAGGTTTCGTGTCTTCACTCATTAGCACATTTCAGTCACTTGCTAATAAGAGAGTCAGTCTTTGGAAGTGATAGGTATGACTCATATGACTCGAAATGTTAACCAGAAAAATATATAAATAAAAATCGGCCAAGTGCGAGTCGGACTCGCGTTTCAAGGGTTTCGTAGATTACACAATTTAAACAATGTATTTTTATGTGAACCGTGAGTGAAATGTCTTTAAAAAACCCGTAGGGGTCGGATCAAAAAACTAAGTAATTAAGTCCGACTCACATTTCTAATAGGTTTTCCTGTAGTCTATAGGTAAGGGCCTATTTTGTGTATTTTTTTCAAAATTTTAGACCCAGTAGTTTCGAAGATAAAGGGGGGGAATGGTAATTTTTTGCCTATTTTCTTGAATAACTTCTAAATTGTTTATCCTAAAATTATAAAATAAATATATTTGAGATTCTCACAATGAGCTCTTTCATTTGATATGTAACACGATATAGTTTGAAAAACTTTATTTTATAATTTTCTCATTTACCCCCCAAAAGTGGCCCCCTTGTTTAAAATTCATTTGTTTACGTTACATGACCGTCTTTGGGTCACAAACTTACATAAGTATACCAAATTTCAACTTAATTGGTCCAGTAGTTTCAGAGAAAATAGGCTGTGACAGACGGACAGACAGACAAGACAGACGCACGAGTGATCCTATAAGGGGTTTTTTCCTTTTGAGGTACTAAACCCTAAAAATTGGCCAAGAGCATGTCGGGCCATGCCCAGTGTAGGGTTCTGTAGTTACCATTCTGACAGAATAGGCTAAAGGGGGGCTATTAGTTAGTATCATGTAAATTACAAGCATACGGGAGTACCTTCGCAGCGCTTTGTAGGTATTTTTACTGAAAAGACTGCAATAGCTCAAAAACGGCTGGATCGATCATGTTCGCTATAGTTTACATTCAAAGTATTTGTTAAGCTTTTGTTTCACGATTTTTGTCACATCATTAGAGGGAGGGGACACAAATTTTTTTTTCCGAATTATTTCCGAAAATAATAACGTTATCAAAAATGGTTCTTGAAGACCCTTATTCTTTTTGAAAGACCTATCCATGACCTATAGCGGAAGCCGCTCGACCCGAATTTCAAAGCAATACCGCAAATCGATGTACAGGTTAGCCGTTTGGCACACGCATACTAGATGTCAAAACAAAATTTTTGACCCGAAGTTCCTAAAAAAATTTCGCTGGGGGGGGGGCGTGGTAAAACATTTTTTTTTGTATGGAAAAAAAAATCCAAAACCTATCGAGTGTGGTATCATACGAAAGGGCTTTTTGAGGCGATTCTAAAAATATATCACATCATTACATTTCGGGCATTTTTTCTAAATTAAAACAAAAAGAATTTTCGAAACATACCAAGTTTGGGCTCCTCCAGACACGATATGGCTGATTTATTTTTTGTACAATATACCACAAATGATACGTGATATCCTCATGTCTAACCCCAAGAAAGCAAATTTGAAAATAATATCATTAACAATTTTTTTTTTATTTTTTCAATTTTACAAAGTGACGCAGTTCTACTTCAATACCTATTTCACGTGACTTATGGAACTATACTGCAGATACGGTACATATTAATCATAAACGTTCATTCTGTTCTTTGTGCCCGTTCTTTTAAGAGGCCGGTGTCGATTTTAGTCTCAAAAATGTAAAATTGATAGATTTTGTCGGTGAAATTGTACACCTTTTGTTACCTAATTGAAATAACAAGTACTGGTTTCTATTAGCGCATCTTCTTATCTTACCTTTTATCAGATCAATTTGTTGAAAACAGACTCACTAAATTAGTAATGTTTGCTTCTCTGTTGGACGTTTAGGTAAACGCGCGTAAAGCACTGATTTTGTCGCTCTTATTTGTAAATTTTGTAAAGTTTGGACAGCTAAACATGGTAATTTTGTATTACACATATCCTGTACTTGTATCAGACTACATTTTTATTATTATGACTTTGAAGTAGTGTAAATGAAAGTTAGACGAAATCAATTTTCTCCAGAAATTACTTCAAAACAAGTGACAATTACTCTGAAAATCGACTTAATTTCAACTTTATTTTGATACTTGAACAATCTACAACATTTGTTGAAACTATTCTTATACATCAATTTGTATAATTTACCACCATAAATTTTTGATGAATTTTTAAAAACTGCCCGTCTTGTCATATATTACCGGTAAGCAAGCGTGCGTTGCGATCTCATTATTAAAAGGCAAGATGAGAAGACGTGCTAATAGAAACCAATACTTGTTATTTAGATATTACGTAACAAAACGTGTATAATTTCAACGACTAAATCTACCAATTTAAATTTTTTGCTCTAAAATCGACTACGGCCTCTTAAGTATTATAGCACGACGCACGATAAGAACAGGCCCAGCAAATCGGCCCTCTAGCCTAACATACATACAAAAATAAAGATATCGTTCCCGACGAAATAAGAACCTTTTGGAATCAGAGTCAGAAAGTTTGTTAAAAAAGCTCTACAGTTGCCGAACTACTCGTACCTACGTATTTCATCAACAATAGTTTGTGATGTGATGTAGAATGTAGACACTGTCAAAATAATTCGGATTGCTTGAATAGCGTAGATATTTTGCAGCTGACTGCCATATTAATAATAGAGCACCTATTACACAGTTAAAACCAGTCATGTGTAAAACTAAGCATTTTTTTATTATAAATAATGTAGGTGTAATATAAGTTTACTCCGTGGGGGCAGACCGCCGGCGGGGGGTCAACGGCCGATTCCCGCGTTTCGCGTACTATCATTAAGTGATGTTTATGCAATTCGAAAGAATCATAACATATTTATATTAAGCTCTAAAATTGAAAGGCATCATTTGGAAAGTTGATCGTACATATTAATACCGATGACACAGAAATATTATGGCGAGAAATTTCATATAGTTGGTATCGGAATGTTTGGTTGGTTGACAAAAATTACGTATACGTGGCTACTGTAAGCACATATCCGTAATTCCTCTCCTCCTTTTCTCGTATACCTACTTATGTAACTTGGGTGAGTAAGCAATACAAGACATGAATGGTCAAAAGCTAAACATTAGGCTCTATCTCTCCTGTCAGTAACTGCCGGCCACAAGTACCTACATTTTGTTAGGAGAATGATGTTTTAGTTGTAATAAAAATCGGAGGCAAATTAAATAAAATGCTTTTGATCACTAGCAGTCAAAGGCGAGAAAAAGCTGAAGCCAATAGCTTGATAAGCGTGGCAAAGCTCTATAAATACCCTTATCACGCGAACTAAGGGTCTCCGACCCGCCCATAAAGCTTAGTAAACAATAACCAAGGCGTTGACTGGCTGGGAGTTGGATTTGGGTAAACAAAATAAGCTTTTCACACCTGTTAATTCTCATAGACACACATGGTAAACAAATCACGTGCACCAGCATGTGTGGTTAGATAGAGATGTTCAGTATGACTTGCCTAGCCTACGAGCAATTAAATCGTGCTCCTCGTTAAAACTTGATATCCGTCCCTTTAATTGTGTCTAGTGTAGGTGAACATTATGAACACGTAATTTGATTTAGTTATGATTTCTGCTACTTAGCATCTTGTGTTGAGTTTGGTAATTGGTGCTGTGAAAAGTAAAGTAAAGCTAGGTAGTCTGCCGTAAATGTGCATAAAGTGCGGTAACCCAAACGTGTGGGTGGGCGAGGGTCGAGCGAGCTCAGATTCCTGGCTCCATACTCCGTACAAGGCAAGGTCGCGGGCGATAACCTTTCCTCAACTTATAAAAGGTTCTAAAAACCGTTAAACCTCCCTTAAAACGGCCATTAGACCCCCCATATATGGATAATTCTTTGCGCAATACCAGCTGCCCATTTCGCTCTCACTGTATTAACAGAAAGTGATGTTCAAGTTACGTTGAGACTGCAATAGACAGACCAACAGTTTCCCCTTGCCCTTCTATGTAGTAGTCTGCTATTATAAAATAAAGGAAAAATAAATAAATTGATTATGTTGTTGTTGATGTTTGTATAATACCAATTACCCACTTACGTACCCAATGCATTTCGTAATAAAATAAGGAAAAACATCCCATTAGCCTTATTTACATTATTAAGAGATATTAACAATCCATACTAATATTATAAATGCGAAAATCTGTCTGTCTGTCTGTGTGTTCCCTCTTCACGCTTAAACCGCTGAATCGATTTAGATGAAATTTGGCATAGAGATAGGTTGAGTCCCTGAGAATGACATAGGATTGTTTTTATCCCGAAAATCATCCCTTAAGAAAGTAAAAAGCGGGGTGGAATTGAGATAATTAATGAAGTGCGTGCTAATTTGTGTGCATAATATGCTCAAATTGAATGATTGCTATGAGAATTTTCCGAGGAGCTATACTTACTTTAGCTGCTGTTACTAAGTCCACGCAGAGAAGTCGCGGGCAAAAGCTAGTATTTATATATTGTGGGTTTATATTTAAAAAATCCCCTGCGTTTAAAATCAACTGCATTCTAACTGGGCAGTCGGGTGGTAACATACAAGATGAAGCTGGTACCAATAAAGTGCAGCCAAAGGACCAAAAGGTCCTTAGATTACTTTTGAGCCATAACGAAACACAGTTGCAGGTCTTCGATAATTAATATTTGTGTTACTAGACCTTGTAGACCACACTCCAGCTCTACCATCCAGTAACGAGAACCATCATTGATTTCAATTAAAACTATTGGTACGAAATTGGTCCTATATTTAGCGACGTCATTTAAATTCGCGATATACTCGTAAATAACTGTAGTTCGCAATTTCGATATCGATACCGCATTAAAACCGGTTTGTGCCAGCTGTGAAGTTTACTAACAAACTGTCAGATGGTCAAGTTTTTGTACGAAACGGGTTTGGGCAAAGGACAGAAGCCAGTCGAAAACGTAATCAAGTGTACATAAATGCATTTACTTTACATGGTTAAATTGTACAGCAGTATAGTCATTCGATTTGTAGCTGGCCCCGAACGGCTAATCCTTTGTCACGGCACGTGCTATATACAAAAATTGCGAACAAGTTTACCGAATAGTTTTGTGTCTTACTAGTTTGTTGCTTTTATTGTGGTATATTTATAATTATAGCAAAACTGATTTTTTACAATAAATAATACGGCTATGAAGTAATTTTCATGTCAAAGTAATTCAATCGACTGCGCCTGCAAAAGCACTTCAGAAGGGCGGGATGGTTTTTCTTATATTAATTTTATAATTGTATATAGCAATCATAACAAATAACAAGTATTAAAGAATATCGATCGTCGATAACATTTAAAGTTTTTATCGCACCTCATCTGCAAATAGGTACAAAAACGAAATTTTGATGAAGTCTTCATATGTATTCACTTTTTACAAAAAGTGAGCAGTCACGCAAAGTAAAATATAAAGCTCGCCAGATGCAAAAAGTGATTGAATACCGAACAGTCACGGCCGTAACTGTTAAATTTGAAAGAGCGAACAGTTAGCCGATACAAACAATATGAGAAGTGGGGCGCCTGAGCCGGCGTCGCGTGGCCTGCAGCCTGCATCTAACTTTACTATCTGATCTGCATTAGGCTTGTTTAATTGTTAACTGTAGCTAGTTTGTGACAACACTTACAATTTAAAAAGACTAAGGATGTCTCCTAGAAAAGCAGAAGCAAACCGGTCTTATAGACATGACAAATACGATTAAAAAAAAACATGCTGTTCAGTGAACCTTAGATATCTAACAACAGGTTTAGATAATTCAGATGCAGAACAGTCAGTTTAGGATAATAATTACTTACAGAATCAGTTTATGACTAACGAACTTGAAATGCCATGTACACACAGTTAAATATAAAATCATATTTGTGCATTGATTAAACTGCTGCCATCGACACACCATGTGGCGAAATTGCTATTATTGCAAGTTCTGCTTTATTTACCAACACCAATATTTAGTTCCATTTATAAGTGTATGAGGATAATGACGGCGAAATAAGCCCGTTAGAGGTGAACGGCCGCGAGCCATTTATCTCACCTCGGTAAAACGGAACCGCATTAAGGAATAACTCGGAAATATGATCAGCTCGTGTTCCTTGTACAATTTTTTAAGACAACGCTGATTGTTGCTATTTATATGCATTTATTTTAAGTAATTGGATTTTTTCGGAAAAAACTTTTTCGGGAGAATTCGATAAACGGTAACTTGTTAAGAATTATTGAATGAGAAATTTTAGAACGCCTTACGTTTAAGTTTATGTTAGGTTAAGTCAGACAACGTGTGTTCTAATACTTCCGATCATAGAGAAAAGGTGTGACGTCGAACATAGATACTACAGAAAGACGAAAGCTATAATTTTAATGAATTAGTATTCAATTCAGCATAATCAGTAGTGAATTGAAAGAATTTCACAAATACTTACAATAAAATTCACAACAAAAAAAAAATCGGTAGGCATCTTTCTAAAGATCTGTTTTAAGCATTTGTGTTCAGTCTTTTTTTTCACTTTAATGTGTACATTAAATTATAATTAATGCAAATTTAAATATTACACACACTGTTATCTCAAAATCTCTGTATAAATTACCCAAAATTTCACATGGCAAAGATTAGAAAATTCTTTTGTCTTCTTTAGTACATTAAACAGTCGAAGAGTGAGAGGTACGAGGTTTTTTGACCAGATAACTAAGTTAGCCATGCAGTCAGCGGCGCATGACGGACCTGTTGCCATTGCTTATCGCAGGCGAGCATCTCAGGCTAACTATTTAGTAGTAGGTAAGTGTAATTCAATTATACATACGAAATTAACTTGTTATGCACTGCGAGCTACGAGATTGTTAAGTCGATGAAATATTTAAGGTATTTTAGTTATTATAGGACCTATATGCGAATCTCGTTTATCGGAATATAGTGAGGCATTTGACTGTTTGAAAATTGTAAATCTCTGGCAGAACAGAAATCGGCCTGAGGCCTGAGCCCTAGACCTGACTAGAGTGACTAGAGGTCTCAATGTCTCTCCGAGTTAGTGTCACTTGGTAGTTGGTGATCTATAGAAATAGCGTCTACGTCAATTTCTAGAAGTGTAAACGAGTGGAACCTTTGATACAACCGGGAATACGCTAAGATGAGGAGGAAGTTACAAATCCCCAAGTCACAATGTTCATAAAGGAGGCCTCACGAAGGGTACTGGAGACCAGATCTTCATATAATGGCCGGCTTTTAATCTCCTAAACAGAGTATTTTTCATTATGATGAGGTACAGTAATGTTGGCTCAGCTGCGTCAAAAGCTCATGAGTGATAAGAATTACAGCCACGCAGACGCGTCTGTGGCAGACCGGAACGGCTGCGCGGGCGCGGAAAAAACGGACGTACACGGAAAATTGTTTTACGGACAAATGGGTTTATTGGTCTCGAAGAATGCTTGTTATTGGAGCTGGCGAGCTTGTTCGCGCTAACTCCCATTCCGGGAGGAGAAAGGTTAATTTATAGCGCTAATCCATCTAAATGCAAAATATAAGTATAATTTAATTTTTAGTTGTGTAATTTTTGTTTTGTACAATAAAGTGATTTAATACTACTACTACTACTAAAAGTTAGACGATCACTTTTATCGCTATAAGGATAGTTTATCATCAAAACACATATTTTGACAACAGACTGGTCCCATAAATTAAAAGGAATCAAATGTACCCTAATTGCCAGATAACAAATCTCGAATTCTCGACAAGCGGCCATTAAAGATTATACCAAATGGCTACAGTTGGTTGTCGTCAAATTAATGAGACAAGAATGTAAGAAGCGATGGAGTTCCCGTATATTGTAACCAGGAAATATATTTTGAAATCTTCCCCTGTATAAGATAGGGTTTAAGCGTAAGGTTGAATTTAAAACCTATAAAATAATTCGTTGCTTGGGTAAGAAAAAATCAAAACGATGTTTTCTGTATAGTTTTCGATCAATGCAATTTACAACACCACGAAATACAGACTGTCTATGCGCGTTTTTGTTATTTAACTTTTAACTCACCAGATTGTAAGACAATAGTGATTGGGTTCCGATTGTCACCCTTCGGCAGATTTATTTATTATTTATCGTATGGCGGACTGGCGGCTACACACTGGACTTATATCGAACGGGAATATGGATCGTGATTACCTTTTGTATTGTTTTATAAGTCATTATTCTGAGGTTTTATACATCTTGTTCACGGGTAACTGAAGATACTCGTAGCTCGATCGGTCGATATGACTAGTGAAACTAACCGATTCAAAATTTTTGTGGTTACACACTGGTTAAAAAAATATTACAGTAAGAATTCAATGTTTACAATTATGCATCAGATATGAAGATTATGAACTTGCATTCTTCGTCAGATAAATTAAGGGCCACTTGCACCATCCCACTAACACGGGGTTAAGCGGTTAAACCGTACTAGTGTCAAATTGTACTAGTAACCATGGTAACTCCAGGTTTAACCGGTTAACCCCGGGTTAGTGGAATGGTGCAAGTGGCCCTAAGTATTGTATTTGAAACGACCACATCTTATAAGTTAACCCTCATGCATGGATGTTTTATGCATTCTGTGAGCTATTTCCGTCGACAAGAGGCGTGTGGCCTTCGTCCACGGTCAGTATTCCCATGCTGAGAGTCATATCATTTATGACAAAGGGTCTATTATGGCCTGATTTAAGTGTATTAGTACCAGGGTTTTTTCTATAGTCACTGTCTTGTTGGAATAGGTCGGGGTGATAGTGGGATGGCAGATAAAGTATACTATTTTTAGTGCGGCTTTGTGATTTTAGCAGTCGTTAATGTCGTTATGGATATAGTACAAAATGCGCTTTACTTGAAGAACTGTAGATATTAGCATTATTAGTATCTGAAGATTAACTGTTTAATATACAATAAAGGCTTGTAGAGACTTAAGACCCTTGACAATAAAATTATGTAAGTACATATCTTTATTCGCTCAGGTACGAATTCCTATCTAGATTTTGACTGCCACCGGTTCCATAAAAAAAATTGATAGACGTGTATTAAAAGTACCTACACGTAGATATCGTGTATTAAAGCATGATGAATATTGTTAGCAACCTTAGATTACTGGCCGTTTTCTAAGGTCTGTAGGTAGGTAGTGAATAGTGAATTTTAAAGGTCAATACATTTTCGCAGGAATAATATAATGGAATAATTTTTTTCTTATACCGAATGAATCACCATGCATACATATGAGTAATTTACAGTAGCACTAACAAACCTATCAAGCAATCAACTTACTTTCTAGACCACTCGATAAAAGCCATGTAAATTGGAGGCGTGATTATAGTTTGGAATATAAATCACTTCAAAATTCTAACAATCCATAACATAACAGAAACACATTGTGAATTAAATGGCTCCTCAATAAAAATACTCTCTCAACGCAGCTGTAGCCCAAATTGGATTAAAAATAAAAGAGTCAACGCCCTCTACTTGGGCCCTGCATTCAGCCACGTTCGAATGGCGTCTGCGACTTCTGCGACCTTGACACTCAGCCATGTTCCGTTCCATATTTAAAACGCGACAAAAATATGGTTATGGTGGCTATTGATATGTCAAAGAAAAAAAAACGCTTGCTGAGACGGGCAGACATCGAAGCCATACCAAAAACATAATCCAGATCAGATCAAATACGAATATCTGTATGGAATATATAACGGTAAATATGTAGAAAATTTTGACGATCCTAACACAATAGGGAATATTACGCGAAACTCTGCGTAAGTGGCGCCACTACCACAATCTGAGGGTCTATCGCAAAACAAGAAAATCGAAATTTAGTTATCTAACATCTCTGTCACTCTTGCATATTCGAGCGATAAAGAGGTAGATAGCGAAATTTCGGATTTGCGTTTCCCGGTAGGTCCTCTGTAAACAAACCGCCTTGGTGCATTAATGTCATATTTTATTATCTCTGAAAACTTGTCAAAAATCTGTTAAAGGTACAGTATGTATAAGTTACTCTATGGTTCACTAAAAAGGCTAGTCCTGCACTCTGGTGGCAGAACATTGCAGTAATATCCCCTATTGGAGCTAGGGTTGCCACCTTTTTTCTATACACATATAGTATTTTTGTCAAAATATTGAAAAAATATAGTATTTACTGGGAAATTTGAAAAAAAAAATAGGCCCGATTTGAGGCGAATTAAAAATATCGATCATACGATGCGATATCGGTGACATTTGTATACCCCATTCTTGAGTGATGAAAATATAGTATTTTTCGTACTATATTGTTTTTGTATAATATATAGTACAAGTGACTAAAATGTAGTACGATACTATATATTATAGTATGGGTGGCAACCCTAATTGGAGCCAAATCTCAAAAAATAGTAACTCCAACCATTGTAAATCTAGCAGATATATTTATCAGTTTAACCATGTCAACGAGATGGCATCCCAAAAAGGAAAACCGCGCAATAATCCCGCGTCGCGACTGCACTGGTACTCACGTTCTAAAATTAAACACTAGCGCCAATCAGTGTTGCCAGCTGCACTCTTTGTTTCCTTTTTCGTAAGCGCGTATATGGCAACCGATGTAATCGGCCAGGTTTATATATTTATCTAACTAGAGTTTTCTTAGAGACTATATATTGGACTACTGATACCGAGTTCGATTGCAATTATCTACTTGGATTGGATTTTACTTATATAGCCGGTCAAACAACTTTGTCAGGAAAAAAAGGCGCGAAATTCAAATTTTCTATGGGCCGATAACCCTTCGGGCCTACATTTTTTTCAATTTGCCGCTTTTTCTACTGACGTAAATGGCTTGACAGTGTTTAACTTATAAATAAAGTCAAGTTTTACTTGACTGCTTATTAGTCTAATTAGTCTATCTATACCTAATAAAATTTTATAAGATAAATTAGGTGGCACAAATTGGCACAACAGCTATTCGCATTCGCCTAACACGGGTATGCGATTAAGCTGTAATTTTGCAAAAGCCGACATCAATACACTACACATGCCTGTCTTACAAAGAACATTTATTTAAAACTGTTCAAAAATACACTATCAGTAAAATTTTAGTAGAACAAGTAGTTGAAGTAATTGATTGAGAAGATTTATCTGTCAGGAACTACGGATAAGCATAAACCCACTTATAATCCCGGAATAAGTTTTCTAAGAGGCAAAAAGAAAGAATTTGTTTTCCCTTGCCTAATTAATGATAAAACTACCTTCATGGTTTGTTTGTTTGTTACTTTTACAATAGAAACTGGCAAAATAAGGCACATACCTACTCAATTAACTATAGAATTCCCTAATATGTATATATAAAGAACAGGAAACAATAAAGAAATTTGAAGACATGAACATTCCGCAAGATGCCGTGGGAACGCAGCTAAAATGGCTGCCAAGCGAAGCACTGGAAAGACTATTGTTGGTAAATATTGTAGATAAATAAAAGTCACAGTAAATATGGTAGGTAAGTACGAGAGACGACGACAATGGGCGGATGTCTTCTAGCCGTATTGTGTCGACACGACTCATATGTTTATTTATTTAGGCGTACACTTATCGCTTTTTAATAAGCTAGGATGGTCTAAGGGTTTGAAAATAACAAAGGGCAAATATGTGAATAAAAACAGTCCTTGATTTTTTGTAGGGGTGTCATTATATGTATGATACATACTACATACAAAAAACAGCAGTCGAATTTTCACCAATTAACTTTCTACGAATGTCAGCTGTATGCTTCATCACAATCATCACAGAAACTGTTTATAAAGTTAAAGGTGCTTGTGCTTGTTCCTAATTGCACTCTAATCAAGTCCGGACACGGTTTTGCTAATGTCATTAATAGGAAAAACATGTTATTGATAAACTAATAAGTGTATTAACGATTTAGATAAGGATGTAATAAATACCCCAAACAGCTATGCTGAAAGCCTCTCTAAAAAGCTAATAAGCGAGGTAATAGATGGGTTCGAGACTCGTCGATAAGATAATCGCGATAATAAATATGTCAATTGTCAATCATGCAAGACCACACAAATCAATGGTATGAAACAAAATAAATTGCAAATTTTGTTTATCATTTATAGACTGGCTTCTTCACTTTCTTTTGGCCTTGTATTGAAGAAGAAAGTTTAAATGATTTGGTATTTGTTATTGGTCCTTCAGTTTTGCAATGTCATTACAAAGTCTCTCGAACCGATATGTGAAAGTAAACAGAGTTTAGGATATACACGGTGGCTAAAAAACAAGCGCATTCCCGTTGCCAGGGAGGTTTTGGGATTATACTGAGCAACTTTTACTATGGGACAACAACGGGAATGCACTTATTTTTTAGCCACCCTGTATGGCCAAACAAAAAAATAAAATAAAGGACATGATAACAAAACCTAATCTATTGAAAAAGTTACATCATAGTGTAATAAGTTGCGTTACAACGTTTTTTATAAAGAAAAATCCCAAACCTAAATGAAATGCGAACGCTTGGCGGTCCGTTCAGAAGCGTTCCGCTGTTCGCCGACATAATTAGTTCATAATTACTGAAATGGTGATCTGTAGCGCGACTAAATCTCATCTTTATACAGATAACAGTAATGAGTAGACTGTGGAAAGTCGTGGCGTGCGGATTTGGGAAAGTAAGATGATGTTCCGAACGCATACTCGGAATAGTTCCGTTTTTGAATGCCTTTCACCTCGCTTTATTAATATCTGCGTTTTTGACTCATTATTTTTAATGTGTTTGTATCAAAACAACTCCAATTTTATTCAAATAAGACATGCAGTCGGAGTCGACATGATTCAACTCTTGGCACTATATATTTTTTATATATAGGCGATGCAAAGTTTTTTTATTTAGAAATGAAGTTCATTCAAACTCGTCCTAGATTGGACTTTGTCTATCGTATGAGAACCGTTAAACAGTAGTATCCTCATCCTCAATTAGGTGATAATGGTATGTCATTAGTTATCTGTGAGGCCCAACAGTAATCAGCCTTATCAAGCAAATGTAACCTTAAAAAGGCCCAAGGACCCCAACTCAATTGGAGTTCCGAAATGTTTACAGGCAATTTGCTTAATGAAATGTGATATCGGGGTCCGGGGAGACTGATAAGGATTTCCATTTTAAATAATATGCTTTTGAGCTTAATGCTTTGCATACACAACGGAAATCATTGACGTTACTTTACGTAAGTATGCTTTTTAAAATACATACCTACTTAACGATCTTCTTTCTCGATTGAGAGATAGTTGAGATGGCTCTAAACTAAACCTAAATGGGAACTCGGGAGACGAAGTAAACATTACACACTTTGTAATGTACTGTCCTCCACTCCTTGCCCTTTTGTTACACTACCGACACAACACAATCTACAACGAAATAGTCATCAATGCCTATATTAAACTCATCGTTATCGTGCAGCTTAGTTACCCTAGGTCTACTAACAGTGTCTAGCTTTTTTACTGTAGGATCTCTATTTGTTCGGCAGCATTACTATAAATAGGTTTATTGTAGATTCTTGCGTCTTTAAATAGATGTATAAAGCATGGATTACAAGCAAAATTAAACCCTGGGTCGTCAAGGAAGCATCTTAAAATGTCAAATAACTTCCTTCCGATTTGATTCATCAGTTCATCACATCTGACATAACTCCATGATGTAGGGTTCTAATTGGCTGACCGTACAACCAGAACGAGTAGCAGTTACATAGATCATTAGTAAACACATTGACACACGATCCGCCGGCGGAGGACGCGCCGCCGCGCCGCTCTGCTGCGCGAACGCACGTACTCGTTAATCCGATCCAGTTAGATCTGT
Organism: Cydia strobilella; assembly: GCF_947568885.1. Lineage (NCBI taxonomy): Eukaryota > Metazoa > Arthropoda > Insecta > Lepidoptera > Tortricidae > Cydia > Cydia strobilella. Next base: position 11,630,994 of record NC_086049.1, on the reverse strand, counting down.
GTCTGCGTCTGCGTGCTTTCTAACAGATTTGGAACGATCTTGTTCGCCGTTTTTAATTGCGAGTTGCACTGATTGGTGTGAACTTTTGACTTATGTTTTTGTAGTTTAGTTTCCTTGTGTGATGCGTGTGCAACTATGTAATCATATTGCAGCGCAAACCAGTTTAATAAAAGGACCAAATAAACATTGTTTATGGCAGTTATAAGCCCTTTCGTAATGGGTCATCAACTTAGCATATTAGTAGAACGTAGTGTAGTGTAACATTTCTTCCAACAAACTATATCTGGGTGACGGGACAGAATAACAAAAATAAGTTCACCCTAACCTAACAGTATTCCCAAGAGTTTCCCAGGGAATAATTATAAACTTGAATTTACTTTCCTATACTTATGCATACATTATAAAGAGAAACACCAAAATAGTATAAAAAATGCATATGCAGTATAGACGCGCATAGATTTCAAAATAACCGGTAAAAAGATAAAAATCAATACTAGAAAGTAAAACTGCTAGACCATATTCCTCACATTTGTCACTGCTGCCATAAATAAAGAAAACGAAAGTATGGTAATTTGATGATACGCCAGCCTCATCAATTATTCATTATCATTAATCTAGAATTTTTTAATGAATTCACGCATCTGACTTTCACGTCTAACAAAACTTGCAGTTTTGACAAATTAAATTTGTTTTCATTATCCTTGAAACAAGTTTTTAGGGTTCCGTACCCAAAGGGTAAACGGGACCCTATTACTAAGACTTCGCTGTCCGTCCGTCCATCCGTCTGTCACCAGGCTGTATCTCATGAACCGTGATAGTTAGACAGTTGAAATTTTCACTGATGATGTCCTATTTCTGTTGCCGCTATAACAACAAATGCTAAAACAAAATAAAATAAATATTTAAGTGGGGCTCCCATACAACAAACGTAATGGTACGGAACCCTACGTGTTCGAGTCCGACTCGCACTTGGCCGGTTTTATTTTATAACATTTATATTTCAGAATAGATGTAGGTAACCTTTTACGCATTTTCTTCCAATCGCAGCAATAATAAGCAATAGCATTGCGCAATAGATGTATTTCCTGATTTCCTCCATCGTTTTCATTTGTCTCAGCCGTCTCAGGTTCATATTTCTTACTCTTGCCTTTGTTTCCACACCTTTATTAAACCCTTTCCCTTCCATAGGTACCTATATAGATTTCCACATATACAATTTGTCTGACCGATCTGTCAATTAAGTAAAAAAATTGGTACGATGGTTTTGATAGTACCTACGACCGAACTGTCAATTTAATAGGATCCTATCTGGAATATAAAAACAGAGGCCCTTCCTATAAAACCTTCAGCGTCGTGTATGAATAGATTGAATAGCATTTCAGTGTGTAAGAGTGCCTACTTACCTCGTTTATCAGATTTAGTACGTGCCCGACTGCCCGGTTTGTGAAGCACCCTACATGATCATGACGGAAGTAAAGATCAAGACGGTACATAAATTACATGAACAAGCTGCAGCTGTAAGTTATTCGTAGTCTAGAGTTTGATGGTGATGAGGTAGCGTAGGCTTCAGCCTGGCGGGGTGAATATAGGTTCATCTCATACTACCTATGAGACTGGTCATCAGTCACTGATGTTCCTGGCTTTGTAGTCCGCCGGGCTAGAGAGCCCGGCAAGCTCGGCCGACGCCCCTTCCCATACAAACGTAGTTCCGCTCTCATTTTAAAACTACGTGTTGGATTGTAACGCAACTTTGCACATACAATGACATGAGGTATATCTAGATCTGAAGTTTATATAGCTCCAGTTTATAAAACAAACGAAATAAAGCAAAAACAAGTTTTTAATAAAAACTTGAATTCGCTGTATTTTTTTAACTATGGTATCTGAAGCTACACAAACTAATTATAGACTAATTATACCTCATCCTATTGTAAGTACAAAGTTTCATAGCAATCTAGCTAGTCGTTTGAAAATGAGAGCGGAACTACGTTTGTATGGAGAACCGAGCTTGCCAGAGACCCTTGAGGTTTAGTTTGACGAATAAATATTCGATATTAACCTAGTGTGCCGGGATAATTTTTTTCTTAGTGTTCTCGTACCGCGATATCCGGTTCGATCACTGACATCGCCCGAGTCAGGGCTGCAGCAGTAACGCTGCAACAGGACATGTCGCCGATTCATCCGAACGTAACCTATGTAATACCATAGACCTATATAACTCCGAAGATGAATACAGTCTAAGGAAAAAAAGTGCCTCGGAAATCAAGAAAAATTGATTCTTGGACATATGGCGCCTACACCTTTAGCCTATTCTCGGCTAGATGGCGTTGACGGTTTCGTTTGTTATTTGAGAATTTTAACACATCATATTATCAGTGAAAGAACATGGGTCAAAATCATATAAAAATAATAAATACAAATAAAAATATCATTAATCCATACATTTTTATTAATTTTCATTTTTAGTTTTAATCGTATCAATCAATCAATCAATCAAATATTTATTTGCTATAAGCACAGTTGCATGCATGCAAATACAGTTCAATTCACTTAAGATACAAAATAACACAGATAAAAACAAACGGAACACAAATTACAGTAGATATACAATTTAAATATGGATGGAGACATGTCAAATTAATTTAATACATTAGCAAAGTATTCGTCGATAGAATAGTATGGCCTATTAATAAAATATTCTTTCACTTTCATGTCAAATAGTTTCATATCGTCACAGTCCCTTATATCTTTGGTCAACTTATTATATATTTTTTTAATTATATATTTGTATGTCGAAAGTTGTGTCGAAATGGCAGTAAATTTTCTGTGACTACAAAATTTACTTCGACAGTAACCCTCTATCCTATATATTCTCTTTGGTAATACACACTAACGAGATGGTCGTTGTATGAGCTTAAGCATTGACCGCCCAAGGCATTTATAGGTACAATGCAAAGCATATAGTTATTGTGTTGGCATATTTTTAAATTTACGTGAGCCTACCCACGTATTTCCTTGTATACCTGTAAATAGGCTTTATAAATAAATGAGTGATGATGAGTACCTATTAGGTCTGTAATCGTGGTTCGATTTTGTAATCTTTCGCTTGCTCGGGTATCAATATTAGCACGAGCGGTTAAACAACAACTTTGCCCCCTTATAACTATTACCCTTCGTTCAACGTTTGAAGAACGAAAATTATTACCTAGTTTATCCTCCCTTTCGGTGACATTTTTAATAGGTATCAATTATTCTGGTCTAGTAGATATAACTCCTCTCCTTGGTTTATTTTTCAAACTAAGCAACAAACATGCAAGTCAAGTCTTAAGTAGATAATGTGGGTAGCATTTCACATAACTGATCAGTAGCTAGAAACAATGTTAATAACTACGTTGCTTGCACCGCATCGTCTACTTTCAGAGAAAAAACAAAACGAGCGTAGGAAAGCATAAATAAGTGCTAATGTATAAATAATTCATTGTATCATAACAAAACCGGCGCGAGTTCCGAGTTCATGTTCAAGATCAGCGTGAAGGAACAACACGAGCGAAGGGAGGGTGGGTCCCCGCATAATGAAGTAGGTATACCTACCTACCTACCCGGACAATCGATTCGCGGAGTCCCGGCCGGCGTCCCGGCCTGCTCCGGGCTCCGCTCCGGCCAATCCACCCGCACGATCTATTCCAACTAGCAAAAACTCACCTTTTTACACTTCAGCAAGCCTCCACCAAAGAAATGCAGTCACGTAGATCGCGAGATCAAACCACTATGATTGCACTGCGAAAAAATATCTAAGCGAGACGCGGCACAAACATCAATTAACTTGACACTTTTTTTTAATTATAAAGCCTATTTTATATCTACTTTTATCAATACCGGTATATTAAGCCGGTAAGGTTTTTTAAAATACGATCCAACAAAGCGTTTCCTCCACAGTTGTTCGCGGCGGACTGACAGAAATGAAGATGGCGCCAGCCGTGCGCCGGCATGATGCGAGTGAAGGCAGCCACGGATACCCCGTTACAAGCTGCACCAATTACAGCACAGTGCGCTCCCGGTTGGCCAATGAGCGATGAAAGTTCTCCTCTGATATATTTGCCCGTGAAAGTTCAAATCAAAACAAGTTCATCTTCACTTGCTGTGAATTGCGAGGTAGGTAATGTTTGATGCGCATGGTTATTCAAAGTTAATTAAAGAAAAGTGATTAGAGCTTGAAATGTCTCCATTAGGCTAGACTCGGCGTCGTTTATCAGTAGTCTTGTTTAACATACTTTACAGTGCGTAAAGAGCACTTTTCGTCCATATGTCGAAAGTTTAAAGGGCCATATGTACTGTAAAACGTTGTACTAAATAACTATTCCACACGAGCATACCGAAACCATAGGTACCTACTGATTAAAGATTTTTCGTGTCTTGTTACATTTTCAGGTAATGTCATGTAAAATTTTCAGGTACCTATCAATTTTTCATTATAGACCTGTACCAATAACTTCTGAGGTTATAAGAATATTAATGTTGCTTATTTTTTATATATAGTTTCCAGACCATATACTAAACCTAAAAATAATATTTTGTGTCATCCTAGGTATTTGCTTAGGTAGAAATTTAGGTATTTCTTTTTTCAATCAGCATTCTGTAAAAAAAATATTCGAGACGAAATTCTTTGTTTCCCTGTAAAGGCAAAGTGGCTTTCGACGTACACACGCATTTTGTGTCATTTTCATCCACGGGTATAATGGCATTTAATAAATACCTAATATTGATCCTAAAACGCCTAAAAAAATATTAGAGTCGGTAAGTGAAGTGTTGTACTTTACAGAACATTGTTATATGTTATTCAAACAAATCTGTGTCAAATTCATCCACCGCTTTTATTTAAAAAAATTTTTTTTCTAATTAACACTCTGTATCTGCCACAAAAAAAAATTCATGTTATTAAGTTTACGTCTACAATATTATAATACCACATTGAGACATCATTCATAATTTGGGTCATTTTGATCCACGGTTTTTTTACTATCTGGCAAAATAAAACTCAATTGAACAAGAAGGGCGTGCGCGGGGAAGGGTACCTACGCGGGTGGGGTGCTTATTATACTTGCCGTAATATCAGCTGGCGACTGAGATCTTAATACTATCTCCTTTACCCTTGTTAAGACCAACCAAGAGATGGCATTATGAGCTGTCTCGCCACTTAGTTTTGCGATACAGTGTATTTATTTCATTCGGAGGCATAATTACATTGCCTTATCAATCTTACCGTAGTAGGTATATAAATATAATTAAAAATAAACTGTAGGCTGCACTCCTCATACTGACCAACATTTGTGACGTTCCTAATGAAAAGGTACCACTTTCTCTGACAGGTTATTTGTATAAAGATATAATCAAATTTCGTCTTTATGGTAAACGACAAAGTGGTACCTACCTTTTGATTGAGAATGTCACAACAGCGACTTAAAAATTACTTTTGTTTCGATTTTTAGTAGACTTTTTAAGTTTATTTTAAGACGCAATTTATTGTGATTTTTGTTATGTTTAAGCGTGGCAAGCAACATTAATTACATTGATGATGATGTTCATTAAATACAATATTTTTTCATACTATACTGAACTGTCACCCTATACATGAGAATGAACAGCGCCCTCTTGACAATGATCATATATTACTGGTCAGGCTTTAATATGTGTCATAATTTAGTAAAGTCCCCTTTGTGGATTCTAAGTTTCCGAGTTACAGCAGTTTAGTGAAAGCGTTTTTTTTAAAATATAAATTAAGGGTTGAATAAAGAGGAAAGAAAATTTGATTATTTTTGCGCTACGACGCACGGTTTAGGAGATACAGCCCTATAAAGTTTTTTTTATTGTTTTTTTCTTTTTTACATTGTGTTTTTTGTATATTACTTTGGGGTTTCATAAAGGGGAACGAAAATTTAATTATTTTTGCGCTACGACGCATGGTTTAGGAGATCAAGCCCTATAAAAAAACTCTTTTTTTTTGCGTTTTTTTTTGTATAAATTAATGGTTACATAAAGGGGACCGAAAAGTTGATTATTTTTGCGCTACGACGCACGGTTTAGGAGATACAGCCCTATATAGATTTTTTTCTTTTTCTTTTTTACGTTTCTAAATCTTAATTAAGGGCTTCTTAAGGGGAACGAAAATTTGATTATTTTTCGCTACCATGCACGGTTTAGGAGATACATCCCTAAAGTTTTTTTTGTTGTTTTTTTTTTCTTTTTTTTGTCATTGCGTTTTTTGTTATTACTTTGGGGTTTCATAAAAGGGAACGAAAATTTTATTATTTTTGCGCTACGACGCACGGTTTAGGAGATACAGCCCTAAAATGATTGTTTTCTCTTTTTCTTTTTTGCGTTTTTAAATCTTAATTAGGTTTAGGGGCTTCTTAAAGGGGAACGGATATTGATTATTTTTGCGCTACGATGCACGGTTTAGGAGATACAGCCCTATAAAGTTTTTTTGTTATTATTTTTTTCTTTCTTTTTCTTGTGTTTTTGTATATTATTTAGGGGCTTCATAAAGGGGAACGAAAATTTTATTATTTTTGCGCTACGACGCATGGTTTAGGAGATACAGCCCTATAAAGATTTTTTTTTTAAATTTTGCGTATTTTTAAATATAAATTATGGGTTGCATAAAGGGGAACGAAAATTTTATTGTTTTTGCGGTACCACGCACGGTTTAGGAGATACAGCTCTATAAAGTTTTTTTTCCTGGTTTTTTTTTGTTTTTTTTTTAAAGTATTAAGTACGGGTTTCTTAAAGGGGTTTTTTAAATTATTTTTGCGCTACGACGCATGGTTTAAGAGATACAGCCCTATAAAGATTTTTTTATTGTTTTTTTTTTTCTTTTTTACATTGTGTTTTTTGTATATTACTTTGGGGTTTCATAAAGGGGAACGAAAATTTTATTATTTTTGCGGTACCACGCACGGTTTAGGAGATACAGCTCTATAAAGTTTTTTTTCCTGGTTTTTTTTTGTTTTTTTTTTTAAGTATTAATTACGGGTTTCTTAAAGGGGTTTTTTAAATTATTTTTGCGCTACGACGCATGGTTTAAGAGATACAGCCCTATAATGTTTTTTTTTTATTTTGCGTTTTTTTTTAAAATATAAATTATGGGTTGCATAAAGGGGAAAGAAAATTTTATTATTTTTGCGCTACGACGCATGGTTTAGGAGATACAGCCCTATAAAGATTTTTTTTTTAAATTTTGCGTTTTTTTTAAATATAAATTATGGGTTGCATAAAGGGGAACGAAAATTTTATTGTTTTTGCGGTACCACGCACGGTTTAGGAGATACAGCTCTATAAAGTTTTTTTTCCTGGTTTTTTTTGTTTTTTTTTTAAGTATTAATTACGGGTTTCTTAAAGGGGTTTTTTTTAAATTATTTTTGCGCTACGACGCATGGTTTAAGAGATACAGCCCTATAAAGTTTTTTTTTTTAAATTTTGCGTTTTTTTTTTTAAATATAAATTATGGGTTGCATAAAGGGGAACGAAAATTTTATTATTTTTGCGCCACCACGCACGGTTTAGGAGATATTATATCTATATATATACTATATATAGCTATAATAGCTCTATAAAGTTTTTTTTCCTGGTTTTTTTTTAAGTTTTAATTAAGGGTTTCTTAAAGGGGAACGAAAATTTGATTATTTTTGTGCTACGATGCATGGTTTAGGAGATACAGCCCTATAAAGATTTTTTTTTTAAATTTTGCGTTTTTTTTTAAATATAAATTATGGGTTGCATAAAGGGGAACGAAAATTTTATTGTTTTTGCGGTACCACGCACGGTTTAGGAGATACAGCTCTATAAAGTTTTTTTTCCTGGTTTTTTTTGTTTTTTTTTTAAGTATTAATTACGGGTTTCTTAAAGGGGTTTTTTTTTAAATTATTTTTGCGCTACGACGCATGGTTTAAGAGATACAGCCCTATAAAGTTTTTTTTTTAAAATTTTGCGTTTTTTTTTTAAATATAAATTATGGGTTGCATAAAGGGGAACGAAAATTTTATTATTTTTGCGCCACCACGCACGGTTTAGGAGATATTATATCTATATATATACTATATATAGCTATAATAGCTCTATAAAGTTTTTTTTCCTGGTTTTTTTTTAAGTTTTAATTAAGGGTTTCTTAAAGGGGAACGAAAATTTGATTATTTTTGTGCTACGATGCACGGTTTAGGAGATGCAGCCCTATAAAGATTTTTTTTGTTGTTTTTTTTTTCATTGTGTTTTTTGTATATTATTTTGGGGTTCCGTAAAGGGGAACGAAAATTTTGTTCTTTTTGCGCTACCACGCACGGTTTAGGAGATATAGCTCTATAAAGATTTTTTCCTGTTTTTTTTTGTTTTTTTTTTAAGTATTAATTAAGGGATCCTTAAAGGGGAACGAAAAATTGATTATTTTTGCGCTACGATGCACGGTTTAGGAGATGCAGCCCTATAAAGATTTTTTTTGTTGTTTTTTTTTTTCATTGTGTTTTTTGTATATTACTTTGGGGTTCCGTAAAGGGGAACGAAAATTTTATTATTTTTGCGCTACGACGCACGGTTTAGGAGATACAGCCCTAAAATGATTTTTTTTCCACTTTCTTTTTTGCGTTTTTCAATCTTAATTAGGGGTTTCTTAAAGGGATTTTTTTTAATTATTTTTGCGCTACGATGCACGGTGTAGGAGATACAGCCCTATAAAGTTTTTTTGTTATTTTTTTTCTTTTTTTTCATTGTGTTTTTAGTATATTACTTTGGGGCTTCATAAAGGGGAACGAAATTTTTATTATTTTTGCGCCACCAAGCACGGTTTAGGAGATATTATATCTATATATATAGCAATAATAGCTCTATAAACTTTTTTTCCTGGTTTTTTTTAAAGTTTTAATTAAGGATTTCTTAAGGGGAACGAAAATTTGATTATTTTTGTGTTACGATGCACGGTTTAGGAGATGCAGCCCTATAAAGATTTTTTCCTCTTTTTTTTCTTTTTTGCGTTTTTAAATCTTAATTAGGGGCTTCTTAAAGGGAAGCGAAAATTTGATTATTTTTGCGCTACGATGCACGATATAGGAGATACAGCTAATACAGCCCTATAAAGATTTTGTTTCTTTTTTTTTTTCATTGTATTTTTCATGTATTACTTTTGGGTTACATAAAGGGGAACGAAAATTTTATTATTTTTGCGCTACGACGCATGGTTTAGGAGATACAGTCCTATATATTTTTTTACAATGCATGTGCTCGAAAAGTGCGTTTCCTACGGAGCCATGTCGTGCGGAAAGTACTGCTTTTCCGCACTAGTGCTTTTTGTTTTCAATTTTTTTTTACAGTACATATGGTGCTACTTTCTCGCACTAGTGCGGAAAAGAGCACTTACCGTGCATATGTCGAAAGTTTAAAGGGCCATATGTACTGTAAAACGTACGATACACGTGCGAATAGGTAATTCGCAACTCGTGTCGATTTAAAACACTCCTTTTAATAATTAAACTTATTTGCCATGACATGTTTTTTTATTTACTCGCACAATGCATAGTAAAACATTGTATGATACACGTGCGTAAAGATGATTTCCGCACTTGTTGCATAAATAGCAATTTTTTTTATCAAAGAATGAAAGAAAGTCTCGGTATTTATAACCAAATTTTACTTTAGTGGTACCTTTTCCCTATCACTGTCACAAATGTATGTGGCGTTCACGTAAACGCGATATTTTTAAGATTTCCCTGCGCAATGTTGCCAGCTCGCTCGCAAATCAAACATGTACTTACAGTTCTTTTGCATAATGGTGACATTGTACAATATCTATGAGATTTAAATAGGTAAAAGATAATTCGACGCATTCTTTGCTTGCTTGTTGCTTGTTGTTGTGTTGTTTGCGTAACTTCTTTGAATAAGTTCCGTTAATTTGGCGCACAGGCGAAGTAAACATGCGTTGCGTACGGCAAGGTCACGCCGCGGCCCCACCCTGCACGGCCTCCGTTGCCCATTCAGACCGCCCGCTAGCTTCGTTTGAACGCAAATAATATTTTTGTAATATTTGTTTATGCAGTGGATGCAAGTGACACAAATTCATACATCTTATTTATCCCGCATTTCAAATTAATAAGATGTAAACTCTAATATCTTTAATATTCTTTTGTAACGGTGACAGCCTGTTACAACAAAATCATCAAATATCTTATGAAGCTATGCCTTAATAAGACACAAAATCATTTAATGGACCTATTTAAACGATTAAATTCGACCTAAGTAATTTTTTTTAACTCTAATTTTTTTTTGTGTCATTTAGAATTTTATGACATAGTATCAGATTGCAGTGGACGTAATTGACACAAACTATGTTTTCACACTAAAAACACTATCCTAAATGCAACACAGTTACATGTTTTCTCTCGAATATTTTTTTCTCCAAGATAATTCAAAATAAAAAATAATTACCACAAAATAACAAATTACTAGAAAAGCAAATTATATATATGACACAAAACAAAATGTAAGATTTACATCTTAACAAAGTATTCATAAGCGAAAACAGAATTGACTTTAATATTTTTATAACCTAGGGGTCAAAATATAGCCAGCGGTACAGGTCTATTACGATATACATATCTGTTATGTTTAAACTTTTTTTTTTTTTTTTTTAACCCAGGGGAAATCCGTTAGGGATCCCACCCGGCCCGGGAGAGGCCGAGTGGGTATGTCCGACTCGCACGGACTAAAACCCCTGGGGTGTTCCGACGCTCGCTTTTGGGCGGGGTTACGGGAACAACTTTGCAGACCTCCGAGACCCCGCCGGCTGTTATGTTTAAACTTAGCTCAGCTCAGATTAAGTTACGCAAGTATAATATTAAAATTATGTAGCGTGATATAAAGAGATATAGCGTTATTATTCATTAACGCGCTACAGGGTTGTATTAGCTTGAAAAGCGAAATTTTTTACGGAGCCCCAAATAAAATAAAATCGTTCGTCAGCAATTGAACTGTGGACCAAATATACAGGCGACCGTAGAAGAGCTGGCCTTTGATTTTTTTAAAGGCTCCGCGGAGCACACTTTAAATAGAAGTTATAGAAGCTTAGCTAAATAACTAAATAGCGCTTCGAATGAAACATTTTTCTTAGTAATTCTTGTTTCATACAGTTTTGTTTACGAATTACACAAGAAATCGCGCTACCTATAAAGAGTTTCCTTGGGATTGTGATTGTGACATGCTCTGTATTGAGGGGAGCTTTTACTGATAGTGATAAGTCAAAAACATCAAATATCATACAATTGAAAGCGCGCGGTCAAATGCGACGATAATGTATTTGCCAATATGGGAGAATACAAAATACGTATAAAGGATGACTCACGTTAGACCGGGCCGTGTCCGGGCCGGAGCTTCCGGCGCTTACTTTTCTATGACATGACAGGTGATCACGTGGTGCTTTCCATAGAAAACGAAGCGCCGGAAGCTCCGGCCCGGACACGGCCCGGTCTAACGTGAGTCATCCTTAAGTATACTAACACCAGTCCAACTATAGACAAAGACTATAATGACTTCAATATCTATCATACATAGTAGCGTTAGTCTGTCCGTCTGTCCGCTTTCCATCCAACGGTACGCGCAATTTGTATTGTTGCAGTAATTTATTCGCTCCTTAGTGCCTCATTGACTTCTGGGAAAACTAGAAAATGTTAGCATAAGCACACATTGTACTGAATCCAACGCCACGGGGAGCCCGTTGGCAACGTAAGGTGCTTTCCATGGCTTGTGACTGTTATCATTTACCATGGGCGCCGGCAGCAGAGCCATCAGGTAGTGCACTTTCACCCCCGACATGACATTATATAGGTAGTTTAAGTTGGCTCATTTATATTAGTCAATATTATATTGTGTACCTATATGCAGATACGCCTTCCTGAAAGTAATTAATCCTGACGGCGTCTAACTACTCTAACTTTGTTTACCATTTTGTAATAAATTAATAATATGTAGATACATACTATACCAACGGCCCACGGTGAGGTGACTTTTTCAGGTCGCTTGAAAACGAAACCTTACACTGTACTTACCTACCTTGTTAGTTTTTATTCGCGAGTAGTTTTATTCCTCTAATCACCACTAGCAGGGCCAATAAGTGGACATCAAGTTAAAATTAAAAGAAATAGCTAGGTATATTATATAGCAATATAGCTGTGTCTTTAAACTTGATGTCAACTTCTACTTAAATATCATTGAGAGATTTGAGAGGCTATGAAATGGAATGTGCACAGTGCACAATGATGATACCTAATGACAGGCAATACTTACGTTAAATGCAAAAAGCTTATTACGAATGGTTATAAGCACAAAAAATATTTATAAGTATTATTCATCGAGTAGGTATACAAACAGACAGAGGCTGTTTTGCGTGGTTCGTCTGATTCATGTAAGTACAGCGTGCTACTTCATTACACACTACTTGACGCGCGTGCCTCCGCACAGACTAATGAACTACCATTGCTAACCAAGCCCAGTCGAACATTGTAGCTGTTTGTTACTTGTATGTTACTAAAAACTAAAAGTAAACTGACTATCAGTCCGCCGGACGATATCGGCCTGTCAGTTGTTCGGAACATAATTTTTTTAGGGTTCCGTACCCAAAGGGTAAAAACGGGACCCTATTACTAAGACTCCGCTGTCCGTCTGTCCGTCTGTCTGTCTGTCACCAGGCTGTATCTCATGAACCGTGATAGCTAGACAGTTGAAATTTTCACAGATGATGTATTTCTGTTGCCGCTATACTAAAAATAGAATAACATAAATATTTCAATGGGGCTCCCATACAACAAACGTGATTTTTTTTGCTGTTTTTTTCCGTAATGGCACGGAACCCTTCGTGCGCGAGTCCGACTCGCACTTGGCCGGTTTTTCTAACTGACAGGGAACGCGAAGCGAAGCGGCGCGGCGGGCCCATGGCGTTTGCGTTCGCAACCAGACCGCCCACGTACTAAGACACTTCTATTCTATGTATCAAAAGGATAGATTCACCCCGCTCCGTGCCGGTGCCGCTTCGCGTTCGCGTGTTGTTCGCATTGCGATGGATGGATTCGACTCTCCGTACTTTGTGCAAGCAATTGAAACACGAGCAGAATAAGTAATCGGTACACCGGTAGGATGATAGTAGTGATGGTTCATGTCTTCATGACTACAAACCATTAACGGAGGATCGTCACGCACTACTGACATGTCTAATATATTATATCTTGAATCAGATCTTGAAGCTCACGTCAATGTGACAAATTCTACAAATAGGGGTGTCATGAACATGAAACATGATATATTTTTAATTCGTAAAACACTACAAGTACAAAATTATCTTCTTGTATCATGGTCACGCGATAATTTGTATATGTCATTCAGACCGCTGAACGCCACATGCGTGCAATACATTGTAGATGTAGGTAGGTAAGTAGATAGAGTTAGACCAAGATAAGTCTACAACGATTATGATAGCACAGTGCGTTTTTTATACATCATAATTTCATAGAAGTTTGAACTTTGACGTTTATAATAACACTTGCACTGCGTGCGCTATCAAAATCGTTGCAGGCTTATCTTGGTCTTTCTAGTCTCTACACATTTTTGCTTCGACTATGAATAATAATAATAAAGTTAGGTACTTATAAAATATTAGCTACGGTTCATACTCATGTAATAATAGACTAGGTACCTACGTATAGCAATGTTGGATGGTTTTAAGGGCATGGTCGAGTGGAGCAAAATTAATAGTTGTGCTCGAGCGGCGGGCGCGGCTCATTGCTTCTGTTTTCAGCACGCATAGCACACCTTTTTGCTGACTGTAAATTTTGTATCTGTTTTTTTTTTCGGAAATCAAAATCCTAGTAAGTATAGTTAAATAATTTAAACCGAAAAAGAGTGAAAAGGTTTTCTTTTTGTAATAGGGTCTTTTGCCGGGTAACGTTGAACCCACCAAAGAATTGAATTGATCGTTCAAAAAGCGCAATGTTTAAAAAATCGCATGCGGTTATCGTTGAGGTGAGTTGAAGCCCTTAGAGTACTTTTATTGTTATACTAAGTATCTAAGTAAACATAAGGTTTTTTTTAGTAGGGCAACACTTGCGTCTATATGATCGGGATTTACGTCTTGTCGAAACTACGAGATAATCACAGCACAAAAAAAAATCTTTAGACCTTCCGATCTCACTTTTTTCAGTCAGAACCTATAAGAAAGGAAAACGGTAAGTATCATAATACTTTTCAATCTGCTTCTATGGCAACAAAGTAAGAAGTAATTACATGTAATTACCAAAGCACTCTAGTAGTAAAACCCGTCCTCAAGCAACTCTGCACTCAGAACAAAAACAGTAGCATGCAACAGATCATCGAATATATAATTAACCTCATTTGCATGCCCAAGCGCATATCTCGCGGCAATTATTCTCAGAGTTATCTACGCAAGCCGAGCGAAAGGCGATGCGCCGGCGCCGATACCAGGTAATTGTTTGATTGGAGTCATTTAACACTTAGTTTGTGGTGTTGCTAAATTTTATTGTACCTATTGGCTATTCAGGGTTGCTTTGTTTATTTACTGCGTAAATTTGTGTGCTATTGGCTACACTTATTGATGGTCTGATTACTCTGAAGAGAATTAGTATTAGGCAAGTAGGTAAGCTGCAAAGATAATTGACCCCCCCCGCATAGGAAATTATTTGCATGGGATCAGTTATATCTGCAGCTTACTGCACTTATAGGTACTAGTAAATAAGGGGAGATATATCCTCAATTTTTGCTTAACGCCTTAAGCAAATGTTGGACGTGGATTCAGGTTCTTCTATTTCTCTCACTTGAACGTAAGCGTGAGCGGGATGGCTTATTTGGGTGCCTGGGATCGCGGATATCATGTTTCAGACTTTCATGTTTTAATTTATTGTAAGTTTTAACAAAAAAAAGTAATCTATGCATTTGACAAAAAAAAATGTGCGTTATAGAAGTAATTTTCGACGAAGTTACTAAAGAAAGGCCCTAAATTGCTAATTAAATTTTGGGCAACTGTATTGTGATGTAAAAAAATTGCACGATTTTTCAACAAGTTCAACAACTCTGCTGACTGAACATAATGCACCTCAATAATTAAATTTTACTTCTACTACTTATAAATAGGAATAATACAAACATACTAAATTATAATATTACAAAATTAAAACTAAAGTTAAACCTAGAAATAGAATAAAAACACAAACTATAAAATATAAGTACTTACCTATAAAAACAAAAGCAATTACAAAGAGAATCAACTAAAACTAAAACTAAAATTATAATATGAGGAAAAAACCTACTTAAGAGGATACATTATAGTGGCCATTTTTCCATAGTTCTCAACATTTTCCTCTCTGGACTTTAGCCCTAGATGAATATTTATTTCTATATGAGTTCAATATTACCAGTACCTACCCCGTCAGCGCGACGGAGATATTTCCTCTATACCCACGACGACAAATAAACTTATATGTTTGCTAAATCTTCATTTGTTTTTGATAATTTGTTTGTACCAATTTAGCAAGGCATTGTAAAGATGGACACATTGAATGGTCGATGACATACATTTGACAATGCAATCAATGCAATTATTTAAGTAGGTAGCATGCGTTGTGTGACACAACTTATTGTGTCACAAGTGTGAATGGTGAAGTTTTATTGTCCAGAATAAATAATTTCGTGAATTAAAATAAATAAATAAATATTATATCAAAATTTTACACTGATCGACCTCATTCCACAATAAGCTCAATGTGCTGTTGGTACTAGACAACGATATATAGGGCGTATAGACGTATAGACGACGATAGCTGCGAGGCATATCATCTCATCTATGAAGAAATACTGATCTATACTTACTGTTAGAATGATTTTTCAGCGTAGCCCTAGAAAGACATCACATCACGACCTTATCCTCAGGGACAGCGGAGTACATTGATATTATTATTGGCAATGTGCAGACTGCAGAACGTACCATCAACGCACCGTAATGACTGTAAATCAATCTTAATCAAGGATACGAAGGAAAACATCACATACGAATGTTAACGGCCTGAAAGTCTCTTGCATTAACCAATTAGCAATCTCCGCCTACCGTTAAAACCATAAAATGTGGCATTTTAATTTAATCTTACATCATTACCAAGCTAAGAAGAGCCTTCCCTGTTTTACCATACCCTAAGATCTGGGTCTAGGTACGCTGGTAATTAAATTATAGGCCAAAGAAGAAGAGCGTGAAGCTGCGAGCACAGCAGTGTATTAATAACAATTTTTGGCTGCAAACGATTTAATTAAGAAATTTTATAGCGTGCTATTTGAATTTTATATGTGTGCTTTCACTGAGTATGAAATAAATATACCTTCACACATCCACCAACCGTGGAGAGGAACATTTTGTCCATGGTTCTTGGTTACATCAATGTTACACGTGTGCTTTCACATGGAATGTACCGTCACACTTCCACCAACCGTGGAGAGGAACATTTTGTCCATGGTTCTTGGTTACATCAATGTTACACGTGTACTTTCACATGAAATATACCTTCACACATCCACCAACCGTGGAGAGGAACATTTTGTCCATGGTTCTTGGTTACATCAATGTTACACGTGTGCTTTCACATGGAATGTACCTTCACACTTCCACCAACCGTGGAGAGGAACATTTTGTCCATGGTTCTTGGTTACATCAATGTTACACGTGTACTTTCACATGAAATATACCTTCACACATCCACCAACCGTGGAGAGGAACATTTTGTTCATGGTTCTTGGTTACATCAATGTTACACGTGTGCTTTCACATGGAATATACCTTCACACATCCACCAACCGTGGAGAGGAACATTTTGTCCATGGTTCTTGGTTACACGTAACTTACAGTTGTGAGGAAAATATAGAAGTTGAAATACCTTATCTAAGTATAGGTAGGTACCGTTAATTTTGAAAAGAACTTACCTATGAGTTTCACGCGCTCTTAAAAATATTTATTTAAACATACTGAAACCCAAAAGAAAATAAGAAATGTCTAGTACCTCATCAAATATACGTTTAAAAGCTCCGTTTTAAATAGCTTGAACCAATTAGCCCCAGTTATCAACAAATCTAATATTACAGTGATTTTCTCGGCCGTTTATCGATCAACTGCGTTGAAGCGTTGTTATCGGCGCAGATTGAATCTCTCGATCACAGCTCTCGATCGAATCAGCGAAAGTTTCTACGTGATTGAATTGCTGTGAAACGGGCCAGGTAATATTTAACGGTCCTTTCGGAACAAGAAGCCGAGATGCACATACCATTCAGTGCGGGACTAATCGCGTTCAGAGAAGTTATTTATATACACCGGCAATCTGTACAGTACGATTCGTACTCTTACACACGCATAACGCAGCGTACTACGTTGGCGAACAATACGCGAAGGCAAAGCGAAGCGATGCGGCGCGGGGTGAATCAATCCTTTGATACCTATAGATGTGTCCTACGTTGGGCGATCTCGTTGCGAACGCGAACGCCGTGTGCCCGCCGCGCCGCTTCGCTTCGCGTTCGCGAGTTGTTCGCTTACGTTTTACGTAAGACGCAGCGTTAGCCTCTGAAGTTCGTAAGATTCTTAGTTGTGCTTTTATAGTCAAGAAAATTAGGTTCCACATTGGGATAAAAACAGTAAGACTCCCCTTTGTGATCCGGTCCTCTGAATCTTTGACTAATGCATCATAAAACTGCTAAAACTATAAAGCCTCACAAACATCACACACACACAAACATCACAGCTAATCCATGGTGTGATATTGGTCCCATCCTTGGCTACTACTTCGAAGCCCGAGTGAGCTTTTAAGCATTATCTCATCCACTTCTCATGATTTGGCATAGCATGGTATTTATAACATAGGGCAATCTTTGAGGCCTTAGCCTTGGCAACCTATTGCTCTACGATGAAACAGGAAAGCGCTAAGATTTAGAGAATCTCTTCATATAAGGAAAAATAAGTCAGAAATATAACTAAGACGTTGATTTAAACTGTTTCACGTCTGAGTGATGTGTAACACTGTTTCTTGCGGAGCAGGTGCACCGAATGCGGGGAATTCGGAAAGCCGACATACTCGTGTGGCGTGCGCCGCGACGCATTATCATAATTGATGAAAGCAGCCTATCCATGTGGCGATTTAGTTTTATGTAGTATGCGCTAAATGCACAGTCTATTATTAATATGAATAACATGGCTGGTGGTCGATAATTAACCAAATTTTATTTTGTAAGTATCATTACATGCAAAAAATGTGCGACAGAGACAGAGAAGAAATAAATTAATTAAATGGTATATCAAGGAGATCGTTCATCGTTCACTTGGGTATGTGAACTACCTACTTCAGAAATAGGTAATACAATAATACATATATATAAGGAGCAGAGAGAGGATACACATAGGAGAGAATAATATATATTTGTTACACCTACTAAAGAAGGCAGCACAGGACCGTGGAGTGGCTAATGGAAATCTATTCTGAGAGCCCTATGCCCTATGTCCTGTCTAAAGTTGGATAACATACCTACTTATTTATGCAAATAAGTTAACTAGATAAATACCTAAGTTTTCAACAAAATTCGTCTACCAGTGTATCGGAAATTGTTTAACTTCAAATCTTAACTGCTGATTTTTAAACTGAAAGGGAGTGTTGAGGTTTCATCATAGGTCCTGTCTTGTCCGAACTTTACATAGACTAAAAAAAGGAGACAAGTGCGGGACAAGGGTATTTTTATCTGCCAATTGAACAGATACTACAGTAACACTAATCATCGACAACAACAGAAGGCGCGGCTTTCAGGTTGGTCAACAAAAACCAAACAATTCTTAGTAAAACCCACGAATTCTGAGAAAAACCGGCAAATCACGTTTCTACTTAAGTACTGCAATAGGTACATTTATTGTCAACGTATGCTGAAGTATCACGTCACATCACGTAAACCGTCTACTATATTTCTTTGATGTCAAGATTTGAGTGTGTCTCGTTGAGACATTGCTTTTGAGTGACCAGTGACCATGAATTCGCTTCGCCGTGTTTCAGTCATTTATATCTTGTCTTTATTAGGGGAAGTAACATTCTTGGGCATAAGTAAGTTGGACTTCTAACTAGCTTCGGGCACGCACCAGTCACTATGTAAGTGTATCACTCGTAAAATCAACAATTCTTCTTTCTTCATTTTGAGCACATCGATGCCAAATTCTGAATAAAAAGCGATTAACTGTGTACAGGCGGGTACTATATGCACAGATAATCCTACTGCGAAATCGAAGTATCGTTTCTGCCTCACTTATATACTTACGATACTCTTTGGCCTCACTTTAACGCTCTTCTTGCATATTATATTTGAGAGACAGATAAAGAAGTTTAGATTTTTGTTTTCCCTGGTAGCGCTTGATCCAGATTCTCATTTTTTGGCACCATAGTATTGAAATTTGGGATTCCGAGATATCAGAAAGATAACTTGGAGAAAACTCTCTTCTCTCATCAGAAGATATAGTCCGACATATAGTCAACATATAGTCCGACAAGAAAGTGTAGAAAATGATTGAGGGCGCCACTTCCTACGTAACTGTCACTTTTTTGACGTAAAATGCTTAAATATGGCAACAATTTACCTAGTATGGAAAATTTTTAGTTCCATTTTATTTTATTTCACTATAGTACATACCAAAGTCAATACCAAAGCAAGAAATATGATGTGCAGACAGCCAGATATGACCACACAGCGTGCTCATAAAGTCACACTATCGCTCCGCTCAATTACTTAATTAATAACCAATAACAATCCACAAGATAATACAATAACAGGCATTATGCGATGCAAAAAACGTTTTCTAAAACTGCTCCACACAATGTTGCTGACGATGTACTTAATTGAAATGTTAATCGGTATTGTACTGTTTCTCTGTGTTTATCTGATGTGGCAACACTGATTGGGGGCTGGACCTGATTATTTATTGCCAGGCAATTGAATACGGCGCAGAGCAAAGGATTTTGCTAGCCGCTCTAACATTACTTACTGTCTTTAGATATCCTAAGAAGTGATAAGTGGACGCCCCTGTTGCGTTCCCATACACAACCAATACGTGACATAACAATTATGTCAATAATCGACTTTTCGGTCTCTTAGAACCTTGTCATTGTAACAATACCTAGACTATGGATGGTATAGAAAGGATGCCAATCTCTTATGAGTCTTATGGCAGAATTGTTGCAAAAGTGACCGCTTTCAGCTTGAAATAATAGTTCCTAATCTCTCCGGTGGCGCTAGTTAGGCTCTGGAACATGAGTATAACATGAACCATATAAGGCAACAAATAACCCGACCAAATTACGTAGGTTGTTTTTGGTAGTATTTCGGTGTATGGTGGCGCCGCCTAATTACTGTTTTTTGATGGACACGTTTCATACATAGAGATTTGGCTCCTTTATATAGTCTCCATGACCTAAACTAGCATAAAATTTCGAACAACTTTCAAATGTCACCATGACAACTTCAACATGCCCAACGAGTGTTTTTTTTAAAAATAACATTTAGTGTGTTATTTCTACATTAAGGCAATGTTTACAAGAGTTAGCTAATTTTAATTAATGTTGTCAAAACCGATTGAATTATTTGTCTGGAGCGGAGCAACGGTAGATGGCGCTGCGGTGCAGAACGGTCCTAATTAAACCAACTGGAGCGTGAAGAACCGTCTTCGCTCGCTGCGGGTACGGTGTAAGTATTATTCGCAGTACTGCGAATAATACTTCATTGCATTGATGGTTAACTTAGTTATTTTTAACTAAGTATCCGCAGCGAGCGAAGACGGTTAACTAAGTTAACCATCAATGCAGACATACGAGTCACCGTAACGTATTAGGCCGACTGACGGGAGCCGGGATATAAGATTGTATTCTGATCGCGGATCATGTATGTAAGTACCACCGCTAACTCGTTTAAAAAGGGTGCTTTTTACAAGAGAACGAATGAAACAAAACAATATTTACATTCCCGACCCTTATAATATACACCCGATAAGAATTTCGTTTCGTTAGCGAGATGACGCGGTCAGATCAGGGCCATCTGGCGTTATATTCGATAAACCTTTCTTGTATTAAGTTATTATACCGACGCGAACAGAGGGCCTACCGCGAACCACGTTCGACGTGTTGCCTCCCTGTCACACTTACGTACGAATTTACAAGTGCGATAGGGAGGCAACACGTCGCACGTGGTTCGCGGTAGGCCCTCAGATCATATTGCCATTCGGACGAGTTTAAACATTAGATATGACTTATACACCTATACCTATGCTAGTTTTGTTTGGGTAGTTACATGCGCGTATTATTTCCTATAGGTTATGGGCCCAGCACGCTTTGACTCCTCTTCACGATTACTACCACTCACTGGTCGTTTAGCATAATTGGTTTTGTTAATTAAATAATATCTTTGAATAAATATGATAACATTGATAACTGTAGATCGTATAACCTAAAACTTACAAAGTATTATACAAACAAATTAACTAAACTAAATTCAGAATCTAAGAATGGACTCTAAGAATGGACCACAGTATAAATGTATCCAAATTTTTAATAAAATCCCTAATGCTATCAAATACGAACTAAATGAGAAAACTTTTAACTCTAAACTGATGGTGCCTTTCTTACGACATAATTTGCTAGTTGGGTGAAAAGCCTATTAATAGAAAATTGTTATTACACAGTCGAATCATTCCTGGAAGATAATACGTTAGATAAATATGACACCGAATTAGTGTAAGACTGTTAACTTGACATATTGCTGCCATCACTTTAATATTAATTGACATTCATTAAATAAATAATAATTATAATAATTTGACAAGTTAATTCAATCAGACATTATTATATCGGTGCATTGTTGACGTTGCTATTGTTGAAGTTACTAAATTAATTTATGAGACTAACTAATAGGTTACTAAACCACTGATACGCTAATATGTTAATTTTATTATGTTACCTTAATTACAATATGTAGATTAGAATTAATAGAATAGAAAAACTGTACTATTGTGTGCCCTTACAGGGTGTCATATGAACTGGCTATATAAAATGTAACACCTTATTATGTACATGACAAAATGCAATATTGAATAAATGACTAAATGACATCTATTCAAGATGAAATACTGGGAAGCATATTTTAGTTTAGTGTTGATTACAATCAGCGTGTTAAACTGACCACAAAAAAATAGAGTTTTAAAAAGTTGCATATTCATTCGCACTCGTAGTTTATCTGGCGTTGTCATGAAAAATATCTGGAGATTTTCGTAAAATTATTTTTAGTTTCCCTTTCTGCATATTAACTAAGTAAAAATCTGTAGATCAGATTCTTCATTATCATACACAATAACCGTACATTGATTGATAATACTTTTCTTGGTCTAACTCTAACTAATTAGTGATTTAAGTACATATGTACTTAAATGACTAACATATTATTTGGTTATGCACCTTCCAGAATTAATACACATTAAATACCTATTGTGTAACATCCTGTACGAAAGTGGAAAACTAATCACAAAAATACAAGTAAATGTAGGCGCGAAGGGTTATCGTACCATAGAAAATTTTAATTTCGCGCCTTTTTCTACTAACAAATTTGTTTGATCGGCTATATGTTGTTTACATTCTGATCGTGTGTAATATCCCTTATTCTGATTATTGGGGAATAGCTATAAAATCGCGAAGTTTTTACTGTTAACTCAAACAGCGCACTTGACAGCTGAGGAGCTGACTGACATTGACGTTTCATTTTTAAGGTTATAATTAAATGTCGCTTTGAATCGGTAATCAATAAATTTCAATTTATGCTTAGTTTTAATTAGAATTAGTATAAGACACAGTAAACACAATCAATAGTTTGTGTTATTTCGGCATTATGGCGTTCACCCCGTTGAGAGTGGGTTTTATACAAAAAATTGTTCAGAATGCATTCTATACTACTATGATGAGACGACCGATGGCTTACAAAAGCGCTATTTCTTTGGAGACATTGTACCCCAACAGTTCTCTAAAACTCAGCACTCCGTCGTTTGTAAGTAGTCTTATTATTATAGATTAATCTAGCATTATTAAACTATCTTACAATACCGCCACGCAATAACCTCTAGTTAGCTAAAGTGGTTGTAATGGGTAATAGCATAGATTAATTTACTTTATTTCTTTATTTAAGACAGTTGCCTTTTCTTTTGCGCAGAATAGTATACATATAAAAGTCTTTTCTTATTTATTTATTTCTTTGTCAGTTTATATAGCATACCTTCTCTGTGACTGTATATATTAGTCAGTGTGATTATATTTGGGTCATCCAATGAATTCCAGAATGCTGACCCAAAGGAGAAGTTTACTGGTTTCATCCCCATGGAGAAACTGGACATCAAATACAGTGCCAGCTCCGGACCGGGGGGACAGAATGTAAACAAAGTGAGTAACATACAATCATTGTAGGCATCTTACACTGGGTTACTAAAGGCTTCTTTAGACAGTGTAACTGGCAGTGCATGCCAGTTTTGTTATATTCCAGTATTTAATAGATTGACGGAATTTGTTGTCAGCAATGTAAATATACTTGCACCAGTAAGTACAATAATAAGATTGATGACAGCTCCTGTGTTCCCGCCATGTATCTATCTATCATAATTAACCCCAGGTGATTTTATTTGGTGTCTTTATTATTTGTTCAGGTGCACACCAAGGTTGACCTGAGATTCAAGCTGAGTGAAGCGGACTGGCTGCACCCAGAAGTGAAGGAAAAGATGATTGAACTGGTTAGTGTTCATTTATTAGGGTTCCATAGTTCCAAACTAGGAACCCTTATTAATAATTCCAGATGTTTATTCCCCATTATTTTGGCTCTTGTGATTCTAGAACACAAGCAATCAAGATCTATTAAGAGATTAAATATAATCAATACTGCAGTGCATTAGAATGTACACTCCATTTCAATCATTAATCATTTTATCATTGCTTTCTTTAAACAAACAGTTGTGGTTTGTTATAACTATAAAGTAGCCTAACTTCCAAACTGTGTATGTGTGATTTGTGAATGTTATGTGTATCATTGGACAGCTTGATGTTGCATTATAATAACATTAACTGGAATTCTCAAAGCTTATTGCATTGTCAGTTAAGTGTATCCAATAGTTCTACACTCTGCACATGGGCTCCCAGGAACTGTAGCAAAGCAATTGTGTGGCATCTCCTCGCCTTGGTTTCTTGGCTCATAAATGCACAGAGCTTGTGCTTAGGAATATGCGTTGCATTGTGATTTATGTTTACAGGTAAATCTTTTTCATATATTTCAGCATGAGAAGAAACTATCCAAGGAAGGGTACCTGATTATCCGCTCGGACGCTACGCGCTCGCAGCAGCTCAACTTAGCAGACTGTCTCCAGAAACTTCGTACTCTTCTGAGAGATGCCGCTGTCACGCAGCGAACGCCTTCGCCGGAGACACTCGAGAAAGTTAGGCAGAGGTATGTTTCAAGTTTTTCTATTCCGTTGGTTGGTTGGTTTTTCTAAAAGAAATACATTTTGTTGTTGTAACCTTATTCTAGAGAAGGCAGAGGAGCAACACATGAAAATTGCTCCATCGACAAGAGTCTTACTCTTAAATATATGATGATGAACCTTATTCTAAATATTTTGTGCATACATATTTAAATTCATATTAATAAACGCCTGTACTAATTTAACGAGCAATTTTTTACAATTGTTACATTCATATTTCGTTCAACAGACGTAACTTATACGTCTCATGTCAGTAAAGGGTCCCTTGCAAAAACCGATTGTAACCAAAATTGTTATGATTATAACCTGACGCGATCGCTCATGATTTTGCTCCTATGGTACTCCTGTGGTACAGAGGGCCTTTACACCACGCCACGTCTCTCCATACCCAGCAACGATTCTAATATAACTCCGGAAATGTCAACTTAGAATTTTTATTGATATCAATAAGAATTCTAAGGCAATCAAACCATGGGGTTTGATTGCTGTGTGTGTAGGTATCCATCTTTCTTCTAATTATTGACAATATTTTATTGACAGACACCTGAAAGCAGCGCGTATGCGAGTGTCACTGAAGCGAGAGGACGCAGTGAAGCGCGCGCAGAGGCAACCGCCGACCGTCGTCGACTTATGATTCTTCCACTAATTGGCCGCGTTGCCCTAGGCTGCAGTATTTTATGACAATGGACTAACACATCTGATATTAATTGTGTTGTGTATGTATATGTAATCAGACGCCTAGCAAAAGCTGCTGAGGATAGAATCCCATGTTCTTTATGAGAGGATCAGAAAACTGGGTAAGAGGGGACTGAAGACTTCTCTTTAAATGTTCTATTTAGTGTTGTCCATTGCCATTCCGTCTGTAGGTCAGTGTCCAAGAAAACCCTCAGCTATTTTGAAATTCGCATTGCGGTCCCTAGAGAAGAGAAGAAGTCCGTTAAAATACCAGAAAAGTGGCAAAATGACTGTCAAAATACTTGAGAATTGGTGGCAGTCAGCCTGTTTTTGGCTGCCAAACGCGTCCAGTTACCAGTACCTTTAGTTCTTTTACTTTGAACGTAATGTATTTAGATTTTAGATATAATATTATTAATAAAGTTAAAAATTGTTTATTTGTACTGTTTTACTTTTTTAAGGTTGGTATATTCCACCTGTGCCATTTCTTGGTCCAATGTGCATTGCGTCATTTGCGTCTCACTCTCTCACTAAGCAAAATGTGAGACGCAAATACACATTGGACAAGACAAGTGGAATTCCACCATAAAAGATTGGTTTTCTAAAACGAATGTACTTATGTTTATGTATCTAAAATAAAATCAAGCCTTAAAATACTTCAAATACAATTCAGAAAGCTTTGCCTCACACATTCCGATTGATCAGTTGTCTCACGAACGTCTGTTTCACTCTCTCCCGCAAATGTCAATGGCAAATTCATAATCTGATTCGCGTGTGTGTGCTCGTCGCTCTTAAACGACTCCAGTTATTAAATGCTATAAGTTACAGAGGAGGAATATGGGAGAGGCCTATGCCAAGGGCAACCAGACAAGACGTCTGCGGAGAAAGGTTAGCAGTAAATATAAGTTACAGATCGACCTGAGAAATTCATAATCTAAAAAAATCAATGTGTGTTTGTATAGAATTCCGGACTTTCTGAATTCAGTTGATTTCGAGAGACATTCCGGACGTGTGTGGCCGGCCTAACGCACCTTGGACTTAACCGACCCAATGTGGCCAAATTAACAGTAACCATTGGTTACCATGGCAACGCATGAAAACAAACAGTGAGTTCAGAGCATATAATCACTACTAGACTTATATTGACCGGAATATAGACCGTGATTACCTTTTGTATTATTTGTGAGCTCTCACGGTCTATATCCCGTATAAGTCTAGTGAAACTAACCGTGAATCATTCAAAACTCTAATTATTATCACTACGTTCTAAGTGAGTTGTCATTTGCAAGTGGGGAGGATAATCTGGCAATCAACCGAATTTAATTGCAGTAATTTTGCTATTTATAAGTGTTATAATGTCGTATAGAGATCTAAGAAGTAAGTATTTAAGATTTAAGGAATTATTATGTTTAAGGTTACCTAAAAATATACTTAAATGTAAGAATTTGGTTTAATATAGCACCGATAAATTTAATTTGTTTTCGTCTTACAGTACTTTACCTATTTATAGCTTAAAGTACCTACCTAAGGTAAGTAGTACCTACTTATCTGACAGATCGGATTTATATTATAATTTATATACTTACTATTACAGACGTGCACTGCATAATAAAATGGTTTTCCATCGTATTTTCTCGGAAACGATCGTATTTTGTCATGTTACTTCACTTATTTCAGTCAACCTCAGTACTCTTTACCGAGACTAACTGAAATAGCAAGACACGTTCATACGTTTCCGTTAAAATACGATGGAAAATTATTATGCACTTATGCACTACATCTGTTCCTACTACTATTCGGTTAAGTGTAAGGCCTGAGTGGACGCTCGAGTTGAGCGTGCAGCGGGGCGGGGCGTGCGGCGTGCATGTTAAACAAATGCAAACGTATAAGAGCGGCCTTATAGTGCACGCTGCTCAAATCACTTGTGAGCCCGACGCCACGCTGCACGCCCCCCTGAACGCTCCGCTTTGAGCGTCCACTTAGGCCTTACACTAAAACTTCAAAGGGCATTTGCAAATTCACATCGACTACCGGTTACCGTGTTAAAAAACTTAGATTTCAGCGAAGCCATGCGCGCTCTCGGCTACCCCCGCCAAATCAACATGGAGAGTTTCCGCAACCCCAACTGGGAGGCGGTTGAGGAGTGCACTCGCTGGTTGGCGGCCAGGGTTGAACCTGATGTAGAGCTTCGTGGTGGCCGCGCCGATGCCGAGCAGCGGGTCGCGCTCGTCACACATGCAATAGCACTCTTCGTAAGTTGTACAGTCGAGGTCAAAGATATGCTTACACTTTTGCACCTTCCTCCTTTGTAATAAGGCGAAAAATGTAAACATATCTGTGACGTCGACTGTACTTAGAAACCTACTATCTACAAGTCTTATTAAAGTTGGTTCCATAGCCCACGGGTTCAATTGGTTAAACTGGTGGTTGGTTCAACTGGGAGGGGGTCGAAGAATACACGCATGTGGGTAAGTATGTTATTGAATATGTAGGTGTCTGTATGTGTTAGTCAACTCCCCACAGCCTCCTGGGAGCATAGCCATTATGACAATCGTTAGACGAACGAAATGCGTAACTGTCACTGTCGCACTAATATGGAAGAGTGATAAAGACACAAAGCATTTCGTTGTCGTAGCGCAAGCGATTGTCACCTTGGCTAGGCACCCTGATCCAATTAGTTAACATGTGAAGCTTTGGCAACCCCTATTGGGAGGCAATTGAAGAATGCCTACACACTGTGTGGCCACCGCGCAAGTTTGGAACTTTTTCTTGTCAACCACGGCTTTTCTTTTGTGTCGTGAATTTTCATTTCATTTTAAACCGAATGACACAAATGGTGTGTAAACCTGTGGAGCTTAATCCATCGTTACCTAATTATCTGTTTACTTTCGTTTCTTTCTCCTAGCATTCCCGAGCGAACCTAAAGTTGAATGGCAAGCGCCTGTACGGTGCTGACGGCTGGGCGGTGCGCGAGCTGCTCAAAGTGGCGTCTCTGCTTCGCGACGCCCTGCAGGCGCCGCCGCCCGACGAACAGCGCCCTGACGTACCCTTGACTTATGACGTCACGAGTCGGGTAAGCCATCCATAGCTGTTTTACTACCATTTTGTGTAATGTTAAAAATCCATGTTGGAATTAGGCCACGTTCAATTGAGGAATTAATCCTAGGTCTACGGTTGACGCCATGTACCTCTTCACTTTCAGTAGGAAATGTTGTTGTTACAATAATGAAATATATAAGTAAGTATCTAATATTGTTTCTGTTACAGCTAGGCGAAATCAAACAAGCAAGAGCTCTAGCAACTGACATCACAGCTCAAGGATCGTTTTTATTTGACCTGCTTGGTAAAGAAGCAGAACGTAAGGTGAGTCTAACTTGGTTTTAACTCATTAAATTATATGTCACTAAGTCTTTTGCGATATAAGTACACTCCATACTTAAACTATGTTACTCGTAGTTTCCATTCCCATTCCTGCTCGTTCTAGCAATTTCATTTTCATATAGGTTATTAATGATAACAATTGGTTCACAGGAGCAACGTGAACAGGCCCTCGCTCGTCCGCTGGACATGTCGGCCATGGAAGCATGTCTTCGCCGTGCGGTAAGTGCTACCGATGTAGCAGTTGATAATGATAGCTCATCTCAATACGATTAATTAAAGCGTGTTGGTGTTCAGTGTATAAAAATATTTAGAATCTTCGACAACCCCCTAAAGAATCTCAATTTGGGTGCACGGCGCGCATTCTAAGTGGGTGGGTAATATGATCAGTGGAAGAAGTCTAGATGTCTCATGAATTCTTTACTTTTATATCTTAATGCAATATTTAGGTGGAGACAGCGGCAGCACGAGTGACTGACGCGCGCGAACGTATCGACAATGTGGCGGCCTCCGAAGCAGCACTGGACGCGAAACTGGAGCGCAGGCGAGCGGAGCTGCAGCGTGCCGAGAAGCGCCTGCTTACCGTGCAGAAGATTAAGTAAGTGTTTCTGTGAATAGGTCAGTTTGTGCAAGTACCTACCTATAGGGCGCGAGTTAGATGGCAATGCGGCGTTCGGCAACACACCAGACCTTGTCGGGGTTCTTGCTCGTGAGGCTGTTTTCTGACTTAACGATAAGGATTCGGGGAGACGACAGTACTGCGGCTTAAATTGGCGCGGACAGAAAAAATACGGAGCACTATACCGATTCCGTACTATTAAGTTAGCAAAGGACCTAAGGCGCAAGTTTTAGCAGTTGAGAACGGCAACAAACTAAGTACGGTAGGTATAGTAGTGTGAATAGGAAGGGTGCCAAAAAGCACCTAAATACGGCTATATATTGAGCATTCTACAAATACTGTTCTAATTATGAGGACTGGCAATGATGGTAATGTTGACCGGTCAGATTTAATGGTTTTTTTCTATAGTAATACTTCATTACAATTATTTTTAATGTGTCACTAGTAACGTATTATCAATGAGGATATAATAAGATAGAGCGGTACTGTCATAGTACATTTTGTAACCACTGTAAATTCACTGCCATCTATCGACATACTTTAAAACTAAAAATGAAGATTTAAAAAAATACGTTAAAATGTATTTAAATATGGATAAATTATTTTTTGATTTGCATTAATTATTTTTATATGATTTTGACCCATGTTCTTACACTGGTATGCGCTAAAATTATAAATAACAAACGAAACAGTCAACGCCCTCTATACGAGTGTAGGCCAAAACTAGTGGCGCCATCTGATCGAGAGTCAAATTTTCGTGATTTTCGAGGCACGTTTTTTCCTTAGACTGTATCCATCTATTACGGAGTTATATCTATCTTTGGTATTATTAAGTCGAATAAACGGTCGACATGTTATGATGCGTTTTCGAGGTTCTTCGATTGGGTGTGGTGCTCCTCATCCTCCCGTTTAAACTAATTTTAATATGTTCGATTCTCATTGTTGTTTTATAGTTATAATTAATACTTCGCTTGTTCTGCAGGCCAGCGTATCAGGGCGAATTGACAGCTCTGGAAACCGAGATCGAGCAACTATGGGACCAGTACGTGTTGCGCTACCGCTGTGTTGAAGCGCTCAAACACCAGTTGAGCGTGCTGGAGACCGCTCAAGCTGAGGTCAGTTAATGATGGCGTGCAATAAGAGTAATTTTATAACGTTTTAGAGCGGCATTAAGACTTAAAGAGCCCTTGAACTTTAGGCTTATTCAATGTTCAATGTGACGCAGAAATTATTTGTCTTACAAAAATTATTATAATTTGTTCCAGGCGGCTGAAGAGCAGCAGGCGGCTATTATGCAGCTCATACACAAATACGAAGCGGAAGATGTGCTGGGGAAACTTAGCGAATCAGGTGCAAAACATTAAATTCATTAAATAATGCCTTTGTATTTTTACAATGGCGGTGCAAGACCAAAATTTTATGTGGGTAAGGTACAGATTTAGCTGCAGAGATGGTTGACTCCCCTGCAAACAAATTTTTAACCGGGGGGTCAGTTAACTCTGCAGCTGACTGTACATTTTGCGACGCCCTCTTGTGTCCGAATTATGCGTAAACCATTGGGGCGCGAGGCCACTCGGACCGCGAGGCCGTAGGCTGTGGCCCACATCGCCTACGCCTAACACCGCCCCTGTTAATCTTTATTGGTAAAATAAACACAAATTGGGAATACCCATGTAAAAAGAATGACTGAATTGTTCATCAAATATGATCAAATCACACAAAATTGTTTTATATTTATTTTTATAATCAGATGAGCTGTATTCAAGCGACGACGCAAAAGAGTTTGAAGCGAAGCAGCCACGGCCGGCCACGAGACCCAAGACACGTCTGCGTATTAAAACTGCAGGTCAGTTCAGTATACCTAATACCTGCCAATGTGGTGTTTTCTCAAAACATTGTACCTACCACTGGTACCAGGGAGGTAATGTTGGGTACGTCAATGTACTTATTTTTCACTGCTTTTCGTTTCTACTCAGAGAAGTGGGTGAAGCGGAGACGTCTTGCTAGTGCTGGCAGTTTGGGAAAGTGACGAGTTTAGAGAACAACGCCCCCAAAGTGGAATCAATGCAATAGCCACGATCAATTTGCCGAGATAAGAAAAGTCGAAAAGCAAAGACAGACAACTTAATTATATAAATTTGTTATTGTTTGCAGGTACAGGTGCCGCGGAGGCTCGGCGGGCATTCGGCAATATGGCGGGCCGCGACTCGCTCGACGAAGTGCGGGATGAGGACGACTCGCGATCAGACTCCGATTCGGACCGCGCGCTCTACGGTAAGACTAAACACATACACACTATACACTGACGAAAAGCAGTCTGTCAGTCTAATGTTGTACGATAAGATCGATAAGTATCAGAAAAAAACCGGACAAGTGCGAGTCGGACTCGCCCACCGAGGGTTCCGTACTTTTAAGTATTTGCTGTTATAGCGGTAACAGATATACATGATCTTCAACTGTATAGCTATCACGGTTCATGAGATACAGCCAGACGGACAGTGGAGTCTTAGTAATAGGGTCCCGTTTATACCCTTTGGGTACAGAACCCTAAAAAGTTTCATGTACTTTTTACTCATTCAATGCAAAGCTACGGTCGTAGCGCTACGTCGTAGCCGGTATTTAGCGTAAACACGTCGTAGAGGTGAAACCACATTCGATAATGTGCGTTTTTGCTGTTCGTTATGGTTCGGTATGTCAGCATCAAAAAGGTAGTGGCCACATATGTATATCGTAACCACCTTTGTTATCATAGAAACGAGGATGTGTTCCTATTATAATTGACCACTTTGGCCGTCACTATGTAAATGATGCTTACTGCATCTGTAACCTATGGCGGCCAGACCAAGGGCGTTCGCTAGCTGGCGCGGTTGCACGAAGCGGGTGAGCGGGTTAACAAAAAATAGTATGAGCAACGCTAACTGGCGCGGACGCGTGCGACGAATTTTACCTACAATGGCACCCGCGTGCGTGCGCCCTCTCCACGCACCCGCGCCAGCTTGCGGACGTTGTTAAATGTAGGTACCTACTTACTTATGATAACTGTGATAATAAGGAATATTACGCGAAACTCTGCGCAGGGGGCGCCACTACCACAATCTGAGGGTCTACCGCGAAACAAGAGAGTCGAAATCTTGTTATTTAACTCCTCTATCACTTGCATATTCCAGCGATAAAGACGAGTTTAAATTTTCGCGTTTCCCGGCAGGCCAAAACAAACGCCTTGATGCATCAATGTCATATTTTATTGTCTGTGAAAACTTGTCAAAAATTAGTTTGGCACAGTATGTATAAGTTACTCTATGGCTTATGGGTGCTAGTGCTGCACTCTGGCGGCAGAACATTGCAGTAATACCCTCTATTGTGGTATGCTTAGGTCACGATCACGATGAGCCGGCGTCGCGCTGGTCGCGCCCGCGCCCCGCCACGCGCACCATTGCCGCAGAAGACGATGATTTCGCTGATTTCATTGAAGGTGAGCTATTAACATATTGTGACTAGGTACACCACTAGGTACTTTGAAAAAAAAAAACTCGTATCTCGTTCTGTCAATCAAAAGAAAAATATGGTAACTATAACGTTGTAACTTTGAGTAGCAGTGCGAGATACGAGATATTTTCAAAGTAGTGACGATATACCTAAGTACCTATATTATCACCGCTGCGGCAATGAATTAACTTCGTAAATTAAGCTTACTTACGTGGGGTGACGTGGTCGAATCCACCCTGGTGAGCTTCAACAAAACTTGTCTGTTTGGTTTGGAACTATAGAGAAGCAAATAAGTAAACGAACTTATTGGAACGAACGTATTGGTTCGAAGTTACCCTTTGTACTTTGTACCTCAGCGAACGTGACATCAACATCTTCCTTCCTCGCGTTGTCCCGGCATTTTGCCACGGCTCATAGGAGCTTGGAGTCCGCTTGGCAACTAATCTCAAGAATTGGCGTAGGTAATAGTTTTTACGAAAGCGACTGCCATCTGACCTTCCAACCCAGAGGGTAAACTAGGCCTCATCAGGATTAGTAGTAGTAGTAGTAAATCACTTTATTGTACAAAACAAAAATTGTTAACATGAATTGAATTGTTACATGATTAGTCCGGTTTCCTCACGATGTTTTCCTTTACCGGAAAGCGAGTGATAAATATCAAATTATATTTCGAACATAAGTTCCGAAAAACTCATTGGTACGAGCCAGGGTTTGATCCCGCGACCTCCAGATTGAAAGTCGCATGCCCTTACCGCTAGGCCACCAGCGCTTCACGTGGCATCAACATATCAAACTATTTAAAAAAAAAAAAGTTTTTTTAGGAGTTGACGGCGGCGAGGGTGGCTCGCTCAGCAGTTCTTCTGAAAGCGAGCTGCGACTGACAAGCGCGCGACCCACTGCTGCACCCGGCCGCGCTTCTGTGCTCAGCGACAATGAATTTTGAATTCTGATTTGTAATATCCATATGGTATAATATAGACATTAAAGGATTGGTTGTGTTTGTTTGGGGGCACTAATTCGGGTCTCTATTGTTTGACATAATTATTGAAAGTCATAATGTAATGATTGGCATATTATCATTAGTCATAATTTGGTTTTTCTCAGAAACGCGTAACTTTTCATGATTGCCATTAAACAAACCTAACCTAACCTATCTATAGGATAACCCGAGGTTATGACTTTCAATAATTATGTCAAACAATAGAGACCCCTTATTACCAACTGTCTCAGTTAAACGGTAAACCTTTGCCTTTTCCTGGCACAG